>NC_045478.1:116507994-117125137 GCF_009650955.1 Corvus moneduloides
TTACATCCTCTCCATGGAAGAAAGCTACTTCACACAGTACTCAAATTCCTGACTGCTACTCACTGGATTAGGATGAGCAAGTCATAAGACGCAGTTGTGTCAACATCAAAGGAAAAACAAACACCCAAGTGTTTTGAAAACACTTCAGAGTGAAGTTTTGTTTCTCATGGGCCCTGAGTGTAGCTTCACCCCCCCCAAATTTTAAGTAAAACAGCTCCCTAATAGCATTCTGAAGAGTCTAATTGCAGGCAAAATGCTTGGCTTCCACCCACTGCTTCCCATGCTCTCAACACGTGCCACCAATCATTTCCATTTTGATCTGCAGGTGCTTTTCATTCCAAAGGAGAGGTTTATTTTGTTGTTGTTGTTGTTGTTGTTTAATTTAAAGAAAAAATAACTGAAGACTCAAAGTGTCTCAAAGCATGTATATTAGATCTTGCCCTGGTAGGGACTGTCAAACCCTCCTGGAACAGAGCCATTCTGGATGATGTGAGGAATTAACCAGCTCCATACAATTTCTTCTTCCACATCTCTACCCAGCTGTACCTCAGAACTAACATTCCCAAAGAGGGTCCAAATATCCCCCCAAATCCAACCACATGCTGGTGGTGCCCAAAAATGAGCAGCACACTCCTGAACCAGAGGCTGCTTCTGAAACCAGCCCTAAACAAATCCAAGGCACAGAATCCAATGGCATTTTCTGCACCAGGCTTGAACAGGGGGTGCTCTGCCATTGCACTGACAACTCTTGCCTTCTGCTATTTGAAACACTGTTTAGCCAAGGTGAAGTCTGAATGTTATGAGAAAAAATAGGACAGACTTTTCCTGAGGTTTTCCTTTGTAAGAATTCAGCTGGATACGACAGCAGTTATTTAAGTGCTATTTTTAACCATATTTGTGACCTTGGGATTTGATAAACTTTTCCCATTGCAGCAGGTTGGTTTACTGGTCTTGCAAGCAACATACTTGAGTGATATTACTTTCACCTCCACTACCATTTAAATGCCTCTGTGAGGCATTGCAGTCAGCTCCTCTCCACAGAAATTGAAGAACACCACAAATGACTGTGCATTAATAAAGAGGCAGAAAGCACCGCAGTTTCTCCATTACTCTGTCATCAGAGATATCTGCTCTAGGTTGTGCTCGGAGCATTAGCCCATGTAGCCTGATATGAGTTCACGAGGCTGGAATTCAAAACACTAACCAGCTGTGGGAACCCGGGAAGAAGGCTGTCACACTAAATGGTATCCAGATTAGAGCTGTGAGAATTTGGGAAAGCCCGTCTAGCAAGCATGATCTCTTGGGGGGAAGGGAGGCAGAGAAACAGTTCCCAAGTTGTTAGACTCCTAAGCCTAAAGGAAACTAGGTCTGTCTCTTAGATACTGACACTGTAAGGTTTGACTGGAACCAAATCTGTATCAGTGGATATTTTCCCAAGGGAAGAAATACAGCAAGTTATTTTATTGAATTAAAATACAGATAACTACTCGAAGATGGCTTTCTCCCACAGTGCTGTCTGGGCCTGGATGCACACAACTCCCTAAAGGATCTCACTTTGGTAGTGATGGGAATCATGGTCCAAGAGATGGACCCTCTGTATCACCTTGCACAGGAGGGAGAATGTGACCTGACATGTAGGTGCTCGATTTAAAAGCCAAATTCAAGTGATGACTACACAGTCAGATATGCAAGGAAGACAAAGAATGCTAATAATTTATTACTTATCTACCCTACAACTGATATTCCACATCGCTGGTGGAAAGGGAGGGCAGGAAATGTTTGCCTGTTCCCAGCTCTGATACCACAGGTGATGTAACATGGAGAAATTTCTTTACAACCAAGCGCTGCAAAACTTTTTTAAACATATTTCTTTTCCAAGCCTTGCTAAGGTATGGCAGACCTGAGGACCAAGTCCAAAAGTGATATTTTCTGCCCCTTTATAACAATCTTTCAAAATTCTCTAAGAAAGTAGGAAAAGTGAGAAGTCTCTAGATACAACCGTTGGCATCCCGTTTGATTTCCTTGGATCCTGTCACACTAACTCAGCACTCCAAACACAGTGCCCACACTGACAGGACAGAGTTTCAGGAGAGGAGGGAGTGCTCACTGAGCTGTGGGAACATCCATCAGTGTCAGAGCCGGAAAAGCGACGCCCTTCAGGTGCTGGCTGTTGGAGGAATCCATCACGGGGTGGAAGGGGCCTGTTCAAAGGCAGAGATGCCTCAGGAAGTGATCTTGTTCTGCATCCCCAGTTAGTGACCCTGAACACAGGAGCCACGCAGATGGTGTCAGACCCCTGTGAGACTCCAGCAACATGGCACACAACCTGATTAATGTCACACCTGTAAGGCTTGTGGGAGTAACTAATGACACGTGTCTGGTGAAATCCCCCTTCGCAGCTTCCCTTCTTGCACTACAGACAAGTCTATTTATCTGCTCAACTTTGCTCCAGACTCAGAGGGGAAAGAAAAAGATTCCGCAAGTGGCTCTCTTCTGTCAACATGTTAATTGGTCTGATTATGAAAGAAAACAATCACAGGGACAAGAGAAAAAAAAATAAAACAAACAAAAGGGGCGAGACACTTACAGATTCTCTACTATGTATAGCACTGAGGCAGCAAACCAAGTGAAGATGAGCACAGCTCTCTTCTTCTTGGTTAATTAGAGTGATTGGCAGCAGTCAGGAAAATGTTGATGCTCTTTTGTCTTCCAATATATTTTGTTTCTTCAGCAGCAACATTGATGAAAACAGCCACGATATGACAAATTTTTGTTGTTGAAAGTTTGGTTTGTAATGAAAATGGACACTACAGTCACATTTTTCTTCGCATCAAACAAAACTCCAAACTCTCATTACTAGATGCTTTTTTTCCCTTGCTTTTTTCTCCCTTTTCCATAACAAAATACTAGACCAGAAGAAATCAGGCTGTCAAGTTTTTTGAAAAATTCTGAGTATATCTTTCCTAGCTCAGAAGAGCCTCTCCAGAGAAGTGACAGAATCCAGCGTAACGTAACTCACACATTCCCAACTCCATCTTCCTAAACAGAGAAGTCCACGCTCACTTGCACGGATCAGCAAGTCCTGGCTGCCATGCCTGTTTTTAACTCCAGCCCTGTCAAAATCTTGGAATACCTGCCTCAAATGTGTTTTTAGCTGCTTCCTAGGTGCTTATAACACCGGATCCTAAACGCTTACATACTTGCATGTTCATACAACAGAACCCCTCACTCCATGGAAATCCCCAGACCAACCCAGGGTACCTCTCCAGTTGCCCAAGAGGCAAAGAACTACAGATGCTGTTATTTTCCTGGAGTTTCTTTCCCTTCTAGGTAAAAACAACACAAGTTCCTGCAGAAACCCATCTGGCAGTGTTCACTCATGCAAAACCTTCCCCATCTCCCAGCACAGACATCAACTACGGAAGGATGTGCAGGATTAGGCTGCAAGAGATTTAACCTGAGGCGAGCTAATGTGACTCATGAAACGAGACATCAATTACTGAGCATGGGAGACAGATTAAGGGAGAAGTGGAAACTGTTTCTTTTCAGTAACTCGTTTAAGCTGTGTTTGATTTAAGAGGTCCTTGACAAGAAATGCACTTAAGGGTTTTAGTACTGCAGCCATTCCAAGCTGCAAGTGAATAAACCCAAAGGGCAAAGCACCTTGACCCCTAAACAGCGATCAGCCAAAAACCAGACAAGATATAACATGTCCAGCCCAACATCCTTTCCCAGATTTCAGCTGGAGTACTACAAAGATTCGGGCTGTCATGATAAAAAATGGCCAAGCAACTCTTCTGGCTTGCTCGGAGTCGGCTGCAATGATTACCCGCAAAATAGGTCTTCCAGTGACATAGTCAAGACAAGTTCACCTTTCAATTTGAAATCCTGATTTTAGATGGTTTTCAACTGTCCAGTATTTATTACAGCAGCCTGTAGAAGCTTCAGACATGCATGAGGACCCCATAAGCTTAATATTGAACACAAGAAGTTTGTAGGAGTCTGTACATGCAGATTTCTGCCAGTTCTGTGAGACAGGAAGAGTCCTCCAAGCTGAACAGATAAGTGGATGGGAATCACTGACATTTGAAAGGCTCCATCCTGCCTCTGTCCCTCAACTCCAATATATCTAGAAAGATTCTCTGGTTCTATGCTTCCCCAGAATGCTTCAAGTGAGGTCCAAAAGAAAATGAAAATAGCAGTTACGCTCTAACAATACGAGAATGCCTCTGCCTGGAAATATTCACATACATCAAAGTAGGGCCTGACCAGTGTTTAAATAAGTCACTTGAATTTTTAGACACTATTACACAAGGGGGGTTTATTTGTACTGCTGCTTTTGATATTTATTTACTTATTAGCAAATAATTTTAATCTGTTGAACATTTGCATCTTATATGAGAAACATCAAAAGCTTCAGACCTTTGATGACATTTATTCCCATCAGTGCACAGCAAATTACAGCGAGGAGAAAGAAAAATCCAAACACAAAGCATTCAAAGAAAACCAGCATGGAAGGCAGAAATGCATCTAGCTCCAAGCAATTATATCTTAATGAATAAACATTGTTCTCCACTGCTACCTCATGCTAAGAGATACCCACAACGCAGTCAGCACCAGCCTAATTCTTTCCATTCCTCGTCCTTACGGCAGCTTTGTCACTTTTCTTACAGCCAGAGCTCTGCAACTCTGATATTGGCTGGGTATACCCAGCACTGATGAGAGCATGGGAGAGTTTCACCCCCAGAAGCAAAATTCTACAAGGTGTGGGAAGGAGAAAATCTCACATACAAGATGTGCAAGTATGAGATGCTGTTCAGTTTGTAACATCCATCAAGCTGAGCACTTCTGAAAGGTCCTGCGTGTAAAGAGGGACATATTCAAACTATTGAGATGTTATGAGAGGGGCAGAGGGGCGAGTAGGGGAGAGGGAGGCAATTAAAGTTTCCATTAAATAGAACAATGCAAGATTCTGCACTTCAACTAGCTCCAAAAGTTATGTTAATGGAAATTCAAATATTGACATTTACCTCCAGACTGATACCCAAAAATGAGAAGTGCTCAACTGGCAATGAGCACAGCTTCTGTTTTCTAAACTGAGTGACCTAAAAAATAAATCAATAACATCACTAATCCTGTCTGGCACATACCTTTGCTGTTTATCAATTCAATAGATGTGTTACTAGAAGCCTTTCAGGAGCAGCTCGAAGCTTGTCTCTGGAGTTCCCCTGGTGACTCTGGCAGGTGGAATGCATTAGCTAAGTCTTCACTTATGTTAGGCAGGGAAATAGGAATTATTTCAAGTAAAAAAATGTGGCTTTCTCCTGTAAGAGCATCATAAGCTCCAGAGTACCCTCCACTTCCCAATGCAAACACAACTTTTTATTGTGCTGAACAAAGCCTTTATTTTATCAGTTACACCGTGGAAGCTGCTCCATAAAATGAGTAGGAAATACTGTTTGCTTTTCCAATTAAGGATCACTTGGATGCAATCTCCCAGCAATAATGCAGGTAGATGTAATTAGGGATATATACACAGCATTCAGTCTCACGACTGAATACTCCAGGACCAGAGTGTGGAAAGGGACAATCACTTCACTCTGAAGCAAAGGGACCACAGTGGAAAAAACAGGAGTCTCTAACCCAGGGTTTCCTTCATGGTCTGCCCAAGCAGCAGCAGCTGCACACACCACTCTTCAGTGAGGTTAAGAGCACAGCTACAAGCTTGCCCTCCAGTAAAACAAGTAAAACAATAGTTTCAAAGTCTCCCAGGATGTTTAAATCCTTGGCATAGCTCATGTAACTATGCACGGTAGCACAGCAAAGAGTTTCCACCGGTATGAACATGAGTTCTGTGCCTACATAACTGCCAGCAATGGTTGCGTACTCCAAACTGTCTTCTCTCAGATCCTGTCACTTCTTTGTCCAAATGTTCCACCATTCACATGCTCAACAACCAACAACCAGATTCAATAGGTGGAAGATTAAAAAAAAACCAAAACAAACCCACCAGACAAATGGCAGGATAAGGTTTCTTTCAGCTCGTTAATGTTCATTAAAAATCAGAGTCTATAAAAATGATTAAGTTTTTAACAAACATAACAGGTTGTCTTAAGGGCTGATCTAATAATTTGAGTGAAATATTTATAACTGCAGCTTCAATAGAACCTCCTAAAGCTGTGTTATGCACAGGTTTATGCTGAATTAACAATATGATGGATGTTTAAGAGCAGTATCCCTAAAACTACTCATGTTGAAGAAATTAATCAATGGATTGAATGTCTCTTTCAGCTGACAATTAATGCAATCATGGAAAGAAAAGGAGGAAACATGAGTGCCAAGGGATGGGAAATGGGAGGCCTGATTTCTTCTGCAAAATTAACTCTTGGGGCTGAAATAAAATTCAACCTGTTGGCTAAAATTTGGCTTTCTTCCTATTCAAATACCTTTCTAATCAGTTCAACATGTTAGATGTGTTTCAAACTGGACCTTGCACCTCGGGGGAAAACACTGCTTTTGATTTCTTGTTCTGTGGGGTACTACCAAGAATATTCCATGTACCCAGGCCTTTTTCTGTTTTTAATCCAAGCATATCACTATTATACAGAAACAATGCTAACAGATAGTGCCAAGTCCTGATAAACAACATCAGAATATTCTTCTAATTAGCAAGTAGTGACGTGTCCAAAACTGAAGTCAGTCACAGGACAGGGCAGGAATGCAGAGGAGGTGGAAGTAATGTGTGGAACTGTAACTTGGAGCAGGCATATATGCAAGGGAATATAATCTCATAGCAACATTTTTCTCTGGTGAAGCATTAGAGCACTTATTTTTAAGCACACATTTAAATCCAATCAACATTTAAAAGCTTTGAAGAGTGTGTTGAAATGCTTTGCTAAGCTGAGCTCAAGATATAACTCACTTCCATCAGTTACCCTGATAGTGGGGTATGATACATGCTGGAGTTATCCACACATCTCTGCTTCCAGAAGATGAGGAAAGGCTGAGATTGTTCAGCCTGGAAGAGAGAAGGCTTTGGGGTGAACTAATTGCAACTTTCCAGTACCTGAACGGAACGTACAAGATGGAGAGGGACTATATACAAGGACAAGGGGTGATGGCTTTAAAGTGACAGAGGGTGGGTTTAGATTGGATATCAGAAAGAAATGTTTCACTCTGAAAGTGGTGAGACACTGGAAAGGGTTCTTCAGAGCAGCTGTGGCTGCCCCATCCCTGGAAGTGTTTAAAGCTAGGCTGGATGGAGCTTGGAGCAACCTGGTCTAGGGGAAGGTATCCCTGCTCCAAGCACTCTCCCTCCAATCCCAACAACTAGCTGGGATAGCTGTACCACTGCAGGCATTTTATCTTTAGGGGAGACACAAAAAAAGAAAAATCCCAAACTGAAGAGCAGAATCTTTCTATTTTACAGCCTGAAGAGTGGAGGGAAAGCAGGGAGGGATCTGTGTCTCAGCAGCGTGGCTGTGAGTCACGCTGCCTCCCGGGGCTGCTCCTTGGGTGGTTCAGTTTACACCCCATCACTTGCTCAGAGGACGAGCCCAGAGTCACCATCCAGCTCTTTGGGAAGGAAACAAACACCGATTTTACATAGGCTCGGTCATGGGGCCTGTGTGATGTTATCCAGCGTGTAATTATCAGGAGGAAATTTTCTAAAGCTCAGACTGTTTGCTTCCAATGGGATCCCAGTGGAAAGCATTTCTACTTCCACATTTCCCTACTTTGAATATCTTCCTGACAATTATTTTTTTGCTTTGGTTTTCCAGGTCCTCTTATAATTTATACCACCTACTCAGCAAGTTTCAACGCAGTCAATACTGACTGACCACAGCCACAGAGCAACTCAACGCTCACGCCAATTATTTTCAACAATATATGGATTAGATTACACACACGCTGCCAGAAAAAACGATCTACCTCAGATTTAAATCATTAAGAATGGCCCTCTGGAGACAATAATCTCTCCTCAATGTGAAGGCTACAGACAAATGTCAGAATTCTGTCTGGCCCAGGAATGTTTCCTCATAACAAGGCTGGTTTGTGCAATCAATGAGACTGACAAAATCTCCGATACGCTCTCAGGGCCTGATCCAAGGCACGGGGAAGTTTATGGTAACACTCCCATTGACTAGAGCTCTGTGGGAAACCTTTTTTTTCCCCTGACCCATGAGAATTTTTGAGATTTTGAAAGCTTTTTCCCATCCTGACCAAGACAGAAAAATTGAAATCTCAAATTTTTGCAGCCTGAATATCTACTCATATAACTCCCACAAAACAGACAAGATTTAAAATCAAAACCTGATTAAAATATTTTGTTTAAAAGTGAAGGGAAAAAACTAAATTTTGAAATTAAAGGTAGTTTTCAAAATCAAAGGCTTTGTATAAAGATATTGGCATTTTTTCAACAAAAATGAGACATCAAAAACTTGTTGAACAATTCCAACATTCTCTCCTGAACTGTAGAGCAGGTCTTTCCTGCATGAGTGAGTTCACCTGGGATATTTTGCTCTTTAAAAATAGAAATCCCTTGTACACAGGGACTCTATTCATCTTCCTAACAAGCATAATTTATGTTCCAGCCACTAAAGAGGGACGGTCTCCCCTTGCACACTAAGAGGTGGAAGCCATTTGATTGCAAGGAGAATAAAAATTCCTCACAAGTAATTGCAAAATGTAAACACCACATCTCTCATTTTAAATCAATTATGCTTCCTTCTGCAAGGTGATAACTGTCAAATCATCTGTCTTAAAGCAGCGTTTTCCAGCCCCAAAGGTCTTGAACCCCTGTGAGACAAACCCCACACTCATGTTACAGCCAAAGCCACTGGATGGAGCTGTTAGAAACAGTCTCACAAGCTCCGGCAGTGAGTCATGTTTAGTCTTTAGGGAATCTGCATTGATATTATTTGTAAGACATTTGCAATGGGAAAGCTCTTGCGAGCAGGGAGGAAGGTTTTTGTACATTTACAAGATTTACACAGAGTTCTTGCTCAGCAGGGAACAGACACAGGGATATCCTACAAAGGAGATGACTGATGTATTTTGCGGAATACGGGCAAGCAACACTGAGAACACACAAACACACACCTGCATCCCCACACCAATTTCATTTCTTGTGAGGAGAAACTGTCTTGGACCCTCAATATGGACTAGCATTCAAAAAGATAAACAGAACAGAACAAGCCTCACTCCAGGTGGAGAGGAGAGAGGAAATGGAGGAAGATATATCTATTGACTTACTGTAGTCCTAAAAGGAAACATGCAGAAAAACTGGAATTTAAATTTAAAAATCCTGATAGCCAATGCTAGGGTGATCTCCTATGGATTAAGCAGTTCCTGCCAAGATTTGAGTCATTGCAATCCATAATTCTTAAGGACAGTAGTTTCCCAGACAAAGCATCACTGGTAATAGTAATAAAGAGCTGGAGTTCATTATTCTTCCTATATGTGTGTGTGTGTGTGTGTGTGTGTATGTATAGCTAGAGAAAAACACTGACAATCCAAGAGCTAATAATAAACCAGGTGACAGCACCTGCAAATAAACGGCTCCTCCATGGGAACTCCTGAATTGACACTTTCCAGTCTCTGACTCCAAGGGCCATGTGAACTGTGTCACCTCCAGAACCTGGAGCACACTTTTCCACATGACAGAGAGAGAAGAGCACCCAAGGCTTCAGCTGAGTGTCAAAAGAGGAGCAGGCCACGTTCAGCAACACCCTGGAGCAGCACAGAGTGTGCTCTATGACACCAGCATCCTCTGTGGAATGTGCCACTCCAGGAGCACCTCTGCATTTACTGGGCAGTAAATCTCAGTGCTCCTCCTGTGCTGCTGACTTGGACAACCAGCATAGTAAGTTTAGCTTCATATTTTTCATAATAACATCAAAATAAGTGCCTGTGTCAGCTCAGTGAGCAATCTACCCAGATATCTCCCCCTTGTATCTCTGGCTTTCGATGAGCTGTCAGGAAATTCAGGATAGCAGTCAGTTCCCTCACTTCTAGTTAGAGCCTAAGGCCGGTTTCGCAGACACTCATTTAACCTCCCACTTTAAACCTCTTGCTGAGTGGGCCATGCTTTCTATCACCAGCCACCTCTCCTTAGCTATCATCTCAGCTCCCACAGCAAGCAAATCCAGCAGCTTTCCCAGCACAGGAGCCTTCTTGCGACGCTTCCTGGACAAAGTAGCACTTGAGGCCCGTGACTCCCCCAGCCCCTTATTCTCGCACCCTTGCACCCATTCACGCTTTCATATGCATCAGACAAGTTCACCACCTCCTTGCCCAATCATCATCCAAATGCAAAGCCTCATCTGTTGCCTGAAAGGTTTTCAGATGGTGCAGCAGATGGAAAAAATGCTTAATTTGTCTCCAGTTTGTGGTATTGATGCTATGCATCACATTCACTGTTAAAATAAGAAACTGGGGGGTCAAAACCTGTGCACATCTTGCTCCTTCATGGGTTGTGGGGTCCTACAAGGCAAAGGAAATATTGTGTCTCTCCTGAGAATAACTGCATAAAGTCAGCTTGAAGATTCCAGAGGGCAGGATGGGTCCAGCTAAAATTGTTAGCAAAAAAAGTTCAAAGGGAAGCTGGCAGACTCCTGAGAGGAGCAGGAGCTTGCCTACAGGAAAGACATTTTAAAGGAGCTTCATTTGTGGGAAGATGTGGAACACTCAAAGACTTCATAGGGACTGCATGGAATTAGCTACAGCCTCAACAGTCACCAATAACTCTTAGACACAAAGAAAGAGTGAAGGCCATAAAGCAAACTGTAAGGTTGTAGTAGGGGAATAAGTGAGTTAAACTGGATCCCTCTCGGAAGCTGTGAGCTTCTCACACCAGAGTCTTTTCCTGTCATTTTTTGACAGAAGCACAGCCTAAAAAAATTGAGCTTTTTGGCATCTTCTGGCACATGCATGAGAAAAAAGTGGCATAGTTCTGCCTCAAAAGTAATGCACCATGACATTACAGATCAGCTGAATAGGTCATAGATCCATGAGGACTACAATAAAACAGAGTCAAAAAGCCACCAAGAGGTCTGTCTTGCAAAAGAGAGAGAGAGAGAATTAATATATGTACCTTACTCAGCAGGTGATCTGATGTTCAAAATATGTTCCACAAAGTGATAATCTCAGCTTTGTTGTATACAACAGATATGGTTTTATTCTCAACCTGCATATTCCCATGCATAGAAGATGACTGAATTTGAAAGACAATGGATAATAAGTCTATCTGTCCCCTTTTTAATTAAACTTGGAAATTAGATGCCTGTTTCATTGTTGGTATTCTTGATTTTTTGGGTTTATTCTGGATTTTGGCAGGGGCGAGCTTGGGGTTTTTTTTAAGGAAAGCAAATTGAAATAACTATATTGTTCTGCTGTGGAGAGAATTTCCACACTGCCATCAGAGCTTTATGAATATGTACATACATACAGCTGTTCATGCCACCAAGAGCATGGAAAAACTTTGCATCCTAAATTTTCCCCACAGAAGTGGGAAGTTAAACTTTCAAACTTTGAAAGGCCCTTTTATTCTTTCTTTCTGTCTCCATGTTGGGACTAAGGGGAAAAGGATAAAGAGTGACAAGAATAAAAAACGAAAAGGAGAAGGAAAAAAATCAGGAAGGGAACAAAGCTTGAAATCAGAACTCTGAAGTACTGTCAGCTATTTTTCCAGGTGTAAGAAATTCTTTCCTGACCTTCTTTAAAAAGGAAAAGTACTCTGATATCTCTTAATTTTGAAAACTCTTTTCTATTTCTGAACTTGTGCTATTAGTACTATCATGTTTGTTCCAATGCAATCCATCATCAGAGACTCAACAACTATTAAATTATTGATATAAACAAATGCACACATAAAAATACATGCAATGCTAAAAGGCATCTTTTTAGGATTAACGTATACCTGATATGTGAGCACTGCATCATTTATACCTAAGTAATGTGTGTTCTTGGTTTCTACCAATTCTGAAAATGCAGGAGAACAGGAAGATTCTCCATGAAACACATCAGGTCTGTATGAAAAACAAAAAGCATCAGTGAGAGCCTTCTTCATGCATGAGATAAAAGGGCAATTTGTTTTCTCTGCTCCTTCCTCGGACTTAAAGTCCAGAGGACTGAGCAATGCAGTGGGTTTTGAATTCAGAGACACCAGAACCTCTAATGGTTTTTAAACCTAAACTCACTTTTTTTTTGGCAGGAATATAAGATAGCCCCATGCCTGATGATTAATGATCAAAAGAAAGTCAGCTAAAGAGAAAAAATATTAAAGTGCAAAGTCTAAACTTTATGGACTTACAGAATAACTTTTCCTGACATGTTGGAAGAAAAAGGAAGTAAACTGAAGCCACTGAACTCTCTGGATTGCACAGGCCTGAGACAATGACCTGCAGAATCATGATGAAATAATGTATTCAACACTGACATTCTTGAAAAGGCACTCTAGGTTAAGGCCAAAATTCCCAGGTATGGAAGATAAACAGCATTAACTAAGATTAAAAAAATCCACTATTTTGTCTGTAAAACTGTTCCTCCAACATGCAAGGCACAGACAGGCGTAGATGCATGCACTTGCTCCTTCTCTGCCGCTGGGAATTTTGCCAACATGTAGGATTAAACCACACTTCCATATCGTTCCCAGATGTGCAATCAGAAGAACATCCTAGAGCATCACCTCCACAGTTTGCCCTAGGAATCAAAGCTGTTCTTTATCCCACCCACCATTAACATCTTTCCATAATTCATCAAGCAGCAATAAACTGAAGCACTGCACAAACTTAGCCCTGATTTATTTCATTTGGTGGGTATTGTGACTACAAGACCTGCCTCTAATTTACTATATTGTAAACCAACTGCTCCGAAGCAGCACGTGTTTTCCCAGGCTTCAGCTATGCTATCAGGGGCAATCCATTCCCTGCAGAAATTTCCACTGGGAAAAGGAAGGTGAAGCGATGCAGCTGTGAGGTGTCTGCCCATGCCTGACCCTGGGTCAGCAGCAATAGCCCAGGAGGTGCTGGAATCCCTCGTAGCCTTCTGGAGGATTTTTCACAGCTCTGTATTTCTGCAGTGGGACTCTTTTCCCTGCCTCTGGCAGCCCCATCCCAGAGAGCATCCCTGGCATCGCCTGAGAACAATACACCAATGTGATTTCAATTAGGGTAATAACCAATTCATGAAGGCTCAGCCCTCACCATCTGTCCAAAGGGAGCAAGGCTCTGTTTGGATTGGGGCTTGGGGGTTTTTCCCCCTCTTCCCATCCTCCTTTCTTATGAGCCATTTGACAAAGCCATCTACATAGCAGAGAGATTTAATGGGGTTTATGGCAAAAAAACAAAAGAGCAAATTAAGGCAGTTCCACTATTAATTCCCACCACACCGGAGCATTACATAATTTTTCACTTAACATGTACATAATTTAGCATAATTCAACATTCAAGAACATTAAACAAAGACAGAAAAATAATAGTGAAAGCTTATTAATAATACTGATTCTGCCTTTCCAGAGGCGTCATGTCTGTCTGAAATCACAGCTCCACCAAACCTGCTGTTTCTAAAGTTTAGGTGCACTTTGCATTGGAAGGCAAAAAGTGGATCAATATATCTGAAGCAGAATAATTGAACAGGAGGAATTTTATAGGTTGCTATCTGGCTGTCTCAAAACCTTTACTTCCTGTGCACATACATACAGGCAGTAAATTAAGATTTTAAAGCCATTAAAATCTTGAGGGAGCCTGTCAGACACTCACCTTGTGCTGCCACTTTCCAGGGCAAAAGGTCAGGCATGGGTCTGCACTGACAGCCAGTGTCTTACCCTACGGATATTTCACACGTGGTAACTCCCACAGCCCTACACATCTGAATTAACTGGGGTGGTTTGTGGCGCTGGGCCCTCACTCAGAGAGCTGCATGTTCAGATCTCATTTCTGTTCCATGAAGGGAAGAAAATAAAGTGCCACAAAGCAGGATGCAGCAGGGAGTCTCAGGGCACACTTACAGTGAGGGACGTAGGGAAGGGCTGAGATAGGAAGGCACATCCAAGGTAATTCCAAACACCTGGCTTCAGGTGTGTTTTGGGATGCTTTGCAGAGCCTGGGCCATTACAGAAACTGCCAGAAAAACATGTGGGAAAGGAGGGGCAGGGTGGAAGAGAAGAAAGGAGGAGTAAGAGCTTTCTTCCAACATACTGAAACAATTAATTAGAGCAGATTTAATCATTTCACTCATGTTGAAGTGAGTAAATTCATGCTAAACTTGCCACGCTGAAGATAATGGAACAAGTCATGGGAAGGAAGATGTTACTGAGTTAAAGAGCAACGAGGGAGAAAGCAGCAAAATTCTTTACTTTGTTTTAAGATACTCTGTAAGCTTACGTCATCACACTGAGATGCAGGGATGAGTAATTTATTCAGATCATGGATTTTCCACGCAGGATTTTTCTAGCTTTGTCTCAGTCAATACAAAAAAGCCTGTATTTCAACATTAGTTTTCAAAAATACGGTCATTTTCTATATTAGGAAACAGCTTTAGTATTCTAAAAACTAATACTTTTCTACATGTCAGCCAAAACTCACTGTTTATTTCCCTTCATTGCTCAACATCTGCAGCCTGGACAGCACCTTTGCACACTGACACGGCTAGAAAGTGGGAATATATCAGGCAGCAGAACTCCTATAAATTATCTGCCATCTGCAGAAAAGTAAATGGACATCACCTTTGACCTTTCATCCCCCAAAATGATGGTTGCACACGATCACAAATGGAGACAGATTAAGAGATGAGGAAGCAGAGGGGAGCAGAAATCAATTCTTCCACTTACAAATAATTAAGACATAGAAGGATTAACCCCAAGTTGTAGTTATACCATTCAGTGCAAATATAAGCAACAAGAATCAATTAGAAAAGATTGAAAAAGTATTGAAAAGTACTCGACTGAAATGAGCATAAAGGAGCTTTAGTATGGCCTTCAAGTGAGTCACTTGAGACTGGGTGCAAACTGGTTTTGAAAACCTGTTTCTAGACCTGTATTTCAGCAATTTAGTAAGTCAGGGAAATCCATTCAAACCCAGCTCCAAAATCCATCTCCCTGACTGCAGGGAGATACAGCACTGGTGACTCATTCTCCTTTGGACAGCTATGGGACCGAGCACCACAAGAGCTGCAAATCCATATTTTAAGAACATTCTTGCCTAGATCGTTCCTGGGCATTGAAACCGTACCCTGTTCAACCATATTTGTCCACATGAATCACTGAAATCTTGCCCAGACTTCCCCAGGAAAAGGAATGTGGTACCTCAAACTTAACTTTGTGGGAATAGGAAACTCTAACCTCAAATATCTTTCACCAATGCACTTACTCCTCTTTTATTCTCCTTGATGACTCCTGGAGGTGACTTTGAATTTTGGAAAAGCCCGCAGCCATAGCAATGAGAAAAGATGTTCCTAGGAACCAAATTCAGAGTTTTACCTTTAAGCTTTCTAATAGAATATTTCTCTCCCTCACTCTTACCATACTGAATATTAACCAGGAGGGAATGATTTGAAAATAAGAGGAAAAAAAAAAAGTTTTTTTAATAACTTCGTGTACTGAAGTCAATGCAAGTTTTACTGCCAATTTAGAGAAAGCAGAATTTTGTGTTTAGATTGCACTTAAGATATAGATCAGAGTTCAATGATATTTCATGTTCTGGCTACTGACAATTTTTATCAGACATTTCGTATAATTCATTGCATCTACTGTCTACAAACATCTTTTGTAATGAAAAAACCTGCTTACATAAAGTAGAAGATGCTTCAGTCCATGGCACCACTTGAGCAACAGTTATTTATGAAAGCCTAAGGAAGAAATTGTTCCACTGTATTTTTTGTCAAATAATGAAATTCTGATGCACAAAAAGAATTCCCAAATTTAAATTTGCATCATATTTGTCAGAAGGTGTAGAAGTTTGAGCACCTCCTGGAGTGCTCTTAGATATAGCAGGCCATGACAAGAGGTCAGGTCTGATACATTGTGGGACAATTTTATATCTTTCCAAAATATTATTTGAATTTCTTACGGGCAAAGCCAGCAGGGCTAAAACAAACAGTCTATGGGATTAGTGACCAATTTTATTAAAGGAGTTTTGGAAGCTTCAGTAATTCTTATTCAAAAAATTTAAGCCTTCTGGGCTTAAATGTAGTGACATTTGGATTGGTCTAACCAGATACATGATGCATCTTCCTTCTGATATAGCCACAAAGTTCTTCAGCCAAACATTTTTGCAGCATTTTTAACAAAACAGGGAGCACAGGTATATGAAGGTATATATTCATATACACAGGTATAGGAAGTCATGAAACAGAGCTGCTTTCTTCACAGATCTTCTTCAAAATACTCCAAGAGTTCAGCTAAGTTCACTGCAAGACATGAATGAAGTTTTTGGACAATTCTGCTTTCTTTAAGGCTATTCACACCACTGCCACCCTTCACTTAACAATACTGTTGTTTTAAAAAAATTCAGATTGCCTGCAAATGTATAGAATTTGCTTATGTGGGAACATATTTCAAATGACACGCAGAGACTGGCTTTTAAGAGTGCCTGGCACTCAGAAGCCTCTGGCATAAAATTGAAAGTAAGTTTTTCAAAGGAAGATGAGCACTCAATACTCAGCAGTTTCTGAAAAACAAGCCAATTTGAGCCTTTCTGAAAGTCTGTCCTTGATTATGGAAACCCAGTAAGATCAGTTCTGAGAAGGGAGACTCATCACCACTCACAAAACTGCTGCTGGACCATATCAGGATTTGGCAAGAACGGCCTACATTCTTCACTGTCAGCTTCAACCAGGACTAAATGAAGACAAGCCTTTCAGTCAAGGTAAATGTTGGATTTTTAATATTTAATAAAAACACCCCATTCCTATGAACCCATTAGCTAATAAAAAACAGCTCTGCCTTCAGAGTTAGAAGATAAAGAAGAGGAGTTTAAGCTTTAAAGGGAATAATGCGGTAAATTATTACATTCAAGAATCATATCCTTAACTGGTGCAAACTGGCACAACTTCAACAGAGCCCTGTTGATTAACATCAGCACAGGATCTTGCCTAACCTGTTCAGCACCGACAAATGTGTGCACCCTTGTGGTACTGGCCCCAGAATATCTAAGATTTGCTTTCAGCAGGGACCAGTCAAAGAGAGACAATTCATAAATTATAAAGAACAATAAAGAAGTTTTTCTTCATTTTGTATGGACTCCAAAAATCTATTTTCTTTTCTTGTACTTTGGTTATTTTTGCTCATGGAGGCTTTGGGACAGCGGCAGTGGAAACTGAAGCTGTCTGGTTAATCTGAGGTCAAATTTTGTGTAGGCAGCTGCAATCCAAGCTTCCCCACCCTGCCCTACCACTAGACTGAACTCTGACCTGCCAGGACCACCCCCTCACTCCTGCAGCAACTCAAGCCACATTTCTACTGAGTGAACACAGACAGCTAAAATGCCAAAATATCTATGTGTGAAAATACAGCGCACACTGTCAGGTCTCTGTGACTCTTTCAGTTGGAAAACACCCAAGACCACCAAATGCATTTGGCAGTCTGGAATCTACTGCTGAACCAAGGCACTCAGTGCATATACTTCGTCCTTGGGAACGAGTTAGGTTTTTGAACTGAAGCAGTGGTTTAAGGGAAAAAGAAAACACACACATGCACACAGAGCCACTGCCGCCCTGCAACCTCGCGCATCTACAGTGGGGCTCCCAATCCATCTAAATCCACGACATCCGCCAAAATATTCAGTCCCCCGAATTCACATCTGCCATATTCATGGCAGAGTGCTGGGTGGTGAGCACATCCGAAGTCAAGCAACTGATTCAGGGGCCTGAATACGGATTTAAAATTTGAATTTCCCAGGCTATCTAAGTGGTCAGTCTGTTGTTTCCCCAATACATGGACATGGTCTTCAGGAACCTGGAAAATCCCACCCTGGAAATCTACAGTAAATTCTGGCTTCTGAACATTTCCATTACATGCATTGCTTTAAACCTTTAGCTCATGACCAAGGACTACCTCACTGATTTCAGTGTTGCAGCACCTTACAGAGAACATCAGCTGTGGAGAGCTGACCCCCTTAACGGCTAAGCCAGAGGAAGGGCAACAGGAAGTTTTAGCATCTTGATTTTACAGGTGGGACACTGAAGCACAAGGAAGCAAAGGAGGGGCAGGAAAGATGTAAGTGATATGTTCAAGGCCACCCAGGAAGGCTGTTGTAGAGTGAGTGCATGAATCCACATTTCTCACCCCACCCCGTTCCCCTCCTCTCTGCACACAAAGTCTCCACTCTCGGAGCTGCGGGAGAGTTTCTATGGGTCAGTGCCACTGTGGATGGTGGTTACCCAGAGGAGCCTACGTCTTCACAGGTGCAGAAGGATCTAAATCAACTTGCAGCTCTTGAATCCATCCAGCAGAGAAAGGACCAGTGTATAAATGAGTGCTCACATCCTGCTCCTTAGGCTTAAGGAGACAGAGCTGGCAACAGAATCCTCAGGAAGGACCACACGGAAAAATCACAGGGAAGCATGGTCAGTGAGAATTTCCTGATCAACACTGGCTGCCGAAGACAGGGGAGAAAGGGAGGCAGCCTAAGTAAGCACTTTGAAAGGCCAATTCTGATTATTTTAGAGAAAGGAGAACAGCACAGGCCAACATGAAGACAGTGCAGCTCAGAGACAGAGAATGAAGGATTTAAGTCCAACTGGGCAGATGATTCCTTGCACTACTTTTGTGCAAGTCACCTCAACCCTTCTCTTTCACTGGTTTTAAACCATAAATGCCTTGAAGCAAGGACTGTGACCACATCTGTCTTCATTTCACACTGAGCTATGGACAGTCACCACACTTGAGTTTGAACCCTGGTACTATTCAGATAAAAAGTTTACGATACAAGTCCGGGAGTTTTTAAGCCCATAACAGCTTCTGTAGCTAGAGGGTCGATTTAATCCCTAAACCTTAAAGAGTCAACCAGAAGAACAGGCAAAATGGGAGGGAGAAGAGTCACTGAAATACTTGCCAATCTGTGTTCCTAAATCCCCTCCAAACAAGAAAGACATTTGTCCCTGAGTGACAGGAGAGAGCCCAAGAATCAGCAACACACAGGCGGAGACAGGAACAGAGAGGAGCCCCACAGGCTCCGCTGTGGAATCACTCACTGCTGGCACAGACAGACCTGAGTGTTGGTTGTGCAGGTTCACAGGGGAGACACCTTGTGTGTCTGTACAAGGAAATCCCAGCAGCTGCGGCATTTAGGAATCGCTATTACAGGGTTTTAAAAACCACAGGAAAAGAGCTGGCTTGACTTTTCCCCAGCTAACTGGAAACATGGCCCAGGATCCCAAATCAGAGACATTCAACCAATCTTTAGGTAACATCTGTAGTGCCGTTGACAGCCCTGCTGATTGACAGAGCTCCCTGACCCTGACAAGCAGGGAGGGATATCCTTTTAGAACACACAGGCCAGCAAAGCCATGATTAGCATAGCGTGGATTCCAGAGAATAAAGAGCATGATGTTCACCACTAGGCTTTGGTCTGCACACCACAGACTGCATTTGTGAGAACCAAATATTGCCCCCATGCCAGCATTTGTGTGCAGAACACCAGCGCAATTTTGAAGCAAATCCACCACCATCATCCGCATGGATGATAAGGTGGTGTTAGGTTGGACTTGATGATCTCCAAGGTCTTTTCCAACCTAGTTGATCCTGTGATTCTGGATCACACCCAGGTTTGCTTCAGTGTGGTTTAGTGTGGCACCTTCTCTCAAAGGTTTTAGACCACAGGCATTGAGATATATTTGATCCAGAGCACATCGCCCCAGCAGCACACACAGCTACAGGGGCTCCTGTAGCACCAACTGCTTTCATCTACTGATACTGCACCAGATTAACCACCAACAAAGTCACAGTCAACACAGCATGGAAATTACTGAGAATTAATTGCCCTGTTGATGTGAGCATTTTAATAAGAAATAATCACCATGAGCAAAGAGATAAAAGTGAAAAGCAAACTACAAAACAATTCCTGTGGTCAGAGCAGAACAGCAATATGTACAAACTGAAAATGTAAAATCTAAGTCACAGCGCTCAAGTCTTGTCTGAACTACTATGAAAATAGTTTTCACCAAGAAGGTGGTCTTCGGGCAACAGCAGTGTTCTGTTCATAAAACAGAACCTAGTTCTCCCTCTGAAAAACAGGTTCTAAATGGATGTTTCCTCCAGAAACACAAATTTCAACTAGTTTTGTATTTTGTTCTTCAAAAATAGAAGAACCACTGAAGTCATGAAGAGTCTGAAGTCAGAAGATGAACACTGAAACACAGTTTTCATTCTATCTAGATCAAATGTCAGACTGCTTGAATTTCTGCTTTACTAACTTTTCAAGTTTTTGTTCCATCTTACTGCCAACTCAGCCTAAGATAATTAACCTCTTACAGGAGGAAAGATTATCACTTACACTCATAGGAGAAACAGAGAGCAGGTATCACTCCTTATAAAAGTGTCAGCTGGTTCAGAACTTGTCAATAAGCACAAGATCCCCACACACATCTTTCCCCTATGTAATTGACCCAAAATCTGCAAAAAACTCCAAAACGAAATAAATGTATACCTTAATAATTGCCTCAAATTTTTGCCAGGCAGCAGTTTGTCACTATCAGCCTCTTAAATAACAGTCCCACAAAAAGCAAGATAAGGAGAAATTCTGACTTTTGCATCAGTAGCCACAGTAATGAAGAAGGCAGAGTACAACTCAAGAAAATAAAAATTAAAAAATCTCAGCATCAAACTCCATGCCTACACTTCAGCCAAGGAGAAGGGAGGGTATACTGCTGCCCAGTAATCCATGATTTCACTGAATACTGTGAACACAGACATAAAAATCTCCATTTCAAAGATCCCTGGGTACAGTACATATGTGTAGTGGGACACGATAGCACTCCTGAGGCTTTCAGTCCAAGCTTTTCACAGGCTATAATAAAAACCAAAAGTTTCTTCCATTGCCCAAAACAATAGACATGCCTTTAACCCACTGGCAAATAACAGACCGAGGAGAGATTCACAATGATGAATCAATTTTTTTTCCTGGCAGTTTAATGGGATCACAGGAGTGCCATGTTAGCCCCCAGAACACCAGTAGGGCTCCTCTTTGTACCTGTTTAGCAGTGAGAAGTTTGGATAGGTTTGGGGTTAAAACAGACACATGAGCAATTCCAACTCTACTGAACAGAAGAGTTACCTCTGCATTTTCAGGCTGAACAGAAGTTCCAACCCAGGAAAGAAACACCAAATGTTAGAACAGCACCAACTTGATCTAACACAAGTGGCATGGCATTATATTGCTTTCTCAGGAAGGGGAAAGAGTTTTCTCTCGTGTCCCATTAATCTTTGTGGAGAGCCCAGTCTAGAGGTGACAAGGAGCAAAATGAGTAACAGTCAGCCATGCGAGGCAGAGCTTCCCGCCAAAATCTGCTTGCTTAGAGACAGATGGCAAATACAGCCAGTGCTCAGCAACTACAGCTGCGTGCCTCAGCTCCCTCAGATCTATGTGTGTGATCATTAAAGATTTTCAAATTATCTAATAGACCAGAGTCTCCTGGAGATTTGGGTTCCCAGTCTCTTGTTTCCTTTACAGAGGACCACATTAAACTCACCCAGAACAAAGTCAAAAGAAAACAGTTCTCAAGCTTTTCCATTTAAAAGTGTTATGCACACACAAACACTCTGAGTGGGCTTAATTTTGTCCTGTGAGTGCCATTTGCTTGCACTCTGCATGAGCGGGAACAGCTGGGAACAACTTCCAGCAAGAAGATCGAAGAGTTCTCACTGCACCTTTCCAGCCTGGACACCACAGGTGGGCATCACCCTCTTCCTTCTCCTCTTGCTCTGGAGGACAGCTCCAGCCTTCCTGGATGCTCAGGGGCTCAGCACATGGACATCTACCTGCCTGTACATCTGGAGAGCTCCACAGAGCCCCTGAACACATTCCCAGCCTGCTGCATGCACACAATTATTGCTGGTCAGGTTCTGTTTAGCTCGGTGCAGGCACCAACGCCTTACGGCCAAGTGTAGAACGTGTCCACAGGCAGGGCTCACGGGGCTCACAGGTCACAGTAACTGCACTGAGACTGAGAAAGCTTGTGCTTCTTGTGCTTGTCTTGTGCTTCTTCAGTGGTGGAGGGGATCTCTCTCACCATCCCTCCTAAATACTGCAAATATCCCTTATTTTGCTCTAATAATATCTTTTTTTCCTTATGTAAATGCAAGTTCCTCAGGGCTAAAAGCCTGACCAGCATCCAGTCCCCAAGGTTGGGGAATCCCACCACAGCTCCTTATTGCAACCAGGCTGGCAAAAACCTGGCAGCACACCAGGATAAGACTGAACATTTCCTATTAAATCTCATCGAGCATCTTAAGAAGAAATACGTCTCTGGAACAAAAAACTTTCCTCTCTCAGGGTGGGAAGTTCCCATTCTGACCATGTTTAATAACAAAAACTTTGTTTTATTTCAGTTGTATCCTCCTGACTTCTTATTTAAAGATATTCTTTCAATAAATCAAAGTAAACCAAGCTTTGGCTGTTAGTTGCACAAAACAAAGTAAAATCACTTTATTTCTGCAATAAAGAGCTTCAGCACTTTGGAATCAATATTTTTACTGAAATATATACAGCAAGAGTTAAAAAATATTCATTTGGAGAAAGAACTTTTATTTTTCAAGTCCATATTACCCATGGTATGAAAATCACACTTCCTGTATGGATACCTGCGCTTCCATTACTTACTACTGGTTCCATCTATGAGGGTTTTTTGTTTGTTTGTTTATCTTTAAGTGCATAAAATCCACATGAAGGCTGTTGAAGGTGTGTTTTTAAAATGGCTTGAGACCCTAACTTCCCTAAAAGATCCCCACCAAAATCTTGCTTCAAAACATGTTCCATAAAAAATACTACAAATAAATGCAAATATGGAGTGATTTTCTCTTTCTACCTGATTTGTGACCATGATTGACTCTCTTAAGTGACTGGTATCCAGACCATAAGCCAAATTTTCCAGGCAAAAACAAATCTGAAAACAAACAGTACAAAAAGAAATAGTTCAGTTTGATACCTGGACAACCAGTTCAAACAAAAATGAATTTTCAAACAATGACATTCGGCTGTGTGAAGTCCCTGCCATCTTCTAGCCTGACAACAGAATAAACTCAGAGATATTTATATACACATGACCACAAACAGAGAAGGTCAGTGTGTCCCACACAATGAAAATCTTGGGCAAGGAGTCCCTAGGAAAAGGTGTGTTCACTGCACAGAAACAGAACAAGTCGGTGAGATTGCAAAGCAACTTCTCTTTCTGGCTACGACTGATAAAAACTCATATGCATGCAAATGGAGGGAGGGCAACAACAACAAAACCCCTGCCTTTGCCAAGCTGCATTAACCTGTTTATTCAGAAACTCCTCCAGATCCAGAGCGGCACTCCATTCGATAGCTTTGTTCTGCAAAATTTCTGAGCCATGTAAACTACAGACACCCTATCAGAGCAGCTTGCAAAGTGAATCACTTGTATGTAAAGTTTATGCAAACAAGAAAACCAAAACAATCCATCTCATTATTTTCTTCAACCAATTATGTCAAATACAAACAAACAAAGATATCACTTATGTGCAGAGAACAGCCCAATGCTGGTTTCACACAGGAGTGACTGACTCCAGTAAATTAAATGCCCAGGGCTTCAGAGACTTCATCTGGTCCTAATTTTCAATCGGTAGTAAAATGATATGTTTTTTTCACTTTCATTGTGGCTTGTTTTCATCTAGGTTGAGTTCCAAGACGTCCTGTTTTGCAAGCTCGGATCTGCTACATTCAAAAAAAAGGACTTGAAAAATGTGCAATAGCCGACACAGCGGCACTGCCAAGGCAGCTGAGCTGCTGCTCTCTCAGCTGACTGAAGAATGCAGGTTCATGAGGCCAGCAAAAGTCTGGAGCAGAGCATTATAGGTGGAGGGAAGGATTTGGCATGTGTGGAAAGCACCCAAACTGCTTCACCTTCCCCAAAGATCATGAAAGCACCACCTCCTCCCATTCTCTGCCGGACTGGACTCCCCTGCACTGCATTTTGGCCATTCTGGGTTTGCCTAACACTGATCAACTACAGAGAGCCTTGGGATCTATCCTGATACACTGTGCTATGGCAACACAGTGGGAGAGGATGGGAGAAGAGAAGAATGGTGTTGTCATCACCCCCAAGCCCTCCCTCTCAACCTCAGTGCTTCATCCTCTACCTTTCCTAGTGCCAGCAGCCTGCAGGAATCAATCCACTGCAAGCCTGTGGAGATGAGTCCATAACAGCAATTAACAGCACACAGTGTCACACACAACATCAGTTCCTGTGACCTGCATAAGGACAGCTACTCCTCTCACACCACCAGGAAGGACAAGCCTTAGCCAACCTCCCCAGTGGAACATCAGTAGATGATACAATCGTGTGTGCTCAGAACACCACTGTGGCTGAAGAACAGCTGCAAGATGGAGTTTGGTGTCAACTACAAAACCTTCCCAAAGAGGATAAACATATAGTGCTCAGGCTGAGCTCCATGTTGGTCCAGGAATACTGTCACCAGTGCCAGAGGGAGATGGAGTTACACACTCACAGCACCACGTTTAACTGTGGCAGAGAAGTATTCCAAGGATCGATTTGTTGCTCATAAAATCAAATCACAGTTTTACTGGTCCCATCCAGATTAAATTAGAACATTTCTAAAAGTCAATTTTGCAGATATTTCCCAAGCACCCTGTCTCTGTGCAACAGGCCAGGCACAAGGACACTCATCCAACCTTTCCCAGGAGATGCAAACTACTCCTCTACACCCAGTTAATTGAAAGGTCTTCACTGAAATAGGTGGACACAAGCCACGTGCATGTGTATTTCATAAGAAAGATTCCACTCGATCAAATGAACACTATTATTCTTCAGCTTTCCCACCTCCCCTTTGAAATAAGGCTGTCTAATTTCACATCTTCTGGTCTGAAAAAACAAATAATTAAGAAAGCAGTTTGCAGCCCCTCAGTCAGACAGATTTCCCAGGGTACGATTGCTCAGCCTCAGCACTCCCATCACAGCTTTGCCTCCCACCATTTCTAACTTTAAATCCTGCTGCCAAAACATCTCTCACTGCCCCTCCATATATCCCTCGTTTTCTTTCTTCACTTGCAGGATCACATATCTGCAGCTCTCTCAAGACCCTGCAGGACCTTTCTTGGCTGGTCTAAATCAGAAGAAACTTTTTTTATCCAAGTAACAGCAATTTCAGCCCACAGCAGCAAAGAACTTGGCCTCTCCCTCAGCCCTTCTAGTCCCGTGTTCATTTCATGAGCCCATGCCTCTCTTTCCCTCTAGGAATTCAGTATCAGGACTCAGATTTTCTTTATTCACCATAGACCCCCAAATACACTGAAAATAACTGTGAAGTCTAAATCTGATCAGTTTCCAAGAGTCACATTTTAGGTTTCATTTGGTTTTATTTTTTTAATTCTGGCTACCTTTATTCTTCTCATCATCAGCATATATGAGGGACAAGATAAAGTCCACAGGAAGAAGCTGGTAAAATTGTCCTTTTTTGTAACTATTGCCAGGCACAGTGAGACTGGAAAGAAAAAAAAAAGCTGTAATATCTGGCACTAAGAGTCTTTATACTGCTTCTAGACGGATCTACATGTTTTAGGAAAGTTCTATCTCATCTAAAGATACATCCTTCCATTTATCTACCCTAATGGACACAACTTAATTTTTGAGGGAAAAAAATCCCTAAGGTTGCTGCAGGTTCACTTCATCCTATTTTGTCTCAGCTCTCACTGTGAAGACTTTGCTGCTCATTTTAATAGTAGCTAAAAAAGGCAAATTAAAAAAAAAAAAAAGCTTTAGCATCACTGTATATGAATACTGTATGTAGAAGGGAGGAGAAAAAAAAGTGACATTACGTAAATTTCCCAAAGAATTCACAACATAGAACTCTAAGAAAGTTGTCTCATCTCTAGCAGTGCTATGCTTCAGTCACTTAAAAATATTTGCCTTAATTATTTTTTACAAGGACTCCTCTGTACATTGGCAGGTACACCTACTTAAGGTGCTAAGTTTTGTACTTTAAAAAGGGATGTAAGAACAGCTGCTCCATTTGTACCATGTTCTTCCTCTCTTTGCATACAATCTGATGGGTGAAAGAGACAGGGGGTGGGGAAGAATTCCACAACATAATCATTTGGCAACTTATATTATTTTGTTTCAAAGGGCATTACAATACAATTCTCTCACTTGGGGAACTTCAAGAGAAGATAATTATTCTTGTCTGCCTTGTAATATATATTAAAAATGTTCAAATGTGGCTTTCCAGGGAATTCTGCCAAATATTTTTAGGCACCAGACCCAGCTTTACTTAATTTTATGTTGCCTTCTTAGTCTATTATAAAATACCCTTCCATGCAGTTTGAATTTGGTAAAAAGGCTGAAGCATACTCATTTATATTAGAAACATAAAAATCCCTCTTTCCTTGAAATAGAGATCTTTAACTCCTAATGTGACAGCCATTCAGATGTACAGTAACTAAAGAGCTTAACACACATCAGTGAGCTTTTACTGCCACAAAAACCAAGAAGAAACAGAGAGAGCTGTTGGGGTTTTTTTAGGAGACAACACACCAAGAACAGAAAGTAGTTTTAAATAATTTTGTTTTATAAGCCCTTTATTAGTAGTATGACAGTAGCACCTTGAGACTCCAAAAAAAAGACCACATCCCTGCTGCATGAAGCATTATAAAAGCTTCAAAGATGCAAATCCTAAATCTTTAGTGTTGTCATCAGCTATAGGAAAGTATGGGATTATATGGTAGTTGGGGTAAAAAAGAGAAGCTGTTTGAGGTAATAAGAGATTATTGTTACCTCAAATATTAGCAATGATGTTTATTATAAAGGATAAAACAATGACTGTGGGCAAAGCAATCTGCTCCAAGGACGTTACAGCCTAGACAAACAAGAAAGCCAAGCACAGACATACAGGCACAGCTCATGATACAAGAGTAGAATATGTAGAGTTGGGAAAAGATAAGTAACAGAGAGGGAAGGATAAAACAGATAAACAAATAAAAAATACTGAGCTGGCGGTCTCAGGCCAAAGAGCAAATGGGAAACAGAGGCAGAGAGACTTGCTCTGAACCACACAGAGCAACTTGCAGTCAGAGAAGCCTGACAACCAGATCCTCACTTGAGCATCCACCCAGTGAATTCTCACATCTCACTTTATAAAAATTCAAGTCTAGCCTAATATAGCCTGGGGAGAAAGGCCAGGCAACCCTCATCCTGAATTTCTAAAGAGTCAGACGTGATTTACACTGCTGCTCAGGATAAACCCCACACGATTTCCATCAACTTTCTGGATATGTCACTGTCTTCCCCCCACCCTTTTAAAAATCAGCATCAGAAACTGTAGATAATTAGCACAAAAGTCCCTGTGAAATGTTGTATTTGTTTCAGTGTTTATTTTGGCTTTCTAAAGTGGGCTGGAATCCAGCTCTTTTGCTCAGCCCCACCTCAGTTATATTTGTCCTGCTCATGCAACAAACGTGGAGCCACATTTAAATATGAAACACTTTGAAACTGTAATAATGCTACCTCTTTATCATTATTATACACTTTACCTCCCCTCACAACTGTCCATAAATTCATTGGTTGACCTAACTTGTTGGTTTCACTTCTTAGCTTCCCTGATAATCAAAAGGAAGCCAGCCCAGACTGCAAGATGAAAATTGAAACAGCTGAGTGGACTCCTCCTACCTCCCCTCTCTTGTGTTTTCATCTTTATGGTGGCAGGCCAGTCTGTGCCAGACAAACTAGGATTTCTTCTACTCTTCAGTCGTTTGGCTGTTCTTTCCCATAGATATTCCAACAGCAGATTAATGTCAAGCCATGCTGAGCCAAACACATGAATCTCTGAAGATTTCATTCAAGCAGGAATGCTGCTGGATAGGCTTTTTTTGCTGTTAAACCAAGAGATCATAACTGAACATGGTCTGGTGTGTGTGAGTGAAGAGGAACTCTCACCAACATCAACTAACTGAGGTGTTTGGGAGGTCAAAATAGGGTCTCTTAAGTAGTGCCTAAAGAAACAGAGTTCCACAGCGAAGTGAAGTTTTCCCTCCTTAGTGTGTAGACACCGGCTCCACAATTTCAAAGTGCTGGACTTCACAAATACAAGGAAACAAATGACTGCCCCATCCCAGGAAAGCCAAGGGCCAGAGGTGCTGCTTCCCAGTGCCCCAAGGACCACGTCTGTTCCCTGCTCCCAGCATGCCCAGTGACTCCGTCCACAGCACACATACTTGGAGGACAGAGACAGCACACAAATGAAGCATCCAAATTCACAAGCTGGTGGGGAGCCCTCAGGATGCTTATTTAGGGCCTTGCCTTGCCTGGGAAATTGATTGGGTCAGTTTGCAACAAGCCTTGCATCCCTCAGGGCAGGATCAGCGGCCCAGGACACAGGGGCCCAAGTAGGCATCATTATTTGCAGGCTCAAGGATACCAGAGAGGAAGTAGTGATTCAGGAGAATGTTCCCCTTCCCACCAGCTCCAAACTCAGTGGCATCTGCTGTGTCTTGCACAAATAACATTTTGGCATGTTCTTACCCCTGGAAGGGGTAGCAGCCCCCACTGGGTTTCTTCCCTCATGCTTAGTCTCTAATATGGGAAGGAAAACTCTGAGACTTCCCTGACCCCCTCAAAACGGTGATAATCCCTCGTTCAAACACCTCTAAATCCATCGCAGACACAGATGGGGGAGGAATTTCCCCTCCTCACAACAGTTACAGAGGAATAATGGAAAGGGGGAATAAACACAGCAGAGCAGCATGCTCCTCTTAATGCAGTTTCTATCCTAGAGTACCTGGGAATGAAGCACTCAGGAGGCACCTGTTGCATCTTTTTGCAAGAAGACCCAAACATTCCCTTTAAAATGAGCAAAAACCTTGTTAACTGTTGAGCATTTCTGTCAAGGCTGTTTACCTGGAGTTATCTTGCACGCTGCACTAGCACAGCCAAGCAGCAATACCATGACCTCCCCAGCCTGTGTGTAGAGTCTTTGCAGATCCGCTCCTGATGCTCACAAGACCACTGTGAGGAGCACACCGATCCCACTAAGGAGTCAGGGACACTCCTCAGAGGGTCAGTCCAAACCCAGCACCTTTCCTGCCAGCATCCCAGGCTTTGGAGAAGGTATTGAAGACCAACTCTTTGCAGTTCCAGACCAATCTGATCCCAGCCTGCCAACAGCCACTTCCCTAGGTCTACCCTAGTCGGCCTCTCTGCAGCTCAGCCCTCCAGCCAGCACAGAACCCACAGCTTCAGTGTAAACCACACAAGGAAAAACAAACAAACAAACAAACAAACAACACACAAAACCACAAAACAATAGATCGTCAGCAATTCCAGACACAGTACATCCAGGCTTTCAGCTTCTCTCCCCCACAGGTCAGTGAAACTACAAGACATTTGCTATCTATTCCAGCCATGGAAACTGTAGCCTCGTATAGATTCATCTTAAAAAACTTTCTTGTGCAAGAAAATACCAGGCTGAAGATTACTAAATGAGAATAAATTCTAATTTTCTTCAGGAGAAAAGGTCAGTCTATCATTAAAGGAAAGCAACACTGATAGGCAACTGATGGAAGAGATCACATGGAGGGTTTTTTGACTAGAGACATTAGAACCCACTAGCAGCTAAACATGATTGACAGAAAGGCATGAATTATTTGTGCCATCAGGAAGGGGGGAAAGAACCTCCAAGCTCATATAGCTCAAACTATGGAATGCAAGTGCTTGAGTAGGTCCATAATCAGCCCACAAAAATGCATGAAAGAACAAAATCTATAAATTCATTTCTGTGCAGTTGTGCAGGGGGTCTGCAAGACGGATCAAAGGTTGACAGTGGTTTGCTCTCCAAAAAGTTTGGAATCCAGGGCTCCAAGCAGTACAACTTATCCTCTTCATCTATCAGCAGCTTATGTTTCTAAAAAAATTATCCAAAAATTTAAATGCCAAATTACAAACTCCTCAGAAGACATTCTTAAAGAACTAAAGGAGAATTGGATACCAATGTTTTGCAGTTAAAAGTGCTGGCACTTTATAAAGAGAAGCCTTTTGTTAGAGACAGGAAGTTTAGTTTATTGCCTGGTGTATACAGTTCACCCACCACATTATTTTGGGCTATTTTCATTCCTCACACAGTAAAGAGGAAATTCTAAGAACGTTTCATTACTTTTCTTTGTTTGATGAACAGCAAAGATTTGCAGTTTGCTGACCACTGTATTGCTTTGCTACTTTTGATACACAATTTCACTTCACGTAGATCCTCGGGAGGATAAAACATTTGTTCTCTATAAAAATCAATTGTTTCTGTCCCATTCACTTTAAGTCCATCTCTCACCCTCATCTTTCATTACTTCATAGAGAGAATTCCTGAATACAAAACTAGGGGGAAAAAACTTAGGTTGACTTTTTTTTTTATGTGCGCAAAACTTCAGGCTCAGAAACTACCAAGAGGCAAACTACGAAAACTTTTCTCCTCCTTGCAGTTTCCACAGATCTTTTCCAGTACGCAATTTGTAGCAGAGGAATAAAACCACATCTATAGTACAGCACTACTATTTAATAATATGGCTGCTCTTCTGAAGAGCATTAATTTTCACCCAGATAGTGTATCTTATATACTTGTCTCGGTTTTGGAGACAAAACTTCAGGAGGAAACACTCCGGAGTGAGTGTCTCCTCCAAAGGGAAAAGGGCCTCCCCTTTTCCTCCACCAATAAGACAAGTGGGTCACAGCAAGTGAAAGTGGAAAAAACCAAACTCTTTATTAACACCCAAACAAAACCGGGTAGAACAGGGAAAAAAAACACCTCAAAATACAACAAATTCCCAGAGAGGGAACAGACACACGGGCTTGGACCAGCCAGGGCCACCCCGCAGGCCCGCTGGCGCCACCCCCACAGGCTGCCTGGACCAGCGAGGAGGGAAGGGAGGCAGTGAGGCAAGGGGAAGGAAAGGGCAAAAAGAACAAGAAAAACCAACAGAACCTTTTTCCCGCTAGCCAGAACACAAAAGAAACCCAAAGAGCAGCACAGGGCTCCTGGCGCATCCCTCCCGAGCCCTGCCGAGCCCCCGAACCATTGGGCTGAACCGTTCAACCGCCCCCTTGGGTCCGTGGCTCCGGCCCCAACCCCATCGTAAAGGCACAGCGTCCTTGGGCATTGAGCAGATGGTTAAGGAATAAAGCAGCCTCATAACATCACCCCAGGACAATAATGTTGTGATTCTCTTTGCACAACGTGGCTCTGTATAGCTGAAATCATAAAGCAAAGAGCTAGAATACATGCTTGCCCATTTGTTCTCCCCCTTCTCATCAATTCACAAGGTTATCCCAAATGTTTTTTTTACTATTCTGGTCTAAAAGGAAAAAAAGGATTCCTTATAAAAGGCTTGGTTTCTAAAAATGCTAAGCATTTAAACATTTATTAGAAACAGTTTTAGTTCCTCATTAATCTGAAGATGAAGTATTATTGATCTACAATGAGCAATTCATCCGATATCCATCAGCAGCATATAAAAACAGAGCCTGAGAATTAAAAAATGGGTGATGCCTGTTTGGCAGCAGTTTCCTGTGTCCTGCCAATGGCACAACCTGTCCAACTGGATGGAAAACAGCCCTGCTCTTTCTGTGTGTGTTCTGCATGCTTGGATGCATATGTCCCACAGATCATAGGCTAACCTACATTTATTTTTATATTACAGGATCAGCAAGTATATATTAGATCAAGGCTTTGGGGACTTTACATATTGCTTAACCTCAGTCACCCAGGCTCTTAGTCACTGCAGCGAGGAGCACGGCAAAAATAGATAAATTGCACAGATAGATTGACACAGAGACATACACACATCTGTGCACATAGACATACATATCCCTAGGGCCTGATGGAACCACTCCAGTGCAGCACAGTGAGCTTTGGATCAGGCCCAGCACCAGTATATGATATGGACTAACTGCCTCTGATCTTTAAAACCAGTTTTAAAAAGCTTATACGGGGGGTGAGCCTCTATTCTGGGATGCTAGTTTTCTACCAGTGGAACTCTATTGGCTTTAGTGGAGTGTAAAACCAATGTAATGAAGTGGAGAATTATGCTCACATTATGTTTTTTAAGTAGCTTATTAGCCTGCATATTACACCCTTTTTAGTGAGTTGGCAGCTGTGCAAAGGACTCCAAGGACCTAATTCACTGCAGCTGATATGACTCTTCCCACTGGCTTTGGGTCAGGACCCTAAATCATTCTGAAAATTCTGGGGAGAGATATTATAAAGCAGTGCAGTAAAGGTAAAAGGGTGTTAATGAAAGTCCCTTGAGGAGGTCATGGCTTTTATTAGTTTGGAGGAGCTTTCCACAAGCAAAAGGGGTTTAAAATAATTTTCAAAGTATGCCAAATGTCCCCGTACGTGACTTTTTCTTCCTTTTTACCAATAAAAAAAATTAATAAAACCCATTCCCATCTCAGAATGGAAAAAAAAAAATCTATTTCAGTCTAAATAGATTTGTTTATACCTTGTAACATGCAGTGAGTGTATGAGGTGGGAGTGGAAGGTAGAGAAAAACATGTCTGTGCCACCCCCACCTCCTTTGCTGCATGTTTGGCCCTCGGGGGGAATTTCCTGCCAATGTTGCTTGATCTTAACTCTTCGCTCTTGTTCCTTTCAAGGCTGCCTACCTCTCAGGAGTGCCAGAATCACATCTCTCAGCCTTTAGGGCTGCACCTGCTTTTCCCCTCTCTGCTGCCATTGGCCTTGCATGTCTCCCCCAGCAGCCTCCTGTCACACCCAGCCCTATGCCTGCCCTGGCTTCCCACACACACGCACTTAATGAGCAGGTACAGTAATTGCTTTCATAACATTTTTCCCACAATGACAATTCTTAGTTTGCTCAGGCAGGATTTAGTGCTATTGTGCCAGTTCCTCGAGTCCTGTCTCAGCCCAAGTTCCCTCAACACTATTAATAACTGCTATGGAGACAGGCAGAGAGAGCTGGGGTGGTTCAGCCTGGAGAAGGGAAGGCTCTGGGAAGACCCTAGAGCACCTTCCAGTACTAAAGGAGGACTTTAGAAAAAGAAGGAGAGCAACTTTTTACATTTGCAGATAGTGATAGGACAAGGAAGGACGGTATTAAACTAAAAGCAGAGAGATTTAGATAGGATGTTAGGAAGAAATACTTCACTGTGAGGGTCCTGAGGCACTATCACAGGTTGTCCAGAGAAGCTATGGATGCCCTGTCCCTGGAAGTTTTCAAGGCCAGACTGGATGGAGCTTTAAGCAACCTGGTCCAGTGGAAACTGTCCCTGTACATGTCAGGGACATTGGAACAAGATGATCTTTAGGGTCCCCTCCATCCCAAGCCATTCTTTGATTCTGTGAATTACCAAATCCCGGTGCTTTGTCCCAGGAATGACTCCTGGAGCTTCTGCTACAAAGGGAACTGTCAAAGATTGTGTGTGAACCCCGGCTCCCGCACCATCTCCCACCACCTCTTTGTCCCCCAGATTTTGCAGAATGGGAACTAACAGAACTTGACCCTGCAGAACAAATATGGGAACAAATGCATCAAAGATATGTGACAACCAATGCTCAGGTCTATCCAAAACACCGCTAAAATACAAAAGACTGTAACCAACAACTTTCTGAAATTAGGTCAGCCCTAGGCCAAGGGATCGAAATAAGTCCTTCAAAAGAAGATGGGCCAGGTTCCATTCATCTGATATGTCAGGATCAATGTGGAGGCCAGGGGGAAACCATGGATTTCAAGCAGGATCTACTCAGAGCCTCTAAGCCATGACAAACTATTGTTACTGAACAGATGACTTTGCAATGGACCTGAAGATTCAGTGCTGTTGATCTGACTCTTCCCTCCTGGCAGCAGGTTGGGGCCCTCAGTTACTGGGAGGTGAGAGGCCACTTCCAGAGGCACAGTATGCCTGGTTATTTCCTGAGCTAGCAGCAGCTAGCCAGCAGCACAAACAGCCCTTGGAATAATGTAACCTAAAGCAGGGGGCAAGCAACATCCAGCTCAGGTCTCTGCCCCTCACTGCTCTCCATGCCTGAAATTAAAGTTACCTCGAGTGATCGCTCTTGGTACAATTTCTTACCAATATCTGGATAAGTTTTTACTGAAAACCCCCTTTTCTTCTAATTTTCCATTTCTCCTATTACTTTTTTTTATGACCTTACACATTATTTTCTTTTCAAAGGATTGAGTATTAATCTACTACTCCATTGCCATACCTCTGTGACTCAGAATAATTTGCAAATGTTTAAAATTTTGACTGCATGATTTTGAATAGAGATTAATAGAAGGAATATAACTATCCAAAATGGTTTTTTTCAGAATACTTATTGGATTCACCAGAGGAAAATATTTTCAAATTAGAAGATCTAGTCCAGAAATGCCGAAATATTTCATAGATATACTTATGAAAAAAGAAAGTAATGAAATTTCAATGTATTTTCATTTCAAGACACTACCTTTTGTTTCAAAATATTCGTAGAACAAAAAGAAAGTGAAGGGTAAAGTCATACTTTAATCCAAAATATATATTCCACTTCATGCCAAAATATGGATGTAATTTGGGAGGTTCACATATTCTTGAAAGACATGGAAAATGTCTGCTTCAGTTCCTGCTCAATCAAATTGTTTTCTAATAGTTTGGTTCAGTTAGCAAAATACGAAGCAGAGAGGTGTCCATTCCTTCACCTCTAAAAAAGAGGTTTATGTCCCTAGAAAGTGATGATCCGAAAGCAGCAGCCTCATGGTCGCTGGACCAACGAGGGAATTGCACACGACAGACATGTTCTGACAGCACACACTGGAAGTGTGTTCTTTTTATGTGGAGCTGAAGTAAGTAAATCAGTAGTTGTTTCTGTCTATAAGAGTCAATGCTTGTCTCGTGTCACCAATGCCACCTAAATCATCGACCATATGCCCATTTGTTAAATGAAGATACACTGAGGGATGGAGAATTATCTCTCTGTTGGACTGAAAAAAAGTGACTAATCCCACATAATAATATGCCCATGTACTAATATCAAAATACTTAACAAAACCCTCCACACTTCTCAGATTGATGTGCTAAAAATCAGAAAAAACATTTCCCTTGGAATGCCAAAGCCTCAGTTGCCGTATTTTCTTCATGAATCTCCAGGAGTGCAAAATTCATGAGGGTCTTCATTAGGAAAAGAAAAATTATATGTCGAAGAAATATTTCTTGATAATAATTCGTGCATGTTTGCAACTTCAGGACTCTCTGCAACAATTTTAGGTGAAACTTGTCTTAATGAAATTTATGTTAATGAAGATGTTCCTGCACAAGCTTTTATAACTCAGCATTTGAGTCCTTCTCCTTTCAGGCATATGTCACTCTTCACGTGGTGAAAAGCAAGGGATAACCGTGCTTAGCTGTACCAGTAACATATGAAACAACTGGTGAATGAAAAGCTTGTGCTCCTGAGTTGGTATTATTTCGAATCAACTGCTGCCATTACTCACTCACTCAATAATAACATTGCTGCGGAGGCTTAGTGAAGACAAGGGGAAGGAATTCAGCATTGAAAAGTGAGTCTGAAACACTGCCAGCCCTCACTGAATTTTCTTGAGTTAATGATACAGAACACACCACGACATGTCTTGACCACGCTGTGGATGACTTTCCATGGAGCACAAACGTCCAATCAGCATCACCAGACCCTGGGCCTTGCGTCACCCGTGAGAATGCAGATTGCTCCCATCCATGAGGGATTTAGGCTTCACTCAGCACGGCGGCTGGAGACCCTGGCGATGCAACACAGGATATGGAAGTGAAGCCATTAAAAGCCAGCACTGAGCACAGTTAGCACACTGGCATTTGAGGCATTATTGGGATGGAGGTCAGAATTTTCCAGCTGGGGTGGGAAGGAAACACACTGTCCTAATGCAGCTGTGTTTTAACTATGAAAATGCTGGGGTTCCTTGAAAATGACCCCTGGACAGTGCTGCTGCTGCAGGGTGAAGTTTATTGCAATGCAAAATTTTAACTGGCAGGATAATTATGAAGCAGGCCCAGAGGTCAGTTTAGACTGCTTTCACAAAAAAGGATTAGGCATTTTTCTAGGTCCAAGGTTTGGCATCCAGTTATTACTACTGAAATTATTATGAAGCATGAACCTACAGGCCGAACACAAGACCCACTGTGGGTGTTCCTACCATTCCTATCAGACTTTTCAAAGCAAATCAAAATGAAAAGCTAGCTGAAAATAATCTGTGGCAGAGTTATATATTGCATCCATCAGTTCAGGTCTGATGTTTGATTTTCATCTATTGAATCACTCCAGATTTTTGTTTCCAGATGCATTTCCCAGTGGTACTGCATTGTTTCAAAGGTGGCTTAGGGAGTCTAATGGTCTCTTTGCTTCTGAATGATGCAGTGTCCTGTTCTTAGGCCTGCTAAGAACTGCTTTCCCATTAGGCAGTCAATTCTGGAGGGGAAAGCCTCCTTGTTTCTCTGTACACTGCTGTTGAACTACTAACTTCATCTTCCATCACAGCAAGTAAAAAGAGATTCTGTGACAAACATAAAACAGGCTTGAGTTATCATAAAATTAAATCCTTAAATCCCACTTAATCCTTGAGCTCAGAAGGGCAATCAGAAGAAGAAACTGAAATTATTTTCATATTGACCAGTATTGAAGCAAATGACATCCTCTCCTATTTTGTTTTTATTTTGAGCAGAGTAACCTGGAGATATGTTCATTCTTTTGCAATGTGCCAACACTGTATTAGGCACTGTGTAACACAGAATATGCATTCCCCACTGCTGGTCTTATCTAGCATCCACTTTGTTTCTGTTAGCTCATTCCTTTCTCACAGGGGTCACCAAAGTAGTGGTACTTGAGCAGGACTCAGCAGCTGCGAAGTCTGGACTTGGGCACACTTTCTCATTCACTAACCAATTACAATTTAAATTGAGAGCCTGAGTGACCCAGTTTTCTCTCAGTGTTCTCAGTGGGTCTTCCAGATTATTTCCACTCTCCTACATCCACCTGAAATTCCAAAATGGCTCACAAAGTTGGAGGTCACTGGCAGCAATGGATGCCTGGCTGTCCACCCTGAGGGACAGGGCAGGCAGGGGCAGTGCAAGCCTTTTTCCCCATGCCATGGTGTCCCCTCTGCTCTTTGAGAGGCTCCAGCTCTCCCTGACAATGTTACGTTCATCCCACTGAGCCAAAACATGGACAGCGAAGTGCTCTAGGTTGTCCTCCGTGAGGACCAATGGTCTGATCCTCCCAGAACATTTCAAATTTTGTTGTTGTTATTAAAATGAACAGTTGCAGGCCTGTAAGCCAAGCAGTTTACTCACTATTCTATGTAGTTCTCTTATTTCCTGGCTAATATAATCCGTAAGTCCCCCAATATGTGTTAATGTGCACACCAAAATGTTGATTTCGCACTCAGTCAGCCTTTTTAGCTTGTTTAGACTTACATTGAAGACATCGTAAATTTGACACAGCAAATAGTGCTTTATTTCAAATATCTTGGATAAGAGTGTGTCTCAGCAAGGCAGTTTTCTCTTAATAGGGAGAATTTGAGAAACTTTTTTTTCTTTCTGTGACATTAATCATTAAACTTCAAAAATGGAACAGACTAAGCAGTTTCCTCTTTGGTGGTGACTATCCTTTTCATGATCCATGGTATTTTACACCACCTATTCTTCCTCCCTGCTGAAAACATCCTTTATTTGGAAGACTTCCTACATGTTGCTTTTTCCATTTTACAACCAGCTGCTTGCCTGTTGGACAATCAGAGCAAACAGTAAATATTTTCAGCTTTGAACAAGCATCTGGGGAGTAGTCACTACAACTGTCTGAATTACCTCAAATTGATTGGCAATCAATTTACCTGAGGGAAAACTATCTAGCACACAGTATCTGAAGAGGAAGAGCTGAACTCCCTAATGGTCCCAAGTGGTTTAGTAGTCAACAATCACAACCACTCAGGAGAACAACGGGAATTAGACCTGCTCGGTCTGTTAAAGCCGATTTGCCACCTCTTAAACAACTGGGCTTTAAGCGTCTTTAAAATGCCTGTGACAAGTTCAGATATTCTGATAGAGACATTTTTGAAAAGATGAGTCAGTTGTTCTGTTGGGAGAGTTGCTAATAACACCGAGATCACAGATTTCTGAGTCAGGCACATGCATAGGCAATAACGCTCCTTACCGGAAGCACGGCACTGATGGGTGCAGATAGAGCCAGATATAGATGCAGAAAAATGATGGCATGGGATGGCATAAAGGCTTCGTTGGCAAGGGTTTGGGAAAGCTGAATTGCTCACAATTAGTGAGTTATGCAAAATGTCCTCAAGGAGTGATGATGCTTTGTATTTCAGAAAAATTGTTACACGCTTACTTCAGACCTCTACTCTTCCCCTCACCTCTGCCTTTCAAGCCAAACACAGACTTGGCAGATAAGCAGTGAGGTTCAAACTCTTCCTACCATAATCTCAGGGCTTCCAGTTCCAGAAAACTCCTCTATCAACATCAGCAAATTGCTTATTTTTATGGGTTTTTTTAATTAAAAGTAAATTTTGGAATTAGAGGTACAATTTGGTGGCCGAAGTAGGAAGAGATCATTCCAGGAACAGGAAGTGCTCTTTGGAAGAAAAGGAATGGGGGAATGCAGAATTCTCTCCTAATTCAGTTGCTGGAAAATCTAATGTGCTCAGTGCCACTGAAATTATCACAAACTAATTTCCAATGCTGAAAAATTAAAAACTTGCCAAAATTTTTTAAATAGACTTGCAGGGGATTAAGAATAATTACAGCTGTATTGTTCAGGGGGCTCCACTTAAGTGCAATCAATTTGATTAGCTTATGTTTAACCTCACCATCATTTTACCATCAGTTTTTATGTCCTGCAGATTCTAGATGCTGATAGATCATCCCAGCTCCCCATTTTTTCCATTACCAAGGTTTCATTATGCACGTTAAGCATGTTTCCATTTGCCTGAGGTACATCAGGGGCAGGGAAGCATTTTTCAAAGATAACTCATTTAATATTAAATGTCAAAATACTACTCACTTCTTTAGCAAGATCATGCAGCTGCAACCTGGAGAATTAATTTGGGATGGTGTCTCTGTGGAGTTCAGGGCGTTGGTCTAAGCATACCTTTAGCTAAACAAAAAATCATTGACTTACCCAGAATTTAAAACATTGTATGGAACTGACTAAAGGGCAATAATGAACAACTAAACATATGAAGGAAGTGGTTTATAAGCCAGAAATGCTGTGATTAATTATGGGTAAAACAGCCAGGGGAAACTTCTCATTACACAAAGTAATGAAATAAGTTCATTAACATGATAACAAAAAAAGTGGAAATGGCTGTAGGCTTTGTTTTGAAGATTATCACTATAGCATTTTCCTTCTGCACAAGCAATCAAGAACCCATTCAATAAAGGATCATGAATAACCCCCACTTTACAGACAGAAAATCGATGTAGGAGAAGAAGACAGACTGTTTATACAACACTTGCTTCCTGTGTTTAGTTGGAGGCAATTCTTGATTCACATTCATGTAAAGCAGCTTTCAGACAGCCCTTAAATGACATGTCCAAGGATCTGTGTCAACAGAGGGAACTGTCACCTGATCCTCCCCATCTCAGCTCTGACATTATGCAGCAAAGGCTTCCTCTTCATGGGAAGACTGAAATGATAATCTGACTTCCAAGAAGAAGGGTTTCCCATGCCTGCACAGGTAACTGCTCCAGGAGCAACAGACATCCATCCCTGAACTGTGCATTTGTCAAAAGACTAAAACAGAGATAATAACTGATCAGTCTTTATGTGGACTTCAATGTTTATATTGTTATTTGGCATGTAAGTCTTGATTATTGTGGGGTTTATTTCTAAGTTTTTCATTATGTGTTTTGCTAACTCCTTCCTTCTACATAGTATCAAACTAGGAAACAAATCTTTCAGGGTGGATTTTTTGAACTCACACTTTTTTAGGGATTTTGTACACATAAAAACTTTTTCACAGAAAAGGCAGAGTGAATTTTAAATACATATTGGTGAACAAAACCATATACAGATACTTTGATTTTGTATTAAAAATGTCCAAACTGGATGTCAGTCAAAAGCAATAATACTTGTTCCAAATTACATCCTCTTTTACCTTGAAAAGTTCCAAGAGTCTTTAAACCCAAACTAACTAAGCTCTCCACACTGCAGAGTGTCAGTACAGTTTGTAGTAGTCAAAACAGTCAATCTTTACTGACTCACTCCAGCTCATTCACTACAGAAGCCATATGAAAATAGTTTTGCTAAAAAAGCAATGAAAAGGAGATAAATTGAGTTTTTCCATGTTTCTTAAAAATGGCATTTGAATGTGGTAACAGCCACTCTTTTGCTTGTAAAACAAGACAAAGCCAAATTACTCTTTAAAATTATATGCCAGTCTGAAAGCCAAAGAATTTTAGTCCCTCTGCTTAGTTCTCTTATTTAGCAAAACAGTTGAAGTCAGCCAGGCTTACTCACAGGACCTGAAGTTACCTCCTGAAAGCCAAGACTTGCAATATGGCTTTTCAAAATGTTCTGTTCAGTCTTCCCTGCAAGTGTCTTCTACCAGATCACCTTTCTGCATGGGACTAAAACCCCAAGATTTCCTCTCAGGATCTGTATTTTGAAAATTGCTGCCTTTGAGCCATCAGGTAATTTTTGGTGCCCCAAACCAGCCTTCAACACATTCTTTTGGGTTCCTGTATATTTATTTCTTTGACCCTCTGCCTGCAAAGAAAAATAGACACCTCAAGAAGGCTCTTGAGGTTTTCTCTACAGCTCCCCTCTAGCACTGGCCATAGGCCAGACTTCTTAGGTGGGGCCTTATAACCCCAAGATGAACCAAGATAAATCTGTGGCACTAGCAAGAAGCTGGGAATGCAATACTTGCCTCCGTTTCAGAAAACGGCAAGCAAAAATAAAAACGGCTTTCTTGTGGCTACATGCAAATCCAAGATCTGAAGCTGTACCTAGTAACTGCCTGGTCTCAGCTGCTGTTACTGCACAATCCTACATGATAAGGTCTTTAGGCATCACAGTAATGGCTACAATAGAAATGCTTTTCCTGCAAAAATCATAACCTTTGGGTTGTACATCACAGACATCATACATGTAGGCACAATCACTTGCATACAAGAAATTACTTTCCTGCTTTTGAAAGGTCTCTGTTTTGTCTTTTACCATGATTTGGCTCTTGAATATTGCCATTAGATGCTCCAAGTCATAAAAATTTTTTACCAAAAGTGTCCCATTTCCAGAGAATCCTTTTCCCTAGTACACACTAATGATGAAATACAGAGACTCCTCTAGTTCCTCTGTAAAGACTAGGAAAGGAAATTGAGCAGAGGAGAACTGCTCTTAACACAGCAGAAACATTTCCACACTCTCCTTTCCTCTGTCCAACTGGCAGTGTTCTCATTTATGTCCAGTCCACAGATGCTTCTATAGGAACTGATTGCAAAATCCCTGAAGTTGAGACATATCTGTTTAACTTTAGCAATAAAATTAACATACTTTGGGGACAGGCACATAGAGAAAATGTTTGGTCTGAAGCACTGGCTACAGAGCTGTGGGTGTATCATCAGTCCAGCTTTCCAGGAAAAAAAGCTACATTTCCCAAAAGCCAACACAATCAAAACAGATTTTCCCTTTGAAATGGTTCAGTACTTCTTTATGCTGATCTTTCACACAGTTTTTCAGGTCATGTAAGGAGTGGAGAAAACATAACTCTTTACTAGTTCCAACACTGTTAGGTGGCTGCTCATGCTGGCATTGCTCTTCTGGCTGACAAGAAATATCACCACGCCCTAGAAAATGCATTACACAGTACAATGATTATGCATGTTAAAGAAAGAATTATTGCTGCAGGAAAAAGTAAGCCTTAATTAGAGACGAGCAAATAAATTCATAATAGCGTCTCTCCCTTTAAACTTTCAAATACTGTTTATTTCCAATTTTTAATGCATCTTTCTCAGTAGGATGTGGAAATTTCTAAGTTTCTCTGACAAACACTTCTTTGTGATACTTCACCTTACTTCACCAGTAGCTGGCAATGCCCAGAATTACCTGGGACACTGTTTGTTTCCAAAGAGAATTTTTTAAGAACAGTTCTGCTGCCCCATAGGATTCGACCCAATCTGCTTGGAGTCATATGTTGTCTCTTAGAGGGGTCAGCATCACATCTTCCTGAGGAACCGATAAGGTCTCAGTTGCTGCCACATGAAGCAGTTTAATCGCCACAGAGGACTCATCCTTGTCTTTACAGTCAGATATTTCCTATTAAGCCTGGAAGCTCAGTATTCCTTCTCTAATGTTGTCATGATCCACAGACATCCTCTTTGTCTGTTTAGATAAGCAATGTGCATTTAAGCTGAAAACTCCACATGAGGAATATTAAAATTAAATAGAAGTGCTGGTTGGATTTTGATTCAAATTTTTTAGCCTAAAAATTTTAATTTAAAAACGAACATTTTTTGTTTTATTTGCTTCTGATAAATATTTTCCCTGGCAAACACTGGGCACTAAATGTTGTCAGAACACAAATACAAATGAATTGTGGATATCGCTCAACTCAAACTCAGTTTTGCATATGTAAACTAGTTTTTAATAAATTTCCTTCCCTTTTCTACTGATTGTCTAATAACACCATGTTTTTATTGTATTTCTTGGGATTTTGATTTATACCTTTCACCATTTGACACTTCATGGCAAATCTGTCTACTATATTTTGACAAGGTGGTTCCACTGAGAATCTAGAGCTTAAACAATAGGATTTTATTCCAGCCACCATTTTATTTAATCAAGAATTAACACGACTTTCCAGCTTTTGCCAATTCAATGCTGTACACACCTTCCCAAAGACTTTTGCTAGGTTAATGAACATGTGGTTTGGCCTGAAGTACTGTGATACTGTGATTGTGTTTTTTGACATGCCTTAAGTTTTCTGTCATGTGTTGCACAAGCCTCTTCTAATATAAGGGCTCTTGCCGTCACAAAGATTGATAGCTTAAGATGATAAAACAATTACTGGGATAAGAATACCAGCTTTATATTTTCTGTATCTTAATAAAACTTGAACAGTTTAAGCAGAAAATTACACTGCAGAAGCTAAATTCTCCTTCAAATTCCATTACACAAATCACAGTTGTTTATTACCCACAAAAGTGTAGTGGAGAGATCTTCGTTTTGTAAAAGATTTAATATATTTCTGACACTTCCAATCCTTTTAATTAAAACTGTTCTCATGACTCATTGAAGTCACTTTAAAATGTAGACGTATATCAAACTAGGTTGTGGGCGTGCACTGATACCGTGATTTACTCTCAATTGCTGGCCAGACTTATCAGTTAAAACAATTTAAAACACATGGGAGTTTTGTTTTCTCAACCACAGACTAACAGGCAAAAGCAAAATGGATTTAACCCCTCCAGTTTGAGAGTTGCGTGGGATTTAGCCACACAGCTGTCATTAAAGTCAAGAGAAGTTCAGTTCCATGGGTGTGGCATGGCACCCTTCCACCTAACTCCTGTAAAGCTGGAGGCTTTGTGTGTCTGTGGGGCAGGATGGTGGGCAAAAATACCTTATCTAGTGGGGTCACTGCCTTTACGCTGACTTCAGTGGAGCATCTGACTGGATACCTCAGCCAGGTACCACAAGGTGGACAAGCTGGTGGGCCAATATCCAAACGCTGATTTCCCACTGAAAATATGGAGCAAGCAGAGTTTATGCCACTTCAGAATAACCCACTGCTCGTACCTATCCTCAATAACAGGCCACCTGTGACACATGAAACCTGTGAGAGATCAATGTCACCCCTTTACAGCAGTGACAATCAGAGACTCAGATTAACTTCTTGAGGTCAGTAACACAGTGCCAGCAAAGCACAGGAATCAGTGAGACAATTTAGTTGGCCAGCTTGGCCGTAACAGCTGCTATGTTTATGCTCTGTAGAAGATCTGCTCCTGTTTTACATTTGAATGCAACTCGAGGTGTTGGTTGTTGCTCCTTAAAAGCCACAGATGGAATCCTGAGCCCATGGAAGAACATGGGAATGCTGCCATGGAAGACTTCACCCCACATGTGGTGGTGAAGATTCCTAAAACAAACTTTCCTAGAGGGCAAAGACATTTTGAACTGTTTAAAAGGCTTGCAGCAATGTTTCAACTTGTCCCAAGCTCTATTGCCTTTTGCATATTTTCTCAGTTTTGAAGAGAGCTTGGGAAAGACTTCCAGGAACTGATATGTAAAAACAGGCTCTGGCTCCTGCATTTCAGCATCTCCAGCAGTTCCTGCTGAGTTATCGGAGCACAGTTCTGGGCTCTGCCTCAAATCCTCTCTGTGACCTGGGGTAAAGTTGCTTATTCTCTCTCTTCCTTAGTTTTCCAATCTTGAAGCCCAGCTGATAATGCTTCCTTTCTTCTGTGCCATGTCCTGTCCACAGAGACCGTCAGCTCCAAGAGAGGGTCTCTGCTACAAGGCAGTGCTTGTTCTGTGCCTACAACACAGGGCTGGGATCCCACTGAAGGCTCTGGGGGTACCGGGCTGCAGGCCAAGATTCGGATAAGCTTGGCTTTTGGTTCAAACAAAGGTTCTCTCTCCTCGCAGGCCATCACATTCATTTATTTTGCCCCGTGGTGAAGTTAACGCTCCATCTGTGATGTCACAGTTGTTCCCATGACAACAGGTTTATGACTTCAATGTAAAGTCAAATGGAAGGAGAAGCTCAGGGACATGAAGGAAAGCTCTTATTCAAATCAGAAACATCTGACACAATAACAGAGAAGAGAAATGGCCAAGAAGGTACATTTCTTTTATTGTTATACATGCCTGTGGTTTCTTCTTAAGTTTTCAACAACATGTACTCCTTCCATCACATTTTAATAGCTACTCTTCCACTTACGTTTCTTCAGTTAAAGATGTCTTCTTTTTTCTCTTAAATAAAAAAGTAAATTTAATACCGTTTGTTTAACTAGTTAATGAATGTCTTTGCCTTTTTTCAATTATGTTTAATTTAATAGGAGTAAATTTGGGCTTCAGTGTAGTCTTCCTTCTGATGCCAAATAGGAACGATACTATTTCTGAACAAACAGGAGAACTGTTAAAACTGTGGCTTTCCATACTTAGCAGAATAGGCTTTCAAAGAAGAAAATTAAAAAAAAAAAAAAACACCACATCAAAGATTTTCAAAACATGGATTAAAAAAAAAATAAAGATGCAAGAAGGCAAAGCTATTATGGAATAGAAGTAAGTATTGGGCAGGGTAATGTGCAGACTCAGAAGCTTTTCATTCCATGGTTTTTCTTTGTTTGCTGTTTGCTTTTTGCTTGAACACCAATCTACTCAAACACAAACGTCTCCGCATGGATTAAGGTGCCACCAAGGTACAGACCACTAAGTGCCACTGATACGGCTCAGTGTTTGTCCAGTGTGGGAACTTTCACAGGAGCTATCCCTCCTGTAGTCTCAATAAGAATTCCCAGGAGCATCTAAAGGTGGAGATGATGCCTGAAGAAAGCCTGTGAGGTTACCATCCACCCTTGTTAGCAAGTCTAAATACATAAAGCAGTCAAAGACCCTGTGAGCCACACTAAAAAGAGGATGGATAGCAAAGCTGAAGTTACACATTGCAGTTTGCTTCACTGAAATTACTGGATAATGTTTGCCAATAATGAAACCTTTAAAGTTTCAGTTGAAAAGTGTTCAGGTAGCTCCTGTGCAACCCAAACTGACTGGATTTAGCATGTTATGTCTCTGCTTGGTTCACAGATAGTTGATTGAATTAGTTAATTAAGGCTGGAATTTTCAAAGAAGCCACAGGAATTAGGTAACCAAATTCAATGAGATTTGGGTACTTAACTCCCTTAGACTCCTTTGAAAAGGCCAGCTATAAATGTTCACCTCTTTAGTTGCAATTATTTGTACTTGCAGGATTATGAGTGCAGCTGTTTATAAATGCAGAACCGAGGTTGCAAAAGCAGACATGGCATGAGAACAGAGATCTGTCCATGCATAGCACAGTACATAAATGTTTACAGGCAGTGGCCATACATTTAAACCATCCTTAATGTGAAAATACCAGTAGAGCTAGTAATAACTCTGAAGCCAGTGAGAGCTTCTTAAGCTTACCTAATTAAAATCACCTAGATATACACACTCAAATATACATGTGCACAAACTTATAATATATATATATATACATATGCACATATAAAAGTATATGCATGTCTACAAAGAGCCAGATGTGAACATGGGTGCAGACAGTTGTTTGTTTCTGTGTGCAATTTTTTCTTTGCAAAACAGTAAATTGTAATAGTATTTGCTCCTGGGAAAAGGGGTGGCTCATCTGCTGTGGCCATGTCCATGATCTTATCCAAGTGTATGAGGAAACGCCTTTCTAACAGGTATAATACCAGCAGGATGGAGGCAACTCTTCTTTAGGCAACACAGGAGGAAGCAGAAGTATCAACTGGAACGGTAACCATCTGATTAAGAAGTAAAAATAACAACCTACAAATACTGTAACAAAATGACCCTTTAATCAACAGAAGCAGTCATCCTGTTGTTGTACCTGGCTGCAAGGCCAAAGGACAAAACCATGGGCAGTTTGGTAAAGGCTCGGGGCGCTAATAACCAAATTATGGCACAGCCAACCAATACACCCTTGGTGCTGGCGCCCGCTAAAGCCATTGCCCGGTGGCATTTTGAGGTGAGCAGGTAGACCTTGACCTTGCTGAGGAGAATGACACAACGTGGGATTGCTTTTTCTGAATAGAGCCCAGGGCTTTCATCCCATGTCTGCGGCCTCCCTCCAAGGCTGCTGCCATCACCATTGCTGCCAAAGGAAAGGTCCATTTGGCTTAAATGAGGTAGATGAGCTTCTTATCCAGCAAAATACCCTCAGATGTGAGTAACCTTAGGCCTACAAATGATGTTGGGACTACTCATGAGCTCAGGGATACACATAGGCTTAGGATCTTTGCAATGAAGGGAGTCTCAAAAAGGAGGATATATCCTGAGACCAAACAAGTGGGAATGAGGAGCATCCAGCCAGATCCTATTCATTAGTGGACAGCAATTGTTGTTCTACTAAAAGTTGCCAGGACTTTAATTCCATGTGTTCACAGCAAGAGTGTTGGCCCATAAACAAATCCAAAATATACAGAAGATCAATTTCTTCGTATAAGGAGGGTCGGTGACTTTCCATTAGAGTGAGTCACTGAGTTCTCCAAACCCTTAAGGTGTAGTAGAGCAAATAAAAATGTGGTTAGCTGAGGAATGCAAACAGATATATACAGCACATATAGAACTTTAGCTTCCCTCCAGCATCCATATGTGGCCATAAAATAAGGCCTCTTAAATGTAAAATGTATAGATTTCCCTCTGCAACAAAGGCATAAAATATTTCACTCCCAAACAAGTATTTGAGCATACGAACATGATCTTTCACTTCATCTAGGACTACCCACCCAGTAAACCAAGCTGTATTCTTTCTGGGTGGCTCAGAGAATAGCATATTACAGTGGAAACACCCATTTATTTCATTTACTGCCATTTATAATATTTTCCACTATTTGCAGATAATGAATTCATCCACTTTTTGCCAAGATTATGCAGCCTGTTTTATAGCCAAAATTATCCAGAATCCTTCTAAAAATGTGTTACCCTTCATTTTCCATGATTGCTTAGTGGTTCTCTTGGAGCAGGACCAAGATCAACCATATTAACAATGCACAGCAATAACTGAACTGTCATGCTCCTACTCTCCTAGCAGCAGGAAGAGTGCCATCGAGCTGGTCCCTGAAGTACACACGGCTCCACAGCATAACTGTTCAGGTTAATTAAAGCCATTAGATGAGAAATGAGGAATTACTTTTGGAGTTCTTTCCTCTGCATATCCTACACTGGTCTTCTCATAAAGGTAGATACATTTCAGATTATCTGATGTCTTCTTGGCGCCGCTGCCTCTTTGGTTCTCCAGGATAAATTGTGCTTGTAGAACAGAGCACAGCACAGACCTGCAGTGTGTAGCAGCCCTGCACAGACCCAGCTGCTGGCCCTAGGAAGATGGACACACATCTGGAACATCACACATCACGAGGAGCCTTTTCCAATCCAACAAAGGATGGAACAGGCACACCACGACCAAGCCCATGCACAGGGCACTGCACCAAGGCACAAGCAAGGCAAGCAGGAAAAGGTGGAAAGGGACAAGTCCTTTGTGAAATGATGTGCATTGGGTTAGTGCTGATTTCTTAGCAGAGAACTTCCCGCTCCCTCCACTGGCTCAGCAGTGCTGGCATGCTATGGAGGGTGGAGCTGCAGCAACATTCCCTTCCCGCTCCGCGAGGGAAGAGGAGAAACAGGCCGGCCACATCTGCTCTTCCCTTGTGCAGTGTCTGGCAGCCTGCAAATCCCATGCAGGGGAGAGAGAGGGCTCCTTGCCATCACCAGGCTCAACAGCTGGGCCCAGCATGTAAGATGAAGCACATGCAAATCTTTGCAGGAATTCCTTACTGCTCAGCCTGAGGGTTTGATCTTGGAGTCAAGGAAATCTAGCTCAGGACCTTGCATGAAAGAAGCAGTGCCTGCCCAGAGGTTCCAGTGGTCAGTGTTAGCAGTGATAACAGGAGGAATCACACTAAAATTAGAAAAAAAAGAAAAAAAGCTAAACAAAACAAACTTGTCTTCATTTTTTATAGTTTTGCTCAAAAGGAAAATGAGTGCAATAAATATCCTAACAGCCAAACAGTCCTTGTTTCTTAACATTATCACTATTTTCTTTGGCACCTCTGGGAATCTCTTAGTGGGAGCTATAGGGAAGGAGAAACTGTCTCAGCAAGAGGCTCTGTAGCAGGCAAAATATGTTCTTCACCCAAATCAGCTGCAAGACTGAAGCCGAGCAGCCAGTGCTGAACAAGTTAACCAGCCACCACGTGTGACTTGGGAACCAGGGAGGCAGGGGAACCTCACAGCAGGTTGAGTTATGGCCACTGGAACAAAAACAGGTTGTCATGGCATAACTGAAGATTTCTCAGCACTGACAACTGACAGCACTGCAATAAATATTAATGCTCCAAACTCCTACTTGGATTCTCATAAATACTCCAGACTTTGCCAGAAACTCCTTTCCCTTTGGCCACTCCATTATTCAGTTTTACCACACGTAGATGGTTGGGGCCTTTATAATTTCTCCCTTCCTCCACAGGCAGCACCACTTTACCTCTTCATCCAGAGCAGGCTCTGCCACATCACCCAATTTGGCTTGGCTGAGACTTCTCCAGCCAACCCAAAACACACAGATTTTTTGGGCTCACTCCCAGTTACATCTTGAGGGTGAATACTCATCCAGTTGATCTCAATGGAGCAGGATCTCAGCTGATTAGCTTTATCCAGACAGGTTTGTTTAATCCTAATCTCTCTCCCTCCTTCTCTTGCCTTATTCTTTTTTTTTTTTTTTCCAGGCACTTTGATTCCCTCTCTGGCTCTTCTCAGGGTCTCCAAGTTTCAGGCACTTCTCTAAACACCCTCTAATGTTTTGATTTTTGATGGTTAAATTTAAACAAAACTTAAAAGCTTTTTCCAGCTATTTTTACTCATTGTCTTAGTCATTTATCAATCCCATAGAAAGCCTAGATTCCCCCTATATAAATGGATCACCCTCTTCATGTGTAGCTAATGTGTAACCTCCTTTATTCTACAAAGACAAGAGTCTGGCCTCTTCCTTCTGGGTAAAGCAACTAGGAGGCCACTGAATCCTTCCTGCTCAAAACATGACCACTTCTAGGATAAGTCCTGCCAGACCTACCACTAAGGTTACAACCAGCCCAGCTCCAGGTTTTTGAGGCAGTTAGGGTGCCCTAAAGGATGTTGCAATGTATTCTGGCTGCAAAGGTAACCATCTGATTTGTCCTGGCACAAAAAACCCTGTGTGGTTGGCACTGCAGTCAGGACAGCTGCATTCCGGCTCTTCCCATGTCCAAGGTGTACTTCCTTTCAAAGCCCAGCCACAGACTATGCATGCTGCTCCCCTCGTTGGTCCAGTTCCCCTGGCAGGGATTCTGACTTGCACTTCTTGCACTTACGGGAATCGCAGAGGCACATGAGAAGGAAATGTGTGGCCTCTCAAATCCTCTAAACATTGTCCAGCTGCCACTAAAAAGGTACCCTGACTTGAAATATTTTTTTTATTTTATTTTTTAATAGACAACTACTCCGTGCTTTTGTATGAAGCCATAGGAATTTTATTCTTGGACCGGCAGATAACCACAGCACATCTCTCCCAAGTTTCCAACCCCACAACCATTTCTCTTAATTTTGAAACTTTAAAGGAAGAATGCTGCTTTGGCTTCACAATTTTGCACAACTTGTTAGAACCAGGGGAGAATGTTACAATACCAAGCCACATGAAATGGAAACATTTGAACAGACCTTTGGGCTGGATCTCTTGCTTCCACCAAGCTGCATTCAACCCATGACTGAAGAGTGTCTGGCTTGAGTAAAAGACAGTTTTCAGCCTCAAGTCCTGGTGGCCAGCAGGAATGGTTTGACCTCCCAGTGCAATTAAGAACTGCCTCAAATCTACTCAGAATTGTGTCCCTGACTCAGGAGCTCCTAGGGACTTCCTGAGAGCTGAAGATAGCTGAAGCCCTTACATGCTGTGCTGTACTCAGGGCCCTTGCTGCCATGAACAGCTCTTTCCTAACACCTTTGGCAGGAGGCTCCCGAATCTGGCTCCATGGGGTTCACTGCCAGCATAGCAATGCAAGGAGGCCACAACAGTTCCAAGGAACCATTTCCCCTAAGAGGAAATGAAACGAGAGACTGAAGGCACTGGCAAGCCATACATTAGACATTTTGGTTAAAGCAGCTAGACTGCACTTTGGAACAAATACTTTTTGCAGAGAGCTTTGTTCTCCTCCTGCATCCATTGTATCCCCATTATTCATTGCTCCAGCTATAGACAGTGCTTTTAGTTTAATCCTCCAAATTGTACTTTTCTATCATAAATTTCCACACCACAACAGGGCTAAAAATACAAAAGAGGCATTTAAGTGATGTTCTTCTCCTGTAGACCAGCTGGCTCAGACATCGCATTTCAGAAGGACACAGCCCAGTTATGAGAACAATATAGGAATGTGTATGGAGAAAATCATGGTGAGCAAGAATCAAAACCAGAGATTCAAGAGAGATGGACTTCCACATGACAAAACTGTATTGGCTTGTACACAGCTCAGATACTCTTATAGTGGAGTTGCTTTTGTGGGCACAGCCCTTGGCAACCTGAGCTACCCCATCTCAGGCTGATCCTTCCTTAGGCTGGGCTGCTCTGCTTCCCAGAGCAGAACGAGCCATTCCCTGGTCCCTCCTCCCTTGAGAGGAGTAGGCAGAAACAGACCAGTATTAGTTAGGTCAGGAGCTCATGCCATTGTGCTAATCCTCCAACATCACTCCAAATAAAATCCCCCAGGCCTGGATTTGAAAACACTTGACAACACAAATGCTATAAATACAGAGAGAAGCCAAGAGCAGGAGCAGAATGAGCCTATGAAATGGAGGCAAGGAAAGACAGATATGATTTCAACTGAGATGGAGAATTGATGTGTAGATAAAGAAAGACTTCACAGGTGGCTGGAGCTATAAGAAGCCTCTTGCTCTGAAGCTCGTCATACTGGATAAAAAGAGAAAAGGTTTGGGATGGTGATTGGGCTTCACAAGGACTCAGAAAAAAGTTCTTTGCAGCAGATCAGAGATTTCTCTCATGGAGAGGCAGACTGCAGGTGAGCCCTTAGATGATGCTGAAAGTGAGAAAGACCCTGCCTTTAAACCCTATTGGAAGTTGCTTCATAAAATACTGGCAGTCACACAAACCACCCTGCAGGATCAGTGCCTGAGCACTTACTCAGCCATCTCAAATGGGTTTGCAGCCTTGGCTGAATCTGTGTGGCCTCTGCTTTGTTGTGATCAGTACCCCAGACTGACCTCAGAAGTGTCCCCATGGTTGCAGTCACATCTATAAGTCACAGCACAGATGTACCAGTGACTTGGCAAATCCCCCCCAACAGTTACTTTGTCTTCCTTAGCTTTGCACGCTTGGAAATGGCTGAGAAAAACCTACAGAACAATGCCTTCTGCAATGGCTTTTAAGGGTTCCCTTTTGTCAGATTCCTCACCTGCTCTGACAGGATGTTCTTTCAATGCCTTTCATATTTCCCATGAAAGACCATAAGCTCCCAAAGCCCCAGCATATCTGCCATCTCAGCGCTATCAGGAAAGAGCTGATGAGAAGATGATTGTCAGAGATGATTACAAGGACTTTACAAACACAGGAAAGCATGTTCTGCATTAATTGCTAATCTATTTCAGCCAATTTGGCACCATGACAAATGCAACTGGTTGTATCTAACAAGCCGGGGGATCGGGAATAATTCTGTTTCAGTACAGTATGTCCAGGGAGAAGAATCAACCACTAATCCCAGGTGACTAGTTCCTTTATAAATATATTAGCAACATAATGGAGGGCTTTTTAATGGGATTATAACCACACAAGCAGACCCCAAGCAGCTGCTCTACTACTCAAAAGGAACATGGCTGACAATAAGATTTAAGAAACTGAATGAGGGGAAAAGGAAAAACCTCTGGCATGGCACTCTTAAATGACCTTGCTGCTTAAAAGGAATTGGAACATGTTGCATACATGAAAAGAAAATCAAATATGCTTAAAGCAATCTCTTTGGACATGCTCATCACTACTTTCTTCCACTGATCCTCTGTCAAAAGCAGAGAAAATGGCCAAATCAAGGAGAACTCATCTTTTCATATACTAGGGACAGATTTTAAAGCCAAAAAGATTTTGCTCATGCACAGAGTAACCAAGGGGGCATTGTCAAGGATGGCAGGGCCCCTATATTGTGAGACAACCTTTGTGTTATACCCTGTGCAGAGCTGAAATAACTCTTCATTCTGAGTACAATTTATCAGCTCAGTGCTGTGGAAATATGAGTGTGCAAGAAGACCTTTGGGGGTCTATGTGAGTATGTGTACATGGGTTGGACTCTGTGATCTTCATGACTGGACTAGACAATCTTTAAAGGTATCTTCCAAGTCCACTCATTCTATAGATAAATATATATAAACGTGCGTACAAAAAAAGGGACAGCCACGACGCAGCCGCTGGGAATAACCCTGTAACGGCAAGAGCAAGAGAAGATGCAAATGTCATTCAGAAATCCCTCTTGATATATTTTACAGGACTGTCAAAATCACAGCTCTAGATTCTATTCATGGTAACACCTGGATTGCCTTTATTACTGTCTCTTTAACAGAGAGGTATAAAGATGGCATTGAAACTTACTAAAGAAATCTTTATTTTTTTTAAAGTCGATGAAATAATGAAAGACAACTGTGTCTGTGTAAATGGCACATGCACCACAAAGTATAATACGTATCTATTTTTCTGAGTCCTCACTTGTTTGCAGTTCAATGGCTTGAAGCTGAGGCTGGAATTTGGCTCTGTGGCTTTGAAAGGAACACAGTATGGTACAAAACATAACTGTTATGGAGTACAAGCACTTGCAGCATGTAGTTGCTATGGAGTACAAGCACTTGCAGCATGTAGTTGCTCTAGCAGTGACTATTTAGGCAGCTTAACCTTAGCATGACAGAAGTCACTTCTGAAGTCCAGATATAATTTTTGCAGCTTGGAAATTCTGTTACCAGAGGCCCTTAGTCAGGGTGGCAGAATGACCTGCAAGAGTATTTAAGAATTCCTTTACCACCAAAGTACACCTTACATCCCTCTCAAATGCTTTTGTTAGAAGCAGCTAAAACAAAGGCCACTGGTACTTACAAAATATCCCCAGTGATTTCAGTGGCTTAACTGAAATCAACCACATGTTATTCTTGAACACCTCTTAAACTTTCGGGGCTTGACCTTGGGATGCCCTGGCACCAGTCCAGGTGACACTGTACCTCCTTTCAAAGAGTTGCATGGAGCACTGACCTTGATCTCCTGTTCCCGACACTGCTGAGCCCATCATGATGGCACAGGGATTGTTTAAGATACGTATTTCTGTCCATGTGCATCATTAGCAAGGATACCAAGGCATGTAAGGGTCCAACTGGCTTCAATTTTCATGGGTCTGATGGCGAGTTAACAAGGTTCAATGAACTCTTTCTGTGCTCTGTGGATTCTTCATGTAACACCAAATATTGGCAAGTACCTAACTGTGTCTTCCAAAACAATTTCCAACTGTGTAAGTGCATCACTTCCAGCCAAGTAACCTGAGTGCCTTCCTGCCTTTTCTGTAGGACATTAATCACAGTTATGAAAGCGCCTCATCTTGAGTCTAGCGGGTGACAATGCTTCTGTAGTGCCCATCCACGATCCCCTGACACATTTACATTTTGCTAATGATAAGCTCTGACTGCCATGTGCTAAAAATACCGTGACTGTGGAGAGAATTAAGTGTATCTCTAGTGCCTGATTCAGGAGAGCAGTTAATGCTGTGATTAAGTCCATGGCTAGTCAGGACAAGACAGCTTATGTTAAAGAGAGCTAAGTATGTCCGGTGGTGCCATCCTATAACACCAACTTCCAGAACTGGGTCTGTACTAAGACTGTGGAAGGATATCCTTAAGGAGCTAAAAGCTGCCAAAAACCCAGCTGTCTGGTACTCAAAGGATAAGAAGAGCTTCATCAAAAAATGTACCAACCCGTGTAATTTTAAATTTATATAATTTTTTAAAAATCTAAACACAAGGAGTACACTCTATGCATTTCTCCTCCTAAAGAAAGAATGAAAAAGTCTGCATGAGCTATTAGGCACACTGAATAACACAGCTGGCAGGACACTCAGAGAGGAGTTATAGGTGCCTATTAGAATCCATACAAAACCAACTAACAAATGTTGGAATTAAAAATGAAGGCTTGCAGGGAGACAGGGGCTTTGAGCAGTACAGTATTTCAGATCATCTTACTGAAAGCTTCAAAATGTCATCGGCTTTCAGTCTGAAATGCGTCAGCAATCGTTTCATTTTTATCAAAACACAATTAGGCTGTGGTAAATGACAGCATAAATCTTAAATAGGAAAGATACAGGATGAAAGACCACCAGGGTGGAACATAACTGTAAACCTCTCCATAAAACTGCATTTGAGTTCTGATCATATACACAGGAACTCCTTTAAATGATCCAGCAAGAGTCTTAACTCACTGACTTCCAAAGAAAGTGTTACCAATTAAGCGAGAGAAACTTTAACAGTCAATTTTAATTACGCTAAGAGATTCACCAATCAATTCCCAGCTCAAGCTGAAGTTTTTACTAGCAACGACTGGAACCAATTTACGTGCTTTTATGTTGCGTCTAGACTTTAATAAATGGTCTAAGCACAGCGCAATTCTATGCCAGTATTGAACAGTTTTCATGTACACTGAGAAATACACCAGGTTCTCTAAAATTCTCCAGTCCTTGTGCCTTGAAACATTCCCCTGAGGAATGGGTGCAGAGCTCACCAGTACCGTACATAAACACCACTGTGGGCATTGCTTACCATGCAGAGCAAGGTAGCGATGCCACAGAGTGTCCTGCAGCTCGTGGCTTCCACGTAACAGGCACAAAGTGTGCAGAGCTCTTCTCTTTGGAATGAAATAGAATAGCTGTGCTATTGCTACAGGAGCAAGACGTTGTTCCTGTTAGTATGAACCCACATTTATTAGACTGAAAAATATCTAAACAATATGGAGGCACCCAGTACAGCGACAAGTACTTAACTGATGGCCCAGAAAGGTACATCCAGGCAATCCTTTGAACACCAACAAACCTTATCCTTCTGTTCTGTCATCCCTTCTCTGGACCTCTCATGATCCTGATTAAGCTGTGGGCTGCTGTGCTGAGGGACCTGAGCATCCAGTCAGCCCAGCAGCTCTGATACAGGAGAATAAAGCACCTGGTTGAGAGATGAAATGTTTAAGCACGGCAGAGCTTGCTGCAGCACACTCAGTAGTGCTCTGGCTGTAGGAGACTCACCACTGTGGCACCACTTTGATCATGGCTGTAGGTCATAGAATCACTCTGAAGCCAAAACAGGCTTGTTAAAAAATTAAGTTGAATTACCATTTAGGGAGCTCTGTTGCTTTTTTTTCCCCCCTTCCCTCCCTTCCTTCTTTTTAAACATGCCTGTCAGGAGTGTGAAATAGTATGCATTTATCACTACCCTGCTGAGCAAAGCTTGTTAAATTAAGAAAGACTTATTTAATTAAAAGGATTGATAAACATTCCTATACTTGTATTCAGAAGCCACTGTATATAATTTTAATTTTTAGAAACTGAGAGGTTGCTGTAGTTATGCAGAGACTCTTAGGTTGTTTCCTAATGAATGAATGATGATGTCAGACTAATAAACCTCTAGACAGTCCTGCATGCCAGAGTTCTGACAAAGTTGGGCATCCTGTCTTCAAGAAGCAACACAATGATTTACCTGCTACTGTATTTTAGGAAGAGGAAGAAAACAGCTCTGGAAGTGCTGCACCAACTCAGCTGCCCCCAGGGGTAACAGCCATGACACCCAGGAAGGGCTGTTTTCCATTTTGCAGTAGCACAGAGCTCATGTGCAGCAATGGGCAGAGGGAGCCCCATCTCTGGTGGTTCTCCCAGCAGCTGGACAAAGAGATCCAGCCTGTGGGGCCACATGCACCGACACAGCAGGCACCTGCATACAGGGCTGGGCATGCTCTGGAGGCCACTGCTTTGGCCAGCATGTCTTGAGCATTGTCTCTGAAGCTATTCTGAATCTGTGACATGAAGTAGGACTCTTCTCTTAAGTACAGTAAAAAGATACAGGAAAACCTCTATTTCGGGAACAGGACAGTGTGGGCAAACAGGACTAAAGAAAAGAAGGGAAGGAAAAAACTAATGAATGAGGTTACACATCTAAGATTAGCCAGCAGGCTGGTGCCAGAGCTCAGACCAGCACCTGCCAGCTTGGTTCCCTACTCTGTTCTCAAGAGTGGTTTATCCAAGGTGTTGTTCATGACTGCTGCCAGAATGAGCAAAGCAGACTTGTACTTAGGCAGCCGAAGTCTTGACTTGACAAGACACTCTTTGCTCTCAAGGATTAATTTTGCTGAATGGCAATAATAGCTTGTAAAAACCAAATAAACCCCAATGCACCGCATGTTGCAGGGTGCTGGGATTGGATGGGGAACTGTAAGCAGTGCTTTTTGCAAAGACAGGGAATGTTATTCATCGTGGCTGTCTGTGGTGGGCAACTTGGTCGCCTTTCAGGGAACTCACTCTAACACAGGATCCCTGCCAGCATAAAGAGCTGGCCAAAGCATTGTGCTTTTCAAAGTGGAAGGATTTTCTTTCCTTCTGTCTCCTTCAGAAAACATACCAAACTCTGGGCAGTCATAGCGTTTCTGTTGCTGAAAATAAATTACTAGCAATTAAAAATCTTCTGCTTCTTGCACACTTCCACAACACAGAATAATATACAATGTGAAGATTCACAGCCTTTTGAGGAAGCATCGTGATCTACAGCCCTGACCTTCCGAATACCATAGGCCAAAGCACTTCGCTTCGTGGTCACTGCCTCCAGCCCAGATCCTGCGGCTGAACTGTAGCAAGTCAGTCAGAAAGACATTCATCTTGATTTATGGCTACCAGTCCTGATGGGAGAATGCCACACAAAGCAGTTCCTGTCTTGAGCTTTGTGGAATGAATTGTAGAGTTAAACTGGTTCATGGGTTTGAAATGCCTGTAATCCAGAAAGATTCTCTCTCCGATTCCAGGCGGAAATAGTGTGTAGGTGGCTTATAAAACTTCCTTTCCACAGTGACCCCAAATCTAAGAAAATGCTCAGAATCCCTTGTGTTGCTTCAAAGGATCAGTTGTTACTCAGGCCAGCTAGTTAGCCATGGAAAAACTATATTCAGTTCTTCAGTCTCTGACATAGCTAAGATAAACATGGTGAAAAATTGTGATTGTTTACTCAAATTCTTCCTCTGCTGAGAGAAATTGTAACGCCACTTTTCAGTGCATTGATTGCTATGGTTCCCGTGCTACAGTTTTTAAATCCTAGGTGCTAGTTTTGCTGCCAGATACATACATGGGTAATAGATTCTCTTTATAGGAGTCACAAAACAGGTGGAGGATGTCCCGGTCCCAGTGAAGTTACCAGGAGTTTTGCCAGTCTGTATCCAGCAGGGCAGTCAATCCCCTGTGGGAACAATACCCATTCCAGTGCCAGCACAGGTACCACTTCCAGCACTGATTCAGGAGAGAAAATTAATCCTTCTACTAGCATGAGGAAGTTTTCTGTTTCATGACTGTAAATCCCTGTCAAGTACAACCTCTGAAATGTTCCAGTTGTATTTAGGAGAGGCTACATAAGCCTGCAGCCCCATACAGCCCCGGCATGCGGCTGCTGCTGTGTATGTGCACATGCCTGTGTCTAACAGCCCATCTCCTCACACTGCTATGTTATACGAGATACAAAGCGTTAGTCATGCAAATGCCAGAAGGTCATTTATTAAGTTACAAGGCCCTTCAGATTCAGTCAACAGCCCTTCCATTTCAACATGGGGTGTACCTACCAAGCACATATATGCTCCATGGAAGTGTTCTTTACAATGCAAAGCATTGGCTGCAGCCTCATGTTTACCCTTTCAAGTGATGTAAACCTGAGAATAAATCCACCTGTTGCCCTATCTTCAATGAGGTCACCAGAAAACCTCCCTTCTATTTGCAAACAGCTTAGTGGCTACCAAGGAGCAGTCACCTATAAACTTATTCCAAACAAAGATTAAATCCTGATTAATCACTGAGAAGGGTTAAATCTAAGGAGAGTGCCAGCCACTGAAAAGTCAGATTATTCTGTAGTAATTATTGCAAACTTCCACGCTGGGGCTAACTAGAATTGAACACAAGAAGATTTAAAAAGTTGTAAAAAATAAAGTGAAAGGCTATAAAATTGAAGAAAGAAAATAATAAAGAGCAACAAGATAGGGAAGCAGGAAAGATAACAATAATGACTTAATCAAACAAAGTATGTATTCAGGTGATAACCTGGGGATGGGAAAAAAGATCAGGTCTGAATAAATCCTTTGAATAAAGATGAACACTATTAGAGATGAACTCTTGTGGGTTTTTTTAAAATTAACAGTGTATCAAACTGCCAAGGTCCAGTTGAATTGAGAGCACACAGCTTACTCTGGGCTAAAATCTTCTGGTTTGAGGGAGTAAAAATGGATCCAAGGAAGCAGATGTTGCAAGAAGAAAGACTTCTTCCCAAATTCTCATGGGAAAGCCCAACTCCTCAGTAGGCAACAGCCTGGATGCTTTTGACTGGGCTAGTCCTAACCAGAGCTGGGTATGAAGCTCTCTTCTCTCTCCCGCCAAACTTCAGAAATGCTGCCTTTAATAAAGTCTAAGGAATATAAACCAGCACAGATTTTAATGAAAAACCAAAACAACTGTTGCCCTAGTCCAGTAGCTTTGAGCTACACATTCTACAGAAGTAACTCAATAGAATTATGCTTCTTGATCTTATTATTTGATCAGAATCAAACTTTTTTAAAGTTTAAAAAAAAAAAAAAAAGGCAAACACAAACTAAAGAAAGAAGGAAAAATAACCCAACACAAGTGATCCCTATGTTGACCAAGCACCATGAGCTGAGCTCTGGGTCTTTTTGGTAAAGCAGTTCCATGAGCAATCTTGGGGTCTTTCGCATTGTGCTGCACCACTGTAAATTGAATTGTTGGTGAACGACATAATACAACAAGGTGTTTGCAAAGCCACTGAGACCTGGATTTACGCCACTTCTATTACATCAGTAAGAGCTTGACAATTAAATTCAATAGTAGAAAAGGTGAACTACAGAGTCTGGTGGTTTTTTCGGTAGGATTTCCTAAATAAGACTGGCTAACACTGTAGGGACATGTTGTTTGCTGGAGCAGTTACAGTGACAATCTTTTTTATGATTTGACCATAATTATAAACACATCTGTCTTAGGCAGGGACTGTTATTTAAGGATTGGAGAATGATGCTTTTTGCTTGAAGCATTTGCTCAAACGATGTGTTTTTCTTTGACTTTTTCTTTCTATTTTTGATAAGGCAAGATCAGGAAGAGGAGAGAGAGAAGAGGGAGAGAGAGAAAGAGGGAAGAGGAGGGGGGGAAGAAAGAGAGGATGACAAAGAAAGCAAGCAAGTGCTAAAGAGAAAAAGAAAGACAAAAAAAGGAAGAAAGAAAAAGGAAAGAAGACAAGCAAAGCAAGCAGCTGGTGCTGAAAGTGAGCAAGACTCTTTCTCCCTCATTTTCTTCTGTCTTTTAATAAATCATTGTAGCAGCTTTGTGACACGTCTCTGTTAACCATAATGCCCAAGCAAACAGCTTTTCTTTCAGCCTCTATTCAGCTGGCTGCCAGGGAAGCAGGACTGCAGGCAGGAAACTTCAGTGGCTCAGCCTGCTCCCCTGTAATTCAATTAGAAAAGCAAGCATGAAGTCAATATTCATTGCGCCCGACCAGAACTGAGCAGCACAATGAAATGATAATGAGAAAGTTCACAAAGGAGACGGGCTTAATGATAAGTTTTTAAAGAGGTGCTGCAGCGGGTGACCCTCTGTACGACCGGTAAACATACACAGGCATATGGGTCTTTACCCTCAGGGATTTACCCTCATCCCTCACCATCTGGATCCAGGGCAGACGGCTGATTGCGAATCCAAGGGAATCTCATGATATACTGTCTTAGGTCACCCCATTCAGCTACTTTGCATCTCTGAAGGGAAAGAAGATGTGTTTCTTAAACACCCAGGCCCCAGAGGAACACATACAACTTGCTGGATCACAGGCAATGCAGTTTCAAGTAACACAGAGCTGGGACTCCCAAGCCCAGCAGGGGTGCTGGACCTGTGGAGCACAGACCAAGGAAATCACAAGAGAGAACTTCCAACACTTCATGGAAGTACAGGAGATGAAGAACTGCACCCTTATGCTTTCAGAACAAGGCACCACTGGGTCCTACAACTGTGAGAACTTGGAGCATTTGTGCTTTAAACTGATCAGGACTGCGTAAATAAATGCTGGACTTAATTCTGCAGCTCCCTCTCAAAGAGATCTCCCACTGGAGAAGGTGTCTACAGGATTTCCTTTCTTCTCCTTTTAGCACTTTTCTGGTGACTATAAAACATGTAGTTATTTTTTTTGTAAACATCAGTGTATTTAGTTTTAAAAATAATGAATGATTGAAGTAGTAATTTAAAAACAGCATTGTGTGTACAAGCCCAGAACTGCCTTGTTCTAATTTTGCTTTGAGATTCAGCATTCCAGATATCACTGAATTTGTTTCTTTTAAAATTGCTTCTGTGGTAAAGCCCAGGGCCCCTCACAAAGAGACTTGGGTCTCATTCTTCTCAGTGCTCTACAGAAAGAACCAGTGGCCCCAACTCTAAGCAGGCAAACATGAGAAACAGAAAGTTTTTCTTTTCTTCTCCTTTAACAAAAGGCAAATAGGGCACACACAGCTTATATAAGTTCCCTGAGGTCACACAGGGTGTCAGTGACAGAGTCACAAATTGAATTCAGATTCTCAGGCTTTCGGTCCCAGTTCGTGTCATATTGTAGTTCAGGGCACTCCAAACTTTTAATGTAATTTTCAGAAACATGTTGTAATTTCCCTAAATTAATCTCTCATCCTAATGTATGTTAACATTCCACACACCCCCAACATCTGTAATGGCTGCTTAATATGCTGGTAAATAATTAGTACAATTCAACAGCAGGATGTTTTCTCAAAATCAGGCGGTATTTTTCAACATTGCTGATGACAACACCCCATTTTTTACTTCGGAGCCCAACAAAAAGGAAGTCAATTTTGCCATTCTTCCTGATTCAAAAAGCCTCCAACTGCTAATAATAGAAGTGAATTGCTTCGTCTGCAGTAGGAAGCTCTTCATGTCCTATTGGGCCAGATCTTCAGCTGCTACAAACCCATAGAGCTTCACTGGAGGCAGTTTGGCTTTGTCAAGTCACACGAGCTGAGGGCAGATGTGTTTGTGTTTCACTGCCCACTGAATCTTCCTCTGAGACTGATCCAATCTCTGCATCTCAAAGGGAGGATGGAGCACTCCCCACAACTGGAGCTGTACCCAGGGATGGAACAGGTAGAACAGGTTGGCTGGATGCCTCTTACAGCCATCACTCTTCTCCAGAAATCCCCATGGGGAAAGGCAGAGGTAAATACCAGAAGTGGCGAGCCTGTCCCAACAAGCCATGCCAATGTCCTGGCCTAAACACCCACCCCTCTTGGGAATATTACACGGGATAACAGCAAAGCATCTTGGAACAAGCTGCTTTCTTCTGACACAGATCAAGACGTGAGAAAAAAGGGAAGAGTTTTAACTCTAAAGCTGCACACACTTAGAGCTGCTTCTGCTATTGACAATTTACAACAATTTTCTTGCCCCAACAGCAATTTTTTGGGTTTTGCCAGTATTTTGAAGGGTTAAAGACCCTTGGTGGACATGAACTCCTTCTCCCGGCAGAAGAGATCTGATGCACAGAACAGATCAGATCAGAAGAGAACGGACGTACATTCATTTCTCTAAGGAATTATGTCAACAAAGGGCCAGATCCCAGGACTTTTCCTTTTGGTTAATGTGCAACTGTCTAATAGACTAGAGAAAAAGGGGAAGGATAGCCACGTCTTTCCTAGGTGTTTGTGTTCATTCTTACTGTTATGTAGAAGGCCAGATAAGATAAGAAAAGCTGGGCACTTTAGATATCTATTCATAACATAATTATACTCTCACTATGTTTTACCAAGCATATAAACATCAATTTTCACAAACAAGTGCAAATTTTGGGTACTCTCCGAAGGCCCAATATATAGGATGGAGCCCTCACTCCTCAAAACAACTGGAGGTCAAATGCCCCTGTGTAACTCCTGCATGTAGCTGGTAGAAGCAAACACAAAAACTTCCCTTTTCTTATTTTAGAGGCAACACTCTCACTCTTATGTAACGAAGGCAGAAACTGTTGAGGTCAGGGATTCAGAGTCACCAACTTCATCCACTAAACAGCCTTTGCCTCTCGGTGACAGCCCTGGGAAGTTCACAAAACACTGCAGGAATATCTCTCCCCTCAGTTATCACTCATCCATGTCAGACCCCGCAATCCTGTTTTGTGCTCTGTGCTTTGACGGGAGACGTCGCCTGCACAGTATCCTCAGCTGAGAATTGGGTTTTGCTGGAGACATTAATGCATGTAATTGGCACATGCTTTTCTGGAGTATTTCTATCGCCTTTCAAAGATAGAGGCAGCCAAATCTCTCCTCCACTCATCAAGGAAATGCTTAAACCATCAAGTGGGGAATTCCAGGCCAGCTTAGAGATGGTACTTTACATTTTCTCAGGCAGCAAGGTAATGTGGGACTAGGACTGTCACAGTGTTTATTTTGAGTTCCCTGGTGAGAAAAACATTTTACACTTGTCCTGTATGGTTGAAGCCTCCCTCCCCTCCTGGGGAACTCCGGCTATCTCTGCCACTCGTGCAGCTGCTGATACTTCACTTGGTCCATCCGCAGTGAACACAAAACTGAAGCCAGTTATCCCAGGCCAGGGGTCTAACTTTCACAAGGGTAAGGTAAAATCACGCTCTTTTCTCCCCGTAGGTCATAGTACTCATTAGAGATGAGCTCAAAACTCATAAGCTCAGCTCCAAGAAAAGTATTTGGTAAAGAGAGAAATCCTTCTCAAAGTTCTGCATCTCTCTAGTTCCTGACATACTGATTTCAGTCCTGAACAAGGTAATCACAAAATGGAAGAAGTGAGAAAAATATATTCAAAAGAGAAAACGTTGTTGTTATGACCGTGGTTATGTAATTAAGTGATTAGCCTGACCAGGGTTTAATTTCAAACACTGACAGACATAAGACTGCTTTGCCTACGTGGGCAGGTGGAGCTGTGAGCTCTCTTCATTGTGCCATTTTAAGAATAAATGAGAGTTGATAACACTTTTCTCCCATTCTTTGCTTTGATTGTCTGTGTTTAGAGGCAGATGTTTTTTATTTGATCAGCAAGTAGCTTGCACAACAGCCCTTTCATCTTCAGAGAGATCGCTGTGCTGTGATTCACCTTTTATTTGAGCACTGCAGAACACACCCAGATGACAAGGAATGTAACAAACCTCTAGGCTCCGTGCAACCTTCCAGCAAAAAGGATTGAATTTGGAGGTGGAGACAAGATGATCTAGGCACAGGTTATAGTTAAAGACCAACAAAATTGCATGCTGAAGTCAGTCCAGCAGAGAAATCACAGAAACACAGAATGGAGAGTCTATTTATGTTATTAATAATAAAGGTACCGCAACCAGTGAGCCCAGAGCTATGCAATTACAAGGAGACATGCAGTGTACACAATCAGGAATCCTTATCAGATTGTTTGGTCTATCTTTTCCATTTAAAAGTGATGTTTAAACTGTGTTTACAGACAAAAGAACTGATCAATGAACCTGTCATTTGGTCATGAGTAACATGGAAAAAAGTAATCAGGTGATGAAAATATTGCTAGTTCTCCATTTGAGGAATAGAATGAAGATACTTCAAAAAGATTTTGACAAAACTTTGTGCATCAGCAAAGTCAAATGTTACAGCTTTGAAAATTTCTCAAAAACAAACATCTCTAAAGTTATTCAGAAATGAGATTTTATGAAGGTAAAATAACTGGAAAAAAACAAAACAAAAGATTTACTATTATTTAAGCTTTTCAGCTGCTCCCTAAGAAAATAAACTTGGAGTTAAACAAAAACTTCGCTGTTTTTCTACAAAACAAATAACAGTAACATTATACCTACAAAACAGGAATCAGCTGTATAAACAGTTTACCTGCCTCTGACAGTATCAACTATAGAAAGAATTTCTGGGCAACTATATTCAAAGGAGAAATAGCCCAAGTCGTGGTTCTTTGTGTCTCAACGCATAATAAATGTGGTGCAGTAAGTATGAGCGGAAATCACTTTAAAAAGTTGTCATCTTGACAATCTTCCCATTTTATAATTGGTAACGATGATAATCGCCATGCTTTTCTCCTGTTTGTCACTTTAAACTTGTCCAGTAGTTGCTGTCATGAGCCTATGATTCAAAATTTGAGTGTCTTTAGCCAGATAATTTCAGTTCATTTATTTCTGAAACATGGGTGTCTGATTTTCCATTTCATTCCTTTCACCCGCAAATAGACAGATGTTACATGCCAACTGAAAAAATTTTGCAGCTTGGAAACAAACCCTTGTTTCTGTCATTTAGTCCCCCTGGATTCTTTGATTAATTTCCATAAATTAAATCTGACAAGCTCACGGGCCTCACATCAACCAAGCAAGTGAAGAAGATAAAAAAATTAATCAATCATATTCACTGTATCATTCTCTGCAAAGTTGAGTTCTAACAACTCCACGATCAAACAATTTGCAGTTGTGAACAGTAAGAAATGGGAGCCTTTGAAATATGTCAGCATGGCAGAAATCTATCTGCCCCCTACTCTCGTCCTTCCCACCAGCTCAGCATATGTAAAGTTTTAGGCAGGGCATGTTCAACTTGTTCCCACAATATAGAACTAAAAAATGTATGCTGCTGCAGAACGGAGGCATGTGGAATAAATATTTTATGTGCTCAAGAGCTTAGAAATGGATTGTAGGCTGTATGTGTATTACAGACTCGTGACAGCATAGCTGGATCCATCAGGTGCACGAGGGGAAATGATCCTGACGGACATGGGCGGCTTTCAGGAGCTGCGTCTATAGGCTTATTTATAGCAGCCAACCCGTTGGTGCTCTGGTTCAGCTCCTGACAAAAGGATATATGACCATCTCTGCTAACGGGGCTGCAGCTACAGCAGGAGCTGGACAGCAAATGATATTTGCAACTGAGAGAAATCGCCCAGCACAAATCTGGCATGAGATCTAGGGATAGAGGCTGGATGTGCAGCGATTACTTCCATTACTCTCTAAGGCAGTACTCTATGAAGAATGAAAAGGGCTTGACTCTACCTTGCCCCAAATTTTCTGCTGTCATCCTCATCAAAGCAACCACAATGAAAAACCTTCTCTCTTCAGTCTTGGATACTGATAGGTTTCACACTACTTTGAGAACAGCTTTGTTTAGTAAACAACTCCCTGGAAATAACAAACTTGCTTCCTCTCATACAATTTCACCTTTATCAACCAGTAGTCACTTGTCCTTTAGAGGATTTGCAATATGAACCGAATGCTGAATTCCTGTTCATGCTTCTTTGGACCAGACCCCCAACTAATAGAAACTAACTTAACACCCATGTCACAAAATATTCCCACACTTGTGCCAGCTGAAGATCCAGGATTCGTTTGCCAGTGTGCATGTTGCTCTACAGTAACACTATTTCTGGTCCAAGTAATTCCTAACATTATGGTCATTTACCACACTACCAGGCACAAAAGAGAGAGAGTAACCACCAAGAGCAAATCTTTTTTTGTGATTCTCTAGAACATGTGCATGTAGCTAACATATAGTCAACAGAAAAAGACCAAAACCAACAGGGATTTGTCCATAAATATATCCTATAATTATCTTAACCTGCTGCTTTGGGACAGACTTCAATGTGCGCTTCCCTCAGATGCTCTCCTGCCTCCTTTCTCACACCCTGAGCGCTGTCAGTTTGCTGTCAGCTTTACAGTATCAGGAGTGTGATCTCTCCATGGGTACCCTGCTCAGTGTCATTTAAACTGGCCAATCTGCAAGGCCACCAAGGTCAAGGAACTATCAGGAGTAAGGTTTCCTAAGTGCAACGTGTGAGACACCATCTGACACTGTTTATAGATAGACTTAGCCTCTTATTGACCACAAGATAGAAGTTAAAAGCATTGCTTTGGGAGTTCAAATGTGTTAACCTCTGAAGTGATGTTTGAATTAGGGTTATAAAGGGCCTAAAGTTTTGATCAGAGGTTTGGAGAATAAAAAGGATTTGGAAAAATGTTAGAGTGGGATCAGAGTAGCTACACTGAGTGTGCCAACTACTACATTATTGTTGATTTAATTGAGTCCATCTATCAGGTCTGTGCATTATGTGATCCAGTTCCAAAGATGTTTCCCTGCTGCAGCTGACAAAATACAGACTATTCACTTCAAATGCAGTTGTCGGTCTTTAAAACAGGCAGTTACAAAACATGCTGGCTGCTCCAGCAATCAATAATGGGAAGGGCAGTGTACGTTGGACTAACTCCCAAACAATTAAATACTTGCCAGTGTAAAGTAAAAAACGACGCGAGGCCAGGCCAAGAGCTTGTTCACTGTTTGGCAGCGTCACAGCATTACAAACACTGATGGTTTAATAATCGGGGGAAATTAACAGAGCTGGAACAGCAAAAGCATTTTCTGAGAGGTTTTCTGATGAACACACTGAAGAGGTAACAAATACACCTTGCCTTGAATTTTATCCGCACGACACCTGGAATTCCTGATGCAGTTTTCCTGGAAGATGACTCACAAAGGAGGAGGTTAGATACTTGTCATGGATTGCGTATACAGACTATGAAGACACCTCACCACCTTCTGCAAAAGAAGAAGTGCCTCTTACCCAGAGAGGAGGCACTTAACAGCTTAAATATTTTGGAACACTGGCCTTGAATTGAGAGTGAACAATCCAGCCCAGCCCTGAGAAGAAGGGAAGGAAAGTGTAATGTCAGAGTGCAGCAAAGGCCAGTTGCTCCCTAAGGGACTGAGCCTGATGACACAGCCAGGGATGGGCCAGAGAGCTGAGCAGGGCAGATACAGGGTGACAGCCCAGGGTCAGCCCTGAGCCCAGACCACCAGCCAAGTACAGGGAGAGCTGAGGCCAGCTCAGGCCAGCAGACTGCAGGTAAGGCCTGGCACAGCAGTGCCAGAGGCCAGTGAGGGCACGGCTGTGACAAAGCCAAAGAGCAGCATCCTACGGCATCACAGGGGCAACAAGTGACAGCCCCAGCTGGGCTGAACTGCAGCCCTGAACCATGTACAGGAATGTTAGTGGAAGCCTCAGGAAAGGCAGGCAGGGCCAATAAGGCCCATTAATGCAATTTTTTGCTGAAGAATTACACCATTTTTCAATACGAAACTACCTCTCTACCCATTCCTTGCTTTTACGAGAACCAAGTGTTAAACGTGTTGACACTGTTATTACAGAATCACAGAAAATGCTGTGTTGGAAGGGACCCACAAGGATCATTGAGTCCAACTCTCAGCCCTGTGCAGGACACCTCAAGAGTCACACCATGTGCCTGAGAGCATTTTTCAAATACTTCTTGAACTTTCTCAGGTTGGTGCTGTGACCATGTCTCTGGGAAGCCTGTTCCAGTGCCCAACCACTCTCTGGGTGAAGAACCTTTTCCTAATACCCAGCCTAAACCTCTCTGGACACAACTTTAGGCCATCCCCACAGGTCTTGTCACCGGCCACCTCAGAGAAGAGATCAGTGTCTGCTCCTATGAATCTTTCCACACTTGTGATCTGTCTTATAGACATAGAAAAGAGACAGAGTATGAAAACTGCAGAGAAGCACTGGTAGAAAGGTCCATGCTCGATGCTGCTTCACTTGTTGTTCATGAATGAACATGAGAGTAACTGGATATAGAAATACCTATTATACCTATTATTTTTCATGCCTCTGGTAAAACATGGTAATGTGTGATTTCTAGGCATGTACAGAGAAAGAAGAAACAAAGCAAAGCATCACTCTCAATACACCAAACTCTCATTTCAGAGTGCCACGGAACATAGTTCCCTTTCTGTAACCCTGCAATAAAATGTGTGTCAAATCTCTGTAGACCAGATCCCAAATAGTTCAAGTTCAAGGCTGTGCAACCCTTCCATTTCCCACTCAGCTATCAGTCAGAGAACCGCCCCAGGCACGATGCATAAACAAATTGTCAAAGTACACCAAAGTCTCTGACTGATGAAAGAAAAAACTGATGTCAGTCAAACCAGAGAGTTCTAGACCTGGAGAGGACACCATAGGTATATCAAACAAAATCCCAGTCAACAGTGAAGAAAGAAGGCAGTGGCAGTGCAATGAGTGCTTCAGCAGTGTCAGGAGGTAGACTCTTAAGCTTAGTCCTGCAGCTGTTCAGGTGAGGCGTGCGAGGAGCTCAGGCTGCCTAAGGAACTTTGACCACCTCACTGGAACATAAAACCAGTGTTATCTTCTTTTTTCATCCTTAATTTTCACTCAGAGGAAAAGGAAATGCTGCTAGAAAATGGTTAGGGCATAATAGTTTGCAGCAGAAGATACAACATTTTACTCAGTGCTTTATAAGGTAATATGCTGATTTGCAGTACAGTCTAACTCAAACTGCCTGCTGGCAAAGAGTCTGATGAAACCCTGGGAAAACCAGACCAACACTATGTACCCTGTAATAGAAAATCAAAATATACCTCTAGAGGCTAATTCTGACCCCAAAAGTTTTTTTGAGCTCTCTCATAATGTTAACAATTTTTTCTAAGCCAGGACCCTTTCAGATGGACATACAACCTGATCTGCAATTTGCAGTTATTCAGAGGACTTGCAATATGTCACTGACATTAAAATGGATACTTCAGCTGAGTGTTCCACCCTATCAGGAAAGACCAAATATTTAGAAGAGAAACCTCAGATCCTGATCATTACTAGTTTGCAGAAATTACGTTAAAAATCACACAGAAAAATTCGGTCTTGAAAATTTTTAAAAGTGCAATCTTGACTTCACATATTTTAAGAGCAGACTGAAACATTAGTTGGTTGACTTAAGGTAATATTTTAACCAGAAACCACAAGAAAAGAAACATCCTAATTGACTGAAAATCCAGCTGTGGACTTAAAATAGAAATTTAAAAAGTCACATTTTTCATGTTACTAAGTTCAGCACTGTCTAGTCTTTGAAGAAATGGATTGGCTCAGCAGAGTGAGCTGGAGCACTCAGCATTCACACGGGAACTCTCTTCTGCTGTCAAATGGCCCAAAAGCAGGGCTGTGAGACTGACCATGTCCTGGCTGCTCAATATTAAATGTATCTGCTCAGGCCACCTTCGTGCTTGAGGGAGTGGTTTAGAGATGAAGCTTTTTAAGCTTTTTGTGGATGCTTTGTTCTGTTTAAAAACATCTTTTCCTTTACTGGAGAGATTTTCAAAGCTGGGGAAAGAATCTGTGGGCTGGACTCATTACGTTTGAGTAGTAATTAAACTTTGTCTTCCTAAAGGCCCAGTGTCTTAATGAAATAAACAGCATAGCTCCCACTGTATGCTAGGGAGGCAGGATCCACTTCCATCTACTTAGGGATCTTCACAGGAATGCTCCTAACTGAGCGAGACAGCAGCAGATAGAAATCAAAGTGGAGCAAAGTATTTGAAATTGGTACCTCTAGCACAGTGGTTAGTCTGTGTCACATTTTCCACTATCAGCCCCTTAATGGAAAGTCCAAAAACCGTATCCACTGTGTGTTACATTGGCATTCTGCACTCACACCAACCACCACCCTCGCTGATTTCCACGTAACACCCACCTCGCAGCCATATGCATTAAACCCCTGCAGTGCCAAGTGTTCCAGGGATCCTGAAATGAGTCCCTGCTAGCACTGACTTTTCCATCCTGCAGGCCTTTACCCTACCCACTGAACTCTCCCCTGTTTCCCTGCTGCCTCATGACTCACCGCTGAGCCATGCTGCCTGTGCAATGCAAAGAACCAATCTCTAGCTGTCGGGTCCCCAAACCCTCCTCACTCCAAAGCAGCACAGTAGCAGTGTTCTAAAATTCAGCTGAACTCGCAGGGCCTCTGGCTTCTCTTAGAACCAATACTCCTTGGAAAAAATGCTGATTTGGTGAAATCAAGACATTCCACAGAATCATTTTTACTTCTTTTTTCTTTATGAAGGGAAAAACCCAAGAAATGTTTCAATTTGAAACCTCTTTCGTTTCCCGACAGCTCATCTATCCAGCACATTGACAGCTCATCAGGTGGAGAGAGGCATCCAGCATCTGCACTTTATTACCCAGATGGAGCCAGGGGACCTCAGGCTTCCAGCTGATCACTGGAAAGCTCTGTAGTAAGACAGCATTTATCTCAATTTAGAAGCTTGAGGGACAAGGTTCTTCAGAGAGTGAAAAATCAGTGCAGCCTGACGGAAACTGGCAAGTGCCAGGGCATTTGCAGGAGCTGCAGATTTGGCCCTTGTTTTCTAATATTTGATTAAAAGAGACTTCCACATCCCAAACACTACACTGCCAAAGTTGAACATCAACTGCATGAACAGCTATGAGGCAGGATGTGGAAAACTACTTTGTGTTAATGATTCTGTGCTCTGATCAATATTCTACAGCATCCCCATAAACAAGTTAGTGTTTCACAGAAGACAACACAGTGGAAGCAACAAGTGTGGAATCTCTAGGTCACCGCCAGGTTTCATGCTGCTACTATCCCCTCCTGCAAGCATTTGGAAGGCTGTCTGGAGAAAAATAACAAAACAATTGCACAAAATATGGGGTCAAGAATCACACTGCTCTATGAAATGGAGCATCTGATCACATGGGGGGTTGCTGTTTGGAAGATGAGAGAGGGAAAGGACCCCAACCAATCTCTTCAATCACTGTATGGTTGTTTGTATCACATCAGGACATGATCATATGTCTGACCCTCATTTGGTATTTTTAAAAGATGCAAAGGTGTATAAATCCCATTATTAAAATCATTGCAGGGTGTTTGATAGTTGTAGGTTGTCTTTATAAATTATAAGTTTATTATGTGACCTAAATCTGACTATGTTTTACAATAATTTTTTATTCAGTTGCCAAGAAAATCAACAGGCAATGCTTGCCTAATGGTCTGCCTTTGCAACTAGAAGGTTTCAAGGCTTTCTCTTATTTAAACCTTTCTGTCCGCCTTCCTTGGAATTCTGTGATGCTCTGCTGATAAGCCAGACAGGCCTCCACCTTGAACAGCCTGTCCCATCCATGATTACAAACGTGTTGCTCTCTCTACTGGGGCTTCACCGAGGCACTCACTCATAGGCTGAAAGTGCCAAACCCAAGCCCACAGCGGCCACAGATCTATACAGGCACCCTCTGCTTACCCACCAATCACATATGATTTTCCCCATTCATTTTCCAAATCCCACAAGCCTGTTCTGGGTGTCTGAGCAGTTAGTCTGCACCTCCTTAGTTTAGGAGGTCTGGAAGAGAATTAAGAACTGAGTGTGGGAAATATCTTTGGCACTGTCAAAACCACCTGCTAAAATGAATATATTTAACAAAACTTTATCTTTCTTGATGGCATGAAACACTAAGCACTACATCCCAAAGGTTTTCTCTGCTTTCATTTTTTTTTTTCCTGGATCAATTTTCTATTCTACTATTTAAAGATGGTTTCAAACTGTTTCTGTCTGAAAAGTACCACCTAATTTTTCTTCCCAAAGACAGGAAGTATTCTGCTCCAGAAACTTCTTCTGCTTATGTGTTGTTGGAAATTGAAAAGGGTTAAATACCTGGGCAGGAGCCTATGACCAGCATAGGCCCAACAAGTCAGCAAAGCCCAGTCTTTTTTTAAATTTTACACAGGCAATACAGGAAGAGACTGATAATTAGAAGAAAAACAATGAAATTACTGTCACACTGCAGGAATAGAGATGCCTATGAAGGCAATCATGAATTAAAAGTTCAGAGCCCAGGTTCTTAATTCTTAATCTAGAAGACAGCTGGGGGACAAGGGACATCTGTTCCTAGAACAAAAGGCCAAGAGGGACAGGACGGGGCAAGTTCAGCTTGTTGCTGCACCTCCCCCTGAGCTGCCACATAAGTCTGTTTTAGCCTGATGATTTTTAGCTCTCTTTGGAAGATGCATTTGACACTGTGCTTGTTCTACTTACTGTCACTACTAAAACCTTTTTATTCCTCTGCAGGGAAAGCTCAGTGACCAGATCTGTCTACTCCTTCTCCCATCTCCTTCCCTTCCCTCTGACCCTCAAAGCCAAGACATGAAGTTACATTTCTCTATTTCTTCCATCAGCTATTGTGGTATGAGAGTTCCACTAAGACATGGGCATGTTCCAAAAATAACATTAGAATAAGGACTTCTGTGTTTTTAAGACCTGACCCAAAATATTTATTTATCCAGAAGTTGAAATTCTCACGAGCAATGGGTGAAATTCTGAGGAGAGGAGATCTGCAGCAAGCCTGGACATAACTCTGAATCCCAGGGCAACAAGTGCTATAATAGAGGCAATGAAAGATAAGCCATAAACGAAGAGTCAGCAGAAATCCATATATTAACGCAATTTCATAACTCGCATCAGTTACTTTTATATTAGAAGTGAGAATGAAAGCATAGATACACTTAAATAATAATAGAGATTCCTACAAATCCTGGAATGACTTGCTACTGCCAGGGAAGTAATGGATGGCTTATGGCAAATAGGAGATCCACAGTTTCCCAGGAGGCTTATTCCTGCCCCCCACTGCAGGATACAAATAATTCCCATTGACTTTAGTGCCTTTCCTGCCATGAAGGACTAGGAATTTATTGGTTTCAGTGGGAGTTATGAATAACTTGCATGAGGAAAATGAAGCTCTAAAGAAACAAATTAAGAATGACTCTGTCTAGTTCTGAAAACTATCTCAAATATTTCTCTCTATGTCGGCTGGAAAAAAACAACAAACAGTCAGCTCAAACATCCCCATCTATAGAAACTAAAAATTCTAGCAACACTGATAAACAAATGTACATGGTCAGGGTAGAGCAGAAGTAGCAACAAAGGCCATAAGAAGCTGAAAGGTTTCTCATGGAAGAAGTTCTCTGTGAAGCATTTGTCTCCTGGGGAGGTCTCAGCAGCCAACAGCCAAGATGCCTTCACCCTGCAGATGTGACAGGATTCGCTCACTAACACTGTGTAGTCATCTCACTGTGGCTCTGTGCTTTGTTTCATTTGCCACTGAAGAGAATTACATTTAAAAATCAACACAAATAATAGGCTCTACTTTTTGGCAGTTGTGTGCTTACATTCCCCCGCTGCCCATCTGTATCACTTATCTCACGGAATATCTGGTGCAGAAGAAGAGAAGGAAGAAAAGCTCTTCTTTGAGAACTGCAGTCAGAGAAAATTCATTGCTTTGGAGGAGACACGAGGGCTAATATTTAATCTGGAGAAGCAGCAGATGGACAATCACACAGCTGTTGGCCTACCTAGTCAGGCGTATCACATTTCCACAGCAGGAAAGTGCTCTCAAGAAAGCAGTGAAATGTGCATATTTGGCAGCCAAGTGAGTGAGCACAGGACTGCTGTGCATTTCTTCCCACCTCCTCACAGCCATCTAGCTGGGACAACTCCCAGCAACAGGAACCAGTGCCAAAGGATCCAGTGTAGCAACTGGGATGGAAGGAGACCCTGCCACAATCTCCACTGGTATGGCAGCACTGAAGGAATCACTCCTGGAAAGGGGAATTAATGTATTACTCTCAGACACCCTAGGAAGTCTCCCACTGGTGTCGGTGAAACCTTGGGTATAGGCTGGGGAACAAACAACACCAAAAGGCAGGGCTTTCCAACAAAAGGAACACAAGACTAGAAGCAACATATTTGCTAGAACTGATTTGCCTTTGCTGTTAAAGAAAGTGTGGACAGCCTGTATGACTAAGTAATACAGGTTCTGCTGGTAGAGGATGAACTAAAGATGTAGTTTAGCAAAGGATTTAGAAGGAAGCACGAAAAAAGGGAGGCTTCTTTCTCTATTTAACTTTTTTTTTTTTTTAACCACCTGCCATGCAGTCATTCCCTAAAGCTGAAAAAGAAAGTATCCTTCCAGAGTATTTTCGTGGGCCCTGGGGCCAGGCAGTTGCTAATCTGGAGGAGACAAGAGCATCCACTAAGGAGGAAACAACAGCAGGAAGCATGGAAATCATCTCAGACTTTCCTGGGCTTTACTGACTTACCAGGGAGACCCCACCTACACATTTAATGGGGTCAGAGCCATAACCCGAGGCTATAGGGTACACAGACTCCTGATCATTCCCGTACAGTAATGAGGTACATTTCCAGTTAAACTCACAAACAATGCTGAATAGCTACAGAAGTTTAACAGGACCTCCCACTTCATGGAAACAGTGACTGTTTACATAATATGTAATGACAGTAAATCATAACAAATCCTAGGAGAAAACTCCAGTGAGAGATAAAACAACATGACCTTCTGATTTTTCTTCTTTTCTCAGTCTTACAATCCCTGCCTTTATTCCCCCAACCTGTAAGGAGTTTTGCAAATGCTTAATTTTCAGCACATCATTAGGCCCACAGGTTTTAATTAGCCTAATTAGGTGCAAAAAAAAAGTGCACTCATAAGAGAATGTCCTTTTCCCCTTTGCTTATTGAACTCCCTACCACTGTGGTATCAAAAATGTAATTGTTCCACTTGGCAAGGTTAAACAATTAGCACTCTAAATTCAGGACTGCTATTGAGTAGCTCCACTATTGATCCCATTACTGTGCTGAGCCAGGCCAGCTGAGGAGCAGACCCTGCCTAAGGTGCTGAGTAGTTTGCAATTTGCAAAGGAATTAAACAAACTTCTGCAGGAGGTGGGATGAAATTTGCAACAGGACAACTGGTTTCTGAAACTCAACTGTTGGTTGAATTTTATTCCTGAAGAATGTCCCACATGAGAAGTTCTTGTGCTATCATTTGCTATATTATACAACACAGCTTTTGCAAGACAAACAGACTTCATTACTTTTCCCCTGGGAACTCCTCCACTTTTTTTTTTTTTGGTGCATGTTCATGTGAGCAGATCCATAATTACACAACCAGAACTCAGATTTGCTTAAAATGAACCAGTCTAGTTTTTATTCCCTGACAGGACGCTCTTGTGAAAAATATTACATATTTTCTGCAAAGACAACAGTGTCAAGGCAAGAAAAATTAAAAAGAAAATGTGTTTCTCTTCATATCTAATATTTACTTGTGATGCAGTTGCATCGGGAAGCTTAACATGTCAGGCCTGGAAGCCAGTCTGGTAGGAGTGGTACCAACACGTGGAAAACCAAACAGAATCTACTCCTGGAGCTTTCCATCAGGATGCGTCTGCATTACATTACAACACAGGACTTTTAAGCAAAGGAATTCCTAGAATCATAGAGTCACTGAGTGGCTTGGAAGGGACCTTAAAGATCATCTGGTTCCAATCCCACTGCCATGGGCAGGGACACCTCCCACTAGGCCAGGTTGCTCAGAACTCTATCCAGCCAGGCCTTGGACACTTCCAGGGATGGAGCAGTCACAGCTTCTCCAGGCAACCTGTGCCAGGGCCTCATCACCCTCACAGGAAAGAATTTCTTTCTAAGATCTAATCCAAACCTACTCTCTGTCAGTTTGAAGCCACTGCCCCTTGTCCTGTCACCACACGCTCTTGTATTTGCTACAAGCTCTTGAATTGCCTGTAGCAGATGTGCAAGGCTTGGTACAAAAGCTCTGCCTGCCTGCCAGGGGCTGCAGGAATGCAAACCCTTCCAGTGTGAGAGGAGCTGATGTACATCCTGGGAGCACCATCTGCAGCCTTCTCCCAGCCCAGGGTGTCCAACATGGACAGACTGGAGAGTCCTCCTGCAGAGTGTCCCCACCTGGGCAGGGGTCGGGAGAGACTTCTGGATACTCTTTTCACATCATCAGTGATTTCATCATCCAACAAGGAAAAAAATTCAAAACAAGGACTCTCACATGTGAATTCATTACATTTCAGGACTTGCCCAGCTCCCATTCATGAAGCAGCTAAAAGATCTTGTGGAAAAGAACAGCCTTTAATGACCATGCGTCCTTGTGCTCTGGAGTGTGGGCTACAGCAACTAATAATAGAGAAGGTTTACATGTTTTTCTTGTGTTTCTGCTGGGCCTGCTGTGTCATTAATTCAGCTTGTGCCTGGCTACTTATGTTAAACATTCCCTTTGTGGCTTTCTCTAAATCTTAAATTTTGCATGTGACCACACGTAAATGTAAATGTGTATTTTTATGGTCCTGTAATCTCAGTGCTTTTAAATCCCGGTTGCCTGAAGGCATACAAGGAGCTGAAGCAGAAAAGCTTGGTCAGTTTGTGATCATTTAGAGCCAGTTTATTTGCTCTTTCTGAGTGGATTCAGTTCCTGTAGAGGTTTTTGCCTTTAGTGTAATAGAGTAAAGATAAGATCTAGAAACCTAATTAACCCTGCAGGGCCTGTGAACAAGGCTCATTAGAAATCAGTCAAACACGTTTATGCTTAAATACCTTATTTACAGGAATTCATATCGTATTTCTGAATGGCAGATATACATGCCACACTCTCATACCTTTAACCACTGCAAGCTATTTCCTCAAATACAGCTGAAAAATGTACGAAGTTGGAGCTCTGTCTGCAGGACACTGTAAGATAGAGTGTCCTTTCACCTGCACCCCAAAACCAGTGCAAGTGTTCCACAAAACCAGTGTCATTGCAGCCCACATCCTGATCAGTAAACACCACTCTGAAGCAATTTCTCTGGGGACTTTCCCATCTGTCCAAGGCGGTGACAATAAGATACATGTGATCACAGGCATCTCTGGAGGCTTCTGGAAAGACTTCATAAGGACTCAGAATGAGGTTATTACAAAGTTGCTTCACATCTCTGTAAATATCCTGGGTCTGACAGCAACAAATACTCAGTGTCCATGAATATACATGTAGTTGTCATACAAGTTCCAGTTATCTGAGAACAAAAGTATCCTCAAAACCTCTGAATTCTCCTTCTTTCCTAACCCTTCACTCCTTCTACCCCTGCCCCTCATCACAGAGAGACCAGAAAAGCTAAGCCAAGAGAGCTCTGATATGTTGGCGCATTAATGGGTGCAGCTCTACCTATGTGTACATAGTGGCTAAAAGCCAGAAGAATTAGTTATTCTTGCTTCTCATGACATCTTGAAGGACAGCCTGGATTCAGAATTAGGTCTGCTCAGTACTTAACTTTGTTGTGAGTGACTGCCTGAGCAGTGAGTAGGATAAATGATGCCACTGGGACTGAAATGTATCTTAAAATGAATCATTTGCTTAATGGTTGTCCTGGAGAAGGATGGGTTTAAATAAAAATTTAAGGGCATTTTCTGCTTCAAGGCTTGTGGGATTGAATATCCCATCAAAGAGAGATTCTAAGCAAGACAGACCTGCTGTGTCACCAATGTTTTAAAATCACAGGCATTATAAATTAAGTTTATTTTAAATCCTACATCCAAGAACAATTGGTAAATGCAAGCAAATCTGTAGGCTATAAATTTTTCAGGGAAAGGATAACTTTTGTTTGGGATTTATTGGCATTTAATACATCATGAACAAGTCTAGAACTGGGGCAACTGTGCTCTAATGCTATATGAATGAAAATAATTGTGGTTTTTAAAAAACCCTTAGCTTTAAGTTCTGCTTCATAGGCCTGAAATAATTATTTTATTGGCCAGTTTAAAAGCATGCTGTTTTTAAAAAGGCAAAACCTCTACCACTTCTATAAGTAGATCCATAACTTATACTGTGAATCACTTTGACAAGAGGAAAATCCCAAATCAAGTTACTCTTCAACCTGAACTAATAAATCCTGTCTTGACATGAATTCTTTTTTCAGTGCTTCATTTTCAAGGAGTCATGTGGTTTTTTAATAATCAGTCTCGTTGTTTCCTCTTCATCCTATTCAACAAAGCAGTGATAACTGCAAAAGCATCTCAGGCAACTCACAGCAACTCAGATGCAGCACTGAGAAATATCCCTGTGAAATCAGGTTTAATGACATATCAAAATATTACATCTGCAAGTCTTGGCGGCTGGACAGTACTTTGGAAAGCAAAGCCAGTTTCCCTAGTCCAGATTAGTCAACACCAGGTCTAACATTTCACAAAATATTTTCCCACATATGTCCGACTGCATTTTGAAGGGTGTAGCTGACAACATAAATGTGCCCTAAGGTGAAAATCCCAAAACATTTCCCCGGGCAATCTTTTCGTCTGGACATTACCAATGCAGATGTCTGTAATCAAGAGATCTCTGTGGACCCGCTAATTATTCCCCGGGCTTTTCTACTGGCAATAAAAATCCCATTTGTCGCAGCTTGTTTGCAGAACTGCTTCCATTTCCACAGTGGTGGCATTAATTAGCAAAAACCTGTGAAAATTGTTGGAGTTAATAGGTTCAAAAAAACCCCAATAAGCATTGCTCCTAACTATTCCTATAAATTCAACCATGGCAACAAGTCCTGAAAGTCCAGCTTTCTCAGTTGGAACAATTTTTCATGCTTGTAGCAATAAGTGGGAAATAATGGGGGTCTCAGATTCACATTAGGAAAGTTGCTTCTGTGACCTCTTCATGCAGATGGATGGTGAATTTCTCAGATAATAAATCAAAGTTTCCTGATGGTGCAGTGGCATCTCTTGCTGAGGCCCGTAGAGCTGCTGGCTGCCTTCTATTCAAAGGCAGCAGGCCTCTGCCCGGCAGGAAGCTTTCCCTACAAATCCTTCCGTCACCATAAGGAGATATTAGGGCCTCTATAAACTGCCCAGGCATTTTGGGGAACAGCCAGCACCCTGCTGGGAAACAGACACTTTTCAACTTCATTGACATCTGTCACACATACAAAGAATAGAAAGCCATCAGGAAAAAAAGCCACATTATGACTTTCCCATCAGCGGGGCCAGTTAAGTCTTTGTCCTTAAAAGGTATTTAAAAGGTTCATCAGAGCTACCTTGCTTAATGCTATATTTAGGAAGAGAATCTTACCTTTGGGTTTTAAGGACCATGGAATGCTTCTCTGTTTTTTGATACTTTTTGCATTCGGCTAACTTTCCTGCAGGAATTTCGGACCAAAAAAAAAAAAAAAATAGCTGTGATGCTGGTTTTTCCATGCAGTTTTTATTAACTTTCTTCCGAATAAGTCCCTGCAAGGAAAATGACACCAATTTTTATTATCAGAAATATATTTATTAAGTGACAGTCTAACTCCCAGAATAGCAATGCATTCATTTTTTTTGGAGTTAAAGCTTTTTTCCCAAATGACCCTAAAATAAGCATGGGAAAGCAGCATTGTAAATACAGTAATGAATTTCAAGTGAATATACTTTTTTCCCTCAATGTATTGCCTATATTAAACACTGTGGGGGGGATAGTGCTGTCAATGATTAACATAAAGATAAAACTTAAAGGTGATGCTCTCCTGCTAACTGAAATAATTTTGAAGTTTCTTAAACATAGGTGGGAAACCTTCAATAGGAATTTCTCCCGCTCTGTCTGTGGCAGATATACATAACTAATTTTTCCTTCTTTATGCAAGTATTTCCCTCAAAAAGCAATAGGATCCAGTAGGTAAATGCACCTTTAGGGAAAGAGGAATTTTTAACTGTAGCTTTGACATGTTATCGGAGCATCGACACACTTTCGGCACTTGGTTTCTTCAAAAGCTGATGATGCCTAATGTAAGAGCTTTTATATGGCATTATAATAACTAATGGTAAAAAGGATTTTTAATTGCTCTTGCACTTATCCCAGAAGTCAATATAAACTATTCATTCTGGGTTTTCTCTGCTGACTTCAGTGGAGTCAGTGTAGTTTATGTAATGGTGACTGAAAACAGGATTTGGCCAACTGGCTTCAGTCTTTTTCCTTGTTCGACCAAGGCAACTCAATTCTACACTGAGGTAGTTGAAGGAGGCAGGACTGGGCCTTATTTACTACACAGATGTTGAGCTTGATGCAACAGAAGTATGGGAGACAATGTACTTACCCGAATAAAAACTGGGAGACAAACTCACTGGTCAGGCAGTCACTTGTCAACACACCTGCCCAGCAACAATAATGACAAAGCCCTGGCACTGCAGAGGCTCCAGGGGAAAGGGATTTAGCTGCTGGTGGCTGGACAAAGAGGAGAAGTGACAGGCTGGGCTCATCAGTCACTGCATGATGACCATGGTGTAATGGATGCAATTTAAGATGAGATGAGTAAAGGATAAGGTGGGCTTAGAAATGGGTCCTGGTGAGGCTCAGAGCTGAGCTCTAAGCCCAAAGCCAGCTGGTTCCCCAAAGCAGCAGGAGAGCCAAAGTCATACAAATGAGTCACACCTGCTTAAAGCCATTGCAACAGAGCCATGAGGGGCAACCCTGTAATGGAAAGCAGTCAGGATCCCTCCTTCTGGTGACAGATTTTTAATAGGCTTTTTTCTAAAGGCTGAGCCTGACTGAGCAAACCGAGCAGCAATGTCAAATTTAGCAGTCTTCAAAATTTTGATGGAAAACACTACCAAATTCTGTTGGGCAGAAAATGTGCTTTCCGTGAAGAAAACTTCTTTGTTAAAAATTAACATGCTGCAAGCATTAACACACTGTTTAAAAGACTAGCTCATTCTGAACACCTTAAAACAAAAGTAACTACAACATTCCAGAAACAGGTCTCCATCGAGTCAGGAGTTTAACAGTTAAATACCTTTAAAGGTCCAAAGTTTAATGATGCAGACTCTAGAATGAGTCTTTTAAACTGCCTAATTCTACTAAAGCATGTAAATTTTTATGGCAAATGGACTTTTCTGAAATAAAGCTGCAAATTTCATCTTTCTTATTATGAGTTCCTGAACTGCTCAGAGAATGTAGTTCACTGAACATTTCAGTTTTGGGTGTCTGTGAACAGGCATGAGGCTGATGGAGCTCAGCTTATCACCATCAGTCCTACCTGTGCTCAGAGCTCAGGTGTGGAGTACAGGACTGCCCAATGAAGTATTTAAGTGTACACTTCATGCTCTAAGAGTCAAACAGTGAAACCAAAGCCAAAGAGACTGTTTGGATGCTTAAAAATACTCAGCCTCAAGCATTTCGATGGAAGAGCCTAAAGTACTCCCTGGTTTCCTGGATCAGACTCTAGTGTAAGGACAAAGGTGTAAAATCACAAAATCAAGGCAAAGGCAGCACTGAAGGCAGTCATTGGACTTCCCAGTTCATCCTAGAGATATTCCATACAAAACACTAAAAATGTCAACGCTTTTTTTGTGTACAGATTCTGCTTTCAAAAAGGGAAATGGTCCAAAACAATTTGAAAAATATCTTTCTATTTTTGAACAAGTTTAAATAATGCGAAACTGAGATTTGCAAAGTACTGTTTTATTTTTTGTTCATTTTCTGGGAACTGTCAAATAAACCATTGTCCTTCTCTCAGGCTGTACCTTTCGCTGAACATCTGCACATATACAATTCTATGTAGAGGGAATTTTATCACTGAGATTTGAAATAATCAAGATTTTATGGAATATAAATGTTCCAGAAGTGTCCTTAACAATCTGCAAGCACTTATATACAGTAGAGAAGCACATTTAATACTGACAATCAGTGCGCAGCTAAAGGAAAGCACCACAAATTCTGAAACACGGGCACTTGTGGTTTTTACCCTTACATCATCAGGTTCTCTTTTGAGCATTATAATAGAGCTTCAGAAATAATCTGACACAATTTTTCCCTTGTGACCTATATATAAGAAACTCCCATCCTTCTCTTACCTATTGTCTTATTTCACAGAGAGTCTTCTGGGCTCTTGTTTCCTATAGGAAAATCCTACTGAATGCTGGACGTGCCTCACTGTCATTCAAGCACATTTAAAAGCTAAGGGATGTCTCTCCTCTGTCTGGATCAAATAATTTCTCCTGTGTAAACATGTCTAACATTTTAATACTCCTGTTAAATGAGAAAAAATCTGGCAATCTTTCCCCAGGATTTTCTGAGGAACATGTGAATACTTCATCTTCCAGTGCTGTAAAGGGGAAAATTCCTTCATCCTCTGACATTTATCCATAGCAGTTACTGCAGAAGATAAGCTAATGATCCAAGATTTGCAAGGGGACTGCCCCATGCTGTGACTTTCAGCTTTGCAAAGGCCACACAGAAGGTTTCATTTGTCTCATTAACTTTCCCACTGTACCAATCTGAAGTTTATTATAGAGTATTTTTCTCTTTTAACTTTTACAGTCCATATACCTCGGCAGGAGCTGGGACACACTGACCCAGGACGCCCCTTCCAGTCCTGGCTTCCTATGAGATGCAGGAAAACAAATCACAAAGGTCCAAAGCAGTATTTTTGCAAACTCTAGATTAGATGAAGCACAACAATGGAACATATGATTACAACAACAACAACCTTCAAGGTAATATGACAGACACAAACCATATTGTGCTGTATATAAACTATACAAACATTTCCACTTGATTTCCTAGGGAAATGAGGCTTATGCAGTCATGCCTTCTGCCTGCTCATGTCTGCCCCTAATAACATTCAAACCCACTGCCACATTTCAATGCAAGTTGTCAGGGGAGAAGCAAAAGATTTGGAGATAATTATGTTCCTACAGCTCTTGTCATTGCACAGAAGAAAGAGACCTAAATTAGTGCCCCCAGCTGAGGAAAATCTCCTGGAAGGAGTGGGATCAATGGTTCCTTGTCCGGTCAGTACAAACAGCTTATTTCCAGCCTTCCAATCAGCCCAGTGTGGGGCTCCACAGCAGATGCAGCAGGAGCTGCCTTTTGCCCTTCTGCTTATGAGTGGTCCTGGGATCTGGGGGTCTCACAAAGGTCCCTACAAGGTGCATGGGAGACCAAGGATATGGTTCCCTAGAAAACTGAGCTTTGGTTGCTCCAGGAACAGCCCCTGATCGTTTTCTCACAAAATGAACCGGGTAGTTTTGGATTTTAATTCCTTGGCTGGACAATTTCTGCTCTGTTCATTCTTACAGCGGCCTCAAAGGGCCAGGAATCCAGCACACAGGCATTCAAGAATGCTTGGTCATATTAGTGGCTACATTTTTCATCTGAGATTGAGAAAATTTTTACTGGGCTCAGGATTCCCTCAGGCCTTCCAAAGACTCTTCTAGAGAGGACATGTCTCACTGTCCTAACCTTCCAGTAATTTATTAAACAATAGGAGTCCCTGCTGACATGCAAGGTTTGCTCTCTCTCACACTGAAGTTCAATCTACCTGATTTGATTCTTTTGCCACGTTGCTGCATTAGCTGCTCTACTTGACATTCTCAGTGGCTTGGAAACCGTGTCAAATGTTTTTCAGAGAGTTAGTCCTTTTCTTCAGGGTGATTTTTCTTGAGGGTGTCCTTTGGAACCAGTTCATCTTCCACTGTTCCCTTCCTTCCCCCCACACCCCACCACCTTTTCTTTTTATTCTCAGATCAGAGGCCTGCCCTGCTCAGAGGCATTCCGAGACACCTGTTAAAGTCATGCTAAGTGGAAATCAAAATGAGAATACACTCCTTGAAGCTGTGCTGCTGACATGCATCATATGGAAAAGCTTTGTGAAAGCGGCTGACTTCAGCATCCTGTGGAGAATTCTAAATCCTGTCGCTGTACTTTGGGAAAAAAAAACAAACCCTAAATATTTTAAATTAATACGTCTGGGTGCAAGAAAAGTCACCCTGAAGAAAAGGACTAACTCTCTGAAAAACATTTGACACGGTTTCCAAGCCACTGAGAATGTCAAGTAGAGCAGGTAATGCAGCAACGTGAGATCTGAGCAGAAGGAAAAGAAAACTTCAATCCAAATGTACCTTGAAGTACAATACTTATGGATCCAGAAAGGTCTGACCTTTTAAGTTAACAGTTATTAAGTAGTTACACACAGGGAGGAAGAGGAGATTCATTGCTTGTGAGATAAACAGAATACTGATGCCAAACCAGGGAGTCTTTTAAAAGTCAGATCAATTCAGTCAATAAATTAATGACTGCAACGCTTTACACACTTGGGATGGAAAGCTTCCTCCCCTGCCAAGTTATCTGACGCTTTTTGAGGAATTATTATGTGCATAAAGCACTTCTAGAGATTGTGATTTTGAAAAAGATTTACACTTTTATTCTTCACTGAAAGAGAGTTACTTCCTGGGGATGTAGTCATATTTTTAAAGGATTCACCAGCAGACCTTATTTTTAGCAACTAGTTAACCATTCTGCCAACAGAGCATTATTCTTAAGAATTAATGAATGAGTACTGTTGTTAAAATATTTTTTTTTCAAGAAGAATCCAGCAAAAATGAAACTGCAATCAGGGCAACTGAACAAACAACACAACAGCTTCCAAACCCACTGTTCTAACTCAGCTGGGCACTGCTGCTGAAGTCAGCCTGTTTATTTGCATGGTTATGAATTGTGAGAATTGAGCTTTTTTCTTTTTAATGAGTTATTGATTTTAGAAAATCACTCAAGGCAGAAAATCCATACGTTAACAGGCTGGCTTCACTCGCCAAGACGTGTTATTTTATAGCACTTCTGAGAAAATTCAATGCATAAAGTCCTTTGAGCCACTGCAGACAAGACAAATCGATGTGGCTCCGAGACAGAGATCAGCACTTTACGGGACTGATCCATACGGAAATACCTGGGAGACTCCTCCCTCAGGGGGATTAAGTTGTTCTTCAAGACAACAAAGACCTGAGATCCAGAACTCGAGGGTGAAGTAGGTCTCCTGTTTATTGTACACAGAGTTTTTATGGATTTCCGGCAGATTTTCTTGAATAAGGAATTCCAGGTTTCAGAAACTGTGACTTGTGAGACTGTAAAGGAATATACTTTCAAACTCAACAGAGGGGTTTTTGAAGGGAAAAAAGGAGAAAAGCAACAAGATCCCAGAAAATAGATCCCTTAAACTAATTGAAGCACACAAGCTGTATTTCCAGTTCAGGAAAGCATCCCTAAACAGAACAGGGGTTTATGTACACAGTTACATGTTGTCCATAAGAAGGATGGATTTCAGTATGTGTGTAAGTGTGGTCAGAGTCTGGATAGTCAGCCTTCTCCAAAATAAATGTGCTCAAGTACATTTAGAGAATATTCCTGAACTTAGGAAATTCAACGGTAACAAAGCTCAAAAGGAAGATTTTTTTGTCTGTGTTCACTTTTTTTGAATACACTCCCCACTCAAAAAAAGAGTAGAAATTAAGCATAAAATAAATTCCTACTAGGTGCTAGAGGCACTCACTTCCTTGTGACTTGTTAACTGACAAATATTTCCAAGTTAAACATTGATTTTCCTTTGCTTCATTTCATTCCTGTCTTGAGCAATCCCTCGGATTGTGGGATTACGAGAGGAGTACATACATACAGCTCTCACTTCATGTTTCATGGACTTCGGAACCATTAGGCCTTTCTACAGTAAAGCTGCTACAGCCCAGTCAGAGAACATCTCTGGAGAGTGCTTTGAGACTGAAGTAGTTAAAGTTAGCAGAGGTGAGATCTGGCCCACTATCTGGCAGGAAATAGTTTTGCAGAGATAATTGAGTGGAATTCTATGGCATGCAAAATACATATGGTAATATTAGATAGTCTTAAGTTTCCTTCTCCTCTAAAATCCATTAATTTAGTGAAGTTTCCTTGGTAAATGAAGGAGTAACTTTTGACAGGACCCAGATCTACTAGCATCTTCGCTAAATTTCTGCTGTACCCCTTGAACTCAATATTGTCCCAACTTTGGACTAACTTCACTGTGATTTACTTCTTTCCATTTACGAAAGCAATCAAAAAAATGAATAAGTACTACTTCTCATGAAAAACATTTAAAAAGTAAAATGTCAGCGTCCTAGACAAAGCCCAGAACAAAAATCTTCTGAATTTTGGGTCTGCTTTGCTACTTGCTCCCAGGAGCTGAGATACTTCATTTTTCTGCCTCTTTTTTTTCCTAACAGTAGGAAAAAAGCTGTTTGCTTGCTTTTCTCTCAAGCGTATTGTAAAAACTGGTTCTTTTGTGCTTGTTCTGTTTATTTAGTTTACTCAAATTTAATAAGGCCCTCATCCAGCAAAGTTCCTTAGCATATATTCCACAAACACAAGCATAGCCTTCTGTAAGAACAGAACACCTTGAACCTGACCTTCACAAGTATGACTTTTTGTCTTGCTTTCTGTGCACTCCCTAAGGTTTCCCAGTACATTTAGGGTTTCCTAAATGGATTTCCTCTTCTACACTTGCAAGGAAACCACCTCTAAGAGCAAACCTGCCCTTCAGTTTGGTTTCTCTGGGTAGAGTGGAAACTGCACCAATGGATGCAGGGAAGAGAAGAGCTTGTTCAGAGAGATGTAAGGCAGATGAACAGGGCTTTATGTTTCTTCTTCTTCACTGTTTCTTCTTCAATGAGAAGAGTAATAGAATGACAGAATCATAGAACAATTTGGGTTGGAGGGACCTTAAAGATGACCCAGTTCCAACCCCCTTGCCATGAGTAGGGACGCTTTCCATTAGACCAGGTTGCTCAAAGCCCCATCCAACCTGGCCTTGAAAATGTCCAGGGATGGGGCAGCTACAGCAATAAGAAAGACAATATTCTGTGTGGAAGAAAGAAGAAGTTAAAAATCCCACCAAAGTCAAAGCCCTTCAGAGAGACAGAGTAGGGGTAAGAGACGCTTAAGCAGCAACTTTCCTTCCCAGCTAACAGGATCATGTTCTCCTTCCAGGGAATGTCTGATTCTGAAGCCAAAGATGATTTATATAGTTTGGTTAGCCAAGGCAGGGGAGGCAGACTATTAAACGTGCAGGAGTACTAGACTGAACCAGGATAGACAAAAAAAGATGGAAATACTCTGTTATTAATTGATAGCTGAAAACATAAGCTGGTATGAGGGTCAAGCTGATAGTGTAGCATAGGGGTGGAGGAAGAGACAGAGAAATACTGCTAGAAGATTTAGGAACAACCCTACTAGAACTTGCCAAGAAAAGAAAGCCACTTTACCCAAAGTGAAACTTAGAGTGCAGGGACAGTTCTGACAGATATAAGAGACAAGACACCAACAAAGAGAGATCTGCAACAAAAATATCAGAGTCTGCAAAAACAAGACATAATTTGGGAACAAGAGAAGCCAAGACAACATCTGGTATTTGCAAAAAGATACCAGAACTGCAATGGCTCACATCATCTTGGCATTTGCAAGCTCTTGAAGGGAGATACTGGAGAACCTCCAGTACAAAGTCAATGGCCAGTGCATGACAAGCCTGGAGAGGTTGTAGGACATGAGATAATGCTGCAGAGGATCCGCTGGTGGCTGAGAAAATTGATCGTTTCATTCAAGTTGGACAGAAATGTGCGAGACAGCTCAATGCCAGAAAAAGCAATATTAGTTCTACTAATATTGCCACTCAATATTAGAAATGTACACAGAAAACAGCTGACAAAAAGACAAAACTCTCCTTTTTACTATGGAAATGTAAATTAAGCATTGAGGTAGACAAAGTAGAAAGATATATTGTAGTACCAAGAGAAAGTAACTGCTGCAGTAAAAAACACGTTCCCCGCTCTTCTTAAGAGTGTAAATTCACCGCAAGGTTATGGGACAGGAATAAATAAAGACTTTGATGCAAACTTTTCAGGACAAGCAACTTCTCTGAGTACACAAAACTTAGAGAGCTCAAACACGTGATATTGTACATTCCCTGGAAGCTAGTAGAACATTTGAATATTATTGTTTGAGAATAAGCAGAAGAGCCAAGAGTCAGTTCAGCCGTCAGTTCAGCCATCAGTTCAGACTGAGGGGGAAAATAGTTTTTCAGCTGTGTATGGGCACCTCCTTTTTCCTCCAACAAAAAAAACCAAAAACCCTACCTTCAAAGGTGCTCACTCAAGCACTGGAAGAGATGAAATCCATTGGGAGAGAAGTGTGTGATGTGAAGATAATGCTCAGTCAAACCATCCAACCCTGATCTGCGAGGACAATGGCAGGGAACAGACACAAGGGCAAAACAACAGTTAAAAAACAGGAAAAACTGAAGGGACAAGTTAGAGGTGCCAGATCCAAGGTGTGACCACAAACTTAAATCTGATTTCCCTTGGAAATTTCTAAAGCGGGCACCTCCATGGCCTTGACAGCTGGATGCTGAGGTTTCTGAAGACTCACAGAATGCTGCAGGGGCACAGAACATCCTGAGCACTGAATGAATATTACTGATTAGCTAATAGGTATTTAGACAAACACACACGCACAAAAGTTGCTATGTTAGGTCAATGTTTTGTGGTAAATAAACATGATTTCTTATGAACAAGTTGGAATTTCATATGTCACACAGTCTCATGTGAAGAAAAGCTGAGTCTGTCAAGGCGCTGGCTCCAAGCAGTTTCTGCATGGCAGAGGACTGGATGCTGCTCTTGTGTTTTACATGTTTCTCAGGGATGAGAGTCCTCTGCCAAAACTTGCAAGGTTGTATCTATCTCAAATTCATAGTGGATGAGGTAAGGCCCTGCTCACTCTGATGTAATCTGAAATAAACGGGATGGACAAGGGATCAGATTAAAGAAGTGGGTCAGATCTGCTGCTGACGCTGCTCCACTGACGTCAATGGAACTAAGCTGATTTACACCAGCTGAGTATCTGTCCTGGAGGTTTCCATGCATTTGGACAAAATAAATAAAAATGCACATTAAAATCTCCCCTTGGTAGATCCCATGTCCAAACCCGTCATTCCTAAATAGAGTAAATAAATTACAAGAAACCAGTTACTGTAGACATCACTTGTTACAAGTCAACAATGACCAGAATAAAGGTCAGGCCACGCTAAATCTTTAATTGGTCCTTACACCCCTCAGTGAGTGGGAAACTGAAAATTCAGCACAAAATCACCTTAACTCCAACCCAAAACAAATATCTTAGCAGTAACTGCTCCTGGAATGAACAGGTGCTTTCCTTTGCCTCATAAAACATTAACTTCAATCCCCATCAGGCAACTGAGGCTACAAAATAAAGTTTAGCTTCAGTCCAGAACTGGGTCATACCTTTATTGCTGAAGAAAATCAGTGTTCGTGTTCTATAGACAGGAACGCAAACACTTTCTGAAAATAAACCTAAATGCACAGATAATTTTTCAGGTGTTCCTCAGGCTTACATTCACACCCCCACAATCCTTATCCTAACTCAAATACAATTTCCTTTGGAAAATGTCTTTATAATTGCTGTTCTTCTAAATAATACTTTGGAAATGTTACAGCCAGACAACACGTGTGCATTGGCAACACTTTGTAACTTTGTCCCCAAGGAGGAAATATTTAGCTGTTGATAGTGTAAAACCACCCTAAGAAATGGAAAATCAGCCTTATTATAATGAAATTACAAATCATACAATTTTTTGCATCCAGAAAAAATAGGCTATATCCTCAGACTGTTGGACATTGGTGTTGTCCTTTGGAAATTAACGTTGCTTTGCCATTCACACCAAGTGAGTGTTTGCTTTGGTGCATTTATCATACCAAAAAGTAAACCATACCTTATTTAGGGAGAGCGACCTACACAGGCGGAATTTCAGACAAGTTTAGAAATCCTTGTGTTCATGAATGACCCCAAGTTGTGTGTATTCCATACAGAAGCACTCTGATCTGTGTTTCCAGCTTACTTCAACCTCAGCAATTCTGAGGTGCTTCTGGTCACACTGTGTTGACTTAAAGCACAGATGTTTCTGCTGAGGCCTGAAAGAGAGCTGAAGAGTTTTATCGCATTTTAAAAGTCCATCAGAAATCCTACATTCAAGCAGCCAAATTGACTAGTTGGATATACAAATTCAGTCTGGCATCTCCCAAGTTTCTACTGCTTGTGTTTCACACAATAAACTTAGGTGTAATCTACATGTAAAATCTCAAAAAGAAAAAAATTTACTAAGTAGATAGATTTATTTGTTGTTTATTCTCATGGTAAAATAACTTTTCTCCACTTCTACTATCCAGGCTCAGTTTTGAGGTCTTGCTGACGTTCCAGCTCCAGCTTTCTGCTATCCTGGGGTTCAATCCATACCTGCTTTGTGCTACAGAGAGATGAGTGAGGATGCAAACCTGACTAGGTTGACTTGCTGCTCTAATCCTTCCTCCTCTACCTGCAGTTATAAAAGCCTTCTGTGTGTTTGTGCACTAGAAACCCCTCCTCTCCAAACACCCACCCTGGGCAGTTGTATGCAAATAAGCCTTGTGTTGAATCCATGCCTCCAGCATTCCTAAAATGCTACAGCTAAGCACAGAATTTGACCTATAGCACAGTGGAGGAAAAGTTCAAACACAAAATGTCATATCCATTCCACAATCTGAATTCCAATAAGTAATTTCCTTTTCCCAATGCAGCACAGATTCTCAACAGATAGGGAACAGTACACAGAAACTTTGTCAGTTTTTATTTTATTTTTTTACAACTGGTAAAATTTCTAAAAGCAATTGTACAGATTTCAGGCTTCCCTTTGATCACTCTTTGCAACAATGACTCCAGGCCTTTGCCTAGGTATGATTCCTCAATCCCAACACATACAATGGAAGTGTCCTAGCCCACAGAAAACCTTCTCATTAAAGCTCTAATCTGTTCCACTACATTCTTGCAAGACAGAATTATCCAGCTTTAAAGCATGCCTCAATAGTGAGCCGTAATAAGACTGATAGAAACAGCTTAAGTAATTGGATTGCTATATGGTATTGAATGTCTGACAACAAAAGATATCAATCTCTATTCTACTACTGAATCTTTGTTCCAGCAATGAATTCATTTAGTAATGCACTTGGAGGCTTGCAGTCCCTGCAGGAGAAATAACAGACTGCAGACACAAAGGCAGGGCCATCTGATGAGCACAGAGAAAGCGACTGTGCCATTCCAAGAAGTTAATTACAGTGAACAAAAGCACAAGACTATGACTTGTTGACCATTACCATAATCACATTACTACAGTCTTCTTCTATTCCCAGCAGCAGAGGGTCTATTCTTTCTTTCCATTTGGCACTGTGCATCATATTTGTGTTTTGTCACCTGAAATGTATTGTTGAACAGACCTCCCTCTAAAGATAGCTGGAAATGTTGCACAGTTTCTTTTACAATTAATTCTTTGGAGGCTGATTTATAAATGCTCTAAGTTGATTACTTTTTTTTTTAAAACTTTGAACAAAGACAACGGCTCCCGAGGTTTTCTGCAAATGAAAATTTGTAAGAATATTTTTGCCTATGAAACCTGGTGCTTGTGACACACGATACTTGTATGATTTCTGTATATTCTGGTAACGCAGACACAATAAAACGATTCATGACATATTGTTTACAACCTCACCACTTTTGGAGTTAAACCTATCCCATGCTCACATATAAAGTAAAAGAGAGTAGATTCAGACTGGATAAAAAGAAGACATTTTTTTACAATGAGGTGGTGAAATACTGGCATGGTTTGTCCAGAGAAACTGTGCTTGCCCCACCCCTGGAAACATTCAAGATGAGGTTGGATGGGGCTCTGAGCAACCTGATCTGGTTGAAGATGTCCCTGCTCATAGCAAGAGGGTTGGGCTATGTGACCTTTAAGGTCCCCTCAACCCAAACCATTCTATGGTATTTAGCAATTTAACAAACCTGATTTACTCCACAGCAAGGCCCTGTCTAATAACACGTAACAAATATTTTGCTTCAGACAAAAACAAGTTCTAAGGCTTGATAACTTGATGGAAACGGCACTGGGACCCGGTGTTTCCATATCTATTACACACAGTAACAAACCCAGGGGCTGGGGTACCTAGAATTGAGGGGGCTTGGTGGAATCTGTTCCTGAGAAAACCCTCAGCTTTCAATCCCATGTGCCAGGGGACACATTTTTAACCGGTGTACATCAGCCTAGCTCAAAATTAATATATCTGGTTCCAGTAACTCCACACATTTCATACAAAATACAACCAAAATAAAACGTAGCTAGATCTCTTCTTCTTCAAAGTAGCTTAAATGGCACAGTGAATTAATTTCCAACCACTTAAAACTATTCAAATGCTGCTGTGCCAAATGCTGTATGAATTTATTTTTTAGCACTACAATCAGCTTCAAAGGAACAGTAAGTACTTCCCAGTTTAGAAGACAGGGAGAAATGGGATTATTTGCAATGGAAAAGACTGGACCAGTGTCCATTCCTCCTAGATTTTCTCCCAGAGACAAAATCTTCAAGTGAACTCCAAGAAAACAAAAAAAACCAAAACCCAACAAAAATATGGGAAAATATCAGGATCACCAACTTTCTCTGGCGTTCAACTACTGGACAGGAGAAAAATGGTTAAGTAGCAGGAACTTGCCTGCAATCCATAATGGATTACTGCACAAATGGCCCAAATTCCCTGCTATTAAACTTAAGTATCATAAATTAGCAGGACACCTTTTAACTAGCCAGCCAGGGAATCAAGAGTGCAGTCATAGGAACAACTGAATTGCCAAGAGCTAATTGAACCCTCAAGCCTCGAAAGAAGCTGTAGTGTATTCAAATCCTACCTCACCCGTCGTTGGAACACCTTAGCTAGTCATTCCAGCCCACATCCTGCCTCTGCAGTGAACCACCTCTGCCCCAGCACAGCTCCCAGATGAAGGACAGAGAGGTTTAGTGAAGCACGACTCTGCAGACTTCAGCTGACCAGTGTAATTTCTGCTTTGCTAGAATGCGTCTCACCCAAACTGATCCTTTTCCACCCTCAAAAAAAAAAATCCCCTGTGGACCAGCCAAACCCTGAAAAATTTCAACCAAAGCAGGACATGCTATAGAGGAGCAACTGCCCAGCAGAGCCCTGGGGAACCCATGGGGTGACCACAGGGCAGTCTGATAAAAATCACCCACCATTGACTGGAATCGCTCTCTGTGGTACAGCCTGACACACCACAGCACATTTCCTGTCATACGCAACCCATATTCCAGCAGCATCCCAGCAACACCAAAAAAACCCAAATATCCATCTTTCCTGGAGCACTTCTCCCCTCCAGAATGCCAGTGCACTGCAGAGTGCTGGCCACAGAACCTCGTGTTTGGACACGGTAACTGAGGCACCAAGTGGCAGTGCAGCTCCCCAGTGAGTTAAACCCAGAGAGAGAAAGGGGGTCTCTGCTCACCAAGCCACTTCTCTTTCAGCTGTGAATCCAGGAATCCCCAAAAAAGCTTAGTTTGAGTTGGGACAGCTTCTAAATCCAGGCCTGACTTTTTAATAGCAGTACTGCTGGTTTGGAAACACTAAGCAGTATAGACACTTCCCTATGCAGAGTAATGATTAAAATCAGCAGTGCTGTAGGCTCTCTTGAAACTTGCTGAAGATTTATTCTTTAAACCAAAGAATGATTTATTTCAACAATTATCTTCAGGCGGATTAAATTATGTGCTTTCAGGGCTCTTATTCACCACAAAATTAAGAACACTGGGTGCCAGCCATGGAAGCCCCATGATTCTTTGAGACTCGGCACTGACGGAGACTCATCCCGACCCAGGAGAAAGAGCTGTCTCTTTCCCATGGCCACAAAATGCCATCCCTGACCTTCTGCTTGGCTCCACCATTTGCACAAATCCTTTGGCTTCCCCCTACTTGACCTCCTGCAAGTTGCAATGGACATATAAGGCACATGGCTCCCCAGGACCTCACCAGGCATGCTCTGGGTCGGTGTCATGACGGAAGAGTTAGACTGAAAGGATTGACTGATTACAAGCCAGATGCCCCACAGCAATTCAGCATTTCCTAAGAGTATGTTTTAAAATGCTCTTAAAGACTAAAGGTTTTTCAAGAAAGCAGTAGCTTCCAATAAGTGGGAAGTCTCCACCAGGAATGTTGAGTGCATTTTTTTTAAGAATAAAATTTAAGAAAGCTTTTCCTGCAATGGAGTTTTTCCTCTTACAACAGAGAGCCCTGGCTTCAGCTGGCAGGCTGAGAGAATATTTATCATCATGTAAAGATACTTTTTGGCTTTGATGAACTGGGCTGAAAGTTGAGAGGGAGGGAAGGTGTTGGGGAATACTTGCTGATAATTTTTTCCCCTCCAAGAGTCTCAAATCCAAACTTAAAACAAGGGGTCCTTGCATCAAAAAGTTTTGGAAGAATGATTTGTGTCTTTCCCCCACCTCTGGAACCCAGATCTCTGCTTTGTACAGAAGAACCCTCAAATGTTGATTCTCCTTTTCCATTCCCACTCCATTATTTCTACGTCCCTTGATTTCAGCTTTTGCTCCCTTTATGGTTTTACAGCTTTGACTCAGTAAACAAAAGCCAGCTGTTCTGTGTGTACTGGACTTGTTCCTGTTCTTTCACCACAGACCAAGATCCCTTGACATGAGCCATTCACACTGCTCAGTGCTCAGTGTCAGCAGCAAGACACTCTGAAATATGGAGAGTGAAAGCCTTCCTAAAACACGTACTCCAGAATTAAAGATACCCAAATGTACAGGAAACTTTTAAATTGTAATGTGATCATCCTGCAGAAGACCACAGGCCCCTGAACCAACAGATTTTCAGTACCACCATGCTATGACTCACTGTGAACTTACCTCCAGCAGCAATATGAAAGATCGTGCTCAGGCTGAAAAGTCATGCTCAGTGCTGCAGCTCTTCTGTCATTTCAATACCTGTATTTTTCACTCAGACATAAGTATTAAGTAGTAGCAGCATAAAACACCTGCCTGGCTCAGCCAAGCCACTGCATTCCTAGCAACAGAATTCACTATATTTGTACTTTGATAGTCTAAAACCTAAAAAAATAAGAGCCATGGATGAGAAAAGTGTTGTAAAGTCTTGTCTAGACAGTTGTTTATAATATGTAGGCATTTAGTGTACATTTTATTACTCTCCTAGTACAGTAGTGTCCATATATAAGCTCCTTGTCTGAAATCCTGAATCCACAGGAAGGGGAGAAGAGCAGAAAAAAGAAGGGTCCAGAGATGGGCAAGTGAAGTTCCTAGGAAGCTTAAAGAAATGTCTGGGAATAAAAGCCTGAAAACACCAATATTATCACTATTAAAGAAAATTAGATGAGAGTGGCATAACAGATCAAACATACAGAAAGTGAGCTGTGTCCTCTTCAGCCTCTCTACTAACAAAAGACAAAGGTTCTGTCAGTGGAGTAGAAAGATAATATTTTAAAATGATTTCAGGAAAGTCTCAATATGAATAATTAATCCATGGAACTTTCTGCCAGAAAAACAACCAGGAAACCACAAATGCTGCATTTCAAAATGAATTAGTGTTATTTATGACAAGGTACAACTACAGGGTTATCAAGCTCTGTGATTCTCATCCGAATTACTAACAAAAGGCTTGGGATCGTTTTTTCATTTAGGAAGATAATTAATTGTTTTCTAATTTCTTTTCTCCTTATACTGACCAATAGCAAATAACAAATGTTATCACACTGGATATCTTATCTGGTATGTCAGTGTTTGTGTTTCCCTACTGCTTTCCTCCTTATGTCATTGACTTCTCTATAGTATGGTGATATTAACAGCATTTTCCTTGTTTAAAAACTGTCCCTTTCAAGCTAGGAGTTGTCAGAAATCCCTTGAATGCAGGACTTGAATTGTGAAAACTGCTTGTACAAAATTTTTTATGATTATACCTTTTTGTTGCCAAAAACCCAATGACTATTTTGAGTGAGAATATGATTCTTGTGCTAACATAAGTAAGCATAAGAGACACTGTGCAGGAACCACACTGTAATAAAAGAACAGCTATATTAACACTTCTGTAAAAGCAGCTGTTCCTAATTCTTAGGGATCTTCTTTATGGACTTCTGAGCTTCTGGAAGTTTGGGGGAAACTGTTTACTTACTTTATAAAAACCTTGAATTAAAGACTAATCAGTTTTAATCGTGGTCAAAGTCATCAAATATTTAATCATGTGTTTTAGAAAGCCGGGTGCTGATGAAAAGTGTGTAAAACAAAGACCCCACAGGTCCTTTTGGATCAGTTTTCAAGCTATGTTTATCAACACTGTTTGAGTCACCAGAATGAAAGACCAGCCTTGAAAGCCTTGCACACAGCAAGGTATTTCAGCAAAAGAACCTCAGACAATTGATGTCTTCAGTTTCATGTTGAAGTATATATTTCATTTCCTGCCTGTTTTTGTGTAAGGTCCAGGTTAAGTGCTTATTCCTAAGCAGGTTTTCTTACTCACTTTGGTTCACTTTATCTCTCTATGCCACTTTTCTGCCTCAAGAACTTAAATTCAGTTTTAAGGACTAAGGATTATCTCCTGATTGATGTAGTTGATTTCTGATCCCAGTTATCAGTGCAAAACACAACCATCATAGTCTTACTGGAAGCTGTTTGTTTGCTGTCCTTAAAAAAATTCCAAGGTGACTTCCCATACATCTGAGGCCAGCTAAACACTAGGACAGTATAAAATCTCTTGGACTCAGTGAGAGATTTCCTAGCAACTTTGAAATACTCTGTATAAAATTACTCAGAAACTGTCCAATCTGCTTTAGAGCTGGTCTACTCCATGCCTTTCATCACGGTCTCTTCAACTTTCTCCCACCAATGAACTTCCTCACAAAATTGGGCAGGCCCAGCCTTTTCTCTTCTGGTGACCAGGATCACTCAGCCACAGAGTTCTGCCCAAATTTCAGATCTGCTGTACATATAACTACCAAGAACGAAGCAAGTCACACACGGGAATTTATTCTGTGTTTGGAAGGCATCAAAGGGAATAAATTTTTAAAAGCTAACTTGGGCTTGGGATAATCCTCTTTCAACAAAACATCCCACATTTTTTGTTACCTGAAGTCACAAATATAAAGACCACATTTGAACAGAGTAACAGAAGTCACTGTTATGGACATGCTCTTTTTGGAATGCCAGATCCATTTTGCCAGGTCAGGTCTGACAGCTTTGCATTTTGTCACTTGATGTGGATAGGTTTAAACAACCTAAAACCAACCCATGCACAAACTTCTGGACAGCAGCAAATTTTCCCAATCCCTTGCTATCGATGACTGCAGTGCACTCACAGCACCACAGGCACTCTTTCTCAGGGAAACATCATGCTTAGAATCACAGCACAGTGAACTGTCAAGTCTTATTTCCTTTCTTAATGGGTTAGCAAACGGGCTGATGGTTTTTTACAAGCATCTAACTTGTGAATTGATAGTGTTTACCCCTGGCTATTATTTTTAAGGAAGCTTACTCTGGCCACAGTACAAACATCCCTTTTGCTGCAGGCTGTCCCTTTGTCTGGCAGTCCTAGACTTGGAGCCTATTGATTGGTCCAGGGCTCATGCAGAGAGGAGCTTCCCTGGACACAGAGCTCAAACTTTCACTGGTCTCCATTCAGGCTAAAAGTGGCCACTTTAAAAAAAGTTCAAAGAACGGGCAAACAATTCCGGAGTCCTGGAGAAATAAAAAATTGCTAGAGGAAATCTCTGTCTGGTGCAAACAAGGCTCAATTGGTACAGTGGGAAAGCATTGTTTTCCACCCACCCTCAAGCAATCTCAGTGAGAGCCTTCAGAAGAGCAGCATTCCACCAGTTCCTCTCCACAAGGAGCAGGCATCATTTGTGCACAGCCCAGGGGAAGATGGGAGGGTGAAATGTATATCCCATGACCTGCACAGGATGGGTGCAGCGGGGCCTGCCCTTCCTGATGAACGGCCACTCTGCAAAGCAGAGAGAAAAGGGGCTGTCTACCTAAAAATTAAAAAAAAAAAAAAGAAAAGAAGAAAGAAATCAAATCTTTCCAACTACCAGGCAATGTCAGTCCAGCTTGTGTCCTGTCCTTGAATCTCCAGAGCTCTAGGAACTCATTCTACTCCAGCAATATGGACCAGGGTGCTTTCAAAATGTGTGTGGCTGCAGAAGTAAGAAAGGGGGGTGAGAGGTAAGAGACACATTTAGCTCTGTGTAAAAAAATGTGGCTCATGAAGAATGATTGCCTTTCCACTTGCTGGCCTAGATGAAATAAATTACGTCCTGCACAAGAAAAGAGCTGTTTCCTACCAAAGGTGAGGTAGGTGCAGCACTTGCAGTTTCTTCAGCTGGAGAGGCACATGGAAGAGCTGGCAATACAAAAGGGAAATGGACATGTCTGCAGGATCCACAGGAGGGAACACAGTTAGCCCAAAAATCCCAGCTCCTCTTGGCTGTTAGACAAAAGACCCTTCTCCCTTCTGCAAGGTGCTTCGTCTTGCGTGGAGAATTCTGTGAATCAAAACCCTGAGGAGTTCAGGAATTATATGCCCATCGCTTCATGAAGAGGCATCCAAGAAAGGACTGGACCAGTCATTCAGCTAAAGAATGACTTCACTACGACAATTACCAAATCTCTATCAATTCTATTTTTACAATTGATTATTGAAGCAACATAGTCATTTATATGTAAGTGAAACAACGAGTTTAAAAATATTCAGCAGTATTATATTTTCTATTAGAAACAGCTCTGAGGTAGATTTGTACTCTCATACATTAAATCTTAAACAAATGCATTCTAATTGAAACAGCTAATAGTAGATACATTCAGAATTGTTCTGTTCAGCAAGTATGAAAGCTAAACTACCTAAATAGTGAAAGTTTAGTCATGGAGGATGACCTGATGATGTGCTTTAAGAGCGTTATGGGTGAACAGTGAAACAAACAAGTTTTGCCACAGACTTCGGCAGAGGGAGGCTCAGGGAAAACTAGGGAGAGAAGTAAAGTAAGAGATAAGGTAGGGTGGTGAAAGGCAAAAGTTGGTATCAGTGAGATCTGCTGCTGAGTATGCCCCTTATTTGTTACTTTGCAAATACAATGGAGATGCAAAAATAGGCTGGAAAATTCCTCTGAGGAGAAAAATCTATACCCTTATATACCCCTCTCCAGTATCTTCTTTAGCAATCTTGCCTTTGGTTTCAGTGAAATATGAACAGACCTATCTACTTACAAAAGCTCCCCTCTTCCCACCAGTCTTGTTTGTTATTTTATGTGTTTCTGCATCATTTGCAGAGTTTGCTTTGATCTACATTCCTCCTGGATGTGCGGTTTCCTTTTCGGCTACCAAAAGGAAAACTGTTTGGTTTGAGAATTTGCTTATTTTGAAGCTCTGCTGGCCCAAAATACCTATTTTTAATCCAAATGAACACAACTCGGTGCTTTTAGCTCTTCAGCATTGGTTGCCTTCCTTTCAGGAAAAATCTCTTTGAACAATAAGTGACCTCTTCATACTCTAATAAAACGTCCAAATTGTAATCTCAGCTGGCATAAATGAGAGCATTCTGTTTGCTAGAGCTGGGTTATGGATATACACTCATACCTAATCTGATCCTTGAATTGCTTTTATTTTAGCATCATCCTGAAATGGTAAATATTTTGTTCCACATCAGATGCCAAATAACATATACCATGCTGCTCTAAAACATCATCAGAGCAGGTAATTAGGAATTCTCTCAATATTTCTTTATTACAGACTCAATCTGTCTTCCACCAGTGGCAGAATTCCTGCAGCCTCCACGGGTTGACTGGACTTTCGTGCAATTGTAAAATGACTGTAAATCCTTCTGCATAGATTATGTGATGTTGAAAGTAAAGTCTGTGCCGTTTTAATCCTTCCTCCTTCTCTAACAAGCATCACAATGCCACCGCACTAGGAATAGTCCATAGACAAAACACAGTTCATAAATAACAGGTAAACAATCTTCAAATGAGAAGAGAAGACAGAACACATCCTTGGATTGACTCTTTGACTGGGAAACAGGATATATTCTTCAAGGACCTTGCAGGGATGGTCCCAGAGGACAATCAGAGATTAGATCTTCTCCTCTTTGGGGTTAGGCCACAGGAGTTAACTTGGGAAACAATTCACATAAACAAAGTGCTAGCAAGAGGAAGGGCACTGTCAGATTTCGCTTCTGTGTCTTTACTAGACACGGGCCTTCATGTCAAGCTCCACATTAAGAACTTGGTTTCAAATGGTAACAGAGCATTAACTGACATCACCAGTACTGGAAAGGAGCAACCCCCTGTGATTCTGGAGATTAGTTAACTATTTTTGGAAGATTCTTAATGAGATAGCCTAGAATTAGAGTATCCTGATCCACTGACCGAAAGTACGGAACTAAAATGTGCTTAGTATCACTCAACGGATACTGAGCTCCTTCCAGAAGAGCAAGTGCAGAACCTTGGAGATTCATGATCTTTTCATCTGCAGCCTGGTCTATTATATGCAGTCAAAGCCAGAATTGCTCTCTATGGGTAATTTTTGTTTTAAGAAAAAAGTGGTGAGGGAAATTTGTATTTGAATGCACCACCAGAGCTACATAAGCAGTGGGGGAAAGTGTAGTCCTACTTTGCAAGAAGAAAAACATTCCTCATAAAAACACAGCCATGCCCGTTGTACCAGAGTAAATACTAAGGAAACTGTTACCAGGGATAAATAACTGAAACATCTGAGAATACCTTCCCTTTTTCACACAAATACATATATATATATACATATATATATATAGAGAGAGAGAGAGAGAGAGATGGAGAAAAAAGCATATACATGGAGCAATGTATATGACCACCTTTGTATATGAATTATGAAGTCTAAATACAAAGTCTATATGAATTATGAACAAGCTTTGCTGGAAGAGGAGACACATATATGGGACTTGTAAACTGCTCTGTATTCAATCTAAAATTAAGCAAATGGAAGTTGTTTCCTGCTAGGTATATGTGGATGAGGCTATTGCTGATTCTAATGAGAAATGTGGTTGTCTGTACACACTCTCTTGAAACACATTTTTCTGTATCTTTAAGATATAAGACTTTAATAATAAAGATACATTAGAACACAGTGATGGTGCTCTGCATAGTTCTTTCTGCAAAGCCAAATCCTCATCTAGGAAAGTAAGAAGATTAAAATATCACAGAAGGAAATTATTACTTGCACCCATAAAGCAATGCCAATGGACAATCCAGGAAAACAGTTTCTTTTTTTTACTGTTACTTATTTAAAGTATCTAGAAACATATAAAAATAGTAAATCTCAGATAAATAAGCTAAAGGCAGGAAACACCCCATATCCCAGCTGGCAATGCATTGCAAAAGCAGCACATCAAGGTTACCCCAAAGCAGAGCCCCCAGAGCAGTGCCTGCCTCAGCTGTGCTGCCTGCCATCTTCTGCATTGTCAGGACCACAGCTTGCATCATTAAGACTTGAAACTGATCCACTTCACTGATTAGGCTGATCCAAGGACACAGACAGAAGAGCAGGATTTAATGGGCAGGCAGGCAGGAAAAGTCTTTTAACACTTTGGAAAACATTGACTTGGTGGAAGGAATTGGCTAGCTCAAGGGATTAGTAATGAGATACTGAGCCCCTTAGCTCTAGGTCACCACACTGAATCTGGTCCAGGTCAGTAGAAATCAAAAGCTGTTGCTGTTCAGTGGCCTTCGGGAATCAGTTGGTGGTCCCACCCCAGCCACCTCTGGCAAGATATCTGTACCAACACTAATGATAACAGTTGGCAGCACTTACAGGAAAGGTTCAGGGCTGGCACAGTACAGGAAAAGTCTGAGCAGAGAAAGATGTCCCTGCAAACACACTAGGCTGGGACTCAAGAAAAATGAGAAAACAAGTTCCCTCATCTTCTGTAGATTTCCAGTGTGACTTGGGGCATGAAATTGAATATCCTGTTCAAGAAAACTTTATTTGCTCACTGCTACGGTCTTCAAAAGGCATTTAAGGCCTAAAAATCTCTGAAACTCAGACCCCCACCTTTTAAACGAGAGTCATTATCTTACAGGGCCACTGCAGGGAGATCCTCAGTAAAGGCGATACAAAAGCTGAACAAGAAACCAAGACAAGGGGCAAACCCTTTCCAAGTAAAATCAGCTCCCCTACCTCCAAAGAAAGGCATTTTCTGAATATGCTCCCATTCACAAAGCTCTGTGCTTCAGGTGCTTTAAAAAAAGAAAAAAACCAAATTCCCCTTGTAGCAAAGAGTGCCCCCAAAAACCCCCAAATTTCCACTGCTGCCTAGCAGAGCCACATCAAAGAATCCAGCTGCTCACAGCTTTTATCCCACCTAGGATGAAATTCTAATGCATTGTGCAGGAGGTCAAATAGATTATCATAATAGTCCCTCTGGCCTTAAAAACTATGAAATTGGAGAGTGAATCACAAGACATCAGTCACTATTGAAGGCAGGACGGTAGGCGGCAGTGACAGGGTATGATATGGCAGAGTAAATCCAATGTTCTTAGGCCCTGTGAAGCTGGGAAACTGACATTTTGCCTTCTTTGTTGCCCCTTTGGGACACGAGAGAGATGCAGGTTATTATAATAATAAGCCCAGTCCGCTGTCAATGCAGCCTAAGAATATTGCCTCTTACGAGAGTGAGTGCGTGAAGGATTGAGAAACACTAGTTATTTTCAAACTGGATTAAGTCTTTCAAAAGCTAATAGGTTTCCAATGAGCTGTGGTGTTGCTGCTGCAGCTGCTCTAATTTGAGAATAAAAGAATGCAGGCTTTGTGCCTAGGGACCTGTTATTGATCTGAGCATGAAGGATGGGAAGGAAGGGGGTAGAGGAGGGTTATCCTCCTTTCAGCTGGGGCAGGGGCGTTCTTTTCAAAGTCACATTATCTGCTAGTAACAACAAAACCTAACCCCATGACATGCTGCTCTATACAGGATTGCACTTGTTGAGAACTAAAAGCATTAGAGAAAAAAACCTCCACTGGCAACCTCGTGCAGCAAACTTCATTGAGGGCCCACGAGACTCAACAGATGGGTCTCGAGACTCCCTCATTAGGAAACGTGCCTGTCCCTTTGCATCTGCTGCCCCACTCCGCTCTGTGCCACGCACTCATTAGCATTGCAGGCTCACAGATTCCTTAGCACATGCTTCCAATAAATATTGGAGAGAAAGGAGGGGATGGAAGCCACAGCTCGGAGCAGCAAGATGAGGAGTCACCCACTAGGCTGGGAAATCCTGACATGCACACACACACACACACACACTGCCCTGCAGCCCCAGTGAGGGGAGGACAATAAAAGGCAGCCAACCACAAATGTGCAGTTAAAGGGACAGGTGTGGAATTGCTTCTATTCAAGTTGTGGCAGATCCTCATTCGTTCCTCTCTGCCACAGTAAAGAAAAATCATCATTATATTTAGGAAAAACCCCAACAATTCAGGGCAACACACAGACTGTGGATCTGTGAGAATCTGTGGCCCCTTTCAGACATAAAGCTGGGTAATGCCATTACCTTCAAAGAAATTAATAGGTTTTAGGGGTCCAATTCTACAGCCACGCTCTTTTTCTTTCAGATCTTCACCAAGCTGTCTTGCTGCCACAGTGCCACAAATCAGGGATGTCCTTCACCACACTTGGAGTGGTCCATGACTCAAGGCTGATATCAGGAGCAATTGAAGAGAAAATCGTCTCCCATGTGTTTGAAAATGTTGTGAGACAAAACAGCTGTCAGGGAGGCAGGAACGTAAAACCTTCCAAGTACTGTGGAAAGAGAAAAGACAAACCTTTAACCAGAGTGGCAGAGTGACAGGGAGCTCTATCATGCTCAGACTCCCAAGGATAAGTCCCTTTATTTGCCACCTCTCCATGATGCCCTCGACTATTCTTATTCCAGTCCTTCTCATTTGCTCTGTTTTCCACTACCCTGCTGGAAATTAAGGCATTTTGATGACAGCTAACTCCAGAGTGGGACGGGAAGAGTCTCAAGTGATGAACTGTGGGAGTCAATACGAATCTTGTCCAAAAAGCAGAGTTTTCAACACCAAAACTCCCAAATCAGTGCGGAGTCTGATTCTTCCAGATGCTGTTGGCTCTAACACCCAGTCCTGTCACATCTCTCACTGCATGATCAGTGACAGAAAAGTCCCCAATGTACATCTGCATGCCAGTGGCACTGCTGTGACATGCAGAATGGTCAAGAGGCTTTTTACATTCTTGTGTAAAGGATGAACACAGAAAAAGCAATTTTTATCTCCTTTAGGGCCTTGTCTTCATCTGTACCACCAAGGATGCCAGCCACTCTCTCTGGCCTGTGCTTTATCTAAAAACATATTCTGATACAAAAAGGTTCCTTCCGCCAGGGAGTCGGCAGTGCCAAGGGACCAGATAAAACCAGGCCACTGTGCACATCCCTAACTCCCTGGAGAAAGGTTTTCCCTTGCAGATCAGCAGCATCACTCCCATGCACTCAACTTTGGGGCCCAAACTCACTGGCAACTCCAGCAAGTTACCTGAACATATCCCTAACCTAAAGTTTTTTGTTCCTTGATTTAGGCACATTTATATTTTGGGCTGAATCTGGATTTTAGCAATCTTAATGTCTCTAAAAGTTTATTCAGGCCAAATGAAGCAACTCCCTTTATATACCACATGCAGGAATAAGTAAAGTCAAGGCCCAGAATATTAGATCAGCCATGGAATTATGGCAGGCAAAGGCAAGAAGTCACTGTACACTCAAATTTAAGTCTGCTAATCGCAGGTCTCTTCTTTTTAGTCATTTCCTTAGCTAAATGACACCCCTGTGTACTTCAGTCTTGCACCCTCAGGATAATTTGTGATTGAGAATGTATTGAACACATACTCTCATATGCAATTGACAATGAAAACAATCTGCTTGAGAAGTTCAGGCATTTTGATGCTGTCACAACAAGAAAATGAAACTTGGTCTGAGCAATTCCTCAACAAAATTGGCTCAAAGAAGCACCTTTGCAGTGAGCTGTGAGGAAAACCCTACTCAAAACTTGGAGCTCTCTTAAAAGCACCCGTTGCTCATTAGAGATAGGGCTCAGCCCAGGTTTCAGCGCAGCCTCTTCGACAAGAATAGCCGAGGTTGCTGCTTATCAAATGAAAGTGTCATCTTGTCTGTGACAGACGTGCCAGCACTGCTCAGTGTCACAGTCTTTGCACCTACTGGAAGCTACTCCACCTTGATAAGCTGTACCCCTACCCAGATCTAAAACTGTAGTCTCAGCTCTTCCCTGTTTTTAGAAAGCAGGGATTTGAGATCAAATCACTGGTGCGGAGGAATCCCACCCCTGGGGGGGATAAGTGAAGGGCAAAGCAGTTGGGTTCACAGGTTAATGTGGAGGCATCTGATCCTTGAAGTGTTAACAGAGAAACAGCCAGAGAGCAGGTTCTATGTGCATATAAAAGAAACTGAAGGAGAAACAGCACTATTTTCTGGAATGGAGTAAAGTCTCAATTTTAAGCTGTGACAGAAAGCAATAATGTTATGGATTCACTTAATTACAGCTGGATAAAACTTAAAGGCTCTACAATAGACATGTTTTTTGGTTCTACAGCTTTAACTCTTTCAGGGAGTTTTCTGGTTCTCACTGCAATAATTTCTGAGTACCCCAGAACCTTTTTTTTTTTTTTAAATTGTTCTCAGAGTATCCCCTGAAATAGATTTAGTGCCTCACTTTCATTCTGGGGAGCTAACATACAGAAAAAGTAAGGTAGGAATTTCAAAGTGACAAAATGCACATGCACAATAAACACAGCGCAGCTTTGAAATTTTAGTTCTCTTAAGCAACACACTCCAGGGAAAGGGGATAGTAAGGGCTTGTGGCAACAAACTGGATTTGGGGCTCTGGTTACTAGAGCATCTTCTGCTCCAAAATCTTTTGTCACATTTGGAAAGCTTGCCTGAACACACAGCTTTAAGAAATTGCCTGACTGGGAAGAACTGAAGCTTACATGGAAGCAGGAATGCACTGCATTGGGTGAACTGTGCTCTTTCTCCTAACCTCTGCTACTTGCTCAACTTTCTCATCAGTGGTAGTTTTCTCCCCTGCTCCATTTGTGAAATAGTCTAACCCTGGGTGTGGCTTCCCCACAAAACGCTTCCTAATTAGCTTCTAAACATTAAATGATTATGGAAGCGCAATTCCTATTCCACTCAGGTGATGAAAAGCTTTACAGGAGTTCAGTCTCACTTTGTAATTAGAGAAATTAGCTTTCCAAGTTTAGATCACTCAACTGTGCAAATGGGTTCATCTGCTGGAATGTGTTGCTCCGAAATGTGTGTCAGCCAAGCAGCACAGCGCGGTCCCTATCTCTGCTCCGCGACACTCGCCCAAGTGGGGAGGTCACTTCCAGAACAGCGAGAGGAAAATAAAGTGTTGTGGGTGTATTATAGGAAAGGCCTTATCTAAAAGCTCACTCATCCGTGATTGACTGTGGCGATATGTCCTTCTCCTTGCAACAGGGAAGCTTAACTCCTAGATAAAGGATTATCCAAGTGGATGAAATTTCACTCTTCCACTCAGATTGTCCAGACTTATATCTAAAACTGCAGGAAATTTATTTTATTGGCTAATTTCGAGGAGCAAAACTACTTTTATAAAAATCTGGAGGAACAAAGGGCTCCTTTTGCCTCTTCATTTGCTGTGAAAAGAGGTCACTGAGCTGTATGAATGCTTTATGATTACAGATTCCACATGTCAACAGATTCTTTTCTGGTAGTACCTTTAAGTGGTTTATTGAAGGCTGATGCAGGATCGGTCCCCTATGATTACGCAACTTTCTTGGTCTGCATTACAGTAGTAAACAAAAGTTTAGTCACCGTCTTGAAAATGAGATGCATCAGGTCCCCGAAAGAAGAATTTTTCCAGGGGCGCCATTCCAAGCTTACCTTCAGGTATCACAAATCTAAGGAAATCCTGTGGGATTGTTCATAGCCATGGCTCAATGAGTCACCGAGCTTTAAAAGGAAATTACAACTTTCCTCACACAAAGAATTGACTTCACGACACCTGACCCTCGTAAGCCAGGCACTCCCTCTAAAGGCTGTGATCCTCGTCCCACCGAGGTCCTGGGCAACCTCCCAGCGGCCTCAATGAACAGCTCTATATTAGGGAACTGATTCAGGCCCAAAGCGAAGCACTGCCTGTAATGCTGGACTTTGGCACACTCGATGTCTGTAACGGCTTCTAATGTGGATGTGATCTAATTATGTCGGAATAGGAAGATTAGCAGGAAGTAACTTTACGCAATGTAAAAAGCCCAGTGCCAGACGCCGAAAAGTTCTTCACCAGCCACAGAGGAAGACACGTCGGCTCCACACCTCAGGAGACGTGCAGGCAGAGCCTTGCAGCAGGGATTTTATGTGTACCAGTCTTGGGCTACTCAAAGCAACTGCAGTTCAGGCCCCCGCGCACACACAGCAATTTGCACGTTGCTGTATCCGCAGTGAAAGCAGCATCTTGAAAAGATGCTCAGGCTGCAGGCAATGCGCTCAGCTGGCTTTCAGTGCTGCTGTGCACTGCTTCAAGATCTGGCCTTGACAGCCCAGTGAAAAAAGGCAAGAGACAGGACTTCAAGGGTGAAATTGTGGACTAAATAAGTTAAAGGAGATTTTACTGCTGTCTTCTATGAGATCAAAATTTCTTTCAGGGCTGCAAGGGTTTGCAATGCACTTCTGCACATGACTCATGCTCTGCCTTGCTTTACCTATCACTAATACTCTCCATCTCAAGACACTGGGAGATTAATTCATTAATGCTTGCAAAGCATTTTAAGTTGTTGGGCAAGTAATTCTGTTTGAGGGCAGCTACACTGCTGAGTCACAAGCACTGTGGGAAACAGAACTCTGGATTTCCTAAGCAATGGAGTCAAACAGGTGGAGTAACCTTCTACAGAAAGGCCAACTCCAGACCTGCCCTAAAGGTACGGAGCATAGCAGCAAGCAGTAGGGTATTTAAAGGCCCAAAGGAGCAGATGTGCGGCACTTGGGAATGAGTAACGCTTAACCAGGCTGTGGAAGCTGACCAACACCCACTGGAAAAAAAAAGAAGAGAGGCACTGCTATCACCAAACCGCAGCCACGTTGTGGGTTAAACATCATGAAGGTTTACCAGCCTTCGAAAAGTTAATGACTCCAATAAGGTACAACCAATGCTGCTGGAACCTGGGGCTGAGCAAGGCTGGAAGGAGTATTTGGCAACTGCGCACCTCACAGGCATGCAAAAGTGTGCAGTCCAAGTCGTGAACTCACAAATGGGAACTGATCTGCAGGAGTCTAGTGGAAGTCTGAGCACAGTTCCAAGGTGAGGGGCACAAACATCACCAGCTTTCCAGCCTGGGGAACTCCAGAACGGGACAGACCTCACCACAGCCAAGAACAGGCATATGTTTTGCTTTTGCCATAGGAAATGAAAACAAAGGATATAAAATTAGGTCAGAAATCTTGTTTTCCTCTGTACCACTGACTCTGGTGTATAAAATAGACATTCACACATCTACTCTGTTAGATCAGGGTGGAATAGATCAGGACATAAGAATAGCCGTTCTGGGTCAGACCAAACGTCATGTAAGCCAAGTTCCTGTCGCCAGCGCCTCAGGAAGAAAGGGACAGTGATGCAGCGAGTTCCCAGCACAGTTACCCAACTTCTAGACCCACAGCCCAGGGACTTCCCAAACCAGACACAAAGTTAGGGGTGGGGTGGTTTTGGTTTTCTTTTTTTGTTCAATACGCTTTGATGTGTGGGTCTTCCTCTGGGAACCAGTCTGAACTCTTTTTGCTACAGTGCAAACTTTTGGGCTTCTCAGTAGCCTGTGACAGGGAGTCTCTTAAGTAATCACCTGTCTGTGTGGCTCTGGAGCTTGCTCCTGAAAGGATGTGCGGCAGAACAACCCCAGCACCCACTTGAAAGCTGGGAGGAGCCTCTCCAGCCGGGGGACGGGGTCCCTGATGGTCTCAGCACTCCGCCAGGATTGTGATACCGGGACTGATCAGCTGAGGGATCTTTCCTCCCACTTGAAGCGCGGGAGGCCCTCGGCGGCACGACCTCGTGTTGAGGAGGGCACAAGGAATCACACGGTGGCGACTGCCACCTCCGCTTCCCTGAGGAGAGCCGCTGGCCGGGGCTCCCTCAGAGTCCCGGGCCGGCCGTGCCTCTCGTCCCCTCAGGGCGCGCCGACCCGCTCCCGGCAGCACTCCCACTCCGTCCCGCCTCTGGTACTGAGGAGCGGGAAGGGCGGGCGGCCGTAGCCAGCCAGTGGCAGGGGAAAGGTTTCACACCGCAAAAAGCGTCCCCCAAAAGGCTTCGTTCTTCCTTCCACCAGCGGCGAGGAGGAACAGGCTGCGGCTCCCGGGCAGGCAGGACCCGCGCGTCCCCTCAGCGAGCGGCGGCGCGGGAAAAACTCTCAGCCGGGAGCGCCGCTGAGAGAGCGCGGGAGCCTCCGAGGGAGCACCGGGGCCGCCTCAGCGCGGCTCCTCCTGCTCCAGGTAGCGCTGGAAGCACCTGCGGAGCGGCGCTTCCCGAGGGACGGACCCTCGGGGCGGCCGGGGCGCGCCACCTCCCTCAGGCAGAGGAGCCGCCAACCCGCAGCTCACTCCATCCCTGCCGCCGCCGCCTCCTCCTGCCGGTACCTGCCTTCCCCTGCCCGTGCCATTCCCCTCCTCTGCTCCCTCCTCCTGCTGTCCCCCTCATGCATATGGATGAGCGCATGCGCCTGCCGCCCTGGGCTAGATGAAGCGGAGCGGCGGCGGCGCCGCTCCCAGACGGGCGGGCGGCTGCGGGGCGGTGCGTGTGCTGCATGTGCGTGCGTGTGTGAGTGAGTGAGTGAGTGAGTGTGTGTGCGCGTGTGTGTGTCTCGGGGGGGGCGAGGGGCTCCGCCGCAAGAAATAAAAGGATTGGGATAATAATCGCCATAATAAAACAAAAAAAAAAGGAGAGAGAGAAAAGAAAAGGGAAAGAAAAGAGGGGAGGCGAGAGAATAAGGCGGATAAAAGGAGGCCGGGCTGCTTTGCATTGAAGAGCGGGGCGCTATTGAAAGCGCTTGAAAAGCGGCGTTGTCCGGCGCGGGTGCGCCGCGGTATATTAGAGCGGGGCGGCGGCGGCGGCGGCAGCAGCAGCAGCAGCGGCGGCGGCGGCGGCACCTCCTCCTCCTCCTCCTCCACCACCATCACCACCACCTCCTCCTCCTCCTCCTCCTTCTTCTCCTCCTCCCTCCTGGCCCTCCCCGTCCCGTCCCGACCCGGAGCGAGCGGCAGCGGCGGCGGCGGCCCTGCAGGCGGGCGGGCGGGCGGGCAGCGCGGCGGCGGCGGCGGCGGCATGCGTGCGCCCCGGCGGGCAGCCGCGGCGGCGTGCTCCATCCTCACCCTGCTCCTGGCGCTGCGGGCCGAGGTACGTACCTGGGCACGGCACGGGGGACGCGGCGGCTCCGGCCGCCCGGAGCGCGCTGCGGGCGTTTTGGCGCTTTTCTGTAGTGCTTGCGGGAGATGGGTTTGGAAGATCCCGGACGGGCACTTCTGCACAGCCTCTCCAGCCGGAGCGGAGCTGCTGCCCTTAACTTCTCGGAGATGGCAAACGCGGGAGTGCTCTTTGCAGCAAGGCTTAATTACCGCAAGCCGCTTTTATCTCGCCCCCACCGCCCCCCGAAATTACTTCCCCCCCCCCCTTTTTTTTTTTTTTTAATAAACTTAGTTGCAGCACTGCTGGGGTGATTAATGAGCGGGGTCTGAGTCTCAGCTGGGCAGCTCCAGCCTTCCCCGGCGCAGCTGCACCCCGGAGGAGGCAGACGGGTGATTGGGTGTGCAGTGCATTATTAGCTACATCGTTTTGCTGGCTTTGCCTCTCGCGTGTGCACTCTTGGTTTGGTTTAGTTTTATTTCCTAACCATTTGGAAGCCTTCCTCACGCTGTTTTTTCGGAGCTGGCACTTAAGGTTCTTTTTTGGCATTAATGGCGTTATTTAGTTGGGCTGATTTATGAGCTCTTCTCATGGATGTCTGATAGGGAAAAGCTTGGAGTGGTTGGCTTTGTTTTAATATTATGCATGTGCTTCTTGAAAGCACACTTAAAATGACTTTTTCCTGTCTTCAGAGTTGTTGTAGATTGTGTTTGGGGAAAAAAGTTAGGTAACTGTCTGTCTCTTGTTTTTTTTTTTTTTTCCCCCTTCTTGTTTGTTTTGGTTTTTTTCCCTTCGGTTCTTTTTTGGGATTAACAGGTGACTTTAGCGTCGGGACAGTTCGAGTTGGAGATCTTATCCATGCAAAATGTGAATGGTGAACTGCAAAATGGAAATTGCTGCGATGGCACCCGAAACCCAGGAGATAAAAAATGCACCAAAGACGAGTGTGACACCTATTTTAAAGTTTGCCTGAAGGAGTATCAATCGCGGGTCACTGCTGGCGGTCCTTGCAGCTTCGGATCCAAATCCACTCCTGTCATCGGTGGAAATACCTTCAATTTAAAGTACAGCCGGAATAATGAAAAGAACCGGATCGTTATCCCTTTCAGCTTCGCCTGGCCGGTGAGTTGCTTGAGCTGCTCTGGCTCTGTTGGATGTTGCTTGAGATGTCCTTAGTGAGCTGAACTCTAACTTCTTGTGCCAGGGGAAGAGGGATCAGGATTTGGGAGGGAGCAGGCATCTTGGCAAGAGCGTCGGGAATCCGCAGCACAGAAATGAGTAAAATGTAGTGGTGTTTTTGTTTTTGTTCCCTGGGGCTCACAATGCACAGCCTGTTAAATTTGAAAGTCAGATGTGCAGTGAGGGGGATCTAAATGGGTCAGGGAAGCAAACCCAGTATCTCTGCACTTTACAGCATGAATAAGTCTCTTGAGACTTAGAAGGTCAGAAGTTCATTTTTTTTTCTTTTTTTTCTTAACCAGTGAAGTCTTGGGCTTATGCCAAAAGAGCAGTGGGTTAGGGGCTGTAGAGGGATCCCGTGTGAAAAGTGTGTGTCATAGCTGGCCTCCTTCCCTGGAGCGTGTTTGGGAAGGCTTCCTGCTTCTCCCAAGGGGAAATCTCACTGCACTGCTTGGTGTGGATGGGAGCTGCTGTTGCTGTTCTTGGTGAAGTAGTTGCCAGCTTCCCTGGGAAGTTGGCTGTGTTTGGGGGTGCTTGTGGGCTCAAGAAGCTAAAGACTGGGAAAAGTCTGGCTTTAGCTTTTGGTGCACTTCCCTCACTCCTCCCCACAGCACACCTTTTCCTGGCTACCTGCCTCTGTGGTCCAGAGATTCTGGCTTCCCTCTAGTTGTGTGCAAAACTCGGTGGCTCAAGGAGGTGGGGCTTTTTGCCAGGAACTTTTCCAGTGTTGTCCACTCTAGTAAATACTGGTCAGCCCTGTAGAGCGGAGAGATGGAGGATGGGTGATCCCTTCTTTCATCAGTGATCCTGCTTTGTTGTTGGCCGTGGAAAAAACACTCAGACATCACTGCTGCTTGTTTCTTCTGGGCTGCTTGGGAGGGTTGACGCTTTGGCAGCTCTGCAGGGGAACCCTCAGCTCCCTGCACGGAAAGTGAGGACCATCTTTCCATAATCGCTATCATGCAGGACAGACCCACAGAGACAGGCTCTAGGGCCACAGGATCTATGGAGATGGAAGAGTGCCGTGGCCTCGGATGGCAGGAGGTGCATGGTTTTTGTGCCCGGCAGTGCTGTGTGCAGGCGAGCTGAAGCGGGGGGTGACTGATCTGGGGGACTCCTGTCTGGCTTTTAAGGTGCGTCTCTGGGATGCTGTGGTATGAGCGCTGAAAGCTCCCAAATTTCTTCTCCTAAAACTTTTATTTTGAGATCACCTAGGAAACACAACTGTTCCCCCCCACACCCCTTCTCCAAAGGCGCTGAGCAGACAATTTCCTACCAACTGCCTTGGGGTATGTTGATGCTCAGCAGTTTTGTAAATCCAGTCAGGCTAACCTAGATGCCTAAGGTCATTTTTGGGAGGGGAGGAGGGCCCTGAATGTGCATGCAGGGGAGGGGTGAATCTTGTTTCCTATCCTCTGCCACTGTCGCTGCTGGTGAGGTGGAAGCATATCTAGACCCTCCAAAGCTTGGCCCTTCCTAGTCAGATAAGGGCCGGTTACTGGGACAGCCTGGACTTTTTCTGAGGGGAGGAAAGCCCGCCCCAAAACCATTCCTTCTCTAGTGTAGACACCCACTTTGTAGTCCTGCCGCCAAGTGCTGCAGGCAGCCATGTGTTCTTGAAATGTCCTGTGCTGCCTCCTACCTGCCTCCTCCGTCATTTGGGACTTCTGGAATATCGAGGGCTGAAGAGGCACAAGGGAGAAATTAAGTCTCCATTTTTAAGGAGATAGTATTACAAAGTACAATAGCAGAGTTAACAAAAGTATTCTCTGTTGGAAGTACAAGTCTGTCCTTTCTTTCTTTCTCTTTTCTTTCTTTCTTTTTTTTTTCCCTAACATGAAATGAGATAAAACTGTTATCAAATATGCCATCAAAGGGATAAAGGGCTTTGTAAAAATCTGAGGTATTTGAAGCTCTGCCAATGGCTGTAGTGCTTGTGTTGCAGATTTTGACTTTTGTCAGAGAAGTCAGGTACATCAAGGATTTTTTTAAACTAGCTCCCAGTAATTTGAGTGCCTTGAATCTATATGTGTGCATATAAAAATGGTGTGAGAACTAAACGTGTTTCTTCTAACAGCCTCTCTCTTCATGGGGTTGGGAAGGGAAATCTGTGTGTAGAGGGTGGTTTGGGGGGGGGTGGGGACCCTGGGAGAAGTCTCTTAAGCTTGCCTGCATCTTAGTAAAAGAAATGCTTCTATTGTCCTGCTGAATCTCATTCAGTACTGGAATCCTTGAGCAGCAGCAGCAAAACTCCAGTGCAGCCTTTGAAATGGGTAAAACTCGACAACTTGAGACACTCAGTTCATAAGCCTGGAATTTTGGAGTAATCTCTTGCATTTTCCCAGGCAAAAATGCACTTTTTGAGACTCTGATGATAGTCTGTGTGCAATTATCAAGCCTGCCTCCCAGCTTTAGCTTCCACAGGACACAGCTTTTATGCTAGCTATTGTGACTTCAAAATGGCATTTGAACAAAAGAATATCTAATGTGGCAAAGCTCTTATTCATACTAAAATTGTGTACACAAATCATTTCAGGCATTTTCAAAGCTCTGTGGATAAAGTCGTAAACTTAATTTAGTCAGCTCAAATCTGATGCTGAAATTTCAGAACTTGAAAAACTCTTTAGGTGGATGAATACTGTTGACTTCAGTAAGAGCTTGCAATTAGCATTGCATTTACTCGTGGCTAATCATGAGAGATACCTTTGAATACATTCAGCTGAAAATTACAGTAGAGGTAATAAGAGCTAGACTAAAATGTTAATCATATTGCACTTGAAAATTCATGCCCTTCTCTGAATTGTGCTTTGCTCTCTGAGGGAGGCTTTTCTTGGATGTTCCAGCTTGAGTCAGTAACATTAAGAAGTCTTGTTGCCTTGACTACTTAAAAAAAAATAATTGAAAAGCAAAAGCCTCTTCCCATGTCAAGCTGCCCCCTTATGCCATTTGTGAAAAATAGTTGGATTACATTAGAGGCCTTTATTCATCATGCAGGAGAGGAAGGAGAGAGAATGAGGTGTTTGAAAAGTATTGTTAGAGGTAGCTTGCAGTTGTAACGTAGATTTGAAGTGTCAGAGTCTTATTAATAACTCATGTGGTTTGCTCTTGTCAGTTTTGATACGTACCCCTGTGAGTAATGGGTGTGGAGACGGTGGGTCATAAATTAATTTAAGTGATGGGAGGTTTGAGTAAGTTGCTAGGAAACGGGGCAGCAGACCAGCATAAAGGAACTGGAGTGGATCAGAAAGCTGCCCCTGCAGTAGCTGGTAATTCTTCAGTAAATCGAAACAGTAGTGATGATGATTAAAAAAAATAAAATGCACCTAGGCTTGCTTCTTACATTCATTTTGAGACTTCATTGACTTTCTTGACAGGCAAGCTTAGCTTTATGAAGCCATATAAAAAAGTATGGAACAAAAGCATTTCCATGTTCCACTTGTCAAAGTCTGTCTGAACAAGTTTTGTTTCAAGGCAGACACATGCTCTTCTCTCACATGAATCAAATCTCTGGCCTTTCTTAAAGAACCCCAAGTGTGATGTGTGCTCTGCCTTAAGGGAGCTGAGCATCAATTAACTAAGCAAAACTTAACACTAAACTTTGCTTTTATGTAAAGAAAAATCTTTTGGGGGTTTGGCGAGACTGAGTAAGAAGGTCAAACTTGGCAATTCCTTTGGTATGCATAGCTCCAATTTCAAACAGCTTGTTTATCCCGATATTATGCCCCTTGTAATTATTTAATATTGGGGCCAATTGCACCAACACCCCAGGAAACTACTGAGGTGGAAATAAACCCTCCAGCATCTCAATGCGTTTAACATAAAATACAATTAAAAAGAGTTTTGAACATCTTATTTCAACCTTAAAATAGAAATAGTCAACCTTAAAAAATAGTCAGCCTTGCCCCTGTTTAACAACAAATCTTAGTGCTGCTGATTCCTGAAGATGTAAAATATGTTTTCTAGGTAGGCATTGTTTTCTGTGGCTAGAGAGGGATAGTAAAAGAGCTTTAGTGTTTTTTAAGCTTTGTGAACTTTTTCTCTCTCTCAACACAAAAGGCTTCCAAAATACTAATCTGCAGCTGATATTAAAGTAACAGCCTTTTGAATCTGAGGAAAAAAAAAAAAACACTTCATTCATCTGCTTTTTTTCTCTTAAGCCCAGTATGTCACAGTCATAAGACTAAAATTTATCTTTTGATTTTGTTTCTTCTCTCCCTCCAGTTAGCTTCTTGAAAACTTGTAGAAGCAAATGCTAGATATTGTTCAAGATTTTCTTGAACAATGCATGATAAGTCATCTTGGAGGATGGGCAGATCAGAAGAAATCTTTATAATAACAAAATGCATATTAATCAAATCCATACTCTGTCATTTATTGTTGAATTAATAATATAAGAATAAATCTTCACTCAAAGTGCAATGTTTGGCCTAGGATTACTATTCAAACGGAGCTGGAGGTATTAAGTGACGTCTGAAGCATAATTAGCATCACAAAGCTGTTTTTTTCCCAGGGCTGGAGAGAAGTGATGCAGCCATTCAGAGATTTTGAATTTCTTACATGTTTAAATTAGAGTTTTTTATGTTCTAGCCAGTTCAGAACTTCATCTTCCTGGTAAATCCATTTGACTATATTAACATGTCTAAAAATAAATCCTCATCTTGCCTGCTCCCAGAATTTTTGTTCTTGTTATAATAAAAGCTTACTCCAGTTTAGCTTCAGTGGCAGCTGGATTGGGCCTGGCACTGAAGCTTATTCCTAAACTTTCTCAGACTACACACATCCAGTACTGTCAGCTTGTTTATGCAGCTGGAAGTCAGCATGGCTGAAAATGAGTTACATAAAATTGGTGCTTTATGCTTAAAGTTGTAGTTCAGTCAAGGAAACATTGCTCCACTGTGGGCTGGAGGCTGGAGTAGAAGTCAGCTGGCTCTAAAGCTGGTGAACTCGGCTCTAAACTGTTTATTCCAACTTCAGTCCTAATGGAGTTGTGATGCCCTGCAAAGCAAAAGCCTTAAGCTACAATTCTTAAAAGTACTTCTCTGTAGATAAGGAGAAGTATCTCTCTAGATAACACAAATGACAGGATTGGTTTTGAAAACTAAACTAAGCTTGCCTTTGAATTTCTCTTGATGAACAGAAGTTTTGTATGGTAATTGACTCAGTTCTAATAATTTAACTGGTAACCCCTGTGTCTTAACACAGGGAAAGATGTCAAAACTAGAAGCTGTTGCATTTGTTTCTTGTTAGTCTTTGGAGCTCATGGTTCTGTGGTCACTATTCTGCAGCATAAATTACACTCATTATTCTTGTAGTGTTCAGAAGAAACTGCAAAAAGTGGATAGAAGTGGTTAAAGTGGTTTGTAAATAGTCAAACATCCAGAGTCCTTTACCAGCTCAACCCAGTTCTTAGGCACTTAGGTAAATAAGTAGAAAGGCTTCTTGTTCAGGCTTGCTCCATGTGAACCTGACTGTTTTGCTTGGCTGGCTACTAGGTATTCTGTCTATTAACCTTGCCACCCTTTTGTAACTGGTGCATTTAATTATCAGTGGGATGCTTTAAACAGGTAGGGGGACTGATAAGGGCAGGTAATCTGCTTGTTGGGGAAGGTTGAAAGCAGCCATTGACATTTTGGCCTATCTGCTGCTCTTTGACAAGTGGGGCTCCGTGAGAAAGTAACTCTGTAACTAGATAAGCTGCTGATTAAAATACTGCTGTTGTGTGAAGCACCCTGGTAGCTGAGATCACTTAAAATCGTTAGTTTAAAAAGAGAGAGAAAAAAAAGGGTGGGGGGGGGGAAGAAGCTGATATACTTTTTTAAATTTTTTTTTTTAAAGGAGGGGAGGAGGGAAGACCCCAAGTCTCCCCCCTGTGCCCAGTACATTGTCTCGTTAATGCATGCTAGTTTTATGATTGGAATACATTGTAGTCCGGCCACCCAGACAGAGGCATTGACTGCTAATATTAACCAAGAACAATAGTGTGGCCATACTGACTGCAGTGAGGATTACAGAACATAATGGGGCCTATCCAAAAATAATGCTAATACAGGACAAGCAACAGGAAGCAGCAGTAGACTCAGCATTGCTCGGCTCCCAGACAAACCATGGACTTACTTCACACAATGGCAACTTCAGCACATTATGTATTCACAGGATACTCATTATTCCAGCAGGCTTGCCAGATCAGAGATCAGCCTGGTTTACTGGATGCTTAAGCGTATGCATGGTTTGGATAGCGGTACTTTTGTGTCCTGCATCATTTGGCAGGAGGGTGGCCGCTGTAGTGCAATGAAAGTCTTGACTTCGGCTGCTGCCTTCCCTGTGCCAAGGCAAAATGGGGGGCAAGTCTCTCCTGGAAGCTGCTAATATGGTTAAATTTGTTTTCATGTCTCCTTTCTGTGGCAGCGCAGAGTTTACTGGCACTAACAGCAGCGAAGGAGCTACTCAGAATGAAGCCTAAAGGAGCAGCGTGCTGTGTTTTCGTGTGGGCATGTTCTGATGAGGCTCTTGGCTGGGCTGCCTGCTTGGGGTTCAGCTGAGCTCTTGGCCATGGGCTTTGAGGTGTGAGATTGCCATGGCTTGGGCTGTGTTTATATACATGGGGTGGAGGGAGTAGCAGCTTTGTAGGGTGTTGCCTTGTCCTTACATAGGCTGTCCCAAAGAGGAGCTTCCTGATGATGTTCCATTTCAAAAAAGGTTAAGAGGGTTAGGTGGTTTTCCTCCTTTTCCGGAGTACGTTCACATGTCCTCTGGGTGAGGAACCAGTGCCTTTAACTCCTTTGAAGGCTATTTAGTTGTCAAAGCTGACTGACCACAGCACGATGTTGTGAGGCACCTGTATGGTGTCATCGTGGAGTGGCAGGGTACCCCAGTGACAGTCCTGGTGATGTTCAGAGGAAGTGGGTTTGTGACTAGCATTAACCCTGCTCAGAGATATCCTCCTCCTGGCCCTTGGGCATGCTGAAACATGCCTCAGTTTGCCTCTTCCATGTCTCACCCCCTTCCCAGCTGTCGCTGGACCCCTTGGTAGTGAGCTGTGGCCTGCTGTGCCAGTGTCCTCACCACCCTCCCTGGATGCAGACAGGGTGTGAGCACTGTTCTCAAACTGGTCTTCACAGCTGTGCAGAGCGTGAGGAGAAGGTTGCTGGGCTCAACCTGCTCTCCTTGTTTGGCAGAGGAGGAGCGGGCGCAGCACTCTGAATGCAAAACTTCCCACTGCATTTGTCTAGTCATGGTTTCACATGCTCAGCAAAGCTCTTGCATGCTTTAACCACAAGGATAGGAGGGAAAGGAGTTTGACAAGTTGCAAGCCCTTTGAAAACGGAGGCAGTGCTTTCGCTAAGGAGCCGGATGTTTTAATCTTGCTCTGGCCCACTGACTTGCAGAGTGCCTTTAGAAGCCAAAGTACAAAAGCACCTCTTTTGGGTGGATGTCTGGATGAAGGGAGGGAAGAAGGTAATCAAGCAGAGAGCTTTAAACACCTGTTTACCCGCAGCTGCCAGGATTCATTTAAATAACCAGAAAGCAGGTTGCATTGCCTGTTCAGACCCTTAAAAGGGACAGTTTCTGATGGGTTTTGGGTCTTCACAGTCACTTGAGCTGTATTATAAATGAATCAAGACACGGTGTCTTGTTATTGAGGGAAACAGCTCTTGCACTCTGGTGCTGGCTTTGTTTTTTGGAATGTGGACTTGACTATTTCTATCCTGTCCTAGCTTAACTCAAAGAAGTTTTGCTTAAATTTGGCCGTGCTGCCTTTCAGTCCTCTGGGCTGTTCTGCAAAGTGTAAGGACTTGCTGTTCCTTTCAAGCTGCCTTTCCTCTCAAGCCAGAATCCCTGCCTTCTGGTCAAGCTCAGGTTTACAGTGGCTAATTGGGTGTGACTCTGGAAAGTTCACTGCTGCCTTGTTGCCTAGGACATTGCTTTGATGGAATAAGGTGCATGATGTGGAATTCTTGTGTCTGGATATATATATTTATTCAAAGATGGGCAGAGGTCATCTGTGGGCATGGGAAAACTTAAACCTCCACACTGCAAGCAGTCATTCCTGAGATATCTGAATCCTTGATCTATAGAGTGGGGATGATACGCACTTCTAAAAAATCTCAACAGTGCAGCTTTGCACAGAGCTGCTTTTTGGGGGGGGCTCAGGGAATTGGCTAGAGGTATGTGATAGTTGGATTGTTGAGGGGGGCTTGCTACTGGTGTGAGGCTCTGGGTGTCTGTGTGGCTTTTGTTTAAAAGTGTTCCATCTTGAACACAAAGTCTTGGGTTTTTTTGGTTTTTTTCCCCATGCTGAGAGGGACAGAGCCAAGCGTTCAAATGGCATTCTTTGTATCATGCCTTTTCAGGACAGGGATTCTTCATTTAAAATACTCAGACGAGATGAGAGGGGGCACTTAGAAACAAGGGACTTGCCAGGGTAGGTCTGTTCCCCCTGCATTTTTTTTGCCATCCAGTTATGCAGAAGCATCTCCTCTCTTCTAAGCAAACTCTGGTGTGGTAGTGCAAAGTGGTCACACAAGTATCTAGCAACAGTAGCACTCATAGCTAGGATTCAGCCTTTCCTTTCCTTAAGGGCTAGGTGTGTTGGTAAACAGTCCTGAGAACCAGCAGGGAACTGTTGCTATGAGTTTAGACAAAATATCTTCCAAAACAATTATGCAAGGCCGAAAGGAAAACATCCTTAACTTTATTGGAAGTAGTGTCAGTTGCCATAATTCATTCTCTATATCATAATATTTTTTTTCAAGCTTGCAGTAACATGTTGAGCTTGTGCTGCTTAATGTTGGTAATTAAACCAGTGAGGAGGCACCCAAGATAGTGCAATCTGCATCTGTAATGTGGCTCAGGAGTTCTATTCTGGTTTTGTTTGTTTGTTTTGATTCTTTTTTTTTTTTTTACCACTGATTTGTGCAAAGACTTCTTGAATCTGTTTTAAGCAGTGTTAGATGTCTGAGTTGCACTTTGGTTTATTTTATTTTCAGAGTTTCTTTCAAGTTGTCACACTTGGTCTAGAATAGAAACCAATAACATAAAACTTTTCATGAAATATTAACCAAAAATGGTTTGGGCCAATAGAGTCTCTGCATAGAAGTTTGGGTGCATGTCTTGGCTTGCCCAGCTTTGCTTACTTTTGGAAGCATTTTCCCACAGTTATCAGTGAACAGAATGGAATCCTGGTCTGCTTTGAATATGAAACATATTTAGGCTATACAGCAAGCCGGTGTCCATCACAAACTGGGTTTTCATTCAGAGGCTCATGCTGTGTCCAGTCGTGAGAAAGCAGTCTGCTCCAATTCTTGTTCTCCTTCTTTTTTTTTTTTTTTTTTTTTTCCTCCTTTTCTGTTTCCTCTCCTCTTCAGGAATCTGAGGTCTGCCTTACCCCCTTGCACCTTGTAGCAGCTCACTCTCGGAACTGCATTTTGGTTTCTGTTACAGAGAGTGTGTGAAGCGCTGAGACCACAAATGAGCAGCCTGTGACTGAGCATGGACATAATTTAGGAGAAATAAACCTTGCAGTGCACAGCTGCTATGGCAAAGCATCAAAACTCTTCACAGAGTTTTTATTTGTACTATATTTGTTCTACTCTCCAGAAAGATGTTACATTTGTTGCCTTATCTGTAGTTATTATTATATATCTTACTTTGCAAGTCATATTTTTTGCTTATTTTTCCTCAGCCTTTTTTTTTTTTCCTTCTGGAGAGAAGGTGTTTTGTTTTGGTTTTTAATCGTTGTGTAAGTTTGGATATGGCTGGCTAAATGGCAATTTTGAAAGATACAGCCTGGATAATACTATCTCAGGGTAGAGCTGGAGGAGGAGATGTTTTAATGGGTCTTGTTCTCAAGTTAGGGTTGAAGATAAAGGTGGCTTAGATGTAATAGCTGGCATCTTTCCAACTCATGGAGTCACTTCAGTCAGTTTATGCTTATGATTATTATTGCTGGAGTGCTACAGAGCTCATTGGCAGCTTCGAGCATCTGTAAAAGTGACACGGGGTGGATAGCGCAGCTTCCCTTTCTCTGCTCTTCCAAAGAGGCTGATCTTAGCCTTTGTTTTACAATGCTTCTCTCTCACCCCACCCCCTTCCCATATCCATCAGTTCTTCCCTCCGTTACCTGATACTTGTGGGAGCTTCGATGGCCCTCATGCAGACAAAGCTTTCAAAGGGGGTGCTGAAAAGCAAAGTCCCTGGAGATTGCGCTGTCAAGGCAGGGCACAGTAATCTTAGCAACACTTCTTGCTTTCAGGATGGCTGGGGGAAGGGACATCAAGACTATTTTTCTGTAACTAAAATTCTTTTGAAGCAGTTTTTGAGAGCGGGGGTTTGGTTTTGGGTTTTTTGATGCTGCTGTGCTATCCTGGTGCTTTCTGTCTTCCATGTGCCGTTGTTCCACACGTGCTTTATTTTGGCTGCAGTGCAGTGTCAAAGGCTGTACTTCCTGGTTAAGTACATAAGATTCTTTAATGATGACAAAGATGAGCTATCCAAGGTGAAAGGTCTTCTAAGTCAGACTGGATAAGGTAGCTTACGGGGTTTCAAGAAGATCATGTTTGTCTCAACCATAATCTTTTACCTATTTCTGTTTTCAAGTATTCTGCTTTGGGGCAGAGACCAGAATTTTTCTTTTTAATTAAAATCGTTTTCAGGTTTTTTTTTTTCCTTAGACATGTGTGGCTTTGAAACTAACTCCTGTTTCTCTTTTGCAGAGATCCTACACACTGCTTGTTGAGGCGTGGGATTACAATGATAACTCCACGAGTAAGTATTCCTTCTGCTGGCTTATTTACTTCTGACACCTCTGTGTCCTGGGTGTTGAAAGGCCTCTGGGAACCTCACCAGCTTGCTGTGAGTTAGAGCACGAGGAGAGAGAAAAGCTCTCCCCCAAACAATTTGAAGCAATTCCTCCAGGCTCTGCAGCAGCCTGTCTCACTCACATTGCCTGCAGAGGATGAGTAGCTTGCTCACCTAGGCACCAACAGTTTGATGCCTAAAAATAGATGCTGTTAATTCCTTCTTTCTCCTTTGGGAGAGTAAAAGCCAAGGGATTTCTTCAGGTGTCTTTGTTTGGTTTTTTGGTCTTGTTTTGTTCTTTTTAATTAGGAGCAATATTCAGAAGCCTAAGTCTTGTCCACCTGAAACCTCTCTACAAACTACTTCTCAAAACAGAATGTACTGCTTTAAAAAAAGAAAAAAACCTTAAAATCTGCATAAAACTTGATATCAATATCTGTCTAATGACTGTAGGTGAGAAATAGGAGTGACTGGAAGCTCTTGGGAGTTGGATGTCGGGGGGTTTATATGCAGGGGCTGAAAAAATATTTACCAGACACCACCTGGTAGAGCTGGCTGGAAATCGAGGGTGGGGATCTTTCTCCTGGCATGTTTTTGGTTTCAGAAACATTCTGCTAAGCTTTTCCTGTGGCTAGAGGAAGCTGTACAGGGTCTCCTGGCACATGAACTGTTCTGCTTTTTGCCTACTGTTACTGAAGGAGGTGGGCAAAATTAGCTCTATTTCAACCTAGGGCTTTAACAGTGTGTGTGGTAAAAGCCACAGGAGAGAGTGTGAATCTGAACTCATAAAGCTTTTGTTGACACAACAGGCCTTTTCCTTCAGGTAGGAAGCAGCAGCACTGTGGTCCATCTTACAGAAATCTTACAGCAGCTCCTTGCAGTCTGCTTTGGAATGCCAAGGCGGCAGCCATGCAGGAATGAAATGGGCTTCATGCCTCACGAGAGAAAGGCCTTGTAGAAGTGTGTACAGTGCTGTGCTTTTGTGTTTTAATTGGTGAAGAGTGCACGGCTTGGGAACTTCTCTGCACAGATCTGCTCCTTATATTTTTTAAAATATACATGAGATAGCCTGTTAATTCTTCATTCCAGAAAAGCAGCTGTCCCTTGAGGTGAATCATGTAGCCTGTCAGGGGTAGCCACAACCAACCTCATTCGGCATTGTTGCAGTACCTGTGATTTCAGGCCCTATTCCAGCACAGTCATGGAGCAGTGGCAGGGGGATTTCTTGGATATAGAGTGTTCTATGGAGGAGAAGAAAGTAGATGCTGCAGCAGCAGTGTTGTATTAAAAATGGAAGATGCCTGAATTCAAAATGAAGGTCTTGTTTTATAGTAGGATCTGAGAGTTTTTTCAGACTGAGTCTCTGCCACTTCTTCTATTATTAGAGCTCATCTTTTTTCATGAAACAACTGCATTTCCAAAGCTACACAATGAACCCTTTCTTTGCTTTCATGTTCTGGAAGTATAATTGTCTTCAGACAAAATTGCCTCATTTCTCAGCAGTGCATTTGACCAAGTGCAGACATGTTCTTGCATATGTTCCTGATCTGCATTCCTGCTCCAGCTTTGCTGTCACTTATCCATCTGTAGGTCACTTCAGTCACTGCACTGCACAAAACTTTTCCTTTGTGTGCTGCGTGGCTTGACTTAGTCAGCTTTCCCAGAGATGAAGAGTAAGGCTTGAAGAACTAGTTAAGAAAACAATTAGAACTACACAATTGTTGTCATATAATGTGAAGAGTGGGGGGTTTTTGATGTCCAGGATTTTCTTTTGCCCTAATTGCCACCGAATTGTGAGGACCCTGTGAGAGCTCTCCACAATAAAAGTGGGTTTAGTAGGCCTTGTGTGACTTTTCAATAGCTTTGAAAGCATCCTCTGATCAATGCAGTTGTTAGAAGATCCTGGAGTGGATGCTTCCTTCCCCCCTCTACATTCCGCTCCTCCTACGTTCCCTTTACCACATACTCTCTCTTGTCTCACTTCCAAGAGTGGCTTGCAGTTAAGTTCTGGCCCTGTTGAAGTTGATGAGAATCGTGCTTTGTTGGAGCCAAGATTCAACTCAAATGGTTTTCTTACTCTGGTTCTTGTCTGGTTGCCATCTTGCTACTGTTGCTTCATACATAAAGCTAATGGGCTGACATTGCATCTCAAACTATGTCAAAGAGCAATTGTAAATTACTGGTATCAGTTGCATGTGAATTCTAGGCAGGCATAAAAGACTTCAGCACAATGTAAACCAAGCCATAGCTGGAAGTTGTCTGAAACAAAGACTTTCAAAAATAACTGTGCTGTCCTTGGCCACCCAAACTGCTCAGAGAAGTCTGGACTTTTTCTGTTGTTGTTTTTGCTTCCTGATGCTGCATAGTTATAATTTCCAGATATTGGAGCACTGAAAGGCAAAGGTGGGCAGTCAAAATAGCTCATTTCCATGTGTCTAAAACCTTTGATACAGTTGCCCACTGAATAAAAAGAGAGATTCATAGCTTTGAAGTGTAGCCACAAGAAGTGAATGAAACCAACAGAGTTTCTGACAGTGAAGTGCGAGCGGAAGCTCGAGATGTACAGAAAGCCTCTCTCTTCCACTTCATCAATTTCTAATGGGTTAATGCTTCCTCTAACCTTTCTATCAAAGCATGGGGTTCTGAGTCAGATGAAGGCAGGGGAGTTCAGAAGATCCCTTTGTCTCAAGCTTGGCCGACTGCTGCTTTTTTATTTGCTTAACCATTCTGCTGTGTTGGGATTGCTTCCTATAAAACTGAAACTGTGGTTGGTGCAGGCTAAGAAGGGCAGAGTTGTTGCAATGCCTCCCCTGGAGTCTGGGTCAGCACCCTTGTGTAAGTGCACACTGACAGGTGGGAATAAGCAAGGGTGGAGGAGTTTTTGTACAAGAAGGAACATGCCAGCGCTTCATTGTGAAAACTCTGGGTGATGGCTAATGGAAAGGAAGCCTAAACCTGTGAGACCACGCTTGCATTTAGGTGGATGGGGGTAGCTTTATAACGTGTATCCAATGGAAGACATTTTATCCATGATCCAGAGTGAAATTGCAGCTGGATTTCATCTGAGCCCCTGAAAGAAATGAAATGCAGTGGATTTAAAAGGGTGTTTCTGTTTGAGTTCAGCCTGTGGTTAAGGTCTCCAAAGAGCTGATGGCTTGAGTGAGAGGTCATAGACAAACAGCAAGGACAAGCTTCCTAATGAGCTGGCACATAGGAGAAATGATAGAGCAGAGGCAAAAGGAAGGCTCACTTTTCCAAGGCAGCTCCCTTTCTGGTGCCAAGCTCCGAAATAGCTGTCAGTGGTATGTTCCCAATGGGGAGCAGGAAAAGGCTGGAAAAGCAAGAATGAGTGTGGGGGTGGAGGTGGGGGGCTGGTTTGCAATACTAAATTGAGTGTCGTTCTCCTTTTCTTCTGCCACTTACAGGAGAGGATAAAAGTTGTTTTACTCACGAGGAGCAGTATGTCTTTATGCACACTCGGTGTTTGGGGAAGTGCCTTTGCTTTCCAGCTGTGCTGTGGATGGAGTGTAATCTTGGCAAGTGCAGCAGAGCCATCTCCAGCACGCATGAGTGGAACTATAATTGCCAGACTAGCCCCATTCAAGACCAGCAGATATGCATCTGCTTAAGTACCTCTTAGAATTAGTCAATAACCTTGCTGATGAGATCTAAGAGCCTTACACCTGCACAGCACAGAACATGATATTGCTCTGGATGTACCAGTATGGAAAGGTCCTTAGGCATCCACATTACCTGTGAATGGGATTTAAATTAATAAAGGCCTGCATGCATTTGAAAGTCTGACACATAGTTGTGGGGTTGGGGGCTTAGTGCCAATGAATAATAAAAACTGATTGAAATGGAAAATATTATAGAACCAGAAATACCAGAAGGTGAATAAGAAATTGTTCCCCTTAATTTCACACTGTAAACATGTAATGAATGCTGTAGTCTCAAGTCACAAATACCCCCAAAAATGGGCAAATGCTCACAATGTCTGAGTATTGACAGTCTTATGTGGTTGTGCAGTAAGAGCTTTGACTTCATTCCAAACTGCAGACAAGCAGGCAGGACCTAGTGGTGGATCCATAATGGGTATCCGAGGCTTGAGAAGCCTGTTGGGAAATTTCTTTTTTGAAAGCTGCAAATCAAAGGTCCTTAGCAATACATTTAAAAGCATTTTAGATTAAAAATTGCCCATGTGTCATCTTAAGGCTTTAGTAGCGACTTCATTAGTCTTCAACTCTGCCTCATGTATAATCCCAGAAGGTTCTTTTGTAGTTGTTGGAAGAACAAGCAGCACATCAGTACATTTTAATTCTTAGCACTCAGAGGTGCCAATACTTCACACGCTGCTAACACACCATTGGCAAACTGCCTTCCTACCTAAAATTCTCCTGCTGCTGGATTATGCTCCCGTGTGCTCACTGTTGGTTTTGAACTCTGTCTGCAAGGATATTTTGGCTGTTTTACGATAAACTTTCACTCAGCAGTCAAGTGCTGGGTAGCAGCAGGTCGTAAGGCAGTGTCAGATCGTTTGAGTCACAAGACCTGGACTACAAAGTGAAATACCACAGATATATACAATGTTCCAAGCAAATGTGAAATATTATTTCAAGCCATAATTTAGACAGTTGTATGGCTCTGGAAGCCAGAAGACTTTACTTTTGCTAGAGCTAAACGTCAAGTGCAAACCTAAACTTTGAAATGCTCTGTAGAGAGGAAGGGGATCTATAGCACATATATGCAGTAGTTTGGGTCTTCTGCTTTGAGCTCCGGTAGTTTTGACTTTGTATTCTCAGCTGCCGTCTGAAGACAGAGCTTCCATGGTATTTCTCAGCCAAAATCTGGTGAGATTGCTGATGTCATCTGAATGCTGGAGTTGATAGTTTTCAATTTAGTGTTTGCACATAAGGAAAAGGCTGCAAACCTTTTGCAGTGTCTTGTGTTCAGTTTGTAGACATGGCTTTATTAGGCTGTTGTAGTATGTTGTTTTTGTAAATGCTCCAGTTGAAAACAAGACTAGTGCCATTAATGGAGAAGCAGGGGAAAACACATTTTGTACCAGTCTGTTGGAGCTGGAAGTAAAAGCAGCTGAATTTTCTTTAGTCATGAACTGTATGAATTCTTAGTGGATGCCCTTACACTGCAAAAGGGATAAGTGATTGGCAGTAACTGAACAGTCCCTTTTGATTTCAAGCTTTGTTCTGTTTGATAATGCTGCATGCGTGTTTCAGTTAATGGTTTGTAGCTCCAGGGCAGCCTTATCTGACTGTCTAAAACAGAAAATTAATAAAACCAGCTGGCTGCCTCAGATAGTCTTGCCTGTGAAGCTGGAGAGCTGTGATGTGGCAGTCAATGATGAGACCTAAATGAACTTTTAACTCTGACATCTCTTGTGCCTTGCAGACCCCGATCGCATTATTGAGAAGGCTTCCCACTCCGGCATGATCAATCCCAGCCGCCAGTGGCAGACTCTGAAACACAGTGCAGGGGTTGCCCACTTTGAGTACCAAATCCGTGTGACCTGTGCAGAACATTACTACGGCTTTGGCTGCAACAAGTTCTGTCGACCGAGAGATGACTTCTTCACTCACCACACCTGTGACCAGAACGGCAACAAGACCTGCTTGGAAGGCTGGATGGGACCAGAGTGCAACAAAGGTTTGTGACCGATGCTCAACCTGCAAGGGACCAGTGGGATTGGGAGAGATTTGTAGGCATCGTATCCAGATTGCATTCAGTGGTCAGATTGTGTAGATAGGGGGGCTGAGGACTGATGGGACAGTGACCAGCTCTTTACACAGGGAGCTAGGGGCAGGAGAAGAGTGGTTTCTGCCTTGTGTTAAAGTCTTGGAGAGGTCTGCCGAGTGCTGGGCACTTAGCAGATGTTTTCTTGCTCTGATTATCCGCATCTTTGCCCTTGGGAAGAAAACCCAGCCCACTAACTTCAATGGGAGTTCTGCTGCTGACTTCAAAAAGGATTTCCCCTTTGGTGCAGAACTTCAAGACAAGCAGGAAGGAGAGACTTGTTTTAAAGCTGACCTGGCAAGTGTAAAGCTTTGGTGTTTGAAAAGTCCCAGGCTTGTTTGTTCTACCCGAGATCATGTTCAACATGTTTATTAGGGAATGGTTACTACCTAGGTAATTGGGGAAGGAGAAAGCAGGACCTAGAACAGAATATCGGCCTGTCTTAATGACTGAGTTTACCTGCAATTTGAATTGTTGCTCATCTTGATATCCTATCTGTTCAGAGATACAGCCAGAACTAAATCCAGAGTAGTTATAAGTTGGTTTGAATTAGGTGTAGAGCCAGGGAGAGTGGCCCAGATCACCTGCAAAAGACAGAGAAAGGAAATCTGTAGACTTCGAGGCAAGATGGTTTCTCCCACATAAAAACAGCTCTTTGAACAGCACTAGGGACAATTCCTCTGCAAAGCCAGAGGAATAGATCTCCTATAGAAAAGAAAAGCTGATAGACTTTCTATCTTAGGGAGTCACCTACCTTGGTTTTCCTTCTGGTAGACTTGATGCGAGACACTTGTTAAAACCTAGGATTTGGCAGGATTACAATGCTGGTTGGAGATTAAAACATTCTCACTAGTGCGAAGGTGCTGGAAGCGGGCAGCGTGCTGATACTCTTCTTTTTTTTGTTTCAACAGCTATTTGTCGTCAGGGATGTAGCCCCAAGCATGGTTCTTGCACAATTCCAGGAGACTGCAGGTAAATGCTTCCTATCCCTCCTTGCTTTCCCCCCACCCCTCCCCAACTAATTAAACGAGTGATGCTAAACACAGTAGGACTGGGGTGGGAGGGCGTTTTGGAAGTTGTGGTTTTGACCAAGACACATTTTTCATGCTGACTTGCCCAGAATAAGAGGGGAGCAGACTTTTAATGCACTGATAATTTTAAGAAGTTTTTGGTTTGTGAAATGGTGGCACTGAGGGAGAGGGGAGTATGGGATAAATCGTATGAATGCTGCCTAATGAGCACTAACTAATTGTTTCTGTATAAATAGTGCAAATGTTTGGTGGGTATTTTTTTTCCAACAGCCTGATTAATAGGCTTTTTCAATTCCAAGCTTGAAGTACAGTGTGGCTTTTCTCTCTTCTTCTCCCTTTCACTGTTTCCCCCTTCTTCCCTCCCACCCCCTGGTTTCTTCCATCAGTAGGCAAAAGTCAAGCATTCTTTAGAATGGGATTAGTTAAATCTCTGGGTTCCTTTCCCATTGTGAGCCTGGCTCCAAGTGCTGAGAGGTTAATGGCTGGGATGAAATCTTGTCAGTGGGCTCTGATGAATGCCAAATTTTGTTGCTGTGCTTTGAAGTCCCTTCTGTCCTGGCAAGGAGACAATGGAAAGCAGATTTTATCCATAACCCAACAATTAAATATTTGGAATGCCTTAAAATATGCAGCATATATTTACAGCACAGGGAAGTGTTGTCCCTTACTCTTAGAGGGGCAGTAGATATTAAGTGTGGGTATTCTTTATCAACAGACAGGTTCCAAGTTGCTGCATGTAACCCTTTATCATTTCTGTTTACAACTGAGAGCTTCTGAGGTTACAAAATGTTGATATTGATCCTGTGTGGGAAGGGTTAAAAGTGGAGTTTGGGTATTCCTGAATAAGACTCAGAAGTCTGAAGGAATAGAAAGTAATTTTTCCACCCGATGAGCGTGTTGGTGGATTCTCTGTTGCTGGGAACCTTTGCCTGAAGTGGACTGCTTGATGAGCTAGAGTTCCAACAGGAACTGAATCTGGAGTGTCTGACAGACTGTTCTATAAGAATTCAGCCTAAATAGCCATAGTGGCTCACTCATTTTCTCTACTTCTGTAATTCATGCTTCAAAACAAAAAAAAATTACCAAGGAACCTTCTGAAAGTGAGGTGGGAAGTAAAAGTAACCTCTCATCCTCACAGAACCATGGCAAAGTGAAAGTCCAGCCACAGGATGGACTGCTGTCCTGTGATTTTAATGTTCAGCAGCACCGATATAAGCTGGTTAACCCCCAGAACACCAAATCTAAATCTTGTTTTAATTAAAAAAAAGCCTAACAAGCAGTAGGAAGTATCGGGGGGCCAGATGCTGAAAGGAGCATATCAGTCAGGACTACCAGTGATTTGTGCTTCTGTCATCAGAATAAACATGCCTTGTAGGGGTTGCTGTCTCCTAGTCAGAACAACAGGCTTTGTTTCCAGATTTTTTTCTTCCCTTTCTCTTTCTAAGTCTCTTGCCTCCCACTCACTGCCCAGACATGCACTAGTGCTCTTATTTACTTAAGGTGCAACTTTCCCACACTTGATTTGCATAGTCTTGAAACAATGCTGTCCTTCTGGTGCTTTCAGATAACTTCTGCTTGCCAAGTTAGACCACTATCTTTAAAGTGAACACAGAAACAAGATTTTATTTTCTTTTAAGTTTTGATGAGTCATATAGCCTGTATGCTACAAATGCAACAGGGTTTAAAAATAACATCCGAGCAGAAACTGCTCTGCGTTCTGGTACAACAGACAACTTGCAAATGTTCTTAAAATATCCTTTTCCCTTTCGCTGCCAGTCATTTTCTTCAATGCAGGCCAGCCAACTAAACCATTTTTACTCATGAATCACTATACAAGGAAAGTTAACTTTAAATTTCTCATGAGAAACTGCTGCGTACATATTATTAAACATGAGTTATTGCTGTGAATCTTTTTCTGGAACTGATATCTCACTCTTTTTTTCCTAAATGCCCATAGCCTTATCCAATTTTGTGTGTTATGTTTTGAAGCTGATGTTTGAAGTAGTACCTTTGGCTCTAAAGCTCATTAATTTTTTTTCCGTGTGGTGTGGGGATTTTTAAATTATTTTGCTTTCTTCACACTTGTTCTAAAGAAAACAAAACCCACCACCACTTTGATTTGACAGAAAGGAGTAAAATCCTTAATTTGGATACCTGCTTTTGCAGGTGAGGTCCCTTAGTTGGGCTTGTGTGCAAGCTCACAGGCAAGTTGCTTTGAATGCAATACAAATTAAAAGCATACGGTCCTAAATCTTGATCTTTGTGCATTCTCATTATATGCCCTATACAGAAGGATTTTCCAAGGATTTTCCAAGAGCCACTTGAGGGAGGTTGTTTTGCCTTATCTGGGTGTTTTTCTGTTCTTTGCACTGACTGGCTTTTTTTAATACACAAACTAATAAGAATTTCCCACTGACTTTGAAAAGGCTGCTATTGTAATAGCTGTTAAAGGAAAAGAGTTAATTAGGATGCAGTTTGTCACCTGAGATTTTTAGAAGGGAAGTTGGACTTACCACTGGCTGTGTGTGATTATCCATTGGATAGATCCTTCTGGCTTTTTCCCATGAGAAGAAATTGCCAGCAGAAGAATGGTGGGGGGTTTAACAAATAGAAAGCTTAGCTGACTTCTGTAGAGCTGAGGTTTGTTTTCATAATTTAGTGACAGCTTAGTGCATAATTGCTGCTGATCAATTACTCTCAGGACCTGTTAATGAAATACAGTACCTCAACAAAGCCTTGCTTTTCATTTTCAACTTGTTTTGCTTGTTTTTATCTATAGATCCACTTTAATTTGAAGGATCCTTGGTCTGTCTTGCTAGTGAGAACTAAATGAAGGCCAAAATAAGCTTTCCCTTAAGGGAGCTTTATTTTAAAAGAACATCTTCCTTTTAAGTAGAAAATTCAGGTAGCTCATTGATAATGACAGTAAAGAAATCAAATAGTGATAAATTCTTCTTCAGACATCAGTGTTTCTCAGAATTGGATATGATTTAGTTATTCCCTGAGAAGAGGTTATTAACATCAATCAAATTCAGAAACACACCGACAGCTGATCTTTGAACATGTGCAAAATCCTGATGTGCTGCTTTCTTCCATCCCTGACTGTGGCCCAGTCCATACTGGCTGTGTGTGTGTGTCTGTCCAGAATAAGGTTGGCTTTTGATAGAGCAGGGAACTCCTCATGTTTTGCTACTGCCTTGCCAAGGCCCAGAGTTGGTGGTTATGGTTTTGTTTGTCTTCCTGCAAACCCAGCATGGCTGAAACGCCTGGAACCTTGTATTCATGAGGATCTCTGGATAACTATTGTTTCCACAGACTTTTTCGTCCCCCCTTCAATTTATAAAGCACCCTGTCAAAGTCCAGAGATTGATTTGTAGTGCACACCCACCCTCTCTGCCACATTTATATGAGGCTCCAAAGGAGTATTATTGTGCTGAATGGCCTCATGCTGGTTTTCTCAGAACAGTTATTCTTTTGTCAGGAGGCCGGCTACAGAGACCTTGGCAAAACTACCAAAATGTTTGTTTACAAGAAACCATCAAACAATCCTTGAATAGCCTCTCCCCTCCCCTCATCCTGCCCTTCTGCCCCACTTCCCCAGCCTTTCTTCAAGCTTTGGAGTTGCACGCTCATATCTACACACAGCAATTACGATGGGGTTTGGTTTGTTTCCCTGTTCTGATTTTTTTTTCCTTTTTTTCACCCTTTAACTGAAGGTGTCAGTATGGATGGCAAGGCCACTACTGTGATCAGTGCATTCCGCACCCGGGATGTGTCCATGGCACTTGCATTGAACCATGGCAGTGCCTCTGTGAAACCAACTGGGGTGGTCAGCTCTGTGACAAAGGTATGCTAATCCCAGAGGGCCATGTAACACTTGAATGTCAGCGCTGGCAGACTTTGCACTGAGGGAGTGCACGCGGGGCTGAGTGAGCTCCTGAAACGTGCTGGGAGTGTGCTGGCCCTCAGCTGCTTGGCCTTGTCCCCACTGCTGTTCTGGCATGGTCAGCATCTGTCCTTAGCTTGTCCCTGTCCTGTCCCACTCCTGTGTGGGGATGCGTTCTGTAAAGGCTCTGGGATAACAGAACAAAGCACGTGGTGATGTTCCTGTTGCTTTCCAGCCATGGCTTTAACACTCCTCCCCTCTTGCAGATCTGAACTACTGTGGAACCCACCCACCCTGTTTGAATGGTGGTACCTGCAGCAACACTGGCCCTGACAAATACCAATGTTCCTGCCCTGAGGGCTACTCAGGACAGAACTGTGAAATTGGTAAGTTGGATGCAGCTGCTGAGCTGCCACCTGACAGTTTATTTGTGCCAGCTTTTGGTGGCTGGTTTTGGATGCACTTTATGAGATTGAGGAAAACTCCGTTTCTAGTGTATCTAGTCAGGGCTGGGTACAAAGATCTAGCCTTTCCTGTTCATGCTTCATCATGAACGTTTAGTGTCTCTGAAATCAGCCTTCTGCTCACTGGGGAGGTCACTCCAAGCCCCCCTGTCTGGCTGTGGCTCCAGCAGGTGCCAGTCAGTGTGCTGATGAGGTTAGCACGGAAGGAGACCTCCTGCGAGCCAGGAAATTCCTGGTTCTTGCAGGAGCACAGTGCAGCAAGATGGTGTGTCCAGAGCAGAAGCATGTGGAGGGAGCAGGGGTGGCTCTGGTGGCATTGCTGTAGCTTCTGCCATGATGTCCTTCTGTCCCTGTGCAGCGGAGCACGCCTGCCTGTCTGACCCTTGTCACAACGGGGGAAGCTGCCTCGAGACATCCACGGGATTTGAATGTGTGTGTGCTCCTGGCTGGGCTGGACCAACTTGCACTGACAGTGAGTCCTTTTCAGTGTTTATTAAAAATGTGCCAGTTTGCTGGTTTTGATCAGTCTTTCTAATCCCTCATAAACTTACAGGGCAGACTACTTAACCTTTCCCAGCCTGAGCATTGGTTTCTGGCAGCCATTTATACCCCTGTGTACTCTCTTCCCCTCTGCTTTTACCAAGGTTTTTCTCAACTACCAGGGGAGGGAATAGCCAAAATCATCTTGAAAGAAGCAGAGTGCTGAATTTTTGTAGCATTCTGGCATGTTATTTAAAATGCTTTTTAGACGGACTTGCTGGATCAAAATAGGACTTCCACTTACAAAAAGGCCACAGCGGTAAAATTTTCCCCTATGCTTTGAACCCATTTGTCACACTGCTCTAATTTTTAAAGGAGGCTTTTGCTGAAATCAGAGATGACCTAGAAATTCCAAGTAGAAGTCCTGTTGCCTTTCTGCTCCTCAGGGAAAACCCTGGGTAGCAACAATCCATTATCAAACTTGTCAGTTACTGCCATTGCCAGTCTGGGAGCGGAGCTAAGTCTTTCCTTACTCTGCATTACAGATATTGATGATTGTTCTCCAAATCCCTGTGGTCATGGGGGAACTTGCCAAGATCTAGTTGATGGATTTAAGTGTATTTGCCCACCTCAGTGGACTGGCAAAACGTGCCAGCTAGGTAAGAACTGCTTTCTCTTCATCCAGTGTTGTTCCAGAGCCAGGAAAGATAAATGCAAAAGGGATCATGGTCCTGCATTAGTCATGGTCATGTTTCTGGAGCGTGTGGATGTATTGTGGCACATTGAAGACATTCAGTGTCTGTTTGCAGGACTGGGGTCTAGGACAGTGACTAAGAGTAGTGTGGCTTCCATCACCTTGCTTTTGCGAGCTGGCACTCGAAGGAAATAGTTAACCAGAGACATCTCTCGAACCAGAACTGCCCTGAAGTGGGGAAGGGTGCATGTTGTGCCTCCCAGTCCCGCCCCCACATGTGTTTCTCCCTTTACCCTGTGAGAAAGTTGCTGTATCTCTTCAACCATGTCAACTCCTCCAGACCCAGGAGTTCACAGCTGGGTTCCAAAATGTGGATGATCTCAGGGAGAATGAGCTGGCTGCATTCTTTACACAACACACTCATCCCAATGAACAGGCTGCAGCATTCCTCCCTCAGAACGCTCAGCCGAGATGTGTGTGTGGGGGCAAGTTGCTCCTAATGAGTGGCTGGGTAATTGTGAAATAATTAGCGTAGCCTGTACGTTCTAATTGCAGAGAAACTGAAAGAGCTTGAGAGGCTGATGTATGATTGACTTTTATTCTTTCAAGTCACGCTAATCCCTGTTGTCCACTGCAAGTTCCTCTTAGCTCTGTAGGAACTTCTGGGCGCGTGGGCTTCTCCCCTCCCCGCTGAATGTTCCTCTTGGTTTTCCAGATGCGAATGAATGTGAGGGCAAGCCCTGTGTCAATGCCAACTCCTGCAGGAACCTGATCGGCAGCTACTACTGTGACTGCATTACTGGCTGGTCTGGCCACAACTGTGATATAAGTAAGTGTCCATACCCTTGGGTTTGTTAAAGGCCAGTTCTATGGGCATGTGTGTGTGTGCCACTGAGTTCTAAGCTCAGATTTAAACACTGGGCAGAGCCCCAGCAGCTGATGTTTTTAGAAAGGGAGTAGTTAGTACGGAATGAAAATATACAATTTTATCAAAGTCATTAGCCTGCACCATAGCTATATTCTGATAAAGGGACTAAAACAATGATGTGAAGTTTTACTGCCTCTCCTAGAAGAATCGTGAAAGGTTTCCCACCCATTATAATAACCTTATCTCAAGGAAGGCATGCAGGAAACTTGACAAAAGGTTTATCTAGCTGCAGTTGTAGAGAGAACTGAACTCTCTATCTAGTGTAAATACATTTTTGCCTTCTAACCATGCTAATTTTGTTGCAGATATTAACGACTGTCGTGGACAATGTCAGAATGGAGGATCCTGTCGGGTAAGCCATTCTTGTTTTGCTTTGGTTTCCCCACGTCTTGCAGCAGTAAGTGAAACATTTGAGTCTAAGCACAAATAGTTTGGAAAATAGCAATTAGCTGGTATAAATTGTCATTTCTTTAAGTTGGGGGGAGGGCCTATGTCATGCCACAGCACGTCGAGATATGTCTGTAGAACAGTAAGGGCAAAAGAATATAACTTCAATAAATGACTCATTTTCACTGTCAGTGTCACCAGTGAATGGGCTGGTGGTTGTGCAAACTACTTACTGGAAATGCAGGCACTTGCCTTCAACCTGTGGATTGATGTGTCCTGCCTGGAAAATTAGGAGTGTAAGCTGGGACTGGGTCTCTGTGTGTGTGTTTTTTCCCCTCTAAATATTTTTGCCTTGTTTGGACACAGTAATACGATTTTTCTTTTTTAACTTTTTTAAACTCTTTTTTCTTAATAAGAATGTATTGAGGGAGGAAAACCCTTAACTCTAAACTTTTTTTTGTTCTTTCCCAGGACTTGGTTAATGGTTATCGGTGTATCTGTCCACCTGGCTATGCAGGAGATCACTGTGAGAAAGACATCAATGAATGTGCAAGTAACCCTTGCATGAATGGGGGTCATTGCCAGGATGAAATCAATGGATTCCAATGTCTGTGTCCTGCTGGTTTCTCAGGAAACCTCTGTCAGGTAAGAAGCCTGGGTGAAAGGCAGGCCCTCAGCCAGTGCCGTTTGTTCCGACGCTCCGGATCTGAGCATGGAATGCCTTGCATCCAGTGAAGCATAGTATAAAGTTGTACTCGATATCGCTGTCAGTCTGCCAAGAAAGTGCTTGATTAATATATATTGGGGGGGGAAAGAAACCAACAAACCCCTGACAGGCTGCAGAGGATTCTCTTTGTTAAGCAGACTGCAGGGTTTGCACGTCAGGCTTTGTGGAGCTCTAACTATTTACTCTGGCAATTTAATATCAAGAGTTGTCTGCTGAAATAGTGGCAAGTCCGACTAAACTCTGTGTGCTATGAATGATTCTTTGAGACAGCAGATAAAAAGGTCAGATTCCACAATGTCAGCATGGTGAGGGAAGGCCGTGATAAACCTCTTTCACTCAGCTTTCCCTCACTCCCTTTCCTCCCCCTTCCTATTTCCCTTCCCTCTCTGTGCACTACTTACAGCTGGACATAGATTATTGTGAGCCAAATCCATGCCAGAACGGTGCCCAGTGCTTCAATCTTGCCATGGACTATTTCTGTAACTGCCCTGAGGATTACGAAGGGAAGAACTGCTCCCACCTGAAGGATCACTGCCGCACCACTCCTTGCGAAGGTTTGTGTTGCCTTGCGGGTCAATGGGAATGTCTGGCAGTGGTTCCTGCCCCTCCCCTCGCTGGAGCCCTAATGCAGCTCCTGCAAGGGAGTCACTTGAGTAGCTCTGATGTAAAGAGGCTGAATTTTGCCCTCTGCCTTAGTTCTCTCTTTATGTGAAAAGATGAGTGATATTTGTAAGCATCAGCTATTGAAAGACAGTTTTATGTCAATGTGGACAGAAAGCACAGGTAGCAAACAGCCTGATGCATTTATTCCAGGCCATGGATGTGGTCCAGCAATCATCAGATAAGATGCTGTGGTTATTTTATGCACAGTTGGCAGAGTCCTGTTATTTTAAAGCAGCAAACATATTTCCAGTCATATGTTCATGGTTTCACTCGATGATCTTAAAGGTCTTTTCCAACCAAAATGATTCTATGGCACGAGTGTCTTCTAAACATCCATGGCTGGAAGTGAAAATGTTGTTCTTAAGGAATCAGGTCACATGGGCAATTCTCATGCTGGTCTCTGCTTTTCTGCAGTAATTGACAGTTGCACCGTGGCAGTGGCTTCCAACAGCACACCCGAGGGGGTTCGCTACATCTCTTCCAATGTCTGTGGTCCTCACGGGAAGTGCAAGAGCCAAGCGGGTGGGAAATTCACCTGTGAATGCAACAAAGGATTCACTGGCACCTACTGTCATGAGAGTAAGAGCAAAAAACAGAATGTATTTTACTGTCCCCCACTCTTACGGGAAAAAGGTTCCATCCTTCCCTCCCAAACCCCTTTAAGGTTTCTTCATTGAAACTCAGTGAACCTTGGAACTGCTGTAAGTTTTCATATCCCTCATGGGCGAGGCAGAGTGGAATTTGCTAGGCCTTGGGGGAAGTTCATAGTAATGAACCCTGTGGCCTTGAATCGTATGTTTTTAAAAACCTTATGTATACAAGGTCTGAGGGAGTTAATAGTAGGTTTTAACGTGGATCTTAAGGACTCCTGATATTTTTTCTGGTTTTAATAGTGACAGGTTCATCACCTTACACAGTTTTTTACCCTTTTTTCATCTTGCTTATAACCATTCCTCTCCAAAGGGTATTAGAAATGGAAGTAGCACCAAACAGTCTGTAATAAGATGATGACTCCTAGTAGCTGTACTTTTAGTTTGATTTTTTCCCCTCTTTTTTTAATCCTCTTTTCTCTTCCCAACTGTTGCAGATATCAATGACTGTGAGAGCAACCCCTGTAAAAATGGTGGCACTTGCATTGATGGCATCAACTCCTACAAATGTATTTGTAGCGATGGATGGGAAGGAACATATTGTGAAACGAGTAAGTTATTCATCCTTCAGCACACAGAAAGATCTCTTGGGAGAACACTGGCTGGCACTGTATTTAAGATTACAGTGACCAGTGTCAACAAACTCTGCTTCAAGGCCATGGAGGACCAGGTACTTCCACCGAGTCCCAAGCTTTTGTATTGGAACTAAAGCCAAATTACAAAATTGGACTGGAATTAGAACCTGGCTCTCTCACTGTTCAGTTTCCTGCTCTATCCTTTGGATAACTTCCAGGAAGAAACCCCTTGCATTAGTAGATGCCACTTTAGGAATGGCTGTCTGCATGTCACACTTGTATTTTGTCAGTCTCGGGAGCAGAAGAGCACTCTGCTCCCTTCCCCTGACTAACAGGGCAGTTTATGTAATAGGCCTTTTCACTGCTTGTTTCTGAAACAAGATTACAAACAAAATGAAAACAAACTGGAGGAATGTGGTGAAACAGTCTTCATCTCTGCGACAGTGCCTAAAGCTTTAAAATACTGACTTAAGCATTTAATCCACGATTGAAACACAGGCCAAAATTGGGGATGGGTTATGCTCCTTTCAAGCACTGTGTTTGTCAATTCTGTAAACACCACTGAGCCTGTTTTCTCTCCTTAACATATCCAGATATTAATGACTGCAGTAAAAACCCTTGCCACAATGGAGGAACTTGCCGAGACTTGGTCAACGACTTCTTCTGTGAATGTAAAAATGGGTGGAAAGGAAAAACTTGCCACTCCCGTAAGTTCAGCATTTCCAAAACATAACAGGCATGCTCTGATAGGCTGCTTGAACTTGTTGCCATAAGAGAGCACCAGTATTAAGGATAGTTTGGGTTTTCCACAGGTGACAGCCAGTGTGATGAGGCGACGTGCAACAACGGGGGGACGTGCTATGACGAGGGGGACACTTTCAAGTGCATGTGTCCTGCGGGATGGGAAGGAGCCACTTGTAATATAGGTAAATACCCTGCATAATCGCCAGGAAGCAGATGCAGCGCTGCAGCTCTGACCTCAGCTGTTCCTCTTGGCTCAGACTTGAGGGCTTTCTAACCACTGAGCGGCAAACGTTGTTTGTGTTACAGCGAGGAACAGCAGCTGCCTGCCAAACCCCTGTCACAACGGTGGTACCTGTGTAGTCAGCGGGGACTCTTTCACTTGTGTCTGCAAGGAGGGCTGGGAAGGACCCACATGTACCCAGAGTAAGTCAGCTCTGCTTGAACTCTTCCAGAGTGTTGCATGATGAGAACATGAGCTCATCCTGTCACCCTTGGAGTCAAGATTGAAACCAGAAGGGAAAGCTTGTTTGATGTAGGCTTTAGCATCACCTGAATCTTTGTTTTTAATGACTTTATGTGATAGAGCCTTGACCTGGGCATGAGAAAGTTGCAAATGAGCTAAGTGGAGACAGATGTTGTCTTGTTTTCTCCTGCATTCTTTTTCTACAAGCAGCTCTGTCTGCTTCCACTTTTTTCCCCCGTTAGATTCTTTACAAGGATCTCTTCCTGTGTACATGTGTTCCACAATGTAGTTAACAAATTTTGTGGTACAAGCCTGGAATCAATTTAGTAGAGAATTTCAGCATATTTTTGTAAAAGTTGAGCTAAGTGTATCTTGGGCATTCGGGGAAGTTTGATCATTCTTTACTGCCAGTAGAGCTGTATTAGCCAAAGTCTGCATGTTTAATGCTGTCTGTCTTTGCTTTGCAGACACAAACGACTGCAGTCCTCATCCTTGGTAAGTTTGCTATGTTTATCCTTGATTTTTTTTGTTGTTGTTTTAGAATTCTGGGTTCCTTTTATCGGTAGCAGTTTTTAATGTCTGTAATAATGCCTTTTCTCTGCAGTTACAACAGTGGCACTTGTGTGGATGGAGAGAACTGGTACCGCTGTGAATGTGCTCCAGGCTTCGCCGGGCCCGACTGCAGGATCAGTAAGTGTTCGATGGCTCTCTGCCTCAGTTCTTGTCTTGCTTGGATCTTGTTGGAAGACAATCATCTTAATTGAGTTAAGTGGTAGATCAGATGAGTGATAGATGTCTTGTGTCATCTCTATCCTTACCTGGATCCGTAGCAGATTTGGAGAGGGCAGGAATCACACTGCAAATGAAAGAAATTTAAAGTCATTCAGCTGGAGCTGAAACCTCTTGGTTCAGCTGAGTGGGCAAAGTACCCTTTGGGACTGTCTTCCATGTGTTTGTGTGGCCCAGGCTTCTGCTTGAGATGAAAGTGTGCCAGCCAAAAACCTTGTCAGTTAATAAGCCACCTCCAAGCCCTGAGGTGATGTATGCGCTTCCCTGTAATTTAGTAATAATTACAGGTAGGAGGACACTTTTTTTAATAACAGCCATGGCATAGAAGTCTCGCAGCAGCAATAGAGCTGGGAAGGGTTTAACATTGACATCAGCTGAAGAATCTAGTGGGGGACAAAACTGGAACACATCAGAGGAGAGGAAGTGTGTCTGTGTAGGAAGGAATGTGTCCTTGCCCTGGAAAGCTCAAGTAGCCACAGGGGTCAGGTTTTGATCTTTGTTAGTGCCACACAGCAGAAACGTCAAAGGACTTTTCTGAGGTTATACTGGTGCTGCAAGCAGGAATCTATGTCCCAGGAGACACTAGAAGATGAACATAAAGCTCCAGTAGGCAATTCTATCCTATGTTTGCCTTTTTCCTGACAAAACAAAAGGATACTATGGAGTAACTATTCTATTTCCTCTCCTTCCCATCATAGATATCAACGAATGCCAGTCCTCGCCCTGTGCCTTTGGAGCCACCTGTGTAGATGAAATTAACGGGTACCGTTGCATTTGCCCCCCGGGTCGCAGTGGTCCAGGATGCCAAGAAGGTATTCCAGATGCCAGAGCTGCTCCTAGCACTTGCAGCAAGAGCTGTATAATTGCATGTTGATGGGTTTGTGGTTGTATGGGATTGGTTTTGGGGTGTATTATCTGTTGTTTTTTAAAGCAAGTGTCTTTATTGAAGAAGCAAACTTAGTGGGAAGTTTAGACGAACTTAGAAAAGGGGTTTTTTCCTATTTTAAGCTTATAATTCTGTTCAATCTCTCTTCAGTTACAGGAAGGCCTTGCATTACCAGTGTTCGGGTAATGCCAGATGGGACTAAGTGGGATGACGACTGCAATACCTGTCAGTGTCTGAATGGAAAAGTCACCTGTTCTAAGGTACAGCTGTGCTGTGCTGGGGGTTACACCATTTTCTGTCCTCTAACCAGTGGGTTCTTACCAGTATTTATTCTCTCCTAGGTTTGGTGTGGCCCTCGGCCTTGTGTCCTGCATGGCAAAGGCCCCAGCGAGTGCCCCGCTGGCCACACCTGTGTCCCTGTGCGGGATGACCACTGCTTCACCCACCCGTGTGCTGCCGTGGGGGAATGCTGGCCCCCCAACCAGCAGCCTGTGAGGACCAAATGCAACTCGGATTCCTACTACCAGGACAACTGTGCCAACATCACCTTCACCTTTAACAAAGAGATGATGGCCCCAGTAAGTAGCAGCAGCTCACTGGGCTGTGGCACACATAGACTCACTTCCCAGAGCATAGAATGATGTTCCACGTAGGGAAAAGTGCAGTAAAAGCTGACACTGCCTTATTATCAAAGAAAACAAAAAGCAGAGGAGGATTAATACAGCCTTGCAGCCTAAATCCTTTTGTGACTAGAGAAGAACAAAAGCTAGGTTGGAGGAAATTCCACCTCCTTTTCCCTTGAGAACTCTTACTTCAGGGCAAGAAAAAAAAAAAATCCCGAACAAATCTTATATCTGTGTGTTCGTGTGCATATGTATTTTACAAAGCCAACATCTTTTTTGTATCCTCCAGGGCCTTACCACAGAACATGTTTGCAGTGAATTGAGGAATCTGAATATTCTGAAGAATGTTTCTGTTGAATATTCCATCTATATTACCTGTGAACCTTCCCACTTGGCAAATAATGAAATCCATGTTGCTATTGTAAGTATTCCTGGAATATTTTTAAATATGTCTTAGTAGTTAATTGCTTGGATATGTGTGCAACATGTGGATTTCATCAAAATCTTAATTCCTGGCTTGTCAGCACTTCTTGTGGTTTAGTTTCCATCCTGATTCCCTTTAAGAAAAGGAAAGGAATTCTGGTTACATGTGCATGCGTACCTGAAAGCTGCCATCTGGGGGCAGCTGTAATAGGGGGAGTAAAACATTCCTCTGTTACATTCTTGCTTTTTTGGAGGTTTTGGTCTTTTTAAGGATGAGGACAAAAATTCTGAGTTCTTAGTTTCTGCCCATAGCAGGCCTTTTTGCTTTGGTTCTGTTTTGTCATCTATTAAAAGTAGCAAGAGCCTTCGCTGCCGGTGAAGGTTTATAAATAGCAGGTTCCCCCGTGCATCTGATGTGGTGCTTGGTGTTAATTGCGTGCCTTCTCCTGCAGTCTGCAGAAGATACTGGGGAAGATGAAAAGCCGATTAAAGACATCACGGATAAGATCATCGACCTCGTCAGTAAGCGCGATGGGAACAACACCCTCATCGCTGCCGTTGCTGAAGTCAGGGTGCAGCGGCGGCCGACCAAGAACAAAACAGGTGAGCTGCTCCTTGGCCCCAGACTCCTGTACCTTGCCCTGACTGGAACACCCCTTCCAAGGGGCAGGGGCTTTCCTCTCTTCGGAGACTTGTAGCAAGTTTGGAATCTCTGCTTCTTGGCCCTGTTCATCAGGAACAATGGGGAGGCTTTGCACCAAGGTCTTTTTATTTCTAAAAACCCTAAAAAAACTTTCCAAAAGTTCTCTAAACCTGTGGCCTGACCTGGCAAAAGGGCTGCTACCCTTCCGTGCTCCTCATGGAGAAATAAGTGAAGAAACAAAGTGTAAAAACTGAGGTTTGTTTTCTCTGTAGACATCCTGAAGTGTCCCCTGTGGTTTGCAGCAGGACTAACTCTCTCCTCTCTCTTCCAGATTTCCTTGTGCCCTTGCTGAGCTCAGTCCTAACAGTAGCCTGGATCTGTTGCCTGGTCACTGTGTTTTACTGGTGCATCCAAAAGCGCCGAAAGCAGAGCAGCCACACCCACACAGCCTCTGACGACAACACCACCAACAACGTAAGGGAGCAGCTGAATCAGATCAAAAACCCCATTGAGAAACACGGAGCAAATACTGTCCCCATTAAAGACTATGAAAACAAAAACTCTAAAATCGCCAAAATAAGGACACACAACTCCGAGGTGGAGGAGGACGACATGGACAAGCACCAGCAGAAGGCCCGATTTGCCAAGCAGCCAGCCTACACTTTGGTAGACAGAGATGAAAAGCCCCCCAACAGCACCCCTACAAAACACCCAAACTGGACAAATAAACAGGACAACAGAGACTTGGAAAGTGCACAAAGCCTAAATCGGATGGAGTACATCGTATAGCAGACGGTGGGGTGCTGCCATGCAGGGCCTTTGAGTATCATTATAAAGGCACTCAAGAGCTTGTAGTTCTTAAACTGTTGTGTAATATTTGAGTCTAAGGCTATTATTTACTTAGAATCCCTGTGTTAATTTAAGTTTGGACAAGCTGGCTTACACTGGCAATGATAGTTGCTGTGGTTGGCTGGAATACCAAGTGCTGCATTTCACATCTATGCAAAACTAGTCAAAAGTGCCCTCCTGTAAATTCAGCTGCAGCTGATCCATCACGGAGACGTTCCATAAGGTATTACATAGCCTTATTACTCTTCCTTAGTGTTCATTTTTTTTCTGCCAGATGTTCCGATTTATACAGTTTCTTTAGAATAATACATTTTATTTATATTTATTGAATTTGAGTTTTTTGTATATTGGTTTTATGGTGACGTACAACTAGTTCTGTATTTGAAAGTGCCTTTGCAGCTCGGAACCACAGCAACTATCAAAAATAAGTTTATTATTTATTTTTTTATTGTATTTTTGTTGGGGGTGGGTGGGGGGAACTTGTCAGCAGTTGCTGGTAAATGAAGAATTTAAAGAGGAAAATGTGTCAAAAATAGAAGTTTGTATAGATATGTAAATAATTCTTTTTTTATTAATCACTGTGTATATTTGATTTATTAACTTAATAATCATAAGCCTTAAAATATCATTCCTTTTTATTTATATGTATGTGTTTAGAGTTGAAGGTTTTTGATAGCATTGTAAGCTCGTGGCTTCTCTATTTTGAATTTATTTTCTTGTTACATGTTGCCTATATGCCAAAACTAAGGTGTTCTAAAATAGTTTATTTTTAATAGGATGGGCTTTCATGCCTTGATGCTGGTTTTTGTACAATGTCAAACGTTTGAAACACCTTCCATAGTATCACTTTAAGACTATTTGTAAGTACTGACTGAGGCAGTTTAGAGAATTAGACTAGAAAATTTTTTTTGCTGCTTTAGACTTGAAAACCGAGTGAAAGGCAGATAATCTGCTAAGAAGCAGTTTAAGGGAACAAAACTGAGCTATTACTTTATGTAGATGAAATGTGAGTGGTTGCATGTAATTCAAAATATCAAATTAGCGTGTGAAGTTGGAAACACAGCAATCTTATTTTGTAAATTCTAATTATTTTCTTCTCACCATGAATATGTAATACTGAACCACTTGTAGATTTGACTTTTTTTGTAATCTACTGCATTTAGGGAGTATTCTAATAAGCTAGTTGTTGAATACTTGAACAGTAGAATGTCCAGTAAGATCACTGTGTAGGTTTGCCATAGATTACACTGCCCGCCTTAACAAGTGAGGAAATCAAAGTGCTATTACGATGTTTAAGATCAAAAGGCTTATAAACATAGTCATCTCGGTGGTTAACCATTGAGATCATGAAGATACCTTGTATTGTGATATTAGTGTTACATGAAAATGCATCTTTGATGTGTTGTTCCTGGCAATAAATCTTGAAAAGTAATATTTATTAAATTTTTTGTATGAAAACATAAAAGAGCGTGGAGATTATTGAGCTTGGAGGCGCTCCCGGCCAGTCAGTTGTGCAAAAGCAGGGGCAGGTGCTGCTGGAGGTTTCCAGGACCTGCCCCTGCCTTTGGTGGAGTCAGTTTTTTTGTTAGATGATTACATGTTCCCCTCTGGCTCCGAATGGCGTTGAGGAGGTTGGAAAGCAGCATGTCCCTTGTTCTCACTGCCTCTTGGCCAATGTCCCTCGGTGTTCTCCTGAGAGAGGATGGTGTGGCTGCACTTGTGCAATGAGTTTACCCTGCACGGGCCAATGAGCTGCCCCCAGATAGGAACCAAATATAAGTAGCTAGGCAAGATCCAAAGTGCTGACCTGGATGGGAAGGGATCCATAGATGATGCTGATTTCTAGTGGGCAAAAAAGCGCTTTGTAAAGCAGAAAATAAACTCTGAAAGTATTCAACACAATGGCTTCGAATGCTGAACTAATGCTGCCCCTCCCACCTGTGTGCAGGGGGTTGCTGGCTCAGGGGCTGCTCTGGTTTTACCATGTTCTGATGAAGCTGCAAAGTTGTTCTGGTAAAGGGCTACTGCAAAGCTGAAGGAACAATTAAATGTGTAACAAGTTCATTGAAAAATAGTTAAACCAGCCTGCTGCAAGGTTAGGCCTTCCCATCTGTATTTGTTTGTAGTAAATAAACAGATATTTTATATACAGATTGCTGCGATATGAATAATGTTGGGGTTTTAGGAATTCTCCTTTTGGTTTTTTCCTCTTAAGGAATTTTCCCCCATACGTGGTGCTAGGAGACAATAACTGCATACTTAAGAGAGACAAAAGATCTGGCCACAGCTTGGGGATGGGTCCAGATGGCTACTCTCTTTTACCTGGGGTTCCTCGTGGACGGCAGAGATGCCACGAGATTTGGACTGGGGAAAAGGAGTTGGGTGGAGGCCCTAGCTCCACTTGTTCTCTCAGCATTCGGAGGGGAGAGAAGCTGTGGTCACTGTGGGGAGAATTCATCACCACTGCAGGGTTCTGCCTTCTGCTGCCTTTCTTCTACCATGAATGGAGCTTGCTCCCTGGAGTGGCCATTTCATTGGGACCTTATTTAACACTACCTCACTAAAAGAGGGACTTTTCACTGTCTGTTCGGGTGCCTCAGGGGAAAAACCCCAGGATCCCGAGCCTGCTTTTCCCTAACCTGCTGGGATCTGGGCCACAGCTGCCCCACCCCCACCATTCCTTTGCCACTGCTCTCTTTGCTACACTGTAGCTCCTCACTCCCGGCCTGCCAAGACATCCCCAGATTCCCGCTACAGCTGTGGAGTTTGATACATCCCTTCTACCACCCAGGATTTTCTGCTCATTCCTGCCCTTCCAGTTTGCTGCTCCCAAGGGTCCTGCTGGGGCACCGGGATCAGCTGCCCCTGGGGGTTTGTGAAGCCTTTCTTCCATCCCTTCCCAGCTCCATCTAGTCTGCCATCACTGTGTGCTCCCCGAGCTCGCGCCACAGCGCCCCCTGCAGGCGCGGGGAACCATCGCAGCCGCCCTGCCTGGCCGGGAGCCCCCAGCGCCCCTGCCGGCTGTGAGCGGAACTGCACCCAAGGGGAAACCGCCTGCAGCCGAGAGAGGCTGGGGCTGGGCTGCTGCTCTGTTTGCTGCTGCTGCTGCTGCTGCTGCTGCTGCTGCCAGAGTTGGTGGTGTTTGTTTGCCTTGTTTTATATATATATGTATTAGTAAAGAACTGTTATTGCTATTCCTCATATCTTTGCCTGAAAGCCCCTTAATTTCAAAATTATAATAATTTGGAAGGAAGGGGGTTACATTTTCCATTCCAAGGGAGGCTCCTGCTTTCCTTAGCAGACACCTGTCTTTCAAACCAAGACAATACACTGAATGCCAACAAAACCTGGGAGTGAGAAATACTTTCTTCTGTACTTTTTTTACAGCTGTCAAAAAAATTGATGAAATCTTGTTAGTGTTAATTTTTTCATTTTAAACTCGCTTTAGAAGGTTTCCATCGTGGCTACTCTACTTTGGCTGGCTGCTGCTTTTACTCTTCACACTCACGCCACACAGGGCAAGTACCGGAGCCTGTTTAGTTTACTGCCTCCTGAAGGGGAAGTCAACAAGATTAGCTTCAGCTGACCACTTCAATAATTCCTCATCAAACAAATCCCATGAGTATTTATTTCCCTTTGTTCCCTGACTTCTAAATCTGCAATAAAGCAAACACGTCCTGTCCAAAAAAGCCACTTAAAGATAATAGAATCTTCCACCTGCCTCCAAAGGGCAAAGCCAGGCTATTCCCTGACTGCTTTCCCATGTTGAATTAACCATCTTCCTGCTGTCTACTGTTAACATGGGTCTCAAATTCAGTGATACAGAAACCAACTACCTCTTCCAAAGAGCTCAAACATACTTGAACTTTTAGGAATTTTTAAGAGTCTGCCTTCTCTTAAGCAAAAAGTAATTAAATGAAAATAGGGCATTTGCTGTTTCTGGGAACATGTATTTGTCAGGCTTCTCCAAAACCTACTGAGGCCATTTCTATTTACAGACTTAATCATTTAACAATGTAAATTTAGTGACAAAGCTGTTTAGGTATCTGAAGACTCAGTGAAAGCAAAACCTGGGTTCCTCAAGCTTCAAAATGTGTCAAAGCCCTGAGCCCAGAGTTCATTTATTTATTTCCAGCCTTTCCTGTGCTCCATACAGAGGTTTTGTTACTGCAGAGCTGCTCCACACACCCCTGCTTTTCCCCATTTCCCCATGGATTTTCCTCCTTTTGTTGCTACCTCATGGTGTTAGAAAATTAGAATAATGCAATTTGTACAGGGGGCAGTCAGAAAATTCTGCGCAATTTTCATAATGGTATTTTTAATTAATCCTCCTATCTCAATGGTACACTGTAACACAAGAACAGTCCCCCAAAGCCCAGATCCACCACCAGGATGGGGGCTGGTCTATGAAGTGGTTTTCATTGCCATGAAAATAAATAGAAACGTGAAGTTTAGTGCTTCCCCCTTAAGATACCAAGGCACATTTATTTTTGTGGAAATCATACTTTGCCAGTTCACACTTTACTACTCAGGGCAGATACATTCTGTTTAGTCAGGAGAAATTTCCTGCTGCTACTATGTGTCTGTTCTTTGGATCCTTCTTCATCTAAGAAATAAAAAATGTGTGCTTCCTGAGCTGCCAGGAAGCACAGGAGCTTTAAAGATAAAATAAAACAAAACAAAACAAAACAAAATAAAATAAAATAAAATAGCTCCCCTTAGCACTCTGAGCTTTGCTCTACCTACAGGTAATTGAACCTGCCAAATCTGGGTTTGGTTCAGCCTGAGCTGAACACGGCCACATCAAAGCTCTGCACCTCCGCATGGAAAAGGCCCATCTTACGTAGAGGTACCTGGGAAAGGTGCTGATGGTGCAGGTTACATCAACCTTCGCACCATCATATTCATGTCACCGGGAATGCCAGCCTTGGGAATGGCTCCCTCGCCATTGCTGACAGGAGCCAAGGGCAGCTGGTGAGCACTGAGACCTGAAGCCCCTCAGGCCAGGAACGTGAACCGGGTTGGGGCCCAAACGTGCGACTGCATCTCCAGTCATGTCCTGGTGAAACCATTTTCCCCTGCACAGACACACCTCCTGTTCTCACACCAGCTGACACCTGCACAGCACGAGTTAATGTTATTAATCAGCTCCCTGCCAAGCTAAAATGTACAAGGTTATGCTCCCTGCTGCTCCTTGAAGACTGCCTGTTTCTTCTCCTTATCTTCCAGCCCTCGAGCTGGAATCCAGCCCTGCCTCCCAGCTATCCCAGGTTCAGGGTGCTGGCCTGCCATCTGTGGAGTCACAAGGCAGAGCCTTCATGGTTTTTAGGAGTTCCTGCAAAGACGAGAAGTTCTGACAAGGGAAGTACCAAATTCAGCCTTTTCCTCCCCAGAAGATGGAAGTGATTGCGTAACCTCCCCCTCCCCTTCAAACGGAAGTAAGAATATTTGAGTATATTTAAGAAGTTTTTGGCTTCCTCTTTTTTCAGCATTGACAGCAGTGGCCATCGTGGTAACTGTTTGCCAGTGCCACTGAGTTTGCTTGCAAAGGTCAGTGATTGCTCCCAGAGAGGGAAAACGCAGTAAAATAGCTGTGCAAGGATTAACTCCAGTTTCTGGGGCAGAGGAGGAGGAGAGGGGTGCAGGCTCTGTATGGTTCAGCAGTTGCCTCCCTGGCACTGGGGCAGCAGCAGAGCCATGCGGGATCAGACGGCGTCAGACCGGAGTCCCAGCCCAGATCTGCCAGCGAGCGCCTTCTGTGATGTGCAAATTGTTTCAACCAGTTTCTCTACAGGGTGGAGAAATAAATCTCTATTCCTTTCATTCTAGCACTATGAGATCATATTAATATTAAAAAGGGGCATGCCCAGCTCTAGAATTAGAGCTTGAGACACTTTTCTTTAAAGATCTGATGCATAAATAAAAAAGATAATTACTATGCCAGCAAGCAAGGCAGTTATGGAGCTAGAGTACCAATTCCTACTACTGTACTAAAGGATTTAACTTGGACAGAATGGGAGCAAATCACTTAAAATCTCATTCACAAAAGGTGCACTGTCAGCTCTCACAGGAACAGAGTCCCAGCTCTGGACTAATTTAAGTGGATAGTAAAGAAGGTAGGACAGTTGTGGCTAATTTCCTGGACAATTTCCAGGTTACATCTGAAATGCCTTGCGACACTCCATCATTTCCACAACTTTTAGGATTTCTCAGCATAAGACAACACCAAATAAACAAAAAGTCCCCACCTGAAAATGTCACCTTATTGCCACTGTGGAAAGGACAAGGTCACACACTACCAGGTTCAATTTTAATTATCTGGGGAAAACATATGGACAGAAGGAGTTGTGTGAGTTGATGAAAGAATTTGCTGTTCCTTAACCAGCTTGCTTTACCTTGGACGCACTGCTTCCCTCAGTGCTGCCCCAGCTGTCAGAATAAGCACTTCCAGCTCCCTGAGGTTCAGCTGCTGAGCGCTTTGATATCCCTCTGATGAAAGGCTCTGTGCGCGGCCGTTCCCCTCAGCCCACATCTTCTCCTTCACTTGGGTTACTGGAAGTGAGTTAATGTTTATTAAAGGAGAAAAAGCACAACGCAAAGAAGTGAGGAGTGCCTTTTATTAAAGCTAATTTCTGAGGCCAACCTGCACTTCCCACTGCTGGCAAAGAGGCTCAGTGCTATTGCCTCTGTTCGCTGCAGCTGTTTAAATAGAGAACAAAACCTTTCCCTGGGTACTGATAAAGCCAAGGAGATAACTATTCATAGTATGCAATCTGGGAGAGCCTATATTTCACATCTTTCTTATTCCAATTGCAAACACAAAAATATTTCCTTCATTTTTTTTCTTTAGAAAGAAACCATTTTCCAGTCAAAGCCAATGAGATGATGATACAAAATGCCAATTAAAACAGCCAATGCAATCCACATGCTGAGCAGTGAGAGGGAAGGAAGTTCACACTGACCAAATAAATGTCTTTGGAAGCTACTTAACACCTTACTTGGGCAAAACTTTCTGTAGGAAAGGAAGTTTGGGTGCCTACCTGGCAGGTAACACCAGAACCAGCACAAAGCTTAGTACCCACAAGATCTTGGGTATGATACTTAAAACTTTCCTACTGACAAACGCTGGGCAAGGGAGAATTCACATGAGCTGCTTCCTCTTTATAAATGATTATGTAAAAGGCTGGCCTAGCTTTTGATATATGTTTAACCATAAAAGTCCACTAACAAATATTTTTAACTGCTTTGATGTAAAGAATAATGGCAATGATCATCTGCATGCAGCAGAAAGTGTTTCACTAGGAAAGGACTGTTCATTATCAGCAAGCAGCACAGACCAAATGAACCAGATGATTCATTAAAAATAATAACCCATCAAAGCTGGCTGGTTTAGGATAAAAAAACGAACCAAAGGCATTGTTTCTGTGCTTCAGTGGCTGTTTCAGAAGAGAACAGAGGCTTAAATATTCATTACTTTTACAGAAAGGTATGCTAATGCTGTGCAGAAGCAATTTGGTAATAGAAAGCCAAGACTTGCAAACTGCTAATTTTACTCCAGCTCAGTTTCCAGTTCCTTTTTTCCCCCTAAACCTGACTTAGGAAATCAGGTTTGTGGTTCAAGAGCATGTCAGACCACACCTCTGCCAGCCCTCTGGGTGCAGGTGGATGGGTGATAAAGAAAAATGCTAAGTGTGAGGTGACCCTGGGCTAGAAGTAGAGAGAGGAGAGAGACACGGACACAGCCTGGGTGTCCCAGCAACCCCAAAGCACCACCAGGTTTGCAAAAGGGAAGCTGGTATAGAAGTCCTGCCGCACAGACAAAAGAAAGCCATTTTGAGCTGCAACACCATCTAAAATCCAGAAATGACCATGAATTCAAAGCTTTTTCCCTGAATAGTTGCATTTCTGAGAGGATCCAGGACACAACTTTTCATAGTAACGAAGCTCAAAAATACACAGCTCCAAAGAGCCTAGAACTTATCAAGGACAGAAGGAATGATGCCACTGTGAACTTGTGAGAAAGTCCACCGGCCTTTGTTCTGACTCTCCAGGCTCTAACACCCTCAATCACCCTACATCTCTCACTGTTGCAGGATCACTGCTTTGAAAGTGAGATGTTCCCAGGCATCAGAGAGGAGATGAAAACAGCATTTTAAGTAACCTAACACAACATCCTAAAGGAAAAATCAAGTGTTCTTAGCTACACAAACAATGGTTTAATCTACCCAAGCCCCCTATAAATGTATGACATTAATTTGAAAGGGTGCAGGCAGGTATGTTATTCAGTTAAGATTAAAACTAAAATGTAATTATAAGGTTAAAATATACATATATATGTATATAGAATAACAGTATGGGATGATAAAAACGGTATGTGGTTGCCTTCTGGTTTCTGACACTTGACTTATCTATGTTAAGACTTTAATATAAATTATCAAATTATTCCAACTACTCTCATTTTTCTGATAAATACTCAATTAAATATCCCTGTATCTCTTTCAAGTCCATCAAAAAGGGGTTTTTCACTCCCTTCCTGGCCCAGTATCTCCAGCACATAAAAAAGACAACAGTGAACATACCTCAGGCTCTTCTTCCTCCAAACCAGGTTCTTTGCAGCCTTGGTTTTGCTGGTACTGGGAAAGACCTTTTAACAGAACCTGGAGCTGGGTAAGGATTAGCAACCTGACTGCAAAGCACTGAGAAACATCACCCAAATAGCAGAAAGAAAAAAGAGAACATGTCTTCCAGACACATGCAGAATCTTTTTCATTTGCAGCAAGAGCAGAAATTATTTCCAGCAGGAGGAAGCTGTACAATCAGCAGTGTCTTGGTGTCAGCTGCAGAGCTGCAAACTCTCATCAGGACCTGGGTTACACCACCAACTCTAATGCTCCTGGATGTGAATCATCTCCTTAACCTCAATGAGGATATCCACAGTCATAGGTAAATGTCACTGAGATTTTTCTAAATTACTTCACATAAAATCATAGACCACAGAATATGCTGAGTTGGAAGGGACTCACAAGGATCATCAAAGTCCAGCTCCTGGCCCTGCACAGGACACCCCAACAATCCCACCCTGCACGTGGGAACATTGTTCAAATGCTTCTTGAGCTCTGCCAGGCTTGGGTGTACTGACCACTTCCCTGAGGAGCCTGTTCCAGTGCCCAAGCACCCTCTGGGTGAAAAACCTATTCCTGATACCCAACCTAAACCCTCCCTGCCACAACTTCAGGCCATTCCCACAGTCCTGTCACTGGCCCCCAGGGAGAAGAGATCGGTGCCTGCCCCTCCTGTTCCACTCACAAGGAAGTTGTAGCTGCAGTGAGGTCTCCCCTCAGTCTCCTCTTTTCCAGGCTGGATAGACCCAGTGCCCTCAGCCGCTCCTCGTACAGCTTCCCCTCAAAGCCCTTCACCATCCTCATGGACTCCCCTCTGGATGTTCTCTAACACCTTTATATCTTTTTTATATTGCAGTGCCCAAAACTGTCCCCAGCACCTGAGGAGGGGCTGCCCCAGGTCAGAGCAGAGCAGAACAATCCCCTCCTGTGCCTGGCTGGCAATGCTGTGCCTGGTGCATCTCAAGGACATGGCTGGCCCTCCTGGCTGCCAGGGCACTGCTCACTCAGTGTCTGTGGTCACACTGATCTTAAGAACGATGAAAGAAAATGGCTTATAAATTTATTTTACACATCTAAAAAAGATAAGCATTAAATAAAAAAGGTATGTTTCTTTAGCTCATTATCATTTAAATTTAAAAAGCAGTATGAACAAGCACTATGAAATTAAAAATTATCTTAAAATAAGAATTAACTTGGGTATCACTAACACATGAACACCAGTGTGTTGCCCTTGCACACAAGCAAGGCCTGATTTTGAAACATGTATGCATGAAGATGTGTACACGTTTCTATATGAACTTCACCCAAGAGCAATGTCTGCACATCCAGGTGGAAATATATAAATCTAAATATATAAAAACAATCTTCATTTTTCCCCAAAATGAAATGCATGATGACTTGTATCCACAACATGGGCTAGAAAGAAATGTTCATATCAAAACTACACAAGCAGAAACTATAGTTATTTTGAAACTTCTCTGAAAAAGTGGGCCTCAAATCATCAGCTATTAATCCCGGTTCAAGATTTATTTTAAATAACCTCAATTTGCTTTATTGTTGTAAAGATCAAGTAAGTAACCACAAACTTTCTAATATAGAGAAAGGATTAATTTTTACTAAAATAAACTACATGTTCAGAAACAAGCAAGATACCAAATAACTGCAGCTGCTAACGGATTACACAAGGGGTTTTACCTTTTGCTGTCACCAGCTGATAGGACTTTTTAATAGCAGTGAATATGCATAAATCTAAAATTTTGCTTAGTAAATATTATTTTATAAGAGGTATTTCTTTCTATAAATATGACGCTGATTTGTGCAATAATAATGTCTAATTCCTAAAGACTTAAAAGGATTATCATTACTAAAGTTCCAAATGACTAAGATCCTTAGTTAACAAAATTTTCTTAACGTTCTCTAATTTTGATTTTGTATTTATATTATTTTCCATCATTTTGAATCGCTACCTACTATTTGCTTATGCAGAAACTTGGCTGACCACCCGTGCCATCAAGGTAATATTTCAGATTGTGACTTTTTAAGCCTTCGCAGTTTTAACTTCCTGAGACCATTTTCCACTTCTTTTTTTCTTTTTTGGGAAAGCTCCTCTGAAGACACAGGGTGCAGTTCTAGACACGATGTTGGCACTGCAGGCAACTCTTCAGTGGCTGTGCTTGGCTCATTTTGGCTTGCCTGCACTCCACTGCTGATCGCCGACAGAGACCAGGAGGGGTTTTTTCTCAATGATTTCTTGTCAGCCACAGTCTTTGTCATGTCTTGCTTTGAAAACAGCCTGGAATTAAGGGGTGTCTTCTCCTCCAGGAACGGACCCAAACAATTATCATCACATTTACTAATTTCTGTATTGATAGAAGTTAAAGGAGTCCCTTCGGAGGACACTTTTGTGAAATACTCCAACTCTTCCTCTGAACCACAGGTCTTTAGCTGAGCCTGTGTTTTGGTCACTCTCTGACTTTGTTTTGGAGCCGGCAGCGCTGACTCAGAGCTGCAAGGAGGGTTCTCGAGTAGAAGACTCGTCTCCAACCACTCCAGAGAGTGAGGTTTTTGCTGGCTGCGAACATCATCTGGCTGTCTCTGATTAACACAATTTCTCTGCTCTAACGCAGGAAGCTCCAAGGTGCTCTCAGCTGTGTTTGTGCAGTCTTTCAGCAGGCCTGGACTCCTACGTTTGACATCAGACCAAGCACTGAGGGAAGTCTGACAGTCGTTCTTTCTGTTCTCTGTCTGCGAGTCCCCCAAGCCAAGATACACTTTCTTGGAGTCCTTGCTGATTTGAGGTTTGCTTGCACTACTTCTCCTTGGTTTTGTCCTCTTCACACTGCAATAAAAAGGAATTTTGTTTTTTAAAGAAAAAAGAACCTTTACTGCCTCCACCTACCGTTTTTCCAACTCTGAAACACCACTTGGGCCACTCTCTTTCTGAACATGGAAAAAATCCCTGCATATCATCTTGACAAGCAGCAATGTTTGTCTAGTGTGGATAGTATCAAGCGTTATCCATCTGATTTTCCACTGCACTAGGGGAGAACCCTATTTATTAATGACTAAGCCATGAAGGAGTGAGTTCACACTCTTTTCCAAGAGGCAGAACTGGATTCATTACAGATGTTAAAGGTCAACAGAGCAGAAGTATATTGAATTCCTTTCTGAACCGGCTAGATAAAATAGCATTTCCTAAGTGCCTAAATGATTGCAAACCATTCCCATATATCCACATGCATAATGCATATCTACAGGACAGAGGGGGCAGGTGGGGAGAGGCAGCAAGTGCACCTCTGTGTGAGAGTTCCTAATCTCTATTTTAGAATGTTCCTCTGGAATTTTTCCCAGGACATTTCAAAGCATTACTTTAAAGTTAACCACCACTCATCTAGTATCAAGCCCATTCATCTGGCAAGGACTTAGGTAATGCAAGTAGATGATATTCTAAAAGGAATTATACAGGAAAATGGGATCACAAGGGAGCTGATGGAGTGTGAGTACATAAACACTCCTCAGCAGTGTGGTACCTATGGATCTGGATTTCACACAGCCCATAAGATGAACATTATGCCCAAGTACTGAAGCTGCATTTTAAGTCCAAACATGTTACTAGAGATGGCCCCAAGCCGAAACCACTTTCTGCTGCCCAGCTGCTGCCGAGTAACTCCCAGGTCAGTGTATCTAACTCTTCTCAAAGAGGGCTCACCCAAAACAGGTAGAGCTGGCACAGCTCCAAAGCTAATCTAACTTCTAAAGACAACACAGATGAGACAACATGGGTAAAAAGAAAAGTTGCCAGGGCTCACAACAAATCCCTGATTTCACAGGTGATTTGGAGCTGCTGGGAGCTCACGCAAGACCGGATGGTGTCCTGGTACCACAAGGAGCAGTAACATGTTCAGCTGATCAGCTCACCCTCCCCATCCATTCCATCACAATTCTTTAATTGTGATCAATGATCCAGATGCTCAAAATTAACAAAAAAAAGTATTTGTGAAGTGTTTTTCACCCAATTCAAGCATCACATATTTATTTTGGCTGAGAGCTTAATTCAAGGAAAAACAGCCTGTTTTGACTCTGCCTAGTGCTATGTGTGATATCTGTGTGGGTTGTAATAGCTTTCTCTATGCTGTAAAAAACAACAACAATCATTTTATGTGCTTATCCACACCACAGCAGTAATCTTTCAGTAATTCAAAACAATCTTTTGTAAAGTAGTTTATATTATTTAAGATTTTATTACATAAGCTAGATTCTACCAAACCAAATTTTACCACTTATAAATTCAAAAGCTTAGAAAGAACAGTGGCATACATTTTTTTCAGGATGTCTTGCTTTATTTGTTCACTCAGTCTAATCTCAAGCTTCTTGTTCTCAGCAGATTCAGTAAAATACTCAGACGTCCCACTGGAAAGTTCTTCTTTCTGCTCCAGAAAAAAATACAGGTTTAAAACATGACACATCAAGCTACGATTATTCAACAGAAAGCTTCATTTCTAATACTAAGATTTACAGCTGTTCTTTATTATTTTGATCTGAGCAGTCTAAGAGAAACAATTATTTTTAATCTTTTAATATTTGGGAGTCTAGTCAGTTCCCTCCCCTTGACTCCCAACCAACATATTTTGTATGCTAAAATACACCGCAAACAAACAAGACTGCAATGTAAAGGATGTAGCTTTCCAAACCATCTGAGGAAACTGTTGGCAAATATTTGACATCTTTGTGGCTCAAACTGTGACAAATGCCAGGAATCTCTCTTGCAGACAGGAGCATGCTTGTCAGTTTTTTTTCTAAAGAGACTGACTGGCGCAGTGGTCTATACACTTATTCTCAGAGGAATTCCCATAATTTTCCATACTTACAAAAAAACATACACAGCATTATTTGCTCATTGAACAAGGCAAGGGTTAAAACTTTTAATTCTAACATTTAAACGCTTGCAGCTTGTAGTGGTTGGCTACTACAGGACAACAAGGGAATTCTTTCTGGTCTCAGCTAACAGCAGCACCATCCTTTTATATAATACGAGGTTGGGGCGAGCGGGAGGGAAGGAAAATGCTCTTTTTCATCAAGCTGTGAGCACTTCCTTTCACAAGGAAACAATCTCAATCAGAGAAGGGCCATTTGCTGATTTCACTATTAACTACTACACACTCCAAAAAAGTATTATCTCCGAGGCTATGGAGGAGAGGAAAAAGAAGTGGTGAAGAAGAGAAGAGGCTTTGTGCATCTCTTTGTCTTTGACAGCACTTTTCTCCCTCAGCCTCCACGATGCAGCCTCTGACAGGGGCTCCCCAAACACAGAGAGTGCTGCTTTAGCCCATTCCTTGGTGAAGCAAGGGCACTGGAACCAGGTGATATGGAAGAACTGAGGGACACAGAGAAAGCCAGCAGAGGCACAAGGCCAAAGCCTGTATATGACCCCTGCCTGGAACACCCCTCGGGAACCTGTCACTTAGGGGAGATTAAGCCCTGTCCATTTTTATTTCTGTTTTAAAGGAGAGGGTGGGGGGACCTCCATGCTCTTTCCAGAAGAAATAGCCAGTGAAAACAGCTTCCTGTTTTGCAAGCAGAAGGAGCATAGTCAGGCAAAGAAGCAAAGCCATTTTGGCACTTAAAAAACTACAGCTGTTCTGAGCCTTCCTTTCAGAAACAAGTTACACAAGTGTGCGCACTGAGCGATGCATGAAGCTCTGTCCACTCATGGTGCAACGAGTGTGCTTACAGCAGGCAGAAAACACATGGAGCATACATGCAATGTGATCCCAACCTCAGAAATCAAGCTTAACTAGTTTAATCTCAGGGATTAATTGCTGCTTCTGTTCTTGTTGGAGGTAGATTCCCCTAATTTGACTAAATATATTATCATACTTTGTAAGCTATTAAAGACAGGAATACTGTTAAGATACTTGAGCATTCTGCTAATTTTAAGAGAAGGCAGAGACTGTAAAGTCTGTAGAAACTGTTTTGATTTCCAGTAACAGTCACACAATTTGGAGGCTGAAGGATCTTGCACAATCATCCTGCATCAAAGCAGCTGGAAAGCACTCATACTTGGCCAGAGAGCCCATCTGAGTTCCTGCTGGGTGGAACCGGGTAAGGTTAATTCTGTTAATCTTCTTCAGTCCCCAACACACCGACCAGGACAGGATCAGCAGCCCACTAAGGCAACTCTTGTTGCAATGCGTGGAAAGTAGCCCTTAGTACAAAATCCAGGGGAAGACTGGGGATAAGTCCTGTCCACACGTATGCCCTACTGCAGATAAGCAATAAACCCCAGTTCTAACTTGCATCCGATTCCGAACCCTGCAGGACTGGGATGGTCCTGCCACGGTGTGAGGAGCAAACCCTGCAGAGAGGCAAGGATGACGAAGTCATGGCACTTGTGAGTTGAGTCAGGCTGGAGTTAATGGCCCCAAGTTGCAGGGCTAACACATTCCCTCACTGCGCTGTCATCAACCCCTTGTTTTGCTTTCAAATAACTTATCACACAAAGCCGTGACAGAAAGGGTTAAGGCATCAAAAAAAGTAAAAATCAAAATGATTTATATGTGAAACACTTCTGAACATGCCCTCTAAGTACAGTAGATTTTCCCCTCGGAACCACACCCTGTAAGTGCTGTATTTTGAGAGCTGAACAATTAACATAAGGCATATGAGTCAGTCTTTGAAAGACTCTGTGGGAACCAGAGAGCCTTTTGCTATTAGGAGTGATGTAAACTCCCTAAGGCTGGAATAAGTCCACAATAGAAGCAAAGAGAGTCATAAATAACAACAATGGGCACTCCGTATACTACTAAGACACACAGCCATTATTGGTGATACTTCCTTTATTTTCTTTATTAGACTTAATAATTTTAGTTAATTAAAAAAAAATAAAACACACTGTCTGTTTTGGGAATACTATTTATTTCCTATGGGAACTTCAGGACTTGTTAAAGAAAGAAAAAAAGCTAATCTGCTCTCATCCTGTCTAGTAATCCCAAATTCCTTTTAGGCAGTGAAATAATTAAAGAAAAATATTCCAGGCATAAAAGGGAGGACAGCAGAAGCAGACATCATATAAACAATGACACCATGACAGAGAAAAACGTCAAAGCACCGCCAGACTTGCGACTCGACTCTGAAAGAGCTGCAGGGAGTGGGATTGCTGCTAACAAATTAAAACCACATTTCTTGGCAAATTGTTAAAGACAGACATATTTACATTTGTATAGAGACTGGGTGGGCACAAAAGATTAAAATGCTTCTCTAGCCCTTGAACTGCCAAGTTCTATTAGAAATATGTGCTCTTAAAATCCCAGGGTAAGCTCAGTCCTTTTTGTCACTAAAACTGCAGAGAATGGCCTGCAGAAGTGAAGCTTACAAAGTCTTACCAGCCTACCTGCTCATGACAATGGCCTCCCCAAACCTGATTTTAAGATCTAAAATACTTATCCAAAGAGATGTCTGGGGGAATAAAATCCTCTATCAAAACTTACAGAGAAATACGACTGTTAGGCACTGAACATACTTCCTTTAAGGTTTATCAAATTGATTTTTCTTTTTTTTTGCCATCTTACTCAACTTACTACTCGCTCAAGCTGAAAAAGAAACCCTCAAAACTGTAAAAGTGGTCACTGCCATCTCCAGCTCTCTCCCGGACAGCTGAACTCAGCAGTACAGCATTAAATATCTATTAAAGAACTACCCATGGATGGGCACTTGTGAGGAACCCTTACAACTCATTACCCTGAAGCAGAGTGAAAGCTTTGGCCTTTTCAGCATGACAATATGCTCATACAAATACCCATTTTTTTTCCAGTCTAATACTGGGTTGAAAGAAAACTTTCGAAGTGAACACTGCTGCACCCCTTTCCTACCTCTCCGGTGTCATGCTTTCTAGTTGTGTCTTACTCTTCTCAGTGCCACAAGCTTATGTACCAATAAAATAAGACTAAGGGATAATTAAATTTTATGTCTGGTTAACAAAAATAAACCAACCTCATAATAAAAACACACCATTTTTAAAATGCATTTATCAATGTGGCTCATCAAAAATACTTAATAGAATATATCAACAGGTTCAAGAAATCAATTTTTATATCGCAGTGGCAAATGGGAAGGGACTATAAAGATAATAATATAGGCAAAGCTATGAACTAAACTATTATCCCAGGCACACACAATAAAACTAAAATTATTGAAATGATTAAGACAGAAATACTTATTTAGGGGAGCTTTATAGAAGCTTGCAATTGCATGATTTCTCTTAGTGTCATTGTAAGCTGCATCATTAGCTCAACCATCAAAGATAACCTTTAGGTTTCAGAGGTGTCCTAATAGATGACTGACAGATCACAGAGGTCAGACAGGACTCCTTCCAATCTGATAAACAAAAAGGGCTCCTTAAAGCAAGTGAGGAGGCTTGTGAGGGAAGGATAAATCAGATACTACAATCTAACTGATAAAAAAGTGACAGAGACAGGACTTTGGGTCTGGTCTCTTGCCCTCTCCCAACCCACATGAAGGAAAAACTTCCCACAGTTTCAAGATGCAAATTTTTTTGCATTTCCAATGTAGTGATGCATCAGTCCTGGCAGTTCTACTTAGGAACTCCAACCACATCATAAAACACTTGCAGAAGTTTTCCAAGTACAGAAATGGATATTATTCTCAACCTGAAATACAGTTCCTTGATCAGATTTCTGGAATATTGCTCTCTACATTTTAAAGTTGACTGCCCTGCTCTCAAAGTCAGTAAATTCCAGTAAAAACCATTCGGATCATTCCACGTTACATTGGAATACTGGTGTTGCCTTTGAAATAGGTATTTTTAAGGAATACTAGTGGTTTTCAAAAATACTCCAATTTCAGTCTTGAAAAGAATGTCACAGCCAGAGCAAACTGCAACTCGCCAGCAGGAGCAGAACTGTTCAACCCACCCATGACCTAGCACAGAAAGTAAAATCAAACTCCTGGATCAGTACAGTCTTCATTATCTACCACCAAAATTCCTTAGAATTTGACACCATGGATCTTAAGTTTTGCTGGTCAGGAGACCCTATGGTCTGTACTATTTAGTCCAAGCACTGGCCCAGTCTACTACAAGCCCCCGTGATACACATTTCACTTTCTCAAAACACAACGTGTGAACCCAAGTTTCTCACTCAATACATAAGTCCTGGCAATTACAAACATTTCAAAGGTCCCCCAGGCATCACCAGATTAGCTTAAAGCATATGACTTCTCTGAAGAAAAAAGCCTTCTTCCTTTTGAAGTGTTTGGTTCAGATTTTAACTGTATTTCACATATAGGAGGAAGCCCAGATGGTTCTGAGTGTAAGAAATTCAGAGCTCTCTAGATTTGCATTTCAACACTCGCTAAAGAAGAGAAAATAGAAGAATTCCTGCTGTAAATAACATAGAACAAATGAAATGTGATTCTTCCTAAAACCTAAAGCTGCAATGGAGTGTTTTTATAAATTCAACCTATGTGTAACACACAGAGCAAATACTCCCATCACACTTTCTAGAGGCAGAGAAGTGCTCCTGAAACAACCGATTTATTTACATACTGAGCAGCACGTGACACAGGCTGTGTGCATTTGCTTGAAGGCAAGAAGTGCTAAAATTAATGTTAAGTAATTGAGCTATTAATCATTCTGATTTTATACACTGATGCTACAAGACTCAGATTCTATCTTCAGAGAAAGTATCCACTGATAAGAAATGCAGGAGTAGACAACAGCTTTTCAACCAAAATAACTTCTCTCAGTGACACTGAAGAAAAATTTAAAGCATATTAACAGTCAATTTTTACCTTTTTAAAGGAAGCCAATGCCTTATAAGCATGCATCTTCAGCCATCAATTCCCATCAATTTTATGTTCTTGACTCCAGTAGTTATGAAAGAGGACATGCATGCAAGACACACATTTCATACTTGAAAGAGATTTTTATAAAATAAAGGAATAGCAATTTTATGTGGTGCTCGACCCCTTTCTCCAACTTACAAACCATGAGCCAATATCTGAGACAGGCCTGGCATGAGGATCCTCTGTGTGCCTACCAAATCTCACTGGGCATCAGGGCCAACCAGTGCAGATGCCCATCAGCATCACCCACCAGCAACACTGAAGCGAACTTTGCATTTGCCCTTGCAGACAAAGCATGGGTTATATGACATTAGAGAATACTCCTTAGAGTACATGATGTATACAATGTGATTCAGATGCTCAACACTTTTAATACTTACAGGAAAATAATCTGGAAAAAAATACATCAATTTTATGCTCTTTTGTTCTTTTTATGCAATTACAATACACAGTAACAACTGGAGGAGATCTTGTAAAGAATAACTAATACTCTTGATCTTGCTGGTTATACAGAAGCAAAAAATGTAAAACAAGAACTGCACAGCTCAGGAAATAATTACTGTGCAACAATTTAATGTTTTAGCTTGGTTTCCAAAACAAACACCAGTACCACCACCCCAAAAGCTCCCAAGATTTCTGAGCTCACACTGGGGATCTGTCCCTCCAAATAATTTCAAATCATTACAAATTGTTCAAAAATCCTGCCATGAACTTTACACCATCATATATTTCAGTTTCCTGTTCAGTCAAGTTATGAACTTCCTATTAGTTCTAAGAGATTTCTGCTGAAGGCTGATTGCTCTTTAAAACAATTTTTTAAAATCCTGTCAAATAGTCTTTGCCCAACAGGAATTTCAAGAATTATTGTCAAAATCTGAAGTAAGTTAAACCTTTTCAAGTCCTAGAGCCATCAAAATCTCACAGATGCACCACAGCTAAATAGAACTTTTAGCTCCCTGACGCTTTAACATGATCTCTGCCAGCCCTCCCCTCCCCCTGCCCCTCTGCCAGGGGTGCCCATCCTCTCCAAGTCTGCAGAGAGGAAGGAGCAGAGGATCAGCTCAAATCCACATGAAACACCAGCATAAGCTGTGACAGCAAGAGTGAGAGGGGAGAGGAAAATGAGGGAGGTGAAAGGATGATGACAGATGATAATATCTTAAATAACCACAAGGCTTTGACAAATGGGAACTTGTGAACGCTGCTAAGTAGTTAGATTTAAATCAACTGGAGCACTCATATAAGAAGCAACTACCAAAATGAGTAAAAGATTGCTCAATTTGTCCCTACTTTTTGAAGATTGGTTCATATGGAAATCATTTTATGAGCTTAATCATTTATACTGCAACTACAGGACCATCTGTATTTCTGCTCTGCTTCACCTGATTTTGTATAATGAGGTACACTTTTATTGAGGATGTATTCCACTTACTGTTGGCTTTAAGGCAATAAATAAGACTTTTTATTTCATTCCATATATACTCTAATATTCTGTCTGCTTTTCAGATAAATAATGCTACGATGCTACAAAGTTCCTTGCAGCAATATCTTGGCCTTTTTCCAGCAATCCCACAGTTAATTCACTCAGCAGTTTGCATGAGCACTGCAATTGCTCTTTTCACTGAAAATACTGTGCATTTATCAACAGATTATTTTCATTTACAGCCCTAGTGCCCCTCTACCCAGCTCTGGGAGGTTTCTCTGAAATGCTCCAAAGCCTTCTCTAGTCTTGACTAATTGAAATAATTGTGTCAGTTTTCATTTCATCATTTGTTCACTTTTCTGGATAGTTAACGCAGCAGACAGCTGTGAGACTTTTGCCATGCAGAAAATAAATCAGTTTGGAAGCTATAAGAAGAAACTCCGACAAGTTCAGACAAATCTCACTGAGGCAATTCACAGCATCACTGCTCTCAGGTCTCCTCCCTCTCCTTTTGCAGGAGGTTCCTGCCCCACGCAGAGCTGGCAGGAGGGAGCACACACATGCCCCAGCTGCTCCTACCCGCAATTCAGTGCGCTAGCCGAAAATCCAGGGAAGTTTGGTGTGCATGAATCTGCAGGACTGTGATACACAGCAAGATGAGATGCAGGCACACAGCCCTTTTGGCAATGCTGCTGCAGGAGTGGTAATCTCCAAGGAGAAGAGGTAGACAGCTGGAACAAAAGGGAATATTGTAAAGCTGCTGTAGCTTTCTTTTTATAACCGAGTCAAAGCCTTCAGGATCATTACTCTGAGATGTAGTTTCTCAGGGACAGCAGCCTAATGATTCAAGCTAATTTAAAGCTAGACCAACAATGAAAGGAAAGTCTCAGCCTTACCCAACACGTGGTCCTGCCAAGGATCAACACTGAAGGGATCTGGCTGAAAGTGAACCACACAAACGGCAACAAAAAACCAAAACAAAACCACCTCTTGGCTTCAGAGAGATCACTGAATGAGCCCAGCTCCCCACACATGCCAGCACTGACAGGCACTGAAGACAAGAATGCTCAGGGAAGCAAAGGCAGGAGGAGAACAGAACATGAAGGATGAATGAAAAAAAGTGACAGAAGCTTGAAGTGGCGAAAGTGAAAGCTCACCAAAGCAGTTCTTTGCCTGTTTCACTAATGTGGTATTAGGATAAAGTTCATTAGTCTGCAGTTTCCCCTCTCTACCTTTTTGAAAGAAGTAGTGAACCCTGCTCATATCTACCAACTACAGCGTAATATTTTTATCCTGTTTCCTGCAATGACTGAAAAGAATTCAGCACATTATCTAAAATCCCAGAAAACTAGATTTTATAAAAATTTAAAAAGGATAGTGACATAAAAAAACCAGCAACAAGACAAATATTACAACAAATATAACATTAAGGTGTTGTGGATGTTACTTCCAAACCCTCTCAGCCGCTACCTAAAGGGTGCTTCTGCTCCATTCATCCAAATCCTAGCTGCTTGCTCCTGCAACATTTTTTTTTTTACATCACAATTGGCAAGCGTGTGGGTACAGGATGAGTTGGTTCAATGAACTGACATGATGGAAAACTAATCCTCCAATGAAAAACAGAAACTTCACAAATAAATAATTTTCTGCTAGATCAAGTCAATGAACTAATTCATTCTCAACGGAAGAATCACTTGGTCCATTGTAACCAGAAAGGAAAGGAGTATGTGGCTGGATGTAGAGGGGACGTGGACTGACCTTCTCAGTAGTAGCCCACCAGCACAGCAGTTTCACTGTAATATTTTATACACATATATAGATAAACACACACATGCCAAGTACTTACAGTGTGATTTGTGCAATTCTATTTCACAGCATTTCCTTCTTCCCCTACCCAATCTGATATCACTTAACAATAAGTCTTTAAAGCATTTAAGATAACTAAATTCCACATAAAGTCTTGTACTAATCTTTACAAATTGCTGCTATCTGAAGTTTTCATTCTACATTCCAATAGACACACCATTCCAGCAGCACACACCCCAGTGGGACAAGTCTCCTGTTAATTACAGCTAAGTTTCATGTTTGCATGAAAGAACCAGAAGCCTCTTGCCAGCATAATCAAAACCCAAGCAAACCCTGCCACTAATGCTCTTAAGAGTTCTAAGAATGAGAATTCTCTAATGCTCCTGAAGTATATTACAATGACACAATTTACAAATCGCACATGTATGAAGATGAAATAGTTTTATTTCCCTGCTGGGGATTTAAAAAGCACTGGGCACATCTTTAGCACTTTTCTTCTCTGTATGCACCTATGAGGGGTTTTTTTATTTGGTTTGTTTTTTAAAGAGCAATATTCTGATGGAAAAAGATCTTTATTTTTGTACGACAGTCTCTGTAACTTAACAAGGCTCAGTGGAAACCCTGAGACCCTTTTAATCAAGCCAGGATCTCTTACTCCCCACTTTCTTTTCTGATTTCAAAGAGTAATTTCAAATTTCCACTTTAATACCATCTTTAGCTTAACCTCCTTCATGCTTTCCCTAGAAGTGCTTCCTCTCATAGATTCTGGTATAAAGCTGATGTGGTTATCAATGAATACTCCATTGTTTGCACATTTTCAAATGCTCATAAGCCTTCCACCCATTTCCATTTCCACTTTTATCTGTTTCTCCAGATAACCCATTTCCAATTTTCCATTTCAGCTCTCTACATAATAATAATCGAGAAAATGTCGTCACTGACAAAGATGACTAATCTCTCCAGAGCTCTTATATATTTCCCTGGGTTTCCTCTTCTGCCATGTTCCCAAAACTGTCGTCTTTTTCAAGCTAAAACTATTCAAGATTACAAACATAGTTTGGTAAAACAGGAAACAATAGTTTCATGTTTAAACTTAGCATTAATCAGCCAGCCTATTCTTCCATCTTTTCCTTAAGACTTTCAATTTGCTTATGTAATTTCAATAACTTGCTATATTGTTTCTTTAACAGAGATTTCCCTTCTTCCAAAATGCTTATTACTGCCTGCAGCCTGAGTTTTAAACATAACCACAGACACACCCATTTATAAATACATCATAGAAAATTAAGGGTCGATAGATTTTCTTGTATTTTATTTAATCTCTGCTCCTTAGAGGCACTCTCAAATATTTTATTAGTTTATGCTTAGAGCTAATTTGACAGACTGTCTAATCCACTCTAACCTTAGTCTTACATGAGACATCATTGAAGGATTCAAATTGGTTCTCCCAGTAACTGATGCTGAGGTTTGTGCTTGTGAGTATCTCAGAAGCAATCTAATTATACTCTTTCCTAAGGTGCAGGACATGAAAATTTCATTTCATAGCTGGCTACATCCCCTGAAACTCATGGTTTAAGCACAGCCTATTTCAGAGATACACAGAACAGCCTAAAAAGCAGTGAAAAGGCAAAGACTAAAGGGCTGAAGACAGGTGAAGGAAGAGAGCTGTGGTGAGTGGAGGCAACGTGCACCAGGCTGACATAGAACTGGTTCCAAGTAATGGGAAAGGGGAGCACTGAGCCTGATTTGTCTTGACAGAGCTCAGGAACGAAAGCTTGACCCAGACCATAAACCAGCATAAAAACAGTTTAAAAAAAATAAATAATCACCAAGTCTTGACTAAGTCAATCACAGTCACAGCAACACAGGAAAGTGACAAAGTCTCCATTAATGTATAGTCAACTGCTTTTGCAAAACACAAATATGCCCTCAAATCCAAGGGTGTGAGCTGATTAAAGGTTTAACAGAACTTGCATCCAACACTGTGGCACTATTCAAACCCAAACAACATACAGAAGAAAACAAAACACAGCCTCATTTCCAGCCCCTGACAGAATCTGCTGAGTGTATCAACAGAAAGGTCTTCTGGGTGGTCTTTTGTAGGGCAGAGTTTAGAATTCCAGCCTACTCACGGCTCAACTGCATGGAGAAAAGCAGACACACACAAAGTGCAGATCCTTTGCCTTTCTTCTGGAGTGCCAAAAACTTGAGAAACTCTCAGTGGCAATCAAACACTCCCCCAGTTTGGCAAAGTACTCAACTGGAGTATATGACAAATCTGGTACTAACATGCTGTAGGAATACCAGAACAACAAAACAGTCTGGAGTGGACCCTTTAAGAGAGAGGGAATTAAACAGATGCTCCAAAACATTTGCTGAGGGTCTGCTCTCATCTTGCCAAGTTCTTCAAATCAGGGAAGATGCTTAGGGGTAACTTTCTCTTACTCTCTCTCCAACACATTACACTGGCCATCCCAGCCTGATCTGTGCACACGCATTGCATCTGTAAGCAAAGCAAACTCTCAAGACTTTATTTCTGATTAGGTTATCAGCCTACTAAGAGATATTTTCTTTTTAAATATAAAAGTGTTTTAACTTGCCTTTTAAACAACAAGGAGTTTCCACAGATCAAGATCCAATTTTGAAACAGTAAAGCCAAAGTCCCTAACATCAAATTTTTAAATTTGCCTTCTCCTTCCGACACAGAATCACGTGAAAAACTAACGAAAACTTCTCAGCTCTCATTTTATGGAAAGATTAAAAATACCAGATGAGGGAATTGGATATTTCATAAGAGTTACTTAAGCAAGAAGAAAAACCCATTATTATTTCTCAGTCAAAATGCCGAGATAGACTTTTCTACTTAAAGCATTAAGTAGTTTTCAAGACAAAACTGAAGAAGTAATACTTTTCAAAATAGCAAAGTACGTCTAGAGCAGAGAGATAATCTTTTCTGAGAGTGCAAAAAACGTTTGCTTGATTCTTTGACATTTAAGGGTATGTACCAAACTAGGAATTGAAACAAGAAAATCTGCATTTAGCATTACAAATATGAACACCCTGCCTGGTATAAAAAAAAAAAAAAAAAAAGAGTCCAATGAGTAAAAGAAAACCCTTTTTTTCAAGGGTCAAATATGCTTTAATACACGTAAGATCAACTACTAAAATCCACCCAGACCTCAGGGTGTAATTGTGACCCTCGGTGTGAGCCACAGAGCAGCACCTGGGCCCATGTGAGCACTCCTGAGACAATCAGCACTTAACTGCAGCATAAAATTCAGAAGCCTTTGACCCTGATGAAGCCTTCAGGATGAAATATTTAAGGAGAATTGCTTATGGTATTTAACCACACACCAGTGCCTTTTCCTCCATAAATGTTTGGGGATTTTTTTTCCCAGCAGGGCCAGCACTGATCCGCTTGAGTTGCTGCGCAGGACAAGTGCTAAGAAAACATACAAGAAACCCGTGGACATTACAAACAGCTACAAGGACAAAATATAAAGGAAAAAAAAGATCCTTAAATCAGGGTGCTAAAATCACACCCAGCTTTCTAAATACCTTTTTTTTTTTCCTCCAAGTTTTACAAAGCTCAGAAAATGCTGAGCTTTCAAAATTCCCCTTTTTGCCTGCCTTAGGCTCATTTCAGGATGTCCTTTTGAATACTTTGGCCCAACTGTTAATGTGACTTTCTGCTTCCAAGAGGACAGTAACAAATACTTGAATAACTACATCTATATATATAAACATTCATCTTATTGCTATTAAAAAACCCCCAAAATTTATAGAACAGTTTTGTACTTACCAATATACCATTGTCACATGTCCAAGCACTTGGATCAAAGTCAAGTTTACTGACACAAACAATAAATTTCTCTGGAAACACACGGAGCTCTACACAAAAAGAATTGACAAGAAGATTACAAAAATCATAACCACTTTCAAAACCACTCATAACAACAACATACATACATGTTATTTTAGTAAGCAAAATTATTTTTTTAATTGCACACTAACTCATTTCATGCATCTCTCTAGCTTTTCACCTACTCTCTTCAACATGCCACTGCCTCCTTTTGTTTTGTTTTTATAAAGCATTCCAAAAAATCAATAAGTAGAAAAAATTGAGTTCCCAAAAGGACAGTCAGGGCTGCAAATTAGTCCACCTGCACCCCTGGACAGAAAGACCAGACAGAACCAACAGACAAACCACTTAACAAGGATTTCTTTTGTGCTATTCTGGTGATGAGTCTTTTCATCACAAAAGCTGTAAATTAGGTTTGTAGCCCAGAACAACATTCAATCGGGGCTTGGCATCAAACCTCAGTGTAAGGCCAGGGCAGAGTGCTTCACATTCTGACTACAGAGATTTTTGAAGTCATTAAACAAACTGGTTAACTCCCACTGAATTACACATTTTACTCAAGATCAAATGGTTTGTTATGAACACAACAAAGTTTCTACTTACAAAGGATTAAAAAATGAAAAGTTCTCAGATTAGAACAGATGAGACAAAGCTTTATTCAGTACCTGGCAATGCTATGGGAAGAACACAGCTGGATAGTTTCTTGTTTTACATTATGGAATTATTTCCAGATCAGTATCTTCATATTTTCAGCCGTGCTTTTTTGTTGTTGGCTTTTTTTGTTTTGTTTTTATAAAAAGATAGTTAATAATTTTTAAAGTTAGTTATATTTCAGAACAAAGCCACAACACTATTTTTGTGGGACAAGAAAGCAACAAGGCTTGCAGGAAAAAACCTATGAGGTTGATCTCATAGATGTTTTATTGTAGAATTGAAGCGTAGGACAAGTTGCTTCCAGGAACATTTTTTTATTGTTACATTTTATAACAATCTCATCTGCTGGCTAGCAAAATGCAGGTGTCTTTAGGTATTCACTGATGCTTCACAACAGTTCAAATTTAATAGACAGCAAACAATGTTGAGATAGCAATGCAGACACTGCTATTCTAGTCTAACAAGTAGACTACTTTGATGAAATATTTAAAGTCAACACTGATATCTTCAGCCAATATGGACTTAGAAAACAACCAGTTAGCATTTGAAGACAGATTTAAACATTTATGAATATCATGAATTCCTATAAAAACAAAAAATTATTTTAAAATATCTATTCAAGTATTCAGTATTTTTAAGGATTTTGCTCTTTTTTTAATGCCACAAGGTCAGCGCAAAGGGCAGTGATCATTATAGCTCCTTTGCATTGCTGTTGCCAGGACAGGATTGATATCACTTCCTTCCAGAGCATCTTGGCTTGAGAAAACATGAAGAGAAGACCTGGTCCCAATGACATCACCTACGTCAAGATTTTATAGCTGTGAGGTGAATGAAAGCCTTTCCTGCATATACTTGTACTGTATGTTGATGTCACAAGACACTCGAGCAATAATGAAGTGATTCATGCTGCAACCTCTGCTTGATTCACCCTGCAGAGACTCAGGAAAATGCTGAGTCTCGTCATACTTACAGAATTTGGTGTGGCTTAGCTGATAACCCTGGGGGCAAGGCATACACAAATTTAAAATTAAGTTTAAAAAAAAAAATCCATCTTATCTTAAGAAACACTTCTCCTTTTTTGTCGTTTTTGGGGGTTTTGTGGGTTGTTTTGTTGTTGTTGGGGGTTTTTTTGTTTTCAGGAAACCTTTGAAAAAAGCCCAAGTTCTGAAAGAAATTTTGATTTAGACCAAAATTTGACAAAATCTTAGTTATGTTCCCTTTCTTCCTCTTGTAAGTAACTCTGTAAGAAACTGATTTCTTACCACGATAACGTTTCCCTAGAGCACAACGGAGATTAACCCATCTCTTCATAAAGTAGGCAGTAATGTGCAAACTGTTGGCTGCAACATAAAACAAAGGGATAATATTAAGTATAAGGGTTTCTTGGGCATTCTGGTCTCAGTGTTGCACATCTGCTAAGACAGGATTGAGAGAAAGGAGCAGCAGCTCAACACTACAAAGGAAAACGTAACTTTAATGGAATATTTTCCAAAAGAAACTGCTGAATTCTCATACTGAGGTCTCAAGAAATTAAAGTCTGAAACGGGACAAAAATCTACACAAATTAATAACCACTAAGTTCTGGAATCCAACCACAGAAATTAAATTAATTGATCAGAGGTGTCGTTTGCTTAATAGTGTGGTGTCGTGGTCACTAGGGCTACTCACAGGGTTTTCATACATATTCTACAAGAACACTACAGATGTCCATTATCTTAACTATCTTTTAGAGGAAGGTGACAGACCTGGTAGGAAAATAAAAGATAACTACAAAGAAAACCAACCATGAGAGGGCTTAATTATCTACAATTCCATTGAATGAAGTGAGAAATGCCCACATTTGAACTCCTCAGTATGTTCAACAGCCAGAGCTGGCCTGGCTGACTAAGCAGGTACCTGCAACCTCCAGAGGCTTTTTCAGTTTCTATTTCCAAGAATGACAGAAATCCTTGTGCACCAGGGGCGTAAGAAAAGGGCAGAAAGGATTATATTATGACTGAGAGAGTATTAGACCAAGGAAATCAGCTTTTACTTTTGTTCTACTTAAATTCCCAAATGACCCTGGTAAATCAGTTAGCACTTCATTCATGAAGGTATTTAGCAACTGACTCCCACAGAAAGTGTAAAAAAACCTGACATCTGTGACTCATCCTCCCCAATCTCCCTGTGCACCTCACTGAAATGAAAGTGTGTAAGAAGGTTGGGTGTTATTTCCCCTAACTTGAATGGGGTTTGCAAGACTTAAATTATTGATGCTTTTAAGACAGTCAGCTACCCTAGGTGCAGTTAGCACAGATAAATTAGAATATTAAGTGCTCCTGTTGTTTTTATAATCTAACCATTTAAAAAGAAGGAAAGGTTGCTTGTTGCAGTCTCAACCCCTACTGAGCAAGTGTCAAGGCATGCCTTATTTTCAAGTATAAATGCACATCCTCTCCTGTGGGGTCCACCACTCTCCTATTTCTACAAGATCTTCTGGAGCTCACCATCGAGCGCTGTTGAGCCTCAGCTCTCATTAAGAACTACAGTTATCAATCATAACCAATCCCTTTGAAATTTATCAGCCATCTTTTTTCCTTCCCCTCAGGAAGATACTCAAAATTTGACTTCCTTTTAGAGATCGAGTCAAGATGGGACAAGTTGAACCATCCCTTAAAAATGATGAGCGCTAGAGAAAAATTTGGATGTAATCCACCAGCTTTATTAACTGTTTACTTAAAAGAACAATTAAGGAAAATTACTTTTAGCTATTTCCAGTTTGGCACCTACAATTCTTTATCACTGCTAGTAGGCTTAGTCCAATCAAAGAATTTGCCCTGTATATAAATAAGTTATTAGTGTGATAACAACATCCTCCACTGTGACCTTGGAAAGCTGAGAAAGTAGCATTCCTAAAAGCACAACTTGGAAAACAAAACTTCAGACAGTAAATATTGGAAGTTTTTCTTTCTACCTTCATCTGTTGGTGATATTCCACATGTTTTGGGGTTTTTTTGAAAGGAATCTAAAATGAAAATGCGCGAATCTTTGTGTTTCACAGGAAAAGCAGGATACTTCGTTCCTGAAATTCTTTTATAAATCAGTGGCATCCATATCTGTTTGTTTTTCTTGCTATCCTGGTATTCTCTGAGAGCTTAAGTGTTTAATTGCATGTGATTGACTGAACAAAGTTTCAAATTCTCCTTAGAAACCCTTGATTCAGCCAGCTACTGTTCCGTGGAAGAGAACACCTACCTCAGATCTGACAAAAGAAATAATTATGTAAGAGATCAAGACACCTCTACAAACTATTTTTGCAGCACCAGCTTAAGTCTGAAAGTCTTATAAAGCCTTCACAGAGAATTGCACCTGAGCTAATAAGCTTAGCCCAGAGGGACTAACACCAGAAAATCATTTTCGTTTCCATTATTATTTACTACTTTGCTGAAAAGGCCTTAACAGATATTTGCTGTTACTTGTTGCTAACCCTCTAATATGAGAAAATATTAAGATGCACTGCATTTAAGATACCTGCATTTTGAAAGTGTCACACAGCTACACTCATCAAATGCTTTGAAACCCTCTTGTACAGGACATACGATCTACTCTGTAGTCAGTTTTAAAGTTGTCAAAGTTACTGTAGAACTATAAAAAATGGTGATATCCTCTTTCAGCTTCCTTCTGGGGAAATATATTTTCCAATTAACTATTCCGCTTCATGAAAAAAAGAAACTTAAAAATAAGACCCACAAGAAAACCTTCTTATCCAAGAACCCCATGCGACTTGCAGCTTTTTAAACTTTCTACACAGTTACTCAGCATGAGTTTAAATTTGTTCATGATCTCATGGAAGAACAGATCAACTGATATGTACCAAATGCTCCATCCCTAACTCCTTCTGAGCACAACACAGAGGTACCACAGAGAACCTCAAGGTACAGACAATTTTGCTTCTAGTAATGTAGAAAATTCACACATCCTGGGCTCAGCAAACCCAGTTGATCCCATCTTCAATTTCCTCTTCACCATGCAATACAGACAAAGCTCCATTTGTGGATTACCAGTACACAGGCAGAAATAAAATTGTGTTTAGTGACTTGAAGTTTTGTTTTTCTTGTTTCAAAACTGGGCACTTAAATCATCAGATTCAGGGTCCAAAAACAAACAAGAAAAACAAAACCAAACAAACAAACCAACCCCAAGGAAATAAACAGACCCTGGAACCCAAAAGGAGACTGCATAAAAGTGGTTCTAGAAAAGCCACAGCTCAGTTTCAGCTGAAATAGGCACTAGTGAGCACTGCCTTTTAAGGGAACAGTAATTTGCCCTGCTTGTTGTATTTCAGAGTCCCACGACACTGAGAGGAAGTATCAGACACCAACTCTCCTGTAAGACTATCCAGCAACACTTGTTTTCCAAAGGAGACACAGCCAAGCTGACTTGAGCTTCCAGAAGGCTGCCAAGAGGCGGCTGTGGTGCGGCGTGGAGCAGTGGGAAGCCGTCTCCCACGGCTATTATGGACCATTGAGTTGGGAGCCTGGGAAAATGCCTCTGAGCTGCTGAGTTATCTGGAGCAGCCTGGCAGGTGTTCACTCCCCAGCACGATCTGGCACCTGCCCGGCTCCCTACTTCACTCCAGACTTGTCCAAAGCCACAGCACAAGCCTAAGGCTGACTGCCCCAAAAACATTTCCATATCTGACAGGCACCTATTTCTCATCACACAGTATTTTTATATCATACCATTTTCCCTCCCAGCTTAGACACTTCACGTTTCTGAAAGGTTATTGTGGATTAGAACTGACTCTACTTTTGAAAAGTAACAACAAAGTAAATCATTGCAACACACATTAAAAATATAAGAGGATAAATTCCTAATGTTACAATGTGGAAGTAAATACACGGGTGCATTGAACTTTCTGAAACACTAAACTGTACATTAAAATAAAAAAAATCTACACTTAGCTCATGCTAGATTAATTTTTCCACACAGATTAGGCTATACCAATAATGATGTTTACAGTATATAGAGCTTTTCATCTTCAAAGTGCTCCACAGACTTATTATTACACTGCTTTTTAGCACTCATATTTCTCCACTTAAAATTATTCACCATGGAATCAAAAGTCCTGATCATTTGTAAACAACACAAAAAAAAAGGAACATTTTATTCTGAACCTACCGTTAATTGTGCAGTTTTCCTTCCCAAAACAAATACCATGTGCTGCAGAGTAGGCTGCCATTTCTAATTTAGAAGAGATTCAAATAAAATATTGGCATTTAAGTTTAAAGCCAAGTCTAAGATAGGGACAGCAGATGCAAGACATCATATACAAAAAGCTGCTGAAAATTCCAAAGCCTTTTCTGGAATCCACTCGGTATTTTTTAAACAAGACGCATCTTCAGTTCAAAGTTTTATACAACAAAGAGTGGGCTTCAAAACAACTGCAACAGGTCAGATGGCATCCATTCTTTCCATACAGTCTGCCTTCAGCTCAAAGAAAGTGATTACTGTAAGCAAGTACACAGGAAAATGCGTACTGAAAAACGTAGCATCAAGCCCATAAGCTTTTTAAAAAGAAGTTTAATAGCTATGGAAAAGCATTCAGGCCATTAAATCAATACACTTGAAGAATGGACAAAAAATACTTGGGTGCAATATTGAGTATTGCTGCAGGGTCTGTCCTTGCCAACTCTTATACCTGCAAATAAATTCAGGGATGGAATTTGCCTGTGTCTTTTTCCAGGGTGCCTCACAGCAGCTGAAACCAAGTACAGACAAAACCAGATTGCTGATTTTTTTCACCTTACTCTTTCAGTAGTTTTTTAGCATTACTGCTTCTGTTCTATCTGCTAAATCTTCTGAACACAGGCCAGTTGCCAACACAAATAGGTAAGAAATCCTTCCCACCAAGGACCTGGGGACGAGATTTAGCTGCCATCTGGGAACAGGGTCTCTGACTGGAAGAAAGAAATTAGCCTTTCAAAGAGTGTGATCAAGAGAAGAAGGGATGGGCCTAGACAAACCCTTCCTGCTACCAGAACCTGGATAGCTGGACACAGCACACTGTCTAAACCATTCAGAATATGAGCCACAAAGTGCAAAACTGGACTGAGCCATTTTGTGAAATCCTAGAGTAGGTTTGTAGGGCTCTCCTCTAGCAGGAGAGGTGGAGAATTCACTGCAAAATCAGAACTATCCTGCAACACCAGGTCCAAGATAAGGCATTTCTTAGCCTCGCTGTTAGTTCTGTTCTGGAGGAAAGAATGAAGAAAAGCACATCTGAGACCATCTGGCTGCAAGATGATTAATGCCCCTGATGGAGGTCCTGGGAACACAGCAGCTCTGAAGGAAAAAGACCATCTTCTCCTCACTAATACTTAAGAACGGAGAGGAAGGCTGATCCATTCCTGGAAAATCCATAGCCATCCATAATGTATGAGCAGTAACATCCAGCAGCACCTGCCAATGCATTCAAGCAGGTAAATGTAGAGCAACAGATTTGATGGTCCGTGCACCTTTACCACAGACAACTGTTTCCTAACAGGAGACAAGATTTGATTTCACCCTTTTGTTGGTCTCAGACTCAATAACCACATTATTAATTGCATGTGACGAGCACGAACTGAAAGCTATTTAGGAACGCTCCCTGTTTTGAACATCTAAACCATATTCCAGAGAAAGCCACATGCCTGGACTTCTTTAACCACTGGAATGAGCACAACAACCAAGAGAAAGGCTGAAAAAGGCATCTGTTGCTACCAGCCAAAAGGCAGAGAGAGCTGGAAAACAAACCCTGTGGTAAACACTGTCTGACAAGTCAGCAGCCCAGGAGAAGCCGAAGGATTTTCGAAGTGTCTGTACTGTGATGGAGTTCAGTTAAACTGGCCGGTGCCACTTTTGCACATCAGGCTGAGTACATCCCACAAACTGGACAAACACAGCTCTACCCAAATGGACCAATCACTCATAGCACTGAACTCCTCACAGCGATAAAAGAAAGGTAGATTCTGGCTCAGATGAGACAGACACTCTGATGGACTCAAGTTTGACTCACAGGGCACTAGGGAATGCCTAACACAGCACATGCCTCTTTTACAAAATATGTCCTTTCAGCCTGTCTCTGTGGTTTTTCCATGAAGAAATCCATGAGCTGCAGGAAATCTTTGATGCCATGAAGTACTTGAAATGGAGGATTTTGTATTTTAAGTGTGATGAATCTCTACAAAGCTAAGTTTTTTCAAGCACAAAAATTCAACCAACACGTGGAAATTAACCTCTTGGAACTCATCAGCCTAGACTGGTTCCCCTTACTGTTAATTAGAACAACAAAATCACTGGTGTAAATACTATGATGCTGAAAGATTTTCAAATAAAGTCAATCAAACCTTTCACAGGTCTCCAGGCCCCATTTTTTTTTTCCCTGGCAATAGGAAATAACTTCTGCAAAACTTTTACCCCCAAGAGGAAAGGGTTTTAACCCTAAAGCTCCCACAGCTGCCAAGACTTTCATCTTCGACCATTAACAAGGTCTCTAGGCAAGGGTCACTAAAAATGCCAGGAATATATTGTATCACAGGGCTACAAAAGCTCTGGGTTTGGTGAAAAAGCCCAACACTGCCACTGGAGATGTGATGGGAGAGAGGGAGATAACAACCAGGAGCAGGTATATTCAGCAGAACTTAAAAAAAGTGGCGTGAACATGAAACGGTTTCTTCAAAGGTGATCTTGATATATAGCACAAAATATTCTTATATTTAAATTTTTTTTTTTTTTTTGAGGATTCCTGTTAGGATATCCCAGTGGAGCTAGGAGGTAGATGGTGATGGCCATGACTCCTCTTCTATGCTAACATCTAGAGGACACTTCAAAAGAACTTGAGTTCTAAGAGGCATGTGTGGACTTGAACCTGCAGTTTCATCCTGTTGTCTGAATAAAGCAAGTTGTGCCAGAGGTTCACAGGTTTTGTCTTTTCACACAACAGACTCTTGTTAGATTTGTAAAAGCTCAGAACAGAAGGAAATTCTGGGGCATAGAAAATAGGTGGAAAGTACCACAATAGAGCCTTCTGTATCTTCTCTTTTTAAATGCTGGCAAGCAGACCATAATTAAGTCAGCTGCTGAAAGGCTCTATTTCCAAATAAGCCTCAATCTCCTTCTGCTCTCATAAGCTCTGATGCAAAGAGGATACCACCAAAAGAGACCAAGAACAACTATGATTGTGATCATCTGCTCACTGCCACCAGCTCAGCTCTGGTTCTGGTGCAAAGAGCTGGAGACTGACTGCAAACCGGTTTGTATAAAACCACTCGTCTTAGCTCACTCAAGAATACTGTGTTGTAAGGGACCACCTTGAATGGCACAGCTCAGCATCCTCCATTTCCAACATCAGCTTAACAGATGCCAAGTGCAAAAAAAAAGTAAACAGGACATCCTCTTCCTCAAAACTAAATATCAAAGGTAAGGTCCTTTATGCAAAAGACCAAACTCCACAACCCTGTCTTGTGCCATGGCAAGTAAACAGCAGACAAAAGACAGGCAGTACCCATATTCTATGGACAAACTTCTGGTTGCCCACACGCGTACACATAAAAAAAAACGCCACCAAACAAAATATCTTAATTAAAGGAATTAAGAAAAAAATGCTTAGTAAACAAATACAAAACTGCCATCTTCTATTCCTTCTAAAGCAAGTTTTGACATTTAAACTTGGATTTGTACAGTGACTATTGAATGTTTCTCCCTGAATATGTGTAATTTGCTGTGCATTACAACATCTCTGATCTGTCTGAAGTTGATGGAATACATCAAGTTCAAAGTCCACAACACAGTCAAGATTACACTGAACTTTTTTTCTCCTGTTTTCAAGTAAAAGTCTTTATTATTTGCTACACTACTCAATTTTTATTTAATTATCTCTTTTTTTACAAATTAAGGCACGGGCCCTGCAAAGCTTTGCTGCGTTGCTTTTGTTTGTGGTCTGCCACTGTGCCTTTGTAGTCCACAGAAATACTTAGTGTGCAACAACCACAACATACCTGGTACTTCAGTGGTGAATCAAACACCCAGAACTGCTCCCACTGAACTACTTACACGGGGAAAAGAGGCACAGTTTTTTTCAGGAATTGGCCCTCCATTTCTACCTGGACAGATTCCTATAATGGCTAATAAAAATTTTCCAAATATGAATAAACCCACAAAAATGTTTGCAATTTTAAAAGCTGTAATTTCTACCTTGGTCATATGATAATGAAACTTAAGAACAAAAGAACAAAGGAGAGTATTATTGTATAATACGGCAGCATGGAAAGTTTAAAAGAAATTCCTATTCATATTTAACAGTGAAATTATACCCCCAATTACTTCCAGTTAAAATGAAAATAGAAAGGACTTCAGTGCTCAAAACATAGATGCAATGATTTTTTTTTTTCCTTAAAATATCATGATGATTTTTCTTTTGCTGGTGATTGTTTGCAGACTTTTACTGAGACTTTTATTGAGACTTTTAGGGAAGGCAAGGGTTAAAGATGTATAAAAGAGATTTTCTCACAGTTTAAAGAGAGCAAAACAACACATTTAGGAAGCCAGACAGCTAAAAGGTCAAAACATTACACTTCCAGGTCAAACTTCTGGTTGCAATTAAGTGAATTCCTCTGAACATTTCTAGGGAAATCACATTTCTTTCAGGTATTATTTCAAATCCCTATTCTTTCTTGCTTACATTCTAACCAAAACAATATTGCTCTCTTTAGATACACTTAATAAAGAACATTTTTAAAAGGAACCCAACAGTTAATTTCAAAATAAGAATCAATCCTTGGGGTTTTTTCCATCTCATTTAATGCACAGTTGAACTAAACACAAAAGACACTGTAAACCTAGTTAATTTTTAGGATCAAAACATTTCAACCAAAACAGTGAGCACTCAAAAAAACCCCAAACCTATCTGCCACCTCTTCCAGCTGTGCCTAGTGCTAAAACAGGTCCATGGGCTGTACACTGAGAATCCATCCTCTGTATTCCTGATTTCAAGGGACTAGAGAAGCTGTAAAGCCTATGGCGAGCACACATGAAAGAGCACCTTCAAGAGGAAAATACGTTGCAAAGAAGAGTAAGGCAGTCAAGTAAGAAATAGTGCTTAGGAACAGATTTTCAAATTCACCTCATGTGCCCTCCAAAAATGCTGAATTCCCACTCGGAACAAGCATGCCAAGGGCTCTTTCCAAAGGTATGTTCCCTAGCCTAGATGAGAGTCACTTTGATATTCTCAGGTGAGTATCAAATCAGAAATTAAAGGCGGGGTTCATCTTGCCTAACTTGAAACACCTGCATCAAACTAGTACCCTAAACTTCATTTTTAACTGACGGAGATAAATTACCTATCAAGTTCCAGCCAACTTTGAGAGACTGAGACACATAACTCCACTTTGTAAAGACACATGATTAATGGATGCTGATTTTTTTGCCTAACTATAGAATGAAAACACCAAAGATTAACTTCAAATTTGCATAAATTAATAAATATATGTGTCTTTGCATAAACTGAAATACTAACAGCAAAATCACTGCAGAAATACTTGGATGATGAAGGAAGACCTTTATAGTTCACACAGATGTGTAAGAGTAGCTGTTTGTGCATACAAACACTATTTTTTTTGCACACACACAACTAGGGGTCCTTTTCATACTATTTTTTCTTCTCATAAAATGAAGAAAATCATATGGAAACAAGAGACAAAAAATGGAAACGATGAAAGCAAAAGAAAGCAATACAATGCATTAAGGCAGAGATTATTTTAAGGCTAGAGGTCAAGACTGTTTTCAAAACCAACAGCAAATTCTTCCTTTTCACAAAAATACACCAAATTAAACAACTCTCCTGTTGTTTTAAATAAATTATATTTCTTTTCAATCCAATACTATCTACATAAAACACTCTATTAAGGAATCTTTAAAATAAGTACAACATTTCATTTCTTACCCAAGACCATAAATAATTTCACGGGGAGCTGCCACCAGGGAAGAAGTAAAATAGGAAGATCACATTCAACCCACCTGGTGCTGCAGCTGCAAATATCCCGTGTAAGACAGAGACAACCATTGCTGAAGCCTCTGCCAGTATCAGTGCCACAACAGAAGATCCTTCCAAAGGTAGATGCTTCAGTCCCAGACAGTGCAGAACTTCCTCTGCCAGTCTCTAACTCCCACTGACTCTGACTGAATGAGGTCTTGTTTTACAGAGGAGCACGGTGGTAAGAAAGGCCACACAGGGGAACACCAAAGGTCCCTAAAGCCAAACACCTTGGCTGTAAAATGCCTACAAAGAGACACTAAATACAAGAGCCAAGTGCACGTGGTTATTCCCCTGGTAACTGCCAGGCTCCAAGCCCTCTCAACTCAGGCCTTTAGTGCACCAAAGGAGATTCTGTCCCCTCGCTGGAATACTCTCTCTTGCTGCTGTGGATGCAGCACAAGCCTTTATCATGCCCATTATCCTTTGGCAAAGAGTTCCACAGTTCCCCTAACTACCACAGCATTTCCAATACCTTCATTTGATACACCCTTGCTCTCAAACTGGAAAAGAATGAGACAAGAAATGATTTCATAGATCTTGGTTGTATTCCCCCTAATTTATATACTTCCCAGGCTGAAGAGTCCAGGAACACTCAACTGTTCCCTGTATTGCATTTCCTCATCTTAGACCATCTCTGTTGCCCTTCTTGGCATTTTTCCCAATTCTATTGTATTACAATCTAAGGTAAGATAGAAAAAAAAAAAAATCACAGAAAAAGAAAACACCCAAAGAGTGTGTAAGTATGGACATTTCTTTTGTTCTTGTCAAGTATCAGTTACCCTGAGAAAAGAACAAAACCAAACAACAACAACAAAAAGTTCAGATATATAACCTCGATCTTCTAGAAGAAAAATGCTTTGGTGAAAAAAAAAATGTCCTTATTCCCCCATTATCTGGCTGTAAAAATGGGGGGGGGGGGGGGGGGGAAGTAACCTAAAGCAAATACAGGAAATATTAAGTACGTGATACTAATCAAAACATTTTTCATAAGTTATTGCATAAGTTACTGCATACTTCAGGGAGCTCTGTTGTCACAGACAGATGAATGTAAGTTTAAAGTTCACACAGATTTGCAGGACTTGGCCACAAATCATAAATGAGCCCATTGTAGAGAAGCTGCAATGTAATTCTTTGGAGAGACAGATATTACAATGTGCAACTGCAACTATCAAAGTTCATTTGAAAGACTCCTTCTCAGTCCCCTATGGCAGCTTATTCTCCCCTGTAGCTGCATCCATCAAAGCGTTGTAGAGTTGCTGTTTGAGCAAGGCAAGTGAAAAGATTCTAGTTCAAACCAAACCAACAGTTTCACAGCAGAGGAGTGTGACTTAACAGCTGGGAGGGTGGGAATAAATCAGTTTTGCTGTTACAGGATTATAATGTGGGACATACCCTACAAGCATTTCACACAATTCATGTCCTACAGCAATAGTGAACACTCCTAAAGCAAACTGGGGCAGTCTGAAAAGGGTGTTTCCCTTAAAAACATCATAATGTTCAAATTAAAATGCAATGCCAAAAGAGTTTGGAATATTTACCATCATGATTTATTGTATATTTTTTGTGTGCTTGCAGGAGCCAAAAAAATCGTTTCATAAGCAAGAGAAAAGTATTTTCTTATGAAATTGCATCTTATGCATTTTTCTTTACACTAAATGAGACATGAACTTTGACTCCAGCTCTTTGTAAGGCTGAACTACTCATAACAGCTCTTGTATCTCTTCCAGTTTCTCATTTTAGTAAGCTTCTCAGAAGTTAATGTCAGAGAATTTCAAGTCTGAGACTTCTACCTGTTAATAAACTACAGTCACATTTGCAAAAACACCTGGATGAACAGATGAACACAGAAAACATGACCACAGTAAGCCCCATTTCATTAGAGAAGAAAGTTAAAAATATGTAAAAAAATATACAGAATCCCAGGGAAAGCAGATAAAATCAAGCTAGGAGCTCACTGTGCCATGTGACAGCATGATCTCTAATTATTTTCACTGTAGAAGAGACTGTACAATAAAAAGATCTGAAATCAGAGCAAAAATGTCCCACCCTCAAGCCAAGAAAAACAGCAAGGATGCTAGGGAAGGAATGAGAATAGATCTGAAAATTACTTGTAGGAAAAACATAGTTAACTTTCTCCTCCCTCAAGAGGGGGAAGAAGGTCAGTTTACAATATACCGTCTTCCTTCCTTCCATTTCTAACACTGACATTTCTATCAGCCATATTTTTTTTTTCACTTCTCCTTATTGTTTCCTCTGTGCCCATGTAAACCTTACCTTCTTCCTTATTGTTTTCAGTTCATCCTTTGTGATTTCTCCTGTATTTAATATCTCTACTCAGTCCTCTGTAGTCTCCTCTTAATTCTCACTGCTCTTGATCAAAACCAGCCACTTTCTGTGGAACATGAAACTTCAAATAATGCAGTCACAAGCCATACCTGGCCAATATCCTTCTTGCATGATTTTGGCCATGCAGATGTGATGCAGGCAAAATTCAACCTTTGAAAATCCACCCCATTTTAAATTTCTCTTTAAAAAAATAAAATAAACCAAAGTCAAACACGTTTGGACATTAATTAAACACAGGAAACAGAGAGTTTATACCAAAGCCTATGTCCAAAGACTAAATTAAAGCTTACTTTGGCAAATTGTTCATACTGGCCATTTGGGAGGGGTGTGGAAATTGTTCAGACAGAAGGAAGAATAGGAAGAACTTGCTTGTCTTGGCTACTTTTTCTCATTTTTCCATTCTTTCCTTCTTTCTTTCTTCTCCTGTGTCTAACACCCACAGATTTCCTAATGAGCTGGTATGCGACCCACCACACACTGTAGAGTGGGTGGAACTCAAATGCAAAAGAAAAAAAGAAACGTAAATTAACGAGTAACTTGCATGGATATTTACATTAAGTGCCACAAAAATGAAAGGTAGTGTCAAATAATATTAATATTAAACAGAATATAATATTAATACTAAAAAGAAGCTGTGATAGGTGAAAATTTTCTTTTCAAAATAGTTATAGTAGTAAGGAAGTAGAAGACTTAACAAGTCTTCCCTGCTCAACAGATCTTGCAGGATTAGATCTGCTCATTGAAGTAAAGTAGCTTGGCTTCTAGTTCTGAAATGAAACCTAATACAACATACCTTCACATTAAAGGTAGCCTAAAATCTTATTAATACTGGTCTAATAATTCTCTTTTCAAGAAATTTTGAATACATCCCGCAGTGTGTACAGCAAACTAGCTAAAATTGACTTGAAAAGATGCATCTTCAGACAGGGATGGAATGCTGACCTGGGACACTGGAAATAGTAAGTAGCCAGTTAGTAAGCGTGTGGAGGCTCCTTCTATAGATACACACTTCCTTACAATAGCAGGGGTTTGAATACAGATTGAATAACTTGGAGCAAAAGAAACCACTCAGAGTTTGAAGAACTCAAACTCTTCATAGCCTCCAAATGCAACAATAGCTGCAGCTGAAGCCTTTTCCCAGCAGCACCTCTGTGGAGCAAGTACCAGGCTCGTGCATTCCTTTGTGTGCTACACAACACTGCCAGCCAAGCACTGGCCTGGAATGAGGCACTTCATTGGTGTGAAAAACATAAAACCATCTCCCTGCAGCCTACAAACAGAACCTGTGATCCTAGAGAGGAAGGCAGAACACAAGAGGTAACTGGTGAAGACTCCCGGCCCTGTGGCTCACCTCAAAGGGTCAGTCCTTAGAGGCAGGGCCCGGTTGCCCCAGTGAACACCCACCTATTCTGTTATTTCCTCCCCAGGTAAGAACAGACTTGAATAGAACTTGAAGAAACTTGATTCTTGGACCTGAACAAAGCACTCCTTTCTTACAAATTACAGCCTTGAGCAAAGCAGGCTGAGAGAAGAAGAAAGAGCTGGCTTTGGAAATGAAGCTTAACATGAATGTTCGTTATCACAGCCTGTTTTCTTCCTTTAATTCTTTATTGTTAATTAATGACGGTGAGATTAACTGCAGAAAACTGATGGAACAGTCATTCTGCCTCATCCAAAGTAAATATCCTTTAATCTAAAACTGTCACTGATCTTACTGATGACCTCCTCAAATGCATATCCCTAAGATTTTAATTTTCAGGAAACAAGGGGAAGAGTCAAGCAGAAGATCAGTTCACAACCCTGGGACAGCATACCAGTATTTTTACTGAAATGTTCATGATACAAAAGAAAATAGAAGACCCTAAATTCTCACAAACACCCTCAGATCAGTGTTGCATCTGCCCACATATATAAAACCGGTTATTATGTCTGGCAGTTTTACCTTATAAAATCATCATTTTTCAAAACCTACTTTTTACTGAGGCAGGAAACTTTAAAAAAATAAATGATAAAAAACATCCCTTGATAAAAGAAAACACAGAAGAATCTCAACAAATCTTAGAAATTCTGATCCCACCATCTGTAATGTCCCTCTGCTTTCACTGAAGAAAATTCTTTTTGCTCACTCACAATCAGAAAAGTACAGGGGTCTGAAAGTTCATGTGCTTGACATTAGTAATATTTTAAAGGGATAAAATGTAGTTACTACTTGAAAGGAAAAAAAAGAGGTTGAAAATACTTTAGTGGCCTGAAGCACCCCTTGCTTATGTGGTATTGTGTTCTTGGGGGTGAGAAAAAGGCCATGTCATGCCAGAAGAACCTGGCTCCCATATATGCCTAAAATTTTGCAATAATAAGCCAACCATACAGCATGTAACCTGTGCTTTCTCATTAAAGCCACTCATTGTTATTGACAATAGTGTTTAAAGCTGCAACCATCTAATAGAATTCTATAGGAATATACCTTTTCCATAATGGAAAGCATTTCAAGAGGCAAAGAATTTGTGCACTATTAAAATTGTTACTATAACATATGTTGAATTCTAAAATTTATGAGTACAGTGATCATATATTGTAAGTATGTAATTACATGCATTGCAGAAGTCACACGTCAGCAGAGATTCCTCAATGTATTTAAGGAAATGTGACAAACCATGGCCAACACAGAGCTTTACTACTGCAGCCCTTCTTTTCTGTGACAAGTTTATGACCTGCTCCAGGCTAGTAACAAAAATCTGTAATTTTTTGCCCAAGAACTATTTAAAAATAAATTGCTGGTATGATAAAAGACCAACAGATAAGCCTATCAACTGTAAACCCCACCATTATGCTATTGGTGCAATGGTATCAAACAAAAACTGGCAGCCAATTAGCCCCAAAGCTGATCTAACAGCAAGGTACAAGCTACAAGTGACCGTGATCTTTAGTTTCAAATGTAGATGTACTGAAATGGCACCCGTTGGTCTCAACCCTTACACAAACACAAAAAAAGAGCTCCGACGGGGTGAAGGCTCTTAATGCTGTTCTCTTCTGCACTCCCAAGGTGATGGGTGCTGCTGCCAAGCCTGCAGCAGCACTGGTGGAATGACAAATGTCATTTATCACACCACACCAACTTTTTAAGACTGAACAGATTGCCAAAAGCAGGAGAAGTAAAGATATTATTTCTGTATTTAAAAATTCTAAACTAAATGTTTGAGTAAAAAGGAGACTTAACTAACCAGCAAGATTTCAACCAATTTTGCAGGACCAAGGGTTATATAAGTTCTTTTTCTAAATTCTAATAATAGGCTCTTGGACTAATAGTACCAGCACTACATTCACTTTTAAGTAACAAAGAAAATTAAAATCCACTTAATTTGTTCACTAACTGAAGTAATTCCATACCCAAACATCAGCTATTTCAGGCCTTCCTGATGGCAAGTTTCTCACAGAAAAAAACGAAGAACAGTATTTTCCCCATGACTTTACTTCACACTAAGTTAAATAATTTCTTTTACCGGTAAGAAACAAAGGCCCAGATGATCCATATTCCATGGCTTTCCACTGACCACGTTGTTTATGTGCCTCCAAGTAGTGTTTGACCCTTGAAGCAACAACTTCTTCTAGCAGCTTGCAGACCTCCTGGAAGAGAAACCACCGGCCTGGTTTGATCTAAATTTACAGAAATGCCCACAGGCACACAGCAGAAATCAATACAAAATTACCCCCTCTCACATTAAAAGGAAAAACATTGAGAGCAGAAGCACATCAGTTAGGAAATGAATGGGAAAAAGGAGGGGAATCAAACCATTTTTCTGCAGAACAAGAGAGGAAAGTACATTATGAAATTCTTACTTGGCAGATGAAATACATTATATTACAATGCTAACTTTTTTATCAGAAATTAGTTTCATATGCATTCAAAGGAGGAAAATGTTAAAATGTAGGATACATGTTAAAAATGTATCACAGCATGAGTTATTTAAGCAAAATTTTAGTATAAATCCTCTCAGGAATTGTCAACACACTATTTCTCTACAAGAATCCTTATAAACCACAACAGATATTCTGCTTCAGTGCAATTTCAGGGGGGAGAGGGGGGTGGAAAGAGAGAAGACTCTGAACAAATTAGGTCACAGCGACTTAATTGCTCTAATTAATTTAGATTGTTCTGCTCCTAAACATAAATGTTCATATCTTTCATACTTTCTTCAACAAAGCACAATAAAACCACACACAACTCCGGAAGAACAAAGCCTTCAGCCAGAATTACCCAGGAAAAAAAATACTTGGAGTAAAAACAAAAAATTCATCTCTTGAATACCAGAATAAGTTTTAAGCTTAATACACACATACATATTTGAGCCCTTTCCTCAGTGTTCTCATTTTCCATTGTTCATAACTATGTGCTCACAGAAGCAATACTTTGTGGCACACAAAAATATAACTTTACCTCTGTAATGTGTTTGGGTAACACATAAAATTATATAAGTAGTTTCTAAGCTATCTTGGCTTGAAATTTCCTTTTGATTAATGTAGAAAGTACTCAGAACAACAAATTTTTAGTGCATTGCTCTAAATAAAAGCAGGGCACATACATTAGTCAATCACAACCAGTATTTTCTCTTTACAGTAAGAAATATATTTTCCTTTCTGCTTGTAGAGTACAATTATAAATTACTGTATTTGCTTTTTCTTCTGTTTAACTCATTAAAGTGCTCCCATTACACATTCCTTCATGGGCCTGTGTTCAGGTTAGAATGAAAAGGTCTAGAAAGCAGCAGAAACATGGTTTGTCTTTGGTTCCTTCTGCAGCAATAAACATTACCATGCACTTCTTTCATTTACATGGAACATGTTTTACTTGTTAGGCTTATGGAAATATTATTTAAATGGCTTTCCACAAAGTACCCTACAGACCTCAGAGTGCAAAGATAAAACTTTGACTTTGCTATTCCAGGGGAAAAGGGATGTGGAAGAAAGGGCAGGGAAACTGGAAGGGCAGAAGGAGGACAAAAACTGCAGCATCTCACAGCAATCCCAAGAATACACTACATCCAACTGGTCACAGCAATGTGTCACAGTGCTGGTGGTCATTCCAACACCCAGCTGTATTTCCTTACACCAATCCCATGCTTTGGGCACTGGTGAAGTTCCCATCCTGCCCTCCATGGCACATGCTCCAAGGAGGAGCTGGCAGCCAAAAGGCCACTGGGACAGCATCACCAGGGTCCATGAGCTCAAGCTAATGCATTTCATCCAGGGTAAGCAGGGGATCAGCAGGAGCTGCATTTGTTACAGAGGCATCCACATTTCCCACAGACAGGCAGAGAGGGCTGCACCACCACTAGTATTTTCCAGAAACCACTTGAGATGAACATGTAAAAGCCCTCATAAAAAATATGTCAAAATAATCTTTCTTTGGGACCCTTCCTCCCCTCACTTACACAAAGATTCTGCATAGGACTTTCAGGAAGTGAATTGCAAAGCTATTGGACTCACACTTCTCAGTTGTTGAAAATATGCAACCTTTGTACTTCTCTCGAAACGTGCAGTCACAGAAATGCACTGAATGCTGTCCTGTCATGCCTCTTTATTAAATCAATCATGATCTAATTTCCTGAAATTAATCTCTTTTGTTTTGGCTGTCTTACAAAATACATTTTGAAAACGTTTAAAACTCAGATAACCAGGAGCGTAAAGCTGGTTATAAATAGAAAAGGGAATGAGCATTCATTTAGTCATAAAAAAGAAATCTAAAATATTTTCCCTATTTTCTTATTTCTCTGCTTAATAAACCACAAATCAGATGAACCACAAACTGCTAAATATTCAGCTTTTGCTCCCTCAGGATATTAATTTATTGTTTCTTTTAATTTCACTTAAATGTATTACTCTGAGATGTCTGGGGACGCTGTGCAGTGACAAGTTAATGATGGCATTATTAGGGAAGCTATCTGCTGAAAATTACCGTAACGGAGACTTGCGGGAAAGTCCACAGGCATCCCAAACATGTCCTGCCTTCGTTTTCAATAGGGAACTTCTCAAGTTCCCACACAGAGGAGAAAGCTCCAGCCAGGAACTCATCACAAGATCATGTGTGATTTCTCTATATTCTGATGAAAGTTACAGGCAGAATTTTGCAGCTCACTGATGCACTGATTTTCCCCAGTTTCATCAGGTTATGCACATGATACACTTAAAAATCATGGAAGTTTCTTTTCATAAGATGCAACAGTTCTACTACGGTTTATCATGCATATTTATGTTTTCTTGTACCCTCTAAATGCAATATCATTTACACTTCTCAGAATGAAAAAAGAAAATTAATAGAAAGATATTTCACCAAGAAAACGATACCTGGCACAATCTGGTTTATATCACAGAAGATAATTTACAAATGTTCATGAGAAACATATTTTTTAAATTAAAAGCTAAGTCAGAAGAATCCACATTGCATGCATGCATATATGTGCACACACACAGAGTTTAAAAATTAAAAAGCAAATTTAAAGTGGTCATTAGTGACCCAAAAAGCACATATGGTTGACTTAGGGGTCCCACAGCAACCACTGATGCTTAGGTATAACTAACAATATTCTCATAACACTGAAAAATTCTGAACAGTTCAAGGCAATCCAACATTTTCCCTGCAGCCACATGCTTTTGAAGTAGAATTGATATTTGTTGTACCTCTTTCTCATGATCTGAAAACCAGCTGGTGTCTTTACTGGAGCCTTGAGGCAAAATATGAACATCCACCAAGACAGCAAAGTTCCCACACTGGAAAAAAAAAAAAAAAAAAAAAAGAAGAAAAAACATGTTGAACTGCAGCTGCTAGGAAGCACATGTTGAGCAGACGGGGAGATAAACAATCAGGTAAGCACATGCATCTGATTCAGAGTTACAGCAGGCAGAACACTAAATTGTGGAAGTTTATGAAGTACGCAATTACAAATTTATCATTGTTTGTGGACAAGAAACAAGAGCACCAGACCTATCTTGGATAGCTCACTGAAATATAACAAGCAGAAGTATGTGGAATTTTCTTCTGCTATTTAAATGCCACTTTTAAATCTGAGTTCAAGCAAATTTTAATGTGTGAAAAATTAGCTCTTCCTTCACCAAACTCACATCATTCTATTTTCTGAAAATTTGGTACCACATTAATTATCCAGTTGGTGTTTAAAGTTTATTCAGTACTCAAAAATTCAGCATCTTAGAAGTCTTTTCCTCTCTCCAAGCTGCCTAATGTAAAGAACAGCAAGTTTGAAGGACTTGTCAGTGGATATTTGGTATATACCACATTTGCCATTTAGTCATTACTGTACTTTGAATGGTTAAATAATAAGGCTTACCTATTACCAAAGACTACATAGAGATAGTTGGGTGATATAGGCTACATCCCAAGACACATCAGCTATTTCTGAAATTCCTTGATAGGTTTTGATTGAGGACAGTGTGACAGACAAGGATTATTTTCTTTCATTGGTACATCAATCATTACAATGAACTAACACCAGGAAGAGTGAATGGCATGAACACATCCCAGTTCCACTGGGCATTTATTCACTGCTGCCTCCTGTCCTGCACAAAGATATGGGGCATTACAAGCTAATGGGTTCCCTTTTAAACTCAGCACCAAATCTCACTCAGACACCCTTTAACTAAATAACATGCAAGGTAAAAGCCAATTTAATCATTCTGGCTTGGCTGCTTGTGGCGCACTTGTGATGCAACGAAGTCACTCTGTGAGAAGACTGGACATGTGCGGTCACGGCAACTGCACATCCGGAATGTCTGACGGACTAGAAACAACATCCTGATCCCAGACAAACCTCCCATGTGCACGGACCATCCGGCGTGAGATAGGGCTCGTTTCAAGGGATGTTGCAGGGCTCACCTCCTGTCCTCACTCACTCTCTCCATATCTGCTCTTCACTGCCAAACATCTGCAAAGCCCAATCTCAGAATTCCAACTGCTAACAGAGTTAGTTCTACAAATAGTGGGATATATGGTTTTAGACTCTAGTTTTACATCACCTACAGTCTAAGGGATACATCAATATCTCAGGCTTATGGTATAGCACAAGTACAGTTGCTGAGAGTACCCTTACCTATGCCATTAGCACTAAGAGCCACAAGATTTAGCATTGATTTTATTAATCATAGCAGCGTATTTGGTAAATTAAAAACCTCTTGGTTTATAGAACACTTGGATCTGTAAATCAAATGCAAACAGAAGTTTCTAAATAATGATGCAAATATAATTAAAATGTAATTCATGGCCAGTGTTGTATTGTAGCTAGAATGCAAAAGTTTGGCAAATGAGACAGGCGTTGTGAAATCATTTTGAGAAACTTCTAAGTTACTTATAGGTATCAGTCACTGAAAGAGCAGAATGCTTTGATCTATTGTATCAAAAGGCTTCTCTTTTCTCCAGAGAACCAAGAATTGCCAGATGGCTGCAACAGCAAACCTTTCCAAGCTTTAAATGGATGACAAAATATCTCACAAAAATCTCTGGTGAATCATTAGTCAGCTCCAGCAAACTTTAAATTGACTACTGAACTTCAAAGTTAGCAGACGCTGCAGATTAAAGTGAAAGCCAGTAAATTATTCATGGTTCAGCACTAATAACAACAAACAAGTAGTTGATACATCAAGAAAATTCAAATTATCAAATGCTCCATGTTAATTGGCATCATTTTCTAATGACTACAAAACTTTATATATAGATACAGAGATGCAAAGTATAGACCTGTTTTTCAAGGAGAGAGAATGCTTGTAATTATTTTCTTCTGAATGGCACTATTTGTCTCAGTTGCCAATCTCAAAACAACTGGGAAAAAAGAAAATAACAAACCACATTCAAAACTACATAACGGTACAGTTAGAATTATCTTTAAAATTTTACAAACACACCTAACATTTGTAGTACTTCAAAGAAAAAACAAATACATATAAATAGTGCATAAATCCTTATAAGAGACAAGGTTTCCCCATGGAAGATTTTTATCCCTCTAAGCTTTGGAGCACTCTTCTTGTAGACAGCACACCTGAAAATATTTCAATAACCACAAGCCAACAGTTTTGCCACACAACCAGAACAGCTTTGGGACAGGACACAGGGATGCACAACTGGCACAGGCAAAGAGGAAGATGAGGAGTCAGAGAATACAAGCACAAACCTTCATGAGCCTCACTACATCCTATTTTTCATAAGTCCTGGACGTGATATGAGCGACAGCTCCCACGCAGGCTCCCCTGCATTCTTGAGCTGCACAATACCTGCTAGAGCTACACCTGACTTATGCTTTATGTGCCTTCACACGGTACAGCTGTAGGGATGATATTTATACTGAGCAGCTCAATACAACTTTGGCTGCTCCAGCAGCAAAAGACAAGTACAGACTAAATGCCAATACAAATAATTGCAGGGAACAGAGGCAAGTGGAAGAAAAACGAACACAGTTTTATATTAGCAGATCTGATGCTCTTATAGAAGTTTCTATTTTTATTTTTACTCTGATGATATGCAATTCCATGAAAATACTAGCTTTTATTTTAGTGGAAATGAAGTGTTTCCAGTCAGCATGGCTGCCAGATGCAACTCGTGACTCCTAAGTACCACAAATGAAAGGCAAACAAAAAGAATGACAACTTTTAATTTCATGCTTTCAACATCCATCTCAAAATTTGCACTGAAAATTGTTTTTTGAGGTGTGATTGTCAAAACTGAAACTTGAATGCCTGATTTGATGGGAAACACATTTGTCAAGAATCAATAGGAAAACATTTCACTCAAAAATTAAAGACAGAAGCAGATGCTCCAATTTGATATCCCCCATAGTTCTAGATTTCAAAAACTCTTCATTTTTACAAGCTGTTTTTAATGTTCACATTCTTACTCTAACAGTCTAATGACATTCATTGTGTTACTAAACAAAGGGCTTAAAATGATCTCAGAATGTTGTTAGTATATTGTTGTACAGCAATGGCGTCTAATTCAGAACATCTTTTCAGAAATCAAATTGTTTATACGACTACATCAAACACTTCATAGCCTCTGCAAATTTAAAATATAACCAGACACGTAACGTAAATAGAACGAAACCCAACACAAAGTGGTCAGTCAAGCAAATTCATCTGCTCAGAACCTGCTGAAACCTTGAAATAAGCACATATTAGACAGTGAACTATTATTGCAAATCCCCAATGAATAAATAAACCCAAATAAATACTTTTTATTGCTATACTCATTTTTACAATCAGTGGGTTCCTACATGGGTACTCTCGTTTCCTTAAACTGCATCACTTGAACAGCATAAAACTAGTCCTTAAAAACAGAAAGTCCTTGGGATGCTGGAGAGGAGCATGGTGGGTTTGTATTCAGTTACACCACTCCAAATGTGCTATATCATTAAAGCAGACAGCACTGGAGAACCAGCCTCCCAAGACACATATTAGGGTTTCCCATTTCTGAGATTACGGATGTGGGCTGGAGGGTCAGAATTAATTGAAGCTGAGTTGGAACAGAAACATCTGATAGTCTGGCTGATTTTTGGAATGGGTGGGAAGGAGCCGAGCTGCAACCTTTACGCACTCAAAACTCCAAAACTCCTCCATGATGAACACATAGGAACTGTTTACTTACTGTTCCCTCTTCCCTGAGCACTGTGCTACTTTGTTAGCTACAGAGAGAATTTTATTCCAGTCTTAGATTATATCTAAAATTAAAAAAAAAAAAAAATAGACTTGATCCCAATGACCACTCAAAAATGCCACTGGAAGCCCTTTGTGGCATTGTGACAAAATTGATAGGACGTTATCATCTCCAGTCTCCAGCTGGCAAAAGCACAGCCAAGAGATTTTGTGGGAAAAAATAAAAAAACCACACATAAAAAGCTTATGTGAAATATCTTGTCTTAAAATAAACAGGAGAATTGAAATATTTTCCATCGTAAGTTCTTTCTGAAAATCAGTAAGTGTTCTGCATTGAATCAAGCAAGTTCTAACATCTGCAGCATTAAGTATAATTATGTATTGTCATTGGTCTATACACTATGGCAACTGTATTATGACAAAATTCACGTTTCTGGGCTTATTAGAAGTTTATTCTCCTCCTTTATCTTTCTGATCCCAAAGAAAATGACTTGTTTTCTTTTGTTTATACTTTTAGCACCAATGATTTATAGTATCTTGACTTTTTCTCTTAAATAGCAAGAGGCAAAAATCACTTAAGCAAGTGAGCATACAGTACAAGAGATTTATCTGTCATTATACAACATTAATTTAACTTTCATTTACAAGCATGTCTAGGAGCACAATGATTGGAGGTAATGCAGAGTTTCCCAAACCATAGAGGACACTGTTCCAGTACTTAAATGCCTCAACCTGTATAAACACAGGAGTCAGGATAGTTATTTATGCCACCACCACTGCTGACGGCTAACAAGGGACAGAGGAACTTTGGTGACAGCTAACACCGTACATTTCTCATTCTTTTAAGTAGATGAAGTTACAATTTGATATGTGTATGACTTTTCCACATATTTTTCTCCAGAATCTCCAGGGGTTTGCTCATTTTTTGTTTCTTTTCCTTTTTCTTTTTTTTTTTTTTTTGGGGGGGGTGTCCAAGGGAAACAAAAAACCCCCAAACAAAACAAAAAAACAAACAAACCCCCAAAACAAACAAACAAAAACCCCAAACAAACAAAAAACAAACCAAAAAAAGTATGGGGGGGGGAGGGGAATAATAGAATTTTTTTTCACAGGCAGCAAAGTTGCACAGAAATAGTGTTTCACTGGTTAATGCTCAGAGCAAGGTGTTTTTCCAACTCTCTATTTCAGGAAGCAAAAGGTCACCAGTGAATGGTTTTACTGTCATGAGATTAATCAGGAGCTCACCTAACAAGAGGAACTTGCAATTATAGAAAGATTTCTAAACAGCTGATTCAGAAACAGAGCAGAACAAATGAGAGAAGCCTCCAGAAGAAGCCAAAACCAGGATCCCTCTAGAAAATCATGACATAAGTCCACTTTTCAAAATGCTCAAGAAATACGATGCAAATGTCGGAGTGGGGATAAAAAAGTTACATTCTACTTTTGACCTTTCTTCTGAATAGGAGCTGCTTGGTTCTGGAAATTGTACAAAGCTTGTACTTTGTTATAAATTTATATACTAAAGTTGAGAACAGTTTCAATAAATAAATCCTTCTTACTGAAGAAGGATTATAGCCATCAGCTAACATCACCTAGATCTTTTAAATTCCCGGCTTTCAAAGATCTGTGGGGTCACTGCAACAGTAAAAAGGGAGAAGCAGATCAAGGTCAAGTTAGAACTGGGTCTAACTTGAAAATCTATCCTCAAAGATAGCTGTACTCAATTATACACAGATTCAGCAGGAATTGGACAATCTAAAGTGCATTCAGACTTTCCAAAAGCAGGGAGGAAATTCCCCGTTTTATAACCTGCATAAGAGTTATATCTAAGTAATCTTTCACAACTGGTTGGCTTGCTTTTTTTAGAAGTATAGTTTATGTATGAAAAATTCCTGAAGGGAGGAGTATTTAATTTTCTGGTGTTTTAGTGGAAGAGAAGAAGCAGTTATCTGAAAAGTCAATCAATAAGTTATAGGCACACTAAAATCACACTGAGAGGTTCTCATGCCAAGCAAAGAGGTGTAAGCAGAGAACAAGCCTTTAGAACACACCTTTGATAAATGTGGCCTGACAACACATGAAACTAGGATGCAACATCAAGGCAGCATCTTAGACTCTTAACAGATGCAGATGGACAGGATATTAAACTTAAGAAATTACAAGAAAAAGAAAACAAGAAATACTTGTGAATTATTCAGCCCTGAGGAGAACATAGAAAAACCTAAGGAGTTTCAGATCTGATGGAGCTGTGTATGACACGGGAGACTTTCAAATTGAGGACTAACACACTGTTGTTAAAGCACATAATTGTGAGCGATCCACCCAAATCAACAGATTAAAATAAATTAATGAAGACACCTCCTTCAGAGAGCCAAGCACCTGCCGAGGTAAAAGAGCTGCATGTTTTCAGCAATGTAGGAACGCTGCAGTGCAAACAGCGCCTTCAGTTCATCACCCACAGTCAGGCTAAGCAGTAATTACTTAATCTAAACATCTGAACTGGTCTCGGAGAACTGCTCTATCAGGAACAATGTTGAAAAAGAGGCCTAAATTGCATGAGAGAATTAAGCATAATTTAGGTTGTCAATCTGTGCTGGTCTGATCCCAATTCCGTAGGAGGTTTTGTAGCCCACATATTGAAACGAGTCGTGTAGCTGGAGCTCAAACAATTGCAAAAAGCAAGTTTTTCCTTAGGGCAAAATCTCCAAGTAACAGTGCAATCTCACCATTGTTTTGAAAGGATATACACCATGTCCCTGCCTGTCTCAGGACTGATCCAGAAAAACAGAAATAGCAGCACAGTATTTGTTCAAGATAATAAAAAGATAATTTGAGATTCCAACAAGCTACTTTCACCCTCTTGTTGTGAAGTATTATTCTAAAAACTATGGTATTTTTTAAATCATTGCAAGCAAGCGATGACGAAATACCCATGTCTGCAACAACCTGTTTTTATGCCACTTCAGGCTGGGGAAGGTGAGCGGACGTATTAACTGGAGAAGTGAACATATTCACAATCTACCCAAATGCAATTAATTCTTAATTTTAAGGACACTTCCTAGGGCTTAGCCACACCAACGGAGTGCCACAGGATAACACATTATTGTGTATCACCTCATCATTGGTAAGTGGATGCAGATAAAGATCAAACTCTTACCGAGTTCTTACCCTGCGCTATCAATAATAAAAGTTTGGTATTATGAAAGCAATTCATGAGAAGAATTGCATTGCCACTGCTGTACTAAACTGGAATGGGGGACATTCTTTGGGGTTCTACAAAATCAGTACAGGGATTTCATTTCTTCCCCAGGTGGAGAGAAAAAGGCACTCATACACACCTTGTACAAAACACCCTGCAAGGCTGAATTACTCGGTGTGTAGTCATCAGATACTACAGCAATAGGTATCAAAACAACTGCCATGATTACTAAAGCTTCCAGAACTCCTAAAGATTGCCAACTGTAACATGACAATATAATTTTTTGAAGAAATTACAGCCAGTAATAAAAAGGTTTGAGGGCCTTTTTCAGACATTCAACTTGTTAAATGATTTTCACAGGTTTTCCCATACATGCTTTACATGCTGTATTTTAATATTAATCTGCCAGACTTTAAAGCATCAACAAAAGATCACCAAGTATGTATTGGCAAGTTACGGATGGATTTGTTCAGCATGAAAAGAACCACCATAGAGAAGGGCTGAGGAAATTAGCAATGTACCACCTGATTTTATGTATTTCTGCATATATCAGAAAACGAAGTGCAGTAAATATTAGGCGAAGACACCACCCTCAGTATCTTCTGAGGTAAACTCTGTCAGAGGAAATAAATCCAGCCATCAGATAGCATGAAAACACAATTTACAAGGTTCCCCTAAGGTGAAGCAGAGGCAAACCACAGTGTTTGTTTCACAAGGTAACGTGCACATTGCTGGGGTGAAGGAGCAGAGGTTTTCCAGCACATAATGCACCCATGACTATCTTTCTGAGTTATTTGTCCAACAGCTGCAGGGATGGGCTGACTTCCCTCTCACAAAAACAGAATGGGGATGTGAGGGCAGGTCCCACGCAGGAAATTGTTCCACGTGTCCAACTTTGCAATTATTTCAGATTCCTTTTTTATTCTAAGAGACAAGGTCTTACCTGCTGTGGAACTCCCTTCCTTCCCTGCCTCTCCTGAAAACGTTACCTACCGCAGCACGCGGCTACTGAACGGGGAAGCAGGAGGCAACACAAAACCAAACCCAACATCTGCAGCCCATGTTTCAATATAAAATATTTGCAGATGCTAAATCTTTATGCCAAAATAATTTAACAGATTAAAGATACATCAATTGCACATGATCAGACTTTAAGACAAATACATAAAGCAAAAGTATTTTTATTGGCTAAAAAGGTATACCGAGCCAAACTTCTTAATATTGTTAAATTTACTGAAATTGTTGAAATGTTGCATTTTCCAAGTATGTAAAAGAAGTTCTTTTTAACTCTGTGTTTTAACTGAGTTGTCTGAACCCAGCCAGGAAAGTTTCCGAACAGCAACAAGGCTTTTTCAGAAAGAGCGTAAGAAAAAAGTGACTCACTGCTGAAGAAGGCATATTACAAAAGTGACACCCTTTGGACAAAATCCTTCTATTAAGTGGGAGCATATTAAGTCAACACAGGGCAGAAGAAGAGGAAAGTTCAACAAAATATTCAATGCTTTATCTACAAAGGTACAAGGGAAGAAACAGATGAGTCTTTCAAATGAACAAGTGATGCTCTAAATTTTACTGCTGAAAAAGCAGAATCAGATGATGGAGAATACCTCATATTTCAAAATGGAAACAGATCAGCAAAAACCTCAAGGAATTACAAGCTGGCAAGCAAAGGAATATAATTTTTTTTTAATGTCCAAAAAAAAAAAAAATCATTTCATCTGGCATTGAACAGAGTATGTAATAAATAGACTTCGTGCTTAAACAAAAAAGAAAAATGGATACAAAAAGAATAGGAGCAACAAGTAATTTATAAAAATATGTAAAATATTAACATAGTTGAACACTGAGGAGCTGGTGAAAAGCAAGAATCAACTGTGAAAAGTACCTGGTGGAGTGTTTGTCACCAGAAAGGCTCCTGGGACTAAAACACAACCTGCTAAGGAAGCACTTTCCCCATTTGTCCATCCTTGCCCCAGACTGCCTCCATCTCACATCTCCCACAGGTTACCACCAACCAGAGCTGAACAGGTATAACTGTCCCCTACCTGAACCACTTTTGATTCAACATCTTTTTGAAAATGCATCCTAAAATCTACTGAGTTTGACAGAAATAAATAGGGAGTGACTATTCATATATCTCTCCTAACAAACTTAAGTGGTAACTGCTGGGAGGAGGACAGGGCAATGAAAAGCAGGTGGTGGATGACAAGACCTTAACTTAAATCAGATACAGCTGAAAAAGTGCACCTGACTCTGCTCCAACCTCAGGCCTTCAGGAGGCCCCAGTAACCCATCCCTGACCTTTAAGGAAGGCAGGTGAGTACAGCATTAGGTTGCACAGGTTAATCAGTATTTATTTACATGCCCCCACAGCAGGCTCACCAAACAGTTCTAATTCGTAAAAGTGAATCCTTCTGCAAATATTCCTCTTCCTGCAACTCAGTTTCTGAGGTTGGGAAGTGTTGACCATTTTTCTTCTAAAAATTTATAAAAATCAGTTAATTGACTCCAGTCTCTTCCAATAGTGGAAAGGGAAATCCAAACAAAGTGTGATTGTTTCTAACATGAAAACAAACATTTAAAGAAACAAATTCAGTACTTTGCATAAGTAGAGCCTAATCTCTAGCTGGCTTTGCCAGTTTATAATTCTTTTTCATACTACATGCACTGATAGGTATGATATTCACATGTGGTCAATCACATCATGAAAACCCAAGGAAAAACACTTGTGAAAAACACAATGTACAGACATTATGGGTAACACATTGTTCATTTTCACCTATTATGAAGAATAATAGAAACAACATGCTCTCAAGATTTCAGAGAAGCTCTGTTTTACAGATGGAGAGGGATGGAATGGCAAGAAGCATTGATTTATTCTCAAAAAACCATTTCTCTGTTTCACTGGGATCAAAAAAGCTGTTGCCTTAAAGAAACAAGGACATAATTTTAGTACAGTCAAAAAACACTACCAGTACCTAGGATTTCAACTGCTATTTGGGAATGCCTTTTTAAAAAGTTTTACATTTCAAAGCCTTTGTATTATTTTTTTTTTCCAAGTTTCCCGTGGATTATGTTACTAATTGGGAATATGTGGGAAATATTTCCCACAATTATGTTTAGAAAAATTCCAGTGATAATTAGCACCAATCCTAATACACGTGGAAAACATTAAAATCACTGAAAATGATAAATAGTGTTGATTTTATGCAACAAAATGTAGACATTAAATATATACAATGTTATATTGGGTTATATACCGACCCGTATGCTCTGACAGAAACAAGAAGTCTACAGGAAAAGGTTAAAAACATAAGCAAATAATGATACTTTCCTCAGCAGATACATTAGACTTTTGTCAACATGAGACCCTGGGTTTTATATTTCATAAGATGCATCTGTATTTGGAAGTCATCCGTGATTGTGTTCTCCCACAATTTGTTAACTGGTTCATAAAACTGCTTGAATATTTGCATCTACAACATCGTGTGGCAAATCCAATCACACATGCCACTAGGAATCACATGTTCTAGTTCATTTCAAATCATCATGTCACTCAATACTTTGAGATTTTTTGCACAACTGCATTTTAACCTTTTGTAACTCAGCTCCCTTCTCAGGTCCTTTACAAATACAGCATCTGCTCCAGAGTTCCCTGTTCAATGCCAGTAAAGCCTTCATCCACCTTCATCCTTCAGCCAGGGAATCTGTGCATGGACCTTCTTTTCCAGCTCACTTCAGGAGCCTTTGGTGAAGCACCTTGTCAATCCCTTCTGGAGAACCTGAATGGGTTATGGCAACCAGATTTCCCTGTTCTTAGACTCACTCCTGTAAAGATGCCAGAAGGCTGTGATGCTTGACTCCTGTTTATAATGGGTGTTTTGACTTTTTCCCAATGTATTACACTAATCCTGATATCCATTTATTCTGCCCCACTGGAGTTTGTGCTAATTCACCCAACACAGACGTCAGATATTGAACTGACAACTTTCTAGTCCCATCATACAAGGCACTCTCACATACATGGAGCTAGGACAGTTTAACAAGAGCAACATCTGCCAAAGTTCATTCTTCACACATACTCTAAAAGGTGGCTTTCTGTGTACTTATTCCAGTGCAGAGTACAAATTAACTACAACAAAATAAAATTAGTAAAGTGTATTAATACCTATTGTTTCTTTCGCAGCTGAGAACATTATGATTCCAAAGTTAATGCGTATGTTTCAAAAAGGTCAGCTCTTTAACATATTAGTAAATAGCAAAACTCTACAAATGCATCTTAGCACCCTGTCCTGTTGTGTGCAAATATAGAGAATCATGCATAAGCTAATGGCTAATTCTGCTTCACTTGTCTTCCATATTTCCCCTAAAATGAACCAAACTGCTGGAAAAAAAGTCCCACCTTCTGTAAAACAGTCTCTCAAAATTCTTATTTTTATCATTTTCTATCCAAAAATACACATATTTGTACATTCACTAGATTCTTTTTCTCCCTGCTCCATCTGTAACCCTATTGCAAAAAAACTGTCAAAGGCCTCCTAATTCTTCCATGACATTTTTCCTGAATTTAAATACAAGACTTTCTCGACACCTGCCAAGGTCAAAATTCCTCCTTAATGCATCTTCTAAACAGGCAAGGGCTACAGTAAAACTGACAGGAGAAAGCAGCTCAATAAATTCAGCTATGCCATCTATTATCGGGCATCTAAGATGTCACCTGGCTGAATTAAATCCTGCTTAATTGCAGTGTTTATGTCTACCCAGCAAGATGTTAAAATGGAAAATTAAAACGGAATTACTTAATATGTCTGCAGCACATCTAATTTTCCATAACCTGTATCCACCTGCTTAGCTCTCCAAGGGTGAAAGAAATACAGTTTAAAGGTAAAAAACTTCCCTGTTTGCTGTACTGAAACTTAATGCCCATGATCAATAAAAACAAGAGAACCATCATTGTCAACTGCTTCATCTCTCCTGAGGAGTAAGCAAATAATTTTCATCAGTTCTAATACTGCTTCTCTGAAAAAATGAAATTTGGAGACTGATGCAGCATTTCACATTAATAAAACCAGTGCATTTTACTTTACACGAGGCAATAATCAGTTGCTAGAGATGTAAAAACTAGGCCCAGATTACACTCCATGCCAACAAAAACAACTGCTCCTTAGCTTGCTAGTCCTTTTAATTTATTGCCATAGCATGGAGATATAACTCCTATTTGTAATCAACAAAAAAAATTATTGGTGCCTCAGCCTAAGAGAAGACTTTTTCCCCAGCTTGCTCAAGTTCTGGTCTATATCACTCTCAGTTCCCAAGCCTCTTTCCACCTCTCCTTATCTCAGTCTTCATTTTCCCACTGTCAAAGCCTGTTTTTCCAGGAAGGAAAGTTATGGTAAAGATGAGGAATATTGTTCAGCACCTCTTTGCCCTTTGGCACTGCTATCAAACACTGGGATTTTATCTGCCACATTAGCAGAGATCTTACAAAAAACACATTCCTTTTTGTATAATGTACATGGTGGTCACTCAAACAATAACCAGTAACAGATGTCTGAAGTGAGGAGAATGGACTATTTAAATAGAACTTTATAAATTCTGATGATCCTTTCCCAGATTTGAAACCTTGACACTTAATTTATAACTATCAGTATGGCCCTATCCTTCCCTTTGTGTATTTATTTCTAGTTCCAACTCGGTAAGGATACTTTGCCTATCATGCTTGAAGTTTCTCTCTGACCCTGCAGATAATCTTACCCTCAACTTACCTTCATTTAACAGTGTAAAGATAAAAATGAAAAAAACCTCTGCAAAGAATCCAGCAGCCAAATAAGGAATTCTGACATAGCTATGAACTTACATGCTTACATAAAATTACTGGTTTCATTCAGTACCCTGCAATGACCATCTGGGAAAGCTTTTCTTTCAAAGGAAACACAGAAGTATGAAAGAAATGTAACCTGCCAGAGTCCACTGAAGTTTCGATGTTACAAGATTTGTATTTAGGTCTGCTTTCCAGGGGCTTTTAAAAAGTGCTCTCACTCAATATTCATGGGAAATTAAGTAGTAACTGCTTTAAATATCCTTATAGTTCAATATTACAAGAAAGTGTTGGAATTTTAGAAGAAAATTCTGCATGAATCTATAGCTGTAAACCTTATCTGCCAACAGCACTTTCACTCATATGGAAACAGCAGAAGTAAAGATCCATTTGGCATAATACAGAACCAGATTTTAAGACTACAGTCTTTCTAATGCTGCATTATGTTTAATTACCTTGTTTTCACAGTCCCTTTTAAGATAATAAAGATTCCTGTATGTACTTCTGGATACAGATGCTTAAGAAAAAAATATTTTCAAAAAAACGTTATTAATTATCCATCTTATAAAACCAAAGGATATCACCAATAGTAGAAGCAATGGAAAAGCATAGATTTTTAAAAGACATGGTCAGATTCTGCCATTGTAACACCTCTGCACAGATGCAGAACAAGTTTACAGACACACTTAGAGACTCAATTTGTTGTACTTGAGGACAAAACTTATCCATCAGTATCTTTAAGGTTGTAGATCCAGTAGAAGTTTTACATTCCCAATTAAATTTTTCAAATAGTCAAAATTAACAATAATCCCAGAAGACATGCAACTCTTAACATTTAAAAACTTTGCAATCAGCTTCAACAGCAAAAATCCACGTGCATTCTGCTGAAGACTTTCAGAGATGAATTTCAAGATCACTTGTAGGAAATAGACTTCCCCTTTCTTCTAGGCAATGCAGCAGTGGTATTTACCCTGGCGGGCAGCAGATAAACAGATCTGTGAAGCATTTCTCCAACTGACAGATCATATTACAGGGCAGAAAGTTTCTTTCCTTCCGGGTACAATACTCACCCGTACCCACTGCACTGGAAATCCATTGTGCTCAAGAGACCAGGCTGACAGGAGGAAAGGCCTCTTTGCATGCAGCAGTAACATTGCTGATGGAACCTAAGCAATGCCTACCAGAAGTCACAAATTTTATATTAAAATACATGACAGCAGATGCTACTAATATAATGTGATTTCACTGGTTACAAAACCCACCCCTGTCATACAATTGTAAGTGTGAAAACCACAGGAGCAAAACCCAAGGATGAACCCTCACATGCTGCAAAAATCACCTACCAAAGACAGGGCTGTGCCAAGTGAGGAACTTTAACAATATCTGCAGAGCTAGAACAGCTGTGGCTGAGATTTCACTTCCTACAAGTCTGCATCTTTTTTAAGAGCCACACAGGAAAGAGTAACCTGGTTAAATTAAGTTTAAAAACCTACCTTTTTTTCCATTAATTTCAACATGGGAAAAAGAAAAAAAAAACCAACAAAAAACCATACCTACTTTACAGATTGAGAGGGAATTACCCTTTGGAAAGCAGCAGCTCATTTTTTAATTTAAAAAATTGATAGTATGCTAGCTGCACAACTGTCTTTGGTAAAAGCAATGAAGGAACAGAGATGACAGCACATGACAGATTACAGCTCCTGGATGTCAAGAACCACACAGACAGTTCACAGGCAAGTGAACACACCATCCATTTCATCTGATTCACATTAATAAGAGCAAGACAAAAAAGAAAAAAAAAAAAGATGACTTGGTTTTAACATGTCCAAGAACACTATTAAGCTTCATTATACTCACCTATATCCATGTATTTATATCTTTATATTATTTTTTGCTTGAATTTAGTAACAAAGCTCCACTCAGGGCTTTTTAAAAAGATGGAAAGACAAGTATTTGTATATAGCAAAGGCAGCAAAACCACACATTATTCAACAATGACTAAGACCTACTGTGTTGCTAAGGGGCACAGGTAAATGAAGAGGAAGTATTTCCTTACTTGCCTGATATGAAGAATGAACTCATGATCTACTGTAATGTAATTAACATCAAAGAGAAGAATAGTGATCAGGGTGTGTAAACATTTTAATTCATTAATATTAATGACTATAACATGGTAGGAGGGCTAGATGTTCCAAATCTTGCTGGCTTTAAGGTTTTTCAATATGGCCTTCAACCTCCCTTCATTAGGTTTTCAGAGAAACACTGAAGAACAACAGCCCACAAAAATACTTCAATTTTATCAACCAAATATTTCTCAAAAACTTCAGGTAAATATAGAAGTGTTTAAAAGCCGTCATGAGAAATACACCCTTTTTGCATGAAATATTTTATATAACTGTATAAAAACAGAGTGAAGCAATGCTATAATAAAACACAATCACAATATCCTACAGAAAGACTTCCAAAAAGGCCAAGGACACCACACATGCTCCTTGATGACTGCAAGTACATTTATGAAGTTAAACAGTCTCTGAATATGACCTTGGTAAGGGCAGGTGGAAAAGTGATTAAGGAAAATCTGCCATCTGATGACATTGACTCCCACAGGGAAATGGGCAGGATTGGAGGCCCCACAGACCTCTCCCCCGACTGGATCAATACAATTAACCTGCAGTAAGCCATCAGCCTTTCTTTGGATTAGCACTAGGGAAGGATAAAACGTTTTGCCACTCTGTGTCCCCTCAGGGGCCTTAGGTTCTCCTTCTGGGGTGCAAAGGGGTACATAAAACAGACAATTGTGCCCATCATCCCTCAAAATTTAAGCTTTCCAGCATCTAGATATTCCTGATCTCTTCCCTGTTTCAAGCCACTGAAAACAGTTTTTCAAGCAATTAATCTTGCCAGTCGAGATTTTTCATCAGTTTGAGTACCACCACTCCTAATCCTCATCTCATTATCAAGCAGCTATTAACTCCTGTTTTACTCCTGCTGCTCCATACCTTGTCTTGTTCCTAACCTGCTCTCCACCTTTTAGCTCAGTTCCCAGCTTGACACAGCCTGCACATCCCTGCTCCAGCACTGACATCCATCGTTCATTTTTTCCTCATTCCTGCTCCACTGCTCTCCTACCATCAGTCTTTATTCCTCACACAAACTACTGAATATCCCTGTAGCCCATTCCCGTGCCAGCTACTCCCAGGCTCTGCTCCATAAATAACAAGAATCTTCAAACAGTTTTTTGCTGTTTGCAGGGCTGTTTTCTTTTTCTTGTTTTGTTTTATTATTATTTTTTAAATTTTGTTTAAATAAATCATCCAACCCTTTCTCTTTACTTTCAAACTGGACAGGCTCCATCTCCCCCCTTTCTCATCTCCAGTGCAGCAGAGGCCACCAAGATCACAGGAGATTCACTCTCAGTAGAGGGTTTTCCTAAATGAAAAGTGAATCTAAAAACTGATTTTCCCAAAGCTGTATAATTTGGTGGGGAGATTTCCAAACCAAGGGCAAAGGGCTCATCACAAAGCTCCATCACAAAACTGCTGCTTCTTAAAGCCTGGGATTTGTTACCATGCAAAAGACTTGGATACATAGCTGGTAGATATGTCCAAAATAACACCTTTGCAGGGAGTAAATGAGTTAAAAGTTCTGTTCCAATTATTTTACTAAACCAACTTATCTGCATGAAATTTGTAATTTAAGTTAAATACTTAAAATCTTGGAAAACAAAACAAATATCAAGAATTTAGTTTTAACTAACTGATAGAAATCATTTGCTGCCTCACTTTGTAATTTGTATTTATCATTTTTTCATCAAAGGAAATGAAACTGGGCCAGACAGCAGAACAGGAATGATGAAACATCGATTCTCTTTGTTCATATGCTGTTTAGGAGAACAGTATTTTAGGGCTTTACTGGGCAAAAGACTCATTCCAATTTTAACAAAACATCTGGTTTGAGTGGTGCTAAGAAATGGCAATTGAATTTAAGCAGCAAAGAGCACTTAAGTCTTAAAAATAAAAAGATAGTGATCTACAAACTGAAAGCTTTATTAATCTCCAGCAGTAATATTGACACATTTATTAAATACCTTATAATACTGACTTCAAAAATGCAGGTTTGCCTTTTAAGAGTTTCACATAAAAACTCATTCTGTCAGCTGACTATCCCTAAAACTGAACTCCCCTAACAATTTCCCTTATCCTTGTTGCAGTATCTGCATTTTTGAGATCTTTAATCGGTCTTATGTACTGGTGTGCCATTATTTTTATCTTGTAAATGAAATACTCATAGAAAAAAAAAGCACTTCAGAATTGTACAAAGTCATAAGCAAAGCTCAAGCGAAGTATTTTAATCAAGTGCCCCTGAGATCACAGAATTAATTAATGGCAACCTTCTTAGGAGCAGTGGCAAGTCTAACTGATTTTACAGCCTACTTCTAATTAAACAAAAAAATCCTTACCAAAGTTCTGCACATTTGTCTGATAAGTTTGGGGGACCATTCTTTTTGTTACTTGCAAAACCTCAAAAATACGTTGAAACTAAATTCATAAATATGCTAACAAATTATCTTTGAGAACAGAGATAAAAGACACTATATAAACCCAAACAGTTAATATTTGAACAGATACATTGCCCATTAAAATGCTTTTATGCCATCTTACTCTTATTAGCTCCATACATACATATCCATATGAAGAACTTGTCTATCAGAACTTGTAATCCTCAGTTCTTTGTGATGAAAATGATATGGCACTTAGGTAATATTGCACACGACCACTGCACTTGCAGTTCCTGCCAGTAAGAAGAATGCTGAAAACATGCATTAATTACACAAAAATAAGGAAAACAAAAATTCCCAGCTATTTTGAAGCCATGCCAAGTCTCACAATAACTGAGGCTGAAGGAGATGTGCATTCCTGTCCCTATAGCTAAATTCATGTCAAACAGTAGCTACAGAAGGTTATTTAATGTATTGTACCTGTGCCTACCAATATCAAAAAGGTGTAAGTACAATATTTATGAAAATTATTGCTCCAATAATTGAATAATTTTGAAGGTCCCAAAGCCAGCCGGGAAGAATAAAAAAGTCCTCTGTTTTACTAAAACCACAGTGATGATGCAAAATAACTGTTTGATCTATTATATATTTGAAAGCACTAAGCTAAATGCAGACAGTAATTGCTGACAAATCCCAGTAGTAAACAAACCAGTCTCACATTTTACATATTATCAAGAGGCTACAGAATTAATGGTTACAGCCAAAGAAATGTTGACACAGTTGCAGATTGAGCCTTAACATGCTGATCATGTTAAAATGCTGCACAAGAAATATTTTTCCACTTTGTAAAAAGCCAGACTGTTTACATGCGTAAGTGGCTGGAGATCTTGTTGTCTGTGTGTGGTCTTAACATTTCAGTATCATAACCATGAATATAAAGAGAAGCAGCATGAAATAACCTATTATACTTACAATCAATGCCAGACTGCACATATTAGAAGCACTGAGATTTACGTTTCTGAAAATGAGCATTACAACACACATACCTACATACAAAGCTTTTATTTCCTTTTCTAAAAGGAATTAATAAATTGAAACAAAGCTTTTCTAAAAGTAAAGAGGACTCATATTTCACAAAATTAAGTTTTCTTCCCTTTACATTGCTTACAAAGGAAAAAAATCAAGAAATTAAAAATAATAAACATCATCATTGCTAAAAGCTGAGACATTCTGTAACTATGGTAATTTCACTTGTATTGTTTTAGCACATAAAATGTATTAAATTGCCCTAATTTTTATACAAATATAGCATATATAACAGCTCTAGCTCATCAATGTCTTAAACCTCTAATCTGCTGATTCTTAGCTGATTTTTGCTACAAATTGCTGTTACTAATTTACTTAGGAATCACTGGAAAAATCTCCTGCAACAATTTTTTTTTCCTTTTAATAAAAAGCAAAGCCTTACTGAGGAAAGAGAACACTGTGAAATCATTAAGGAAAAGAAGATGCAAGCTCCCTGTACTGCAGGGAGACCAATTAGCAGCTTTACCATTCACACACAGCCAAGGACTGCCAGTGGGTAGGTAAAGTGTATCAAACTGTCCCACCTTCCCACTCCCTATGTCTAGCAATCAAACATGTAATTTTAAAAGGCAAGTATGCAGAATAAATAGAAATACTTACTTCAATCACTTAATGCAAGAACTCACAATATTTTTCACACTAATTGAGACTTCCTGCCACAGCCAGCAACAGAAAACAGAGGCCCTCATCCTTCCAGCATCTATCTGTGAACCCCACTACCCATGGCTGAAATTCCTAAGATTTCAGTGGGAAAAAAAATGAAGGCTTGAAAGTACAAGGTTGTATCAAGAATGCATCTGTCCAAAGGTTTGAGACAGATTTCTGGTCCTATTGTTCATTTGCATATGTGGGAAGCTGAACGGGGAAGGAGGAATAACCTATTAAGTTTCCCACATTTATACCCTATTGATAATTTAATGTGTGCACAGGAAGCAAAGTTCTTCAAAACAGTTTCTTCTCTAAAATTACAGGATTGAAGTTAGAAGAGAAAAAATCAGGAACATAATGGATGAACAGAATTAACACTGCGGGATCATTCTAATTCCATTTGGGACACACATGCCCCCATGAGGTTGCGTTTCTGTTCCATAAGCATTTAAGAAAAATAAACATGTCACCGAAAGTCTTTAAAAGTACACTTCCCAAATTAGAGAAACGAACAGGGAGCCAATAGAAAAGAAATATGTATGAAGGGTAATTCACTGCAAAAACAAACAGTAAATGACCCTTGAAAGGGGTCCTTCTGAGTTTCCTGGAGGAAGCAGCATGGCTCTGTAACCAGGCAGAACTGCAGTGCAGTATCCCCACTTTCCACTCCGGTCTCACAGGAGGGGGCCTCGTTGGCTGAAGTGTCCTAGGGAGGGAGATCCAAGCAGACTTACAGGATTTCCATGGCTCTACTGGCCTGTCAGCCCGGCTATTGGAGCCTGGCTGCTGGAATCTGTATTTTTTGGTAAATAAAGCATTACGCTACACATTTCTTCAGTGTGGAATTATTTGTAAACATTCAGCTTTTGCTCTAGTCCAGAAACATTAATGGATTGGTTGAAGACAGCTGCAAACAACAAAGGAAGGCCTGAGAATTTATTTTGTGTAATGCCGGACTGCAAAACCTTCCTGTGGAAGTCACAGAGGGAAACTCCAGAATACACAAGCATTCGGTGGCAGATTGCCTTTGTCTTCAGGTAGCAGAGTACTCATTCCAATCCCATCACCTGTTCATGTGCAGTCTCTTCCTTAGGAAGCTAATGGCAAATTTTTGCATTTTTATGCTTATTATCTGCATTTATCTGCAATTTAACAGTTAAACAGGCTCCCCTGCTATTCAACAGCAGTTGTACAGGTGACAGCTTATGCCACAGTTGCTCCCACCCCATAGGACAGACCTTCCACAGCCTGTTCCACGACCCTGCCACTTTTTACTTTACTCCTTTCCCTAGTTCTGTCTGATTTTTAAGCCTCTATACAGTGCTGCTGTAAACATGAAAATAATAGCAAGGGAGATCTTTGCTGCTGTGAGAATGAGCTCTCACAGAACGGAATTTTCATAGTGTTTTCACTTTGTGGAAAAGCCTGGAATCCTCACCCTGAATACACAGGAACCTCCATCACACAGCCCACAGGAAAACTACAAAACCTTGCTGTTTTTCACCACACTAGTAAGGTAATAGATAACACAGCATTTAAACTGAATTATCTTTTAACTGATTAACTATTTTAACATTTAAACAAATAGCACATGGACATTTTGAGGAGATCCAAAGCATTACTGAAAACACAAGGGAACAAATCTAAACATCTTAAGGGTCACTGAACTGACTTGCAGATGGTCAAATGAGAGAAACGAGCAAGCCACTTGTTGATCAGGGCCTAACCACCAAACCTGTGTGGCAATCCAAAGAGAAAGACATATTTCAAAACCAAGTACCAACATGGTGACAGCCAGCAGCAGCAGAGATGATTTGGATTTGGCCATTACTACAGAGTAGATGCTCCTGGCGAATGAGCTTACCTTCTTAAGTACCATTACATTGCCTATTCTGAAACTACCACTTGTGTCAATTTAAAGCCACCAGTATCTCTGTAGACAAAATTTTTGAAGTATTCTCTACTTCTAAACTAGTTTTAGACTTGTAGTCCACAGTGAAGACCAAACTTTCTACTGGGTTTTAGGAATCTGTGATCATCACTGGTATTCCTAACACTTTGTAACAGCTCGAATACCCTGGCCTACTTACAAATCTGGAAATTATATTTTGCCATCTTCATTTTCTCGGCTTGGAGTGTGAATGCTGCCTCATAATGGTACATGAAAAACAGTTACCTCACCTTGTCACAGCACTGGCTACCAAGAAGAGAGCTTTAAGTGACTTTCTAGGTGTACAGCTTGAAATACTGTGAGATTCCTTGATGCTTGGAAAAGATAAAAAAGACAGGTTCTAACAATATCCAGGTATCATTTCACTTCTGAACTTACAATATTTTTTTATTGTATTCTTCATCACTGGATTTTCCTTCCCAAAACCTGTATCATAGTTCAAATAGGAATTTACAAAACCAGATTACATCCCAACAGTTACTACATGCTTAATAATGAAGGCCTCTCCAAAACAGCAACAGCAAACGAACCATCTCTAATAACCCTACGGAAAATGGCTTCAAATTAGCAAAAAGTTTTCTGAACTATGTAGAATATGCTGAGCATCTGTAATTAAATCTCTTTCCAGTTCATAATCAAAAAGTACCCCTAGTTGTATTCTCCACATATTCTACAAATCAAAATTCCTGCCAATTATCAGGGTGAAGGGATAGAGACAAAGACACATTTTCCTTAACATTTTTTTGTCCTTTGAGGTCATCTCTAAACACCATCCTATTTCCACCAAACAATAGAAGCAAAATTAAATATTCAATTCAATTTACTGAAACACGCATAAATTGACATTAAAACATTTAAAACTAGTGACAAATTCTATCAGTTTTCTAAAGAAATCTGTAAACCGATGTTGCTCTTTTATTCCAGCCATGGCAGCCAATGATGATTTAATCACTGCTCTCTGCTATTCAGCTATTTTATGTTATGCTACAAACATTCAGTACTCACTCTTTGAGATGAGAATATGTTGTTGTTTGATTGCTTTTTTAAATTATGGGCTTCATTTTCAACTTTTGATGTGTCAGGCTTAATCCTATCATCCAAGTTGTTTGTAAATTCCCTGAGCCATGGATTGTGACTGTGTCAGTTTAACACCCAGGCAAATGAGAACCAGAGACTTGCAGACAATACCACAAAGGGAATGAGTAACTCTTTGGAGGCTTGTTTTCCACTGCTGAAGATTACCTTATTATGGCAGAGCAGCACACTCTGGTACAGCTCAAATGATTCTCCTTCCTATTTTTATGCTACAGGAATGTCAAAATAAAGAAGGGAAAGTTATATTCTGCATGAGCCTACTAACTGTCACATCCTAGGATCTTGGCATTGAACAGATCCTCTTTAATGGCCCAAGAGTTGGCTCTTTCCCAACTCTTTAGTTCAGCAAATATTTTCTGTTCAGATCTAGACGTTGCTATTCTCTCAGCCTTTATCTGTATGATACAAAGCAGGATAAACCACAGCCATGTATATTTGGTCCATTATGAGTGCTATTAAATCACTGGGATATTCAATGAACAAAGACAATCCTCAGAGTTTACAACAGGAGAATATTGGCTCAAGCTTGAAAGGCTGTATTTAACTATACCTTATATAAACTATTGTTTCACCAGCACAGTGGTGTCAGATATGCCAGGCATCGTACTAATTCCTGGAAACTAAGCAGGGACTTGCAAAGAGGACCTTGCACACAGAACAGAGCTTAGTTTAGCTCACTTATTGCATAACTTTTTTGAGTAAAATGAGGATAGAATTATTGAAGAAACTTTACAAGCCTCAGTCATCAACAACATGAAAATGCTGAGAAAATGTTCTGTGGCTATGACACATTTTCTTGGGTGGAAACCACTGTGTCATTCTTCCTTATCTCTGCTCTCACTCTCCCTCAAGACCAACAACTGACTGTTCTCCAACCAGCTTTGATGCAACATTTTTACAGTGATTCTCCACTTGAATCCTATCTCATAGTACATGGCAAGTTACACAGAAAAAGGAAAAAATCTCCATTTTGCTGAAGTGTGGATATTAAGGATTTCCTGCACAAGGATCTGTCTGCAAAACACACCTATAGCAAAAACAGCAAAGAACCCTTCGTGAAGGTCAAAGACAAAAAAAGTACAAACCCAAGAAAGATGGTACTTGCCCTTAAGGCTTCATAAATGCACCCTACTTCCCTAGCAAAGTGTACACAGCCAACAGGAAAATACTCAAATCACAGAAGTGAAGATTTTGGTTGAAAACATCTGCACATGATCTAGACCACAAACTATTTTTTCCCACTTTCCCAAGTGAAAAGCTTTCAGTTAGTTACAAACACTGTTTGGTAGTAAGAAGGCAGAGTTGTCTCTTGTGCTGGCCTCATTCAAAGTACTGCATTCCTTGAAGCAGGGAAATAAACAATGGGTGAGCTTCACATGTGAAGGGCCAGACACCATGGCTTGACAAGACCCAGCTTCACTCACCACACCTCTGTATGACTAAATGAACATCCACAGCTGATCTGACTCCTATTTGATATAGAAAGGTGTTTATTCCTTCTTTCATTTTGCCAAGCAACATCACACGAAGGCAGAAGTTGACAGATCCTGCAAAAAACACCACCACACAACAGCAGAAGGGCCCCAATACAGACACACCGTGCAGAAGTTGCCTTCTGCAGTAAGAGTTCTGTCAATCAAGAGACCTCTTCCCTCCATATTGGGGCTTGTATTTCAAAGGGGTTTTTAACTTATTACTAAATGTCTTTATTATATCTGCAACACTTTGCCTCTCCATTACAACATTGCTTGTGGTAATGAAAATGGTGGAGAGGTATTCAGAGAAAAAACAAACACCACAACACAAACAAGCCATGACGTTTCCATATGTAATTTGTTGACAAAGTTTGTATGACTGATATTAAAACATTCAAGAAATCTCTCTTATTTCTACATTTTTTTAAATATCTGAAGTTAATTTTCAATTCTGATGAGACCATTCTTTTTCAAACTAGACAAGTTTTTGGCACAAAATAAATACATGATGTTCATAATCTAAATTTAAAATGAGTCAGCTGGAAAATAAATAGGAAAAAAACCAAAGCAGAAGCGAAGATGTAACTAAAAAAATGTAGGAGTTTGCATGTTAAATTTTAAAGCATGAATTACTTAGTCAACATTTGTTTATTTTATATTAGTCATTATTGTAGCAAGTTTCAATCACACACATTTGAAGCAATTTAATATGTTGACTTTCTTAAGCATTGTGTGTCAGAAATACTTCCAGTCAAAAGAGGGAAACTAGATTAAGACAAAAATCACCAGTTGAACCCCTAATCACATTAGAGTGAATGAGCCATCCCACACTACCCTACATTCAAATACTGGTTGAGAACCTTTTTCTGCCTTACAACATAAAATCATATACACCTAAGCCTAATGTAACAGGTCTTTTCATAATTCTATTTTAATTCATGCATCCTTTCACAGTCCCTGGGGAATCGCAAATCAGCAATGCAGAAGATTTGATTTTACTCATTTCATACTGGAATTAAAATCAATTTATGTTTTATTATTTGGCTGTATCACATTTCCATATTTTTCCAACCTAACTTCCTTACACGCTGACATTATAGATGAACAAAATATATTAAAAACACAGATAAACTGGACTGAGGAAGTGTGTCCCTACTTAAGCTACAGCATGCTACCAATATACTCCTACAGGCTCTGATCCAAAGCCCATTGACTCCAGTGAGGTTTGGGTCAGATCTACTGTAAAAAGAACTTAATTCGGTAGTGGTAAATGATATCCAAAATATACAATTTGATTAGAAATCACTCCAAGTATCACTGTGAAGAATGTTGGTGACTGCTTCACAGCTCATACAGATTTTAGTTCCTTGAACTATTATTAAAAGAAGTCTGGAATTCCAAGTTTTTGCCAACCACACTGTTGCAGCTTAATTGGGCAGCTGACAACTCTTAGAAAATAACTGCAGTATCATCTCTTTTAGAAGAACTAGTGTGGGAAGTGAAACACTTTCATGGGAGCTAAACTTTCTGGAGTCATGGTAATGAATCTGTTTTCATCAGGTGACCATGAGTCATCATTTTATCAGCAGTTTAAAGGACTTTCACAATAGTTGAGCGTCATCGGTGCCCATGCACAGCAGTGACTGCAGCACAACAATGAAACGGGGCCATGTGCTGTGGTACCATTATTTAAGGAAAAGTCTGGCTACTGACTCAAGAAAAATACTGCAAAGTCACGGTGGAATAAGTGCTGCAGGGAACACAAAATGTCCCCAAACTGGAACACAAAATGTCCAGAAACGAAGCTTTTATTTGAGAATTGAAAGTAAGCAATAATTTTGCTATTAAAAATAGATGCCTTTTAAGGAAGTTGTGAACTATATGGATGAAACATCGGGAAAGAATAAAAACGTGTTGTCAGTCACTCTTCCCCCCTTTACTCCATAGGCCTGTCAGAACACACTCTTATACCAACTATTCAGATAGCTCCCACATACTAGAATCCATCTACATTGTCCTAAGTAAGGAGAGGCCACATAAAAAATTACCAAAAAACATTATAATACATTTTCATTATCATAACATCAAGAGCAAAAACTGCATCACTGCATCATGAAACTGTTTTTACCAGGTACTGCATAAAACATGGATGCCTTTACCTCCCAGTCTACTAACCTCCATCTGAACCCACTGGAAAGAATTGAAGAATTTCACCTACAGTCTAAGCTGAAGCCTCTCCCAGGACCTAAAGACACTCTGTGACCCCACGCAGCATCGCTGCTAAGCCCTCATGTTTTGCTGGACTCAGAGAGATTCAAGTCTGCTCCTAAGTTTCCCATCCTTTCCTCCTTCAGGGCTGGACTCCGAGGTCAAGCAGGCAGCACCACCAGGATCTCCACGAAGCAGAACAGTGGAGGTGTAAAATCTGGTAGTGCTGGTCAGAAATAAAGCACACGGCAAGTATCATGGAACCTACAGTCTTTGAATTAATTAGATTAAAAAAATACCATGCTACTTAGTATGGTGGGTATTTAGAATCCCATATCACTGCCACAGTAATATAGTGCTCACAGTTAGCAAAAAACCTACTTTTCAGGCACAAGTGGTACTTTAAAAACTAATCAGATTTGAATTACCAAAAGAAGTAATGCAAGTTGAACCATCCTTTTATTCTTTATTTGAAGTGATCCCTGTGAAAGCAGTGTTTCCACTATTGTTGTTTATCCCTCTGGCTTCCTATTCCTTTCTCCTTCTGCTAACACTTTAATCTCTCAACTCTTCATCCACTCATCATTTCCCTGGGCTTGAAAATTAATCCTCTGAGGTCAGTGAGGAAACTTCCAGACTCCAGGATTTAGAATTATATTATACACTTAATTTTCCTCCCCCTTCTACCTCCCAACTTCCTCTTTTGTTTCTTCTGGAACTTATTTACTCATCACTTTAGCCATTCCATATCTGGTCCCATGAAATTGGGAATTAAATGCAGCATTAAGAGAGAGAACTAAATAGATGTCCCTCCAGCCATTATTATTGTTTGCACTTCCTACTTTAAATCACATTCCCTCCTGCCCCTTTTTCATCATCTTCTTTAAGACTTCTAAGCCCTTTTAGACAAGTATTCTATTTTATCCATTTATACAGAAACAAACATGACAGCTGAGTGAAGTGTGATGGTACTTGATAATAACAATTTCAGCCACCTGTATTTCCAGTTGTTCTAAGCAATACCACTTCAGGAAAGCTCCATCTCTAGAAAACCACTATTTGATGGTTAACATAACTATTTCTTAATTTTTAAAGACCCAAAAAGCAAATACAAGAACACACAATACACGTAAAACTCAACAACCCCAAATCTGTTTGGAGAACACCAGTACCTTAGTTTTAGATTTACAATACTTTAGAAAATTCTATTTAAATCACAGAAACCTAATCTTAGCATGTTTCTATTGAAACATTTGTGAGTACTCCAACCACAGGAATTTCACATACAAATGTCTTCATTTTACAGTGAAGGGGAAAAGAACATCAGAAAAGACTTCATTTATTAGTTAATTTAACTAAGTACTCTCTAAAAAAAACCTAACTCTCAAACCAGAAATCAGAATGCTAACAAGCTCACAACTATGTACATAAAAAAGCAGCTGCAGACTCAGTCTTATAGCTCTGAGCAGTCACAATATATAAAAATTTACTCTAAATACAAACAGAATTCCTTATCCTTGCTCTCCCCTTGAGAGCACTGCACTCATGTATCTGTGGACTTAATACAGAAGTAAACACATCTGTTATCCTTTATCACTCACTATATGGGATCAGATAAATAAAAAGTCAGGTAAGAAAATCTACTCAACGCCATAGTTTTTTTCTTTCCAAACAATTCCCAAGAAAGAGGAAACACATCACTTTCTCACAAAAATATTATGACTTAACCACAAATATTTACAGAAATACTGATCAGCTAACTCAATGGACACACTTCACAGAAATGTGAACTTCCATCTGTCAAGCCCACTGAGATGTCACCTAAGAATCATCCAGACAGGCACAACTGGTGGAGAAATCTGTGCTGATGTACTGTCACTGTATTACGTTTCAACTGGTAGCTAAAAAACCCATCAGAAATACCAAAATAAACTTCAAAATAAATGCTCATCTTGTTAATTGCAGACCCAAGACAATCCACAGGTGTGTGAGCAGACCCTAAACTGACCCAGCCAGGGCTGCCAGTCCATACTGGGACACTGTCTGACAGGAAGATGGCTTTCCATTTCCTTCTACCTACTGCTAGAGCCTGTAACCAATGCTCTTGCTACACACACCTTCTTTCATGGCACACTCCTAAGATTCCAAAGACAGATGTTAGGATGCCTTTGGTTATTACGTCAGTATCTTAATGATTACATTAAGGTACATCAATATAAAAAAACCTAAGTACACAAACTGATCATATTAAAATCCCACCATCATTTTCCTGGCCAATTATATCCAGTATTTTCATCTTTGTTCCCAATATAAAACAAAAAGCTGTGCTTGCTATTTCAAATGAACTTGCCACTTCAAGCAAGCAAAAAATGAGTAGGAAGGATAAAAAAAGGTACATATATGTCCAGCATGCAATAATTTAAATTGGTAACAAGGAGCAACAATGCTGAAAAATCAATTGTAGAGTGAGCTGGATGACCAGAGGGAACACTGAAACTACAATTATCTTAATCTAAGGCCTACAAATCTGAGACAGAACAGTGCTCAAAGTAGGAAACAAAGTAAAAAAAGCTTCCCTTTGAGCTGAGCTATTGAAATGTAGTAACAAGTTACTCTTCCGTCTTTGGCAAACGAATGAATTGCAGAAAACAGTAAATGAAATTTTTCTATTGCAGCCATAAAAATTACTATATTTAGTTCTGCAGCTTGGCATGAATAAAGTCAATTTACACAATTCTGGAAGAAAAATTCTTTCTACTTTGTCCAAAGTTTTAAACAAGGCCCTAGTGATACTATTTTTGAAATCCATATAGAATTCATGATTTTGCTTTAAGCCTCACCAATTAAATTTAAGATTTATTTCTCAGAACAGCAGTAAAATATTTTAGCAACACACAGAGAAAGATTAATTAAATTCATATGCCGGGGGTATTTTACCATGCAATGCTTTATGCAGTATCAATACAAAATAAAATTGAAAATTGATGATCAAATTAACTTGCACAAAATATTATCTGTTGCAAATCACAACACTGTATCGTCCAGCTGCTTGGTAGGTGAAGAAAGTGTGTTTCGGACTTAAGTGTAGTTTTTGTATTAAGGTTTAAAGCTGTTTTACTGCATCAAGTAGTTTATTTCAATCCCTCTTAACTGCCCATAAAGCTAAGCTTAAGATCGCCTCTCAAAAACAGACCAATTGCTCCCTCCACTGGAAGTAACAGACCATTACCCGGCGTGCAGAGACCGGCAGATAAAACACACATTGGTAAGAAGGGAAGTTAAACAAATTAGAGGGGGTTTCCACTTAATTACTTGACAGTCAGCTAAGATTTGATGGACTGATAACCTGCACTTTTCACTCTTTTACTGAAAAGATTCACAAACACAAGTTTGCAAAATCTAAAAAGTAAAAAAACTTAAAAGTAGAGAATGTGTAAGATGAGGCGAGGCACCTGAAACACGGAATCATGGCACCACAGAGTGGTTTGGGTTGAAAGGGACCTTAGAGACCATCCCTCCTCCAGTTCTAACGCCCTGCCAGGGGCAGGGACACCTTCCAGTAGACCAGGAGGGACTGGATGGGGCTCTGAGCAGACTTGAACACTTCCAGGGATGGGGCATCCACAACTTCTCTTGGCTGCCTGTTCCAGTGTGTCACCAACCTCAGAGGGAAGAATTTCTTCCTAAGACCTAATCTGAACCTACTCTCTTTCAGTCTAGACCCATCCCCCTTCTCCTGTAGGGGTATATACCCTTGTAAATAGTCTCTCTCCATCTTTCTTGTAGGCTCCTTTCAGGTACTAGAAGGCCACAATTCAGTCACCCTGAAGCCTTTTCTTCTCCAGGCTGAACAATCCCAATTCTCTCAGACCTTCCTCAAGGAGAGCAGCTCCATCTATCATCTCCATGTCCCTCCTGTAGACTTGTTCTAACACATCTGTCCTGAACGTTTTCAGACTCGGTAAAATGCCCCCATCAATTTAAACACAAGGAATCTACAATCAAGAATATAGTATTTTCTGTACTCCCTCTGCAGAGACAAGCAAGAATAGTTTTTAATGGAGAATCTTCTGCACAGGGACCTTCCTTGCAAAACTTATGTGAAAGCTGAACAGTCTTAGAAAATATTCACATGAAATACAAATCCAGTGAATGTAAAGAAACAAAACTTTACCTGATCTAACAAGAAAATGTTACACATCTGTGCACAAAGTGAGTTTCAATCAGGTCAAGGTAAAGTTAATTTTCAGCATTTGGTACATGCAAAACTTACTCTCATTTCTCATATACTGTAAGAACGAAAAAGTTGTATTTTATTGCCATTCTCAAAAGCTTTATCTGTGATACTGCTTACCAGACACATCCTCAATGAGAACCCAGCCCTTGCTCAGGCAGTCAAGGATGCTAAACTTGGTGAGAGCAAGGCCCATGCTGAATACCAGTAACACATCTATACTGAACAATGAAGCTGTAATGATGCAGGTCAGAAACCAAGTGTCTTCAGGCTTTTTACGGAGTAAAGACATTCCAACTCACACCACTTGTTTTCTTGGGCGCTTACATGAATATTGATGATATCAAGAGTTCTCAGCTGAGAAAAGCAATGCCTTCAGCCTCAGCTCCTGTTGTTACCCACATCAGTGGTGCACGGACTCACAGTATCAGCTAAAATGTGCTCAAAGATATTTCTCCTTAAGTCCTCTATCAACTCAGCAGCACTGAATAATACAAACATCATACTGTTAACTGAAGGTTTACAATCCTGTTAAACAGAAAGAATTTAAAGCAAACATCCCACTAAATGACAGCAGTTTTCCTTGGAAAAGAACACGTAGCACACAAAAATTAAGTGCTTGGTCTTCTCAAAAAAACAAAACCAAGCTTCAACAGCTTCCACAGTCTGATCACTCAGGAAGGGTTTTGTAGCTGCCCTCCAAAAAAACCCCAAGCATACCCACAGAGGAAAAATCTCTTCTGTTAGGAAAAAAACATTTCCAAGAAAATAATATTTTGTGCTAATCACAAGTAGGTATATTTATTGATTAGCTGGTATAGTTACAGTAGAAGAATTATGAAGTGCTATGTTTATTATAGAATGTTTTGAAAAGCTTTGCTCTTCAGCACATAACCAAAAGTCTGGGACTCTTTGCAAAATGTACTTCAATGGTATTTTATTGGACATGAAACAACTAATTGCTGAAAATGGAAAAAGAGGCTAAAAAAGAGACAAATTTAATGTCAAGAGTGATAAATAGTTTAAGAACACTGCTACACCTTAAACCAGGAACCCTTAGACCTGGGAGGTACATAAATAATATTACAAGATTACCATAAAAAAAGAATCCACCCAAAATTTTACTTCAGGGAGCAAATAGTGTTTTACTGAGAATTCATGTTTCTACTTCTAACTGCACAACGAATCACTTTGAGTTACAGCATTTTAATCCTCAGCTGACCCCAGACGCACTCTGCCATGATATAGCAGCAATCCCAAGTTTGCTTCCAGAGGGAGAGAAAAGCTCATATAAAGCCTGCTACTATGACCAGAAGGCTGAAGGATGCACTTTTAGTATCAACAGACACATTCTAAGCAGTATTACAGATTTTTTTTTTTTTTTTTAAGCTATGACATTCCACTTACCTTAATGACAAATTTGTTGGATGCCATGATAGGTCAATGTGAGCTGGTCCTATAAAAATACCAATTAAAAGTGATCAGCACTGGAGAAACACTCAGATCTCAACACCCATCGAGAAGGATTTTTACATCTGTGGTTCATTTTTTCATTACTGCTATTCTTCAAACCTACACTCTGCTTTAAAAAAAACAAGGAAAACTCTTATTTAAACGAGAATTTCTTAGCTACCTGTGTTGGTTTCTTTTAGTGAACCTCATAACTGCCCAGGCACTTTCCATTCAACACAGGAAATACAAACTTAGAACTCTTTTAAGTAAGAAACTAGAGTTTTTGGCTCACCTGGTATCCATTCATACATACACACGTTATGCACACTTAAAATTTGAGACTACTACACACATAAAGCAACATAACCTGAGTTTTACGGTGGTTGCACAAAAGTAAAGTGAGCTTTGGACATCCTCTTCTCTTTCTTATCCCAAACAGGACCTGAATTACTTACTTTGGGATCCTGAGTGAAGTACATTGAGCTGCACAGACTCTGACCCTGCCTCAGACCATTCCAAGTAGTTCAGGAAGTGTTAACTTGTGCTAGAAGTTAAACACTCCCTTGGGCTCAAGAAAAAACCCTCAATTAATTGCTAAGATTTTTTTCCAAACTGACATTTACAGTCACAGCACTGAAGCTACTTGGGAAGCCCATCATCCTCCACATAAATAGGAGCCCAAAACTGACTTGTCAAAAAAGGAGAAAATCAGGTTAAACTCATCAAAGTCTTTCCAGCTAACTCCACAATGCTGGGATTCAGGAAAGACATGCAATGGACCCTATGGTACCAATTAATAGCTACAAGAAACAGGAATACAAAAACTCTGATACATTCTATTTTCACACAGGGTAGGAAGAGAGCCAACAGACAACAAAGAGATTTGGATTGGTCAGAAAACCAGGTGAAGCAGAGTCTCAGTAAAGTGGCAGGAGGTAGAGTACCCAAACCATACAGCTTAAGCTTCAAAATGAAGAAGGAAAATGAGCATCAGTAGCTGCTGTCTGCAATAAATGAACAGCAACAGAAACCACACTAAGAACAGAGCTGCCTTTTGTAATCTAAATTTTCCTAAAGGATTAGTCTCTTAAAGTGGAAAAATCTGGTGAATTTTGTAGGAGATGGTATAGGAAAATACTAAAAACTGAGGAATATGTACACATTTGTCATTGCATACTTCACGTTAAGTACTACGACAGAGCTGTCAAAATTTCAGGACACAAATCAGGTTGGGGATATGTGTCTCTGTCAGGCACTACACTTACATATTTCAAAATGCACTTGTTATCATTACTCAACTTCAAAAAAGTGCAAAACAAGATGAACACCCACTTTACAACAACACAGCATAGCACAGATGATTTTAATCCTAAAATACTTAACAGTCCTGCACACAGAAACTGGAATACCATCATGCCTTGTGCCATGCCACTGTCATTCTCCCTTGCACCAAACAGCCCTGGAAACTTCTCCATCTTATCAGATTAAACCCTGTCAACTTTACTGACAGCAATTTTGAGAAACACAATGCAAGGAACAGTGCTCTGGATCATTTGAGACATCCTGTTTCAGTTCAGTCATGTAGTAAGTGCTACTCTAGAGAAGTAAACATAGTAGAGAAACTACATGAGAACTCTCACTAGGATATAAAACCCACACATTGTTGAAAGAGCAGCTGCTACAACTAGTTCAGAAGAGATGCTGAAGAGAAATTGCAGCCACCAAATCAAAACCAAGAGCTTCTCAGTTCCTCAAAACATTGCTTCCAAGAAACAATACTTGAACTGCTAATGTTTTCTCATTAATCCTTACAGTAGCAATAATATAAAAAAGAATTGCAACAAAACATGGCAGAGCATCACCTCTTCTCCAAATGTTCTCATGTTCTCTTGAGAACAAACAAAGCAGGTGGATGAATCTGAACTTATCCCGGGGTCACTGATCTCTTTCTAGTAACAATTTATCTTCCAGAATACTACTTGTGCAACACATCTGCTACTACTCACATGTGAGCCACTGGCAGGCAGAAATACCCTCCAAATACAATTTACAAAAATAATACAAGAAAACACATAAAAAGGAGAAAGATGCACAAGAAAAGTTAGCTTTGGTTCAGTTTGCTCTTCCTGGGAGTAAGCTGACTTTGGGAGTTTGCCAACTACCCCATTCTTTGCACTGACCTCACAGATAAGACAAAGGAAATACAGCAGACAGACAAAATGTAAGCAAATCCTCAGAAAACAAAAAGGAAAATATTTTATGTGTGAACCATCAGGAAAATCACTGAAGTGACACAGGTGAAAAAATACTCATTACTCAGACATCAGAAGATGAGGAAAACCACTCATCAATTGTCCAAGAAAAAAAAAAAAAAAAAACAACTAGCCCCAAAATACTTTGCCATTTCCTGTGTTTAAAAAAAAAAAAAAAGGGCAGCAAAAAACCCCACCAAAAACACAGATCTATTACAATTGCTACTGTCTGACAGCAAGATTCTGTTTCATGTTCTTTTTCAGTTGCAAACATCTAAAGTAAACTCTATATAAGGATATACAAAGATAAGCAAATACAGCAGAAAAACTCCTCTCACAAGACTATACATATATATTTTTTTTTTTTAAAAAAAGTCCTGATATGGGATGTGTAGTATTTCAAGACCTAAAATGTTGATACAACCTGTACAAGAAGACATGATTTAGAACTAAACACATAGGTTGCGTGTAAGTAGAGTGAGATGCACTTGAAAAATAATGTGGCAAAATATCTTCCTTTCCTAAATTTGAGCCCAGTGGAGCAGTGGATACTCAGGAGAAGCCAGAAAACATGGTCACCCAGAGAGCAAGCTCAAGTGTCCTCTACCAGCTATGAACAGCATCTTACCTTAGCAAAGTAGCTTCCCGTGGTGAGGAAACTTAGAACTCAGAAGGAACGAGGAACTGAAAACTCCTGCCACACACTTGGAGACACAGCAGCAAACTTCACACACTTGCTCATTGCTGGATGCCTTTGCCACACCTGGGGACAGGGGGCACCTGAAAACGCTAGAAACAAACAAACGCTAATTACGGAACTCTGTAGGTTAACTATTTTTGTAGTTCAAAATGAGCTATCACAACATAAAAGAGGAGTTTTCTGAACTTCCCAGTCCAGCACCTGCAGTTTCTGGGACCGGATCCTAAGCTTGGGATGAGCAGGGCAATGCTCAGCTACTCTCATATCCAGTAAAGCATCTCTGGTTCTGAAAAGACACACCAGAATCTTCCCATGTTTGCCATTCAGGATTTTTATGCTGCCAATTACTCCACTTAACCCTTGAAAAGTACTCTTCCAGCTAGTCAGTACCTATTCTCTTCGTTGTTATTCACACTCCTTCATTCATAAACTGCCCATTCACCTTTAAGGTTCAACAACTCTGTTTCAAAAACATGACCCACTTAACACAGAACTGCCTAGAACTAAAGGAACGAGATGTTCTGAGGAGCATGAGAGGGCTGTCACAGACAGGTACTATTATCTTTTTGCACTGGTAAGTGCCTTTTTAAACTTTTGTGGAACAGCTGAATGCAATTAACAATGAAAAATTACTGTACAATGAAAAATAATTATACTCCTTTCTGCATGGAGATCAGGCATTAAATACTTCTCTTTTGGCTAGTTATAAACGCTGCACCTATAAATGAAAACAAACCCATTCATTAACACATTAATATAAAACGGGATATTCCTGACAGTGACTGCAGGAATAGAGAGAAGAGTGAACACGTGAAAAGTATTAATGTATTCACAGAAGTATTTCTTGCACTTACAGGAATGAATACAGGAAAAGTGAATACAGGAAAGCAGAACAGCTAAGGAAAAGCGGAGGTCAGGGAACAAAGTTATTTGAACTTGTTTTGGCCAGGGCACTTCTGCCCGCCCACAGGAAGCCTCAGAGACCTGGGCGCAAGTGTAAGGCAGAGTGACTGCAATGGCAGGTAAGCAAGGAAGAAGAATCAGAGATATTATATACGCATATACATATTTTTAAGCGCGGCCAGTGCCTGGCCGGGCCGGGCAGGGGTGAGGAACGGGACACAGCGGCTGAGGCGGCACCTGAGGGAGGCTCGGTGGGAGCCGACCGGCACCGCCGCCAGAGCACCGGTTCTCCCCGAGCATCCCCTCACAGGTTTAACTGAGGAGAAAAGAGGGGCTGGAGCCCGAGGGGCGACCGCAAGAGCCGGGCGACACAAGGCGGCCGTACCTCTTCCCACGCCGCGCCCGCCTCCCGCCGCTCCTCTGCCCTACCCAAAATGGCCGCGCCTGTCGCCACCGCCCGCCCCGCGCTGCCCGCACGCAAAATGGCCGCCAGCGGCCGAGGCGGGTCCGGGCCGCGAGTGACGCGACGCTCGGCTAATGGCGAGCGGGGAGGAGCGGCACGTCCGGGGTCGTGCTGCTTTCACTTCCTCTTCTTCCTGCCGGGCCGCGTTTGAACGCGTGGTGGGCGGGTGAGTTCTCGTCGCCTCGGGAGGGCTCTTGGGCAGCTGCTGTCTCGGGCCCTCCTAGAGCGGGGAGAAGCCTCAGGTGCGCCGCGCCCGCGGTCTGTGCCCGAGGGAGCCGCTGCCCCCTCAGCCGCCCGCGCTTCAAGGTCGCTGGGACCCGGGGAAGGAGGAGAAGGAGCGGGTTGTGAGGGCTCCGGAGCGCGGTGCAGGGGTGGTTGGCGGAGCGTGTTACACCTGTCAGGGGCATGGCGTTGGGCGGGTGTAGGAGCATTTCCTCTCCGACTTGTAGCTTCGTAGCCGCTCAAACCAGTGAGGTATTTTGGTAGGAAGCTTGAGTATACGTGCGTTTTCTTTTTGAAGTAGGTACTTCTTGACGAAATCCCATAGAAAGTAGTGCTTTCTCGTTTCTTATTATATAAGGATTAATTTTTTGTCTTTGTAATGGTGCCGCTTCTGAATACCATAAGGTGCTCAGGCAACGCTGCACGAAGATAAAGTGGTGTCAGAAGCATCACACCTTGTTTTGCCTGCAGTTTGAAAGTTCTATATTCCCTTAAGAGCTCAGTTTGTCATTGAATTTTATTAATTAATTGGGGGGGGGGAGGGGAAGGTGTATTTTGCATCTACTTTTGGGCTTCAAATATTTACCATCTGAGCAGTAGCGCTTGTAATTAGCTAAAGCTTTGTTGTGTTTAAGATTTAGCATGCCAAAGCTCGAAGCAAATGCTGCAATTAACATTTCAAAATGTCTGAATTGAGGTTATTTTTGTAATTTTTTTTAGGTTCACAAAGTAAGGCTTTTTTGTTTAGTGTTTTAGTCATCTGCTGCAATGCAATTAAAAGTATTAACATTCAGCTTCATCTGTTCAGTGTTATTATAGAGTAAGAATAAAAGGATTTCTAGAATATATTCAAAATAATAAATTATCTTTACCTAGGTAGATGCCAGTTTGCAATGGGTCTTAAAACCTTCTGGAAGGACTACAAAGTTCTGATTGTTGTGGGAGCTGGCCTTGGGCTGGTGCACGGGGGCTGGTTACACATGAAGTCCAGTCCTATCTTCCAAGTGAAGACAGAGGATTTTGTTCCAGAACCTGGGATTGTGACATTCATGATGCAAAGTGATCGCAAAAATAAAGAAAAGTAGCATTAGTACTTTGTTTTTTGGGTAAGTTGCCTAATTAGTTGTATCTGTGTCTTTGAGGGAGAAGATGAATTTATTGAGAATTTTCAAACAGGTACAGCCTTGGTATTCTAACTTAAGTCTTTCAGAGTTTTGTTCTTCTTTGAAACTGAGTTAATTTTTTGTACCTACGTGGACCCAAAAAGCGCATCATAAAATCTCAGAAACTACTGCTAAATCCCACTTGATGGGCTCAATTAAGTGAGGGTATTACATGTCTTAAAGATATCTAAAAACAAACTCCAGTAACTTTAAGAGAGTAATCGGACTCTATAACAGTATCCCTTCAGGCTCAAAACTGCCCAGAAATAATTGTGACTTGTAACATATTCTGTGTTCATAGGGATGGTGATTACAATAGAGAATGAAACAAAATGAAGTACAAGTGTAAATACTGTAGAGTTTGCATAGAAATGTAAATAAACATTGATTTAAGTTTTACTGTTTTAAGAACTGAGAAACTTTCTTGGTTGGCATCTTGAAGTAAGAAACCTTTGTTTGAGCCAGATTTCTTAAAGTTGTTTGGACATCAAAAGCTGTTGTTTCTGTTGCCTGGCAAGCACTGCTGACTAGTTGAGTTCTTTTGTTCCTGAGTAAAATCAGGTGAATATCGCTGTTGTTTTGATACTTCAGTGCAATTCAGTGAAGTTTATGGTAGCCTGTTACTTATAGACCTGCTGGTAACAGTATAGACCAGTGGTCAGAATTGAAGTTATTAACAAACGGGTATAATTGGTGCACTGTGTTTGTAGTAAAATCATATTAGTAGATTTTCTCAGTTAAAAAGCATTTTAGCATATGTAGGCCAGTTGTACGAGGTCCAACGAGGCCCAGTGCCATGTCGTGCACTTGGGTCACAACCCTGTGCTAAGCTACAGAGAAGAGTGGCTGGAGAGATTCCTGGGAATGCTGGTGACAGCAGCTGAACGTGAGCCAGCTGTGCCCAGGCGGCCAAGGGGATCCTGACCTGGATCAGCAATGGTGTGGCCAGCAGGACCAGGGCAGTGATTGTCCCCTCTGCTTGGCACTGGTGAGGGGCATCCTCTTTCAAAGAGGACACTGAGGTGCTGAATGAGTCCAGAGAAAGGCAATGGTCCTGTGAGGAGTGGCTGAGGGAGCTGGGGGTCTTCAGCCTGGAGAAAAAAAGTCTCAGGGCAGCCCCATTGCTCTCTACAAGCACCTGGAAGGAGCCTGCAGGCAGGTGGGGGTCGGTCTCTTCTCCGAAGTAACAAGTGATAGAACAAGAGGAAGTGGCCTCAGATTGCACCAGGGGAGGGTTAGATTGGATATTAGGAAAACTGTCTTTACAGAAAGGGGTGGCAAGCACTGGCACAGGCTGCCCAGGGAAGTGGCTGAGTCACCATCCCTGGAGGTATTTAATGGATGCATAGATGTGGCACTTGAGGACATGGTTCAGTGGTGGCTTGGCAGTGCTGGGGTAACAACAGAACTCGATCTTAAAGGTCTTTTCCAGCCACAATGATTTTGTGATGCAGTGTTTGTCCTTCTGTGACTTTTTTTGGTGAAAACTAAAATAGGTCAAGCTATACAATATCTTCATAAGATTATTCTAATAGCTTTCTGGTTTTTATTGTAGGTATAACTAACCTTGAAGGTTTTCATCTGTGACTGTTGCCAGAAAAGATGAAGAAAACTACCTGGAGTAGAAAGAACTTTCTGCTTGTAGCAGGACTGTCACTTATAGGTGTTCATTTAGGAAGCATGCTTGTAAACTTTGTTGTAAAAAAGTCTGCTCAATCTCATTCGGAAGCTAAAAGAGATCGTCATGAATGAAATGGCTTCCTGCTGTCACTCTCATGTTTTGCAGCATGATTTAAGCCTCATTTTAAGAGAGCTGTGATGAGTAATTTCAGGAATGTTATGTTACTGTATGTACTGCTTCACACTGAAAATAATAATTCCTACCTGCAAAGAATTAAAAGCACTACTTTTAAAATTTAAAATTGCTGTAAGTTATAGATCCAAGTAAAAATGAATTGTTTTGTTGACTAGAATTAAAATCTTACCTTGACAATGTCTCGCCTTGAAGCTAAAAAGCCTCCGTTATTTATTAGTGAACCTTTAACTAGAGATGCGGTGAGTCAGTCGCTGTCTTTGCTGAGTGGAATATTAAAATCTTCCTATGGTCCTGCTGGCCGACTCAAACAGCTCCACAATGGTGTGGGGGGTTGTGTTTGTACCACTTCCCAATCCTCAGCCGTCCTGGGGCACCTTTCCACCAGCCAGCCTGTGCTGCGTGTCCTGACAGCCTCTGTACAGAACCATGTGTCACGTTTCAGTGACTGTGGCTTATTCACCGCCATTCTGTGCTGTGGCTTCATTGAAAATTTCAGGAGCCTGAATGTTGCACCTTTTACTATCATTAAAATAAGCAAGCATCTTTTGAGTTTGTGCATGGACCACCTGAAATCTGAGGCTTGTGGCTGCCGGGTGTCCGTGGATTTTGGCAGTGTTGAGACTCTTGTTTGTTTGGTACGTAGCATTTTAACAAGCAAACCTGCTTGCATGCTTAATAAAACAGAAGTCGATCATCTCACCACATTGGTTTTAAAGGCTTTTATATTTACTATTCCATGTCATGTTCAGACTAATGCTGTTTTAGGGAAGTGTATGATAGTACCTGTGAAAGGTAGAAGAGTTGTGGATTCTACAGTTCTTCCTGGACTGCTGATAGAAATGCCAGAATTTCAATTGGGAAAACCACTTGCTGTCAAAAGGACTGGTTCAAACACGATCAAGACTGCACTTTTCAGTGTGTCCATGTCAGGAGATGGCTTTAACGCCGAGGAAGGAACTATAGCAGTCCATCACGGAGTTTCTCTGGAAATGTCAGAGCTGAATCAGTTGCTTAATGTGGGGAAGCAGCTGGTTAAGGATGAGGTGGGCCTTGTACTGTGCCAGAAAGTGATGCATCCATCCTTGAAGCAGTACCTGAAGGAGAACGGTGTCATTGCTGTGGACAGGGCTGGGCTGTCTCTGATGGAGCCCCTGGGCTGCATGACAGGTAACGAGCCAGTTCTCTGCTCTGAACCCTTGGCCTGGAGCTTTCATTGTAAGGTGAACATTACCTGGGGTGGTGTCATTGCAGAGGAAGGAGTCTCTTATTTCACTCTGTATCCTACCTTAGCAGCTGAGCAGGAGTTGTTCTTGTCTAGTCTGAAAACCATTTTTTGAGGTGAGACTGGTCTTCTGCAGGCCATAGGTGTTATTACTGCTTGCTGCATGAGGGATATCCAATTCCAGTAACTTTATTTTCAAACTCTGATTCAAGGCAAATGAAACAATTACTTTATTTTATCTCAAACTACCACCAAGTCCTGCACTTTGAATGTGTTGGTTTCTGTTTGTGATTTCCTGTGAAATCATAGCTATTGGACAATGTATATAGTTTTAAAAGGCAAGAGGAATAAAGTTTATACTTTATGAAATGTATCTGCTAGCTGTTATGATGGTACAGCATACTGTTTTCTGCTTTTTTTAATTGACAGGTTCACAGCCTATAGCTTCCATACATTCGTTGTCTCCTGCCTGTTATGGCAGCTTGAAAGATTTGTGCCTTGAGAGTTTTGCTTCAAAGCATTTTCTTCATCTAATTGCGGAGGACACGGTTATCTGCAGCCTGATACTCTGTAACAGAAGTGAAACAGCATGGGATGAGCTGAAGGTAGGCAAGTTTTCTTCAAATCTTTTCTTGGAAAGTCACGTTTTTAATGGAAAAATAAAATACTGAGAAATATTAAATACACTGAGTTTAGAAACATAATTTTTTTGGTACATAAATGAAATTTGTTTCTAGGATTTCAAAATCCTTGAAGTGGTCATGTTCGTTTAATGTGTCTTTTAATACAGGAAGTTGTTTAGGGACAGACACATCTTTCACCTGTTCTTGATGCCAGTGCTGGATAAATATTTTCATTCTCATTACTTGGTCTATGAGAACATAAAAATAAAAACTGCCTAGCAAAAAGCCAGCAGCAACACCTACAATGATAGTCAAGCATTGTTTTGCATTGAATAGTTGGCCTGGAAATGTTATTGATACTGATTGACTTTTTATATATAGCCCTCTTTTGAAAAAAAATGAATAAAATGCAGCTTTTTATTTCTGCTTTTCCATAGTGTGGACAAATAAAGAAAATTTCTCATTAAGTGAACATGGTTTTGGAAATCACTCAGCAGCTTTATATCTACGTGTAATTCAAGTTTATGGAATCTGTACCAGAAACTACTGAAAATTTGGGGAAATTTTCAATGGGGAAAATTCCTATTAATCATGGTATGTCTGACAAGAATTTCATATGATTTTCAGCGTGTCTGTGAAACTGCAGAACACGTGTTACAGTTAACAATGAAGGAACCTTTGGCATTATTAGGAGGGGGCTGTACAGAAACTCACCTGGCTTCATACATAAGACATAAGGTATGTAAGACATCAGGGTTTTAAAGATGCTTAATATACTTGAGAAACAAGAATTTATGTAGAATCACTGCAGCAGTTAAAACACTTGTCTCGTTCTGGATTAATGTGGCATTTTTGCTAACTACTAATATGAAATAAAGGCGTCTGTTTGAGGCACTCCGTTTTAATTATGTCTTTTTAACCCTATATTTGTACTCGTTAATCTTTAGGTATCTATTATAGTAATTGCATGTTTTTAAGTGTTAAAAATATGTAGAGTTTTTATATTGAAAGATGATAATACATCTTTGACTCCTATTGTGGAATAATCATGACCTAAACTTTTTTAGTTAGAACTGAACCATCTGTTTCGGGGAAAGATGCAGCAGCATGATACATAAAATTTAAAATTATTTCTGTAAAACAGTGTTCTAACTTTGCTTTCCTGGTTCTGGTTTCTTTTTTAGAGTTCCACTCTGCCTGACAGCACTTTCAAAGACCTAGATTGTTCTCAGACGCAATACCAATTGGTTGCTGATAGGTTTTGCCGTTCCCTAGAGTCTGTAGCTCACTCTCTGAGTCATGATGATGGAGAAATTCTTATAGACATGGTTTATGGACACTGTTGGTTTGTTCCATCAGGTTCTCCCTGTGTCTCAAAGTGGTCAGATTTAGTTTCAAAATGCGGCTGTGGGATGAATGGTAACACAGAGGACCTCAGCTGGAGGTTTTTGCAAGGCCAGTCTGGGTCTCCTGTTGTGCAGGGCTGCCCTCAAGAGCCCTCAGTAAAGGTTACTGACCTCCTGACTCTGGATTGCTTTGCTGCCAAGTGCAGTGGCCTGCAAGTAGCTCTGGAGACAGCCAACCTGATTTTGGATCTTTCATACATAATTGAAGATCAAAATTAGCTCTGATCTAACGTGATTTGTGTTGTATAGCAAGACACTGAGTTGAAAGCAGGATAATGTATAATGTGTTAAAACACTTGAATTGGTTAGAATGTGGATAACACACAGAAATTTTAAATTCAACAGTTGGCCACTGAGTACTATCCTCATTGTTAATCTACTGTGCTCTCAAGCATTTTCAAATGTTCAACCTGTTACCTCTGCATTAAGGAAAGTTTTGGATGTTTGTTAGCTCTGTGGCATCTTCAAAGGAAAGGGAAAAATGAATTCACTAGCTGAGAAAACATGTTATGTATTAGAATTTATATAGTCTCAACAAAAGCTTTACACATTCAAAGAGACATATTGCAGCAGAATTTTGTCACTGAAACTTTTAATTTTATAGGTAAAAAAGGCTTGGCTTGGCAGATGCCTTGAGCCCCTTGTTTTTAATTTTGTTCTGAATTTTTCGTCACCATACACTGCATGCAGTTTCTGTTTCTAAATGGCTGAAAGATTTTAATTCATATATGTAATTTATTTAACAAGTTATAAAAACTTTAACCTGGAGCTCTTAAGGTAGCAGGTAGCTAATAGAAGATTTGAAAAGAAATGACAGTCTAGGTGGAAAAAAAAAAAAGTCAAATGGACCTTGATTGTCTTATGTGGGATACAGGACAGTCTATAATGAAGTTTCTATCATTTAAGCAAAGCTGCAAGAAAGAATGTCCCACTTACCATTCAAGTAACTGACTATGCATGGCTTCTTTTAATGAAGTAAGGCTTTAAGCTGCTGAGGCTTGTTTTGATCTTTAAATAAGACTGTAGACTGAATGATCAAAACTTTTTCTCATTCTCAGCTTGCATGCAAGATCAAAAAGGGTGTTAGAGTTTCTTACTTAAGCTCATTTTCTCTACCACTTTTCTTCTCCCTTTTTGTTTTCAGTCACAAGGGACAAATTGTTCATGGTGTGTTTCCAGAAAACATCCAAGTCAGTTGTAGTCTAGTCTGCTTATGTTTTTCCTGGTCTCTTAAGTTTTAATATATTTATTTAATATAAGCAGTAGAATTGTTATGTATAACTCAGTTTTGAAATATGTAATTAAAAACAGATCTTTCCAGACCTTTTGTACCAAGTCCTTTTAATTTTAAGAGTATAAGTAATCCTTTTCTCACTGGGAAAAAATGAAGAGTTATTTAAAGTTCTTTATCTTTTTATGACCTGAAATGATTGCTTCAGTGCTATAAGGCATCCTTTGGGGACTTGTGGGAGAATGTTACAAGGGTTGAGAATGGAGGCTCTTCAAAGTTGGTTACTGAAAAGGCTGCTTTTATATCTTGATCCTCCCGTATGCCATGAACTATATGAAAACATCAGGAATAATGAAGCCAAATGATGGTGTGTATCTTAAGGCACAGAAGAATCTTGGTAATACTTCATCTAATTGTGATTCTCCAGCTCAGTGCTGAATTATACTATTTTACTTCCTATAATAGCAGCTTGTTATGCAGTGTGAAAAATGTTGAGTTTAGTGACTACAGCTGTGAAGTGAAAATTAAAACAATATTCAAGTAGAAGAAGTTGAGAGCGTTCTTTTGTCTTGGTATCTGAAGGTCGGATCACACCTCTTGAATTAGAGCTGACAATGGTTTTTATTCTCCCCCAAAGATATTTGCAGATTAGAAAACTGAAAAAAATAAATTTAGTTTTTGGTAAGTATCTAAAATTTCATTTATACCTGAGCTAAAAGATTGTTTCATATATAGATAATTTTAATAACGATGAATTTTTTTCTCCTACTGTGATTAAAAATAAGCAGCTTGCTGTGCTGTTTGTGGACAGTTCTTAGTTATACTGCAGTATGCTTGAACCTTTAGTGGTTAGTGTTGCCTCACCTTTGAGGGGTAACATAGGAGGAGTACAACTTCGGATACTTTTTAAAATCCAAGTAAAAAGAATTTTGTCTCTCATATACAGCAACATAAAGTAACTTTTTTGAACTTTCATGTTTTCTGATAAAATTTGGGTACAAAAATGGTTGGGTTTCGCCCTGTGTTTTAAAGTTGACAAAATGAAGTATAATGCCTCTGAGAGGCCACTATGGTTTTATTCCTGTTCCTCTTGATATTTGAAGTTTGTTCAGTGGGAAATATTAGCATTACATAAGTATTAAGAGACAAGTGTTTTCTGATCATGACCTCAGTCATGTCTGATTTCCACAGATTGCTCAGAGGCTGTTAATTTAAACTTCAGTAATTCTACTGATAATGCACAAGAAGTATGAATGTTCATTTCCAGCCTTCTCAGCTGTGTTCGTGCTCCAGGCTAGAAGGAGAAACAAAGGAGTGCCGATATTATAATCACTCAGGTCAACATACTTAAGTAAGATGCCAGTGTAATACAGCTGCTCCTCAGTTCAGTATTTGTTTGCTATTTCAGTTCCCATTTGATACTTAAAACTTCAAAGTGAAGACTTGAAAATGCTGATTAATTAAGGGATCTTTTTTCCTACTATTGTGACCTGTTTCAAGCAGATGCACCATTAAATAATATTATTTTGGCATTGGTTAAGAATGCATGCCTGTTTTTCATTGATTCTGCTTCTTTTCTGTGACTTTGTAGAGTCACTCTGAGCCATATCTAAAGTCTTTTCCTGTCTATTCTATCTATAAAATGGGAACAAAGATTTGTGGGTGAAGAGTTCTAAGATCCAGATGTAAAGTGAAAAACTACTTGCTGCACAGGAACAAAGAAAAAGATATTTTAAAATAACTCAAATCCTTGATAAAATATTAGAGTAATTTCATTAAGGGAGCTTTGATTAGGATTTCATGTAGACTCCTTAAATTATTTTGCTGGGTAAAACACCACGGTTTTTTATATTGAACCTGGATGCATTTTCTTGTTCTCTGAAGTTCCAGCAGCAGTATATCACTGTTGCTACCAGTATTATGATTTATTGCTTTGCATCTTCAGTACAGACACACACAGAAATGTGACCTTAAAGCTCTGTGCAGATATGGTTGGAATTCAAGATGAGCAATGTCAGACATGTCAGCAATCCTTACTGTGTCGTGTCTTCAGAGTCTGTGCTCTGTGTTTCAGAGTAGATGTTCAAATGATGCTAATCCTGTCAGACAGGCTAGAAACAGATTTGTGAGTTTGGGAAACCTAACCTTACTATATTATTAGTGTAACACTGGTTTGTTGGTTTATAACCTTGAATTATTTTTTTAATTCAAGTGTTTGGGCTTTTTCGGCTGACCAGCCGTTTACAGTGTTAATCTGTCCCAGTAAGGAAAGAGAATATTGATTGCTGTCAAACCTTGTAAGGAAAATAGTGCCCAGAATATCACAAGCACAGTAGAGCATGTACAAAATAATTCACCTTACCTGAAACCTCAGTTCTTGAATTTTACTTGTGCCCTTATGTTGCTGTGCTGGTTAGCAAAATGTGATATTTCTCACATTTTCAGCAGTGCCATGTGAACTGAGTCATGTAAGTATTACACTCTTCAATCTCAGGAAAATCAATATCTTTGAGTCAGTCAATGTCGTAGGAAGAACTTTAACTGGATCTGCATTTACTGCTGTTCTGAAGATGCAGAACCAGTTGGACTTCATTGCAAAGGGACTGCCTCCAGCATGCTCACAATCTGCCAGCCAGGCTTTTCGAGAAGCCATATTACAATGGTTAGTTCTAGAATATTAGTAGCTTTTATCCATTATTGTAAATATGGGTTATTTCTATGTTTGCCAGCAGAGACAAGATGCACAGTACTAATAACTGTTTGACTGGTAACACTGTGATCTTAAATTCTCATTTAAGAAATACCTTTACTTTTTGTCTGTATGCATAGCCTGGTTTAAATTAGTCTTGCACATAGTAAGTTCAAAAGCATATACAAATTTATTCTTTATGCAGAAGCAGAAATGTAGTCGCAGTGTATGTAAGTAGAGCGACCATGTCATTATTCCAGTCACCATAAAATTAATTGCAGAATAGGTTCCAGGATTGGGCTGGGAACTTTGTAGTTTAACTCTGCTGACTTCCGTTATTCTTGACCTAACCATTAAACACATTTTATTTTCATACCTTACTGCAAACGTCTCTATAAACTTGAGCTTTTAAATCTGCTTGCACATGAAAAGCTTTTATTCAAGCTTTCATCATGTGCCTGGAAGGCCCCAGCTGTGTGTGTCTGCCCTGTGCAAACTGATTACTGGTGTCCTTGTTATTTTCTGTCCTGACAACATCAGCTCTCTTCAGGTACACATTAAATACACATTAAATACTAGCTGCTTATTATTTTAATACTATTACGTGCTGTCTGCTAAGCATTTGTGTGGCAGCACTGTGATGTCAACAGCTATTCCTCATGGTAACCTTTTTATAAACCATCAAGTCTAGAGTCTTTTTCTTTAAGGCTTTATGATATTGATAGACTGTTATGTTATCCCTGGTAAAAAAAATGTGAGTTTTGGGAAAAATTAGTTCCCTAATCTGTGGTGATGACTCGGAAGGATCCTGAGTCACCATTTGCATGTGGGCTGTGCAGGCTTTGCTGATGGATGGTACACTTGGGCAATGGCTGAGTGGTTTTTTCAGGGAATTGTAGGGATGGTGGTACTTTCAGTTCTTGGAAGACTTTGTGACTTTAAGAGCCATAAGCAAAACTATTTCCCCCTCATTTATTAATCTTTGTAACAATATTTTTCCTGCAATGTGCCTGCCCAGCCGCTTGCTCACCCCTCACCTCAACAGAGGGAGAAAACAGGATGAAAAACCTCCTGGGTCAAGATAAACCTCTCCTGCCATTTTTCCCACACTTTTCCTCTAAATTCCTCGCTGCCAAGTGGCATTTTGCCCTTTTTTAGATGTGTTTAAGCAGAGCTGCCACAGTCCTAGGGCTGAGGGCTGGGCTGTGCCCGGTGGTGCAGCTGCTGGAGCTGGGCGGGAGCCCCCTGCTCCCCTCAGAGCTCCTGAAGTACCTCACAGGGAGCCATTTTGTGAGCCCTCACGAAGGCTGCTGAAGGGTGTGGGAAAATGGCTGCGTTTAAAAACCTGGAGCCAGGGAAGAGCACTAGAGCTGTCAGCAAAGCCTAGTCCTGGGGGAGGTGCTGAGAAAATGGGGTTTTTCCTTGTTCAATGAGTACTTGAGGAGGGATAGGCACCCCTAGAGATCAGCTAGCCAGAGAGCTGACCTCAGATAATGGGCAGGGGCAAAGAAAAACCCGGCTTCTCTTTGACGAGGGTGATAAAAAGCTGTGGTTGCTGATGCTTCTTATCCAGGCCTCCTGTGACAAGCTGCCCTGCTCCCCTCAGAGAAAGACCCCAGGGAACTACCTGTGGAGAAACAAGGGTCGATGGTGTGCCTAAGGACTGGGGAGCTTCCAGAACGTGGGCATGTCTGAGATCACTTCCCAGTATCTTTGGGAAGGGAAATGGCCCAGCAACACTTCATGAGCGAGTTCAGACGGGAAGACCACCTACCCACACCCATAAAGGCCTTCTCAGGAGTGGTCTGAGGATACAAATGTGTATGGGATAGAGACAGAGGATTGACCCACGGCCCCTCCATCATCGTGTGTGCTGCAGTCCATGAGATGACTCCAAAAAGTGAGTTTTTCTACATTTACTTTGCACCAGCACTGTGCCTGCTAAGCAGGGAGTTGTGTGACATGGCTGGCTGTCTATGCCAACCTTTTTTCTGGTTTTTTTGCCTTTCATTTTTAAGCAAGCAAGGACATATTTCTCCTGTAACTAACAAAGGCAGGACAAATTCTTCACTTGGTTTTACATGCCTTAACCCTGGTATGCTGTATTTCTTCTTTGGGATCACTAGCAGAGGCAAAGAAAAGAAAATTAGATTTTTAGTTTTTACTTGAGTTCTTTTTGGGTATTTAAAATCATGATCCTAGAAAGCATGACCTGAAACTGCCTGTCCCTGTATCACTCAAGTGTCATGTAGTTGTGATCAGCATTGCACTGACTTCCATGCTTTGTGTTTGACCCAGATATCTTTGCTGAATCAGGTTTTGAACTGTCCTGTCATGATACTTTACTTGCAAACGTGAATTTGTGCATAAATTATTCTTTTTTGTTCCATAAATTGTTTGGTCTGGCCAGTCAGATGTGTTGATGTTCTACAGCTGGGAACATTCCTAATTGAAAGTTGTTCTTTGCTGAAACATGGTTATTTGGGTAGTAGCTAAGACAGCTGAAGATGGCCTTGCTGTTTATCTTTGAAATTAACTAATTAGAAGAATATAATATAAAATGCTAAGGAAGTGGAATACTTGAACCCTGTATTGAATAATCTGGTCTCCTCTTTTTTTTATTGGTATAGTGTGAGCTTTTCCATATAAAGAACTGATCTCCAAAGCAAAGCAGCAGAGAAATTAGTTTAGATTTCTAATAACATAAATTGCTGTGCAAAATCTTCCTTTGGGTACTGAAAATATTATAGCATCAAATAAAATTTTTAAAAAGCTGTATGCACGTGATGTCTTTGTGAATGTAAAATCCCTTCTAGGAGTTCTTTATATGAGTGTTCCACAGAAGGGAAAAATTCTGAGGGGAGTGTGAGTGCACGTGTCCTGGTTTTAGGTGTTAAGAGGATCTGTTTAATCAAAATGGCTGCTAAAAGAAAAATCTTACTAAAGCTGCATGCGAAACAGCAGATGTCACTCCAGTTTTTATGCTGGGGCCAGAGAAGAATTTGCTTCACTGCAAGAATAACTCATGCATGGCATTATCGCTTATGTTTAATATAGTGTGTTAAGGAATAGATGGAATACATCACAGAATTTTTGAGATTAACTGTGGATTGCTGGAGTAAATACCAGAGAAACGCTGTTTCTGGAGTGTCTCCATTTGGAGCTGTGTATGCTGGCTTGGGGTGGAACCAGTTTGTGAAGAGCTGTGGGCAAGGAGTAACAACACATGCCTTATGCATGGAGTATGGTTAAAACAGCGTGGTTCTCTGTTAACTGAGAAAAATATACAGCTGCATGCCTGAACTGATCTAAGTGTTTTAAGGTTATATTATAATTAAGTTCATTTTAAGCAAACTACAGCAAATAGTCTGAAGGAGCGGTTTGTTTCAGTGTTCATACTTTGGTCATAACAATTGCTAAATTTATACTAAATTCATGTAGGAGCCCAGAATGAAAGTTTTAAGTTTTATGAAGTAGTGCTGATTGAAACAGGCACATTTTATATGACTTTATATGTATTGTGTTGCAAAATGTGGGCCAAAAATCTCATGGCAAGGTAGCAAAATTAGTTTCCTGAGCACAAAAAGAAACATAAGCATCCACAAATGCCATAGTAGGTTCTGTGAGTACTCAGTGCAATCTTAAGAATGTGGTTTTGGTTTGATTTGCACACTGGTAGGGGATCTAAAACCTATCTTGCTATTGGCCCTAAAGACACTAGAGTAGAAAGCAAGATTATCTGTATTATAGATTACTTCTAGTTGCTTGAAACTAATGACTTACTGGCATAAAGTCATCCAGAGCTACATCTGTCTGAATCTAGTGCCTGTAGAGAAACAAAGATAAAGTTATTTTTACATTGGAGGAAGAAAAGAAAAAAATGTTTTATGATATCAAAATGCATTTTAGGGGAAAAAGGAATAGTTCTACCTCTGAAAAAAAGCAGAGGTGAATTTACATTTTGCTGACAGACATTTTGCTTGAAGCTTTGCATAGTGAAAAGCGTTGCAGATAGTTATCTTTGTAACAAGTTAATATGAATGTCTCTTGAATGTGCATACCAGTCTTACAGGGATGACTTGCAATATTGGGAAATAGAGATTTATTTGCCACGATTCTTTGGTCATACCTAGCAGTTGCTGCAAGGTGCCAGGTAGGTGATATTAAAGGACTCAAAATAAAATACTTACTCTCTATCTGAAGCTATAAATATAGATATTTGCCACCCTAAGTGATGACTGGGCATCGTGACTGGCAAAGGCAGCAGTAATTGTAAGGCACAAAATCAATTCCATAGCTGTAACAAATATGGTTTAAAGAACAGCCATGAAACACAGAGGAGAGTGGATTTGGAGCCACGGGCCAAGAGATTATTTCTCTACAGGGTGGAAAGAAAACACTCAATTTTGTCATAATTGTGTAGTAAGGCTCCCTGAATGGAGAATTAGGTTGATGTTTTCAGGTAGTAAAAAACACAGAGTAGTTTGGCAAGGATACTACGGTCTTAACTGTGTGTGTAGTAGAATGAATACCTGAAAAAAAAGCGCAGTGTATTGCATATACAAGCTTGAACTTTATTGGGTAAAGATGGGCAAACTCTGTCCCATATGCTTGTCCCTTGTGTTCAGTAATGTTTAATCAAGAATTCATTTGAATTCCTACCCAGACATGCTCTCTATAGTTGTCACAGGAACAAAAGATTGGCCCTACCCAGGGCTCTGGCTATCAGCAGAAGTCCAGCTGAACACAATGTTTATCTCTGTTAGGGGCAAATCACTTAGATGAGAACTTGTGCCATAATGAAACACCCAGAAGCAGAAATGCTGTGCTTCAGCCTCTTCCTGGCAGAATCCTCAGGGACATGTTGGTAATGAATAGAGTTGACGAAATTATCTCAACAGAAGGTTCTTGGTGTGATGAATTTGAAGGTCTGTGTGGGTCTGGTTATTGTCAGAGTGAGGCAGGCTGTGCTCTGCCTGTCGACCTCGAATGGAGAACCTGGAGATTTTCTACTGGAAGTGCCTGGCTTCCGAAGAGCTCCAGCCAGATGGTGAGTGTGGGATCTGCTGCCTTCCCAGAGACCGCAAAAACACTCACTGGTTTCTTTTGGCCTTGAACAGTGTGCCAGGAGGTTGTTGTCATAGTGCTGAGTACTCAGCTTAGCTTGGAGGAGCTGGAGTTGATGAAATTCCATCCTTTTCAAATAGTGTGCTTATTTTTACTGTGATTGTCTGCGTTAAGCTTTTTTTGTCTCCTCTTCATTAAATGGTGGGATTACAGTGACTTGTAAGGCAAGAAAACCTGAGAGTCTGATTTTATTGCATTTTTTAAAAATTGGAATATTCAAAATTTGGGCCAGATCCTGGGAATGTCTGTTTCTTTTTTGCTCCGGGATATGAAAAGGTGTCATTTCCCCACCACCATGTTGAAAATTTGGTCTGTTTCTTGACAGTGTTTGAATACAGGAAGCACAAAATAAGATACAGACCAAAAAGACCATTTTCTCTGCCCTCAAAAGATATGAGTGATGATGAGACACAAAGTAAGGACACTTACGAGATAGAACTATTGTCATTCTCTATAGTGGCCTTTTAAGTGCTGAGGGAAGAACAGCAAGAACTCTCCTGGACGGCTGCTTTATCTTCTAGCAATCAGCAATTTAAGGACTTCTGTGTCAGGCTACATCTGGATTGTCAGTTTTAATAGGCACTCGTAGGACAATTTCTCAGTAATGCCTAAATGTGAATTTCTTTAGGTTTGTCTTTATTTGGAGCAACTAAAATCCGGCTCAGAAGAAAAGAAGTGGACAAAGCAATCAAGTCCTGAACTGATATTTCAGATCTGTGAAGGAGTATATCTAGGGCTGAGCCTTTTTGTGTGAGTTTTAAGAGCAGTGACTAAAAGACACGGTGAAATACAGATGTGGCAGGATGAGATCCAGAAGTGTTTATATGGACTGTCTCTGAGGCCCTGGATCACACTTTAGTGAGAGAGTTTCAGGCTCTGTTTTGGTCAGAAGAATATGAGCTCATGGAGGTCACTTTTATCTGCGTCAGGGACAGAGTGGAGGGCTGAGCTAGAGAGCCAGAGAGATTTATTGTATGAAAGCTGGGAAAGAAAGATGAAAGATGTGCATGTCCTGTTCTTGAGGTCTCTCAGTGTCCCTGTTCTGCCCACCCAGGCTCAATGCCATCTCTTCTAGAGCTCCCAGAATCAGATGGTAAGTCATAATACAAATTACTTAAAAATAAAAAAGAGATTTACAGGTGAAGCTACCCAGGGCACTTTCTTCATAGTGCAGGCACTCCAGACTGGGGTTATTCTGTAACAGCAAATATTTGAAGTGGTTTATGTTCCTGATGTCTAAATGGTCCCATTGCTCTGAGTAAACCAACGCAGTGAGTTGTTACAAGCATGCAAAACACAGATTAAAAAATAACGACTGCCAAGTGCAGCGTAGGCTGGACAAACCACCTGTGATGGAGTAGTGACCTCTGTGGCAGGAGCAGCCTTCAATCATTCATAATGGGAGTGTCAGTAGTAAAAGACCACAACCTGAATTTAAAACATCTTTTAACCCACACTGGAGACATAACTTTGGACTTGTTTCCTGTCATGGTAATACAGTAAAATAAGCCCTATTTGTTTGTTTTTTTTAATGGGCATGAAGGAAGTGAGTATGGTTGATAATGCATAAAATCCTTGTGCTCCGTGGCAGCATCCCACAGCCCATGGGAGCACCCTAACTTCCAACCTGAGCCTTATGAGAGGAAGATATACATGTTTATTTCTGGGTGTTATTAAGAAAAAGGAAACAAAAAATACTCTTCAGTCAGAACTGTCTGCATATAAAAGAAAAGGGGCACAGTGACCCTCACTTAGATAATCCCCACAACAGAGCAAGTGTAGGGAGATGTGGCTTCCTGATGGGTTGGAAGAGGAAGCCTAATTTAGGATGCTGTAGGTCACACCTTACATGGGAAGAGGTGGTATTTGATCTGTTGTCTCAGGAGTCCTAAACTCATGTCTTGCCTACAGAGGGCCTGAAATTTTCTACTTTACATCCACGTCCTTATGAATTAAAGAGTTAAGTGTTCATTTGATCTGGGCATTTGGGATTTGGCAGCTTTATATCACAGTTCTCCTATACCTGTGTGTGAAGTTAATACTGAAGTCCAGGTTGAAACCTTTGAGATGCCCGTAATATCGAGGATGAGAGATTCCATTCTTCTAGACTTAGCTTCTTTTGCAAATTGCTTGACTAGGGAAACCATTAGAGAGGAAATCTGTGCCTTTTGCTGAATTTATGCCTGGAGAAACTATGCAAATCAAAGAAAAGATTTGCTGCTCTGCTTTTCTTCCCTCTTCTATTTGTATCCTTTAACACTTTTGTCAGCTGCAGATGGGCAGTAAGTGAAGGACAGAGAAAGTGGCAGGTGTTCAATCCTTCCAAACCCTATCTCGTTTTAGTAAAAAAAAAAAAAAAAGAATTTGAAGAGTTTGGTTGCTATGATAAAGCCAAGTCATCCATTACTCTGGCTTGCTGCAATGCTGTCACAGAACTGCAGGCAGGCTGCTGTGGTAAGGAACCTCAGCCCTCATTGTATTGGGACCTCAGCCCCAATCCTTTGGTTTAATTTGCATGAAGTGCTTGTAAAATTTGGAATGCTGGTAAAGTTGGGTTGCAAATGTGCATTTTACAGTCCTCTTGGTACTGGACATTTCAGAGCAGCTTAGGCCTTAGCAGTGTTCCTCCCTCAGTCCCAATACACCAGTGAAACACTTCTGTATTGCTTATATTGGTAATATTAAATGCACAGAACACGGCTGTTGAACTTGAGTTCTCTAAATATTTTAGTTTTGGCTGGTGGGTGGGAATAGTGAGACCAAAGAGGTCAGAACCCCTGGTGCTCTGGTCTGTCCCTGTGCTTTCATTGCTGAGCTCCAACAGTTTAACCCACAGCCTTTTAATGCACTAAAACAATACTGAGCTATAAACTGGGGATTTCAGTAGCTAATTTGTAGATGTTTCAGTCCATTGTGTAGTGGGTGTGAGTCAGCTGTTGAACAGATGTCTTTGAGCCATTGTCCATGCCAGCAGTCAGTCTGTCCTTCATCTTTCCCCTTTGGAATAAACAATTGTGTTCTCAGTGGTTGTGGGGTTTTTTTGGTTTGGTTTGGTTTGGTGGGGTTTTATTGGCTTTGCTGGTTTGTTTTGGCCAAGGACTGTTTTTGGAAAAGAGGAGCCAGAGCAGTATGAAGTCAGTTTTAAGCAAACCATAATGACACTAATATTTTGCACTAATACTCAGCCGTTGGCTATCTGTGTGGTACGCTGTGCTTGAAGGAAGATCTAGCCTGGATAAACAAAGGAGGTAAAGCTGGACAGCTTTTCTGACTGAAAGCTGTTTATTTGGCTCTATATTTATAACTGTTTTCTTTAATAAATACCTCTGTTTAGGAGGTACTGTTATGCCATATGTTTCAACAAATCGCATCTCAAGCAAGTCCTGATGGATGAAAAACATTTTGTGAAATGTCTAAGGTTTTTTGCCTGAAAAGGGTGAAAGTAATATATGAAGTCATGCACAGTGTATCCAGATGTTCTTCCAAGATCTACTCAAAAAGCATTATTTTCCATGGTTTTAAAAGCAGAGAAGATAGAAACCCACTTCATTGGTCTGTCCAGTATGAATGCAAATAGCTCTTTTCCTAATGACAGTGTGGTATGAGTTCCATCTTGTCTGAAAGTGTTTTCATGCAATTATTTTCTAATATATTTTCTTGGTTCACCTATTTATCTGTCCTAGCCTTTGCAAGGGGTAGAGTGTGTGGGGAATTACTTGCTATTCCATGAAATTAACAGGAGTGATCTCCAGCAGCAGTATCCAGGGGTGTGCTTTGTGTACTTGGAGAAATTGAAAAACTTTATTCTTTAATGCTTGCTGTTGATACTTATTTGAATTGCACCATCAAGAATGTCATGACATTCGGAAGACAGTTACATGCCACATCCCTGGGACTGTTCAAGGACAGGTTGGATGGGGCTCTGAGAACCCTGGTTTAGTGGAAGATGTCACTACCCATGGCAGGGGGGATGGAATCAGGTGATTTTTGAGGTCCCTTCCAACCCAAACCATTCTGTGATTCTGTGAGTGTTCAATGCTTCTGTCATATGCAGGATAATAATTCAGCCTTGGAGCAGTGCCATATAATATGCAGCCTCTCACTACTCCTGGCTCAAGCAAATCAGTAAAGAGAATCATGGAATGGTTTGGGTTGCAGGGGCCTTAAAGCTCATCTAGTTCCAAGCCCCTGCTGTGGGCAGGCACGGATGCCACCCACTAGATCAGGTTGCTCAGGGCGCCTTCCAACTGGTCTTGAATGTTTTCAGGGATGGGGCCTCCACAACTTATTCTAGGCAACATGTTCCAGTGTCTCACCACCCTCACAGTAAAGAATTTCCTCCTAATATCTAGTCTAAACCTATTCTCTGTCAGTTTGAAGCCATTCCTCTGTCCTATCACTCTATGTCCTTGTCAAAAGTCCCTCTCCAGCTCTCTTGTAGCTCCCCTTTAGGTACTGACATGGTGGTATAAAGTCTGCTTGGAACCTTCTCCAGTCTGGACAACAACCCACCTCATGGAACCCATCATTTTTCCTGTTTTAATGTGCATGTTTCCATAATAAAAATGTCTGGGGTCACTTCAATATAGGTACTTGTTACTGTGGTTCAACACTTTTATATTTGCATGTTGATCACAAAGGCAGTAGCTGGCCATGGACTCTAAGTCACATCTCATCTCATCTCATATTGAGTCATTTTGACCTCCTGTATTTCACAGGTAAAGTGACTATGACTTTACAGCCACCTGCCACAGCCAAAGGGACACAATCTCCAAAAGGCTCCAACCATTATCTTTCTAAAAGAAAGCATTCAGGCATCTGCGCTAGTCACAAACTGGTTCAAAGCAAAAATCACCAGTCATCTCTGACAGTCATCCCGTGGTAGGCTTGTGGTTTTCTAACTGCTTCACACCCACTCACAGCTCTCTGGTGCTGTGACTCAACTGCAGGAATGATTCTGTGCCTGGCCTAGAGCTACACGTGTCACTGTGCTGTTGTCAATCCACATCCAGGCAGTGCTCTTGGTTCTGACAGAGTTTGGTTACTTGGTGTGAGCTCTGAGCAGGGCAAGCCAGGGAAGCTCTGCACAGGCCCCTGCTCATCCTGAGCCTTCTGTGAAAGGGAAGGTATTGGCTGTTTTGTCCTTGCTGAGGTTCCTGTGTGCTCCAGCCTCTCTGCTGGCTGACAGGCTGTCCCTACTGATTTTTCTCAGTTCTCTTATAGCTGGCAGAGCCAGAAACACATAGTTTCCTCTGGAAAAAATAAGCACTCCGACTCTCCGATTTCTTGCATGTTTTCTTTGTGCGCTTCTCCTTTGCCAGTGGTGCCAGGGTGTCTTATCACTGTAGCTGATCCAGTGCTTGGGTGTCTTTAGTGTTTTCTGTCTCAGTGCATTGTGTCAGCAGAATTTCATTGGAATAAGAAGAAAAGTGTCTTTATGTTTTCCCTCAATATCTTGTTCAACCAGCTTTGTTAATTGAATATAGGAATCTTGAGGGCAGAATTGACAAAAGTCAACTATTCAATCAGCTCTCAGAAGTCAATGCTATAGTCAATAATCTGCTTGCTAAAAGGAAAAATTCTGGGGAAAAGATGTATTTTTGCTACTGAAGTGTTCTTGTAATGAAAACAAGGGAGTTTTGCACAAAGAAGAAAAGAAAAAGTAAAACAAAATACCAAAATCCTTTTTGTTGCTGCTGTTTTAGTAGCACAGAGCAAATGAATGTTCAACATGAAAGAAAATATAGATAAGATTAAATTAATCATTAATTAAACCAGCTTCACTGCAGAACTTGATTGGATCCATTTGAGACTACTGCTTTGTGATATCTGCCTCTTCAGACTGTGTTCTGGGTTAAAATACAGTGAAACACTCCTTGATCACCCAAGGATATGAAGAAAATAGGATTACTGCAGGGGCTTTGAGGAAAAGATCTGGTGTTCTGTAATTTGTGTGTTTAGATTTGTGAATGGGCTCATTAAATTAAAGGTTGCTTAATATGATAGAGAGCATTAAGTGGCTGCCTAAATTAATATATACCAGTTACAAGGATTTTTAAGAAATATATTCTATAGGTGTATTTGAAGCTAATGGAAAGTGTTGGTATAATTCTGTTTAAAATTCAAGTAAGAAACTTGTGGAGACCAGAACTAGAAGGAATATCAAAAACTGCAGGATACAGATTTGGTTTCATTTTTTTACCTTTCACAGGACTCCCTAACGTGCTTGGTCAAGGAATTGATCAAAAGAGTTCTAGGCTTAGCCAGACTAAACAAGGGTGGGATTGTTTGCTGGAGACCAAAAACACCAAAGTAACCTCTGCCACAGTCTATGCTATTGACTTTTATTGTGTTATTTTATCTTAAAATATTAAACATTTCAATACAGATATTTTACAAACACAGGGGGAATTCTCTGTTCAGACTGCTGTGCACAAAGACACAAAATTCCTTGGCTTGCATCCTCAGGAATACAAAAACAGGCAGTCACAGAATAAATTACCAGGATTTCTGGCCCAGTGATTTGTTGGAGAAATGGCTGTTGAGCATTCTCCAGTCTTTATTGCTTACAAATGGTTACCAATGTTGCTGCTGCTTTCTATCCAGATTAATCCAACCTTTTGAAGTAAAAATTTCAAAACTACTCTTTGTCAGTGATCCTGTGAATTTAGACATATTTTTAAATCCTGTAGTTTCTTCTCTGAAATAACTAAGGTGTTTTGTCTGTATTTTGAGGCTTTGGTAGTTCCCATCTTGAATCCAAAGTCAGCGCCCTTCTTTTTTTCCCTCCTTACATTGTTCTGACTTCGTGAAAGATATTCAGAAGTATAGAAAGCCTGAAAACATTCTTAGATCTCTATGAAGATCTGATTCACTTCATCCCAGTAGTGGCTTGACTATTATTAGTCCAAGCCCTGTTGTACTCATCTTTGTCCCTTGATGTTTTTAGGGAACAGCTTCTAGTGATGTTCAGTCTCTCTGGATTCTCAGATGCCTGTTGTGCACGTACATTGTTGTTCCTAGGGAGGCCTCTGAACCATTGTGGTGGCAAACACAGCAGAAAGGTCCTGAAAAAGTCTAATGAAAAGGGCAGTAGTGTGCAGGCAACTTTTATTTTATACACAACAACATCTGAGGCAGTAAACGACCCTCTTTGGCTATGACTGTACAGTATGAACCACCAGAAGGCCTCTGAACATTAGACTGCTTTGAGAGTTAGGATAAAGAATGAACACTGAGCCTCTGAGATCTGTATCAGAAAATTGGGAAATCTGTGAGTTTGGGTGAGATGCTTCTCTATTCTTTATGAAAATTCCACTTTGGAATCAAACCGCAATAAAAAATCATAGCTGCTGTACTCGGAGGTAAACTTTTAAAAAGCCTGATTGCTTAAATGATAGAAACTAATAGTAAAGATCCAAATCAACCTCAAAGAAGTAACAAGTGAATTAATTTGAATTCTTTCTTCTCAGTTAGGAGGATTCCCTCCTTTTCAGTTGGACTGCTTTACTTTACCTGTGTTTCGTCTTGTCCTGTCAGTCTTCACAACATCAGCCAAATGCATTCTGGGAAGTCATCCACTGCAGTGGCCTTCCTAATTTTTGTTTTATTGTGTTTTTATATATATGCATGTATAAAAATGTACATGAATGTTTTTTGGATTTTTGCTTGGAGCTCTAGTCAAGAGAAGCAGTGATCAGGAAATGTTGATCGCAAGTACAAATCATCTCTACAGCAGAGATTCAAATGAGTACTCCTTTATTAATCTGCTAAAAAAATCTGATATTTTTGACATATTTAGATCATAAACAAGGTCTTCCTTTACATGTGTGGTTGTGGAACTAATAGAATTATAGTAAGGATATTGTATGTGCAACAGAGGGTAAATGCAGCTATCATACAGCAAGAAATCTTTCCCAAATTCCTATCTTTTGGATAATCTGTAACCTTAGTTACTAAAATACACATATATTCATGCCTGTTTCCTGATCTTGAGTGTCCTCTGGGCTGCTAGAGCGTGCATGAGGAGCCACAAGCAGTTGCACCTTCTGATGGCATTTTTATTCTGTATCTTGTTAATGGCTTGTAAACCATGGTACGGATTTCCATTCTTTTTGTCTAGGAATTCTGGAATATGGATCTAATGCAGTGTTAGATAATCAGATAGAATGATTTAACTTGGGATACACAGCATTTAAGATTTCTGTTTTGAAGCAGTAGAAATAGACATACCTATACTTCCTGCAAAAAATTCAGTGAGCTTGGCTTCTTCCTTCAGTTACACATACTTGGAGTCCCAGTTTTCGGTTTAAAAATAAAAAAAAAAAAAAACAAAAAACCAAGTGTAGTGAGTGCAGTGCAGAGAAGCTTGAAAATATGAATCTGACAGTTTCCAAGCAAGCAAAACATTGTAACTACAAAAACAGTCTTTTGTTCTACCTTATTATGAAATGGGCACTGGAGGGAGCTTAAAGGTTTGGCATGACTAACATTGGTTTTAAAGCTGTGGGTAGATTTTGTGTGTGTGCTGGGGGACTCAAGTGGGGAGTCATGATGAGTTTTGTCCTAGTGAGGCATAAGGAGCACGTCCTCTTTCCCCACTGATGTGTAGTGAGACACAGCACTGCCACATCTATTTGCGCTGTAGCTGCTCTGGGGTTTTTAATTCTTTTTATTTTTTCCACTTCACACTTTCCAAACTTGCTATGTCCATCCCAGCTTGAGGAATTGGACAAACCACTTTCTTCCTCTCCATGGGCAGTGAGTCCAATTCTTCCTGGAAGTGTGAGCCATAGGAAGCCTGAGGAACAGGCTGTTCTCCTCTGCTGTAGTGTTACATAAATACCGGGCTCCTGAGACCTCTGCCATCTCTGCAGTGAGAGGACCAGCTGACTGACACACAGCCAAAGCAGGAACTGGATTGTGTGGGGGGGTGGCTGAGGACCCTGCTGTTCTGGAGGGGATGGCAAATGCCGTTGTTACCCTGATGCTCTCAGACAAGAGCTCTGTTTTTCTTAGGGCCTCAGCAAATAACAGGCACGTAGTCTTTCACGTTTTCTTCTGGACATGAGGAGATTAAAAACAGAACAAGGAAGAAAAACAGGCAGATCTCAGTAGCTGTCCAATGTCAATCCTTGCTGCTTTTCCACATCTCTGTGGCAAGGGAGAAAGCAAAACACAAGTACTCAAATCTGCACTGGATTTTAAGTCTCCTCTTTCTTTTGAGGGAGAAGTTGCTAGTTGTTTAAGGCAAAAATGGGTCATGTAGCTGCTGCATCTTAAAAATAAAATCTTTGGCAGACTTCCCCGCCTGCAATGTAGTGTGCTGAATTTCAATGAAAATCACCCAAATGTACAGAGCTCATAGGCAGCTCCAAATGCTGCAATAGAAAATGCTGCAGCACACATTTCCCGGCAACTTCCGTGCCATTTGATTTGCTTGTTCATAAATCTTTTCTCAATCAAAGTACTATTATTTTTTGCAGACAAATATCTAGATTCTGAACTAAGCAGCATTCATAATACTCTATTTTGTCTTCCATGCTCATACAGGGGATGTTGGTTTCTTTGAAAATATAAAATGCATTTTTCTGAAAGCAGTGAATTTGAAAGGCAAAAACCAAATCCAAAACCTAACGTTTAGAAGGGGTAGAAAAACTTTGTCACAATTTATTGATACAGACAGCTATGAAGTCTTTGTCTTGCTCAGGCTGTTGAGCATTTTCCTTTGGATCTTGTTTTCTTTTTTTGCAGTGCTTGTGTCAAAATTGTCAAAGATGTGTGATAGCAGTATAGGATTATTGGATTATTGCTGTTAACCAGGAGGCTGTTAAGCAGCTGCTGTGTTGATGCTGGCATTCTTTTCCCTGCTGGTTGGCCATTAGTTTATTGCTGCCATGTTACACTTCTAACATAGTATGGTGGAAAGTAATGGGTATAAACTCACGGCAGAGCGTGTGTGATCATGTCTAAACCATCAGCCAGGCTGGGATGAAATCTCCAGAGCTTCTTGTGGATATCTCTATCAACATGAAGCGCAATGGAACAAAGAAAGCATTTGTTTCAATTCTATATTCTTCTGAACAGCCTCAGAAAACAAAAGACTTGCAGCAGCAGTAAATTGTATAATCCCAAAGAATAGAATGTGTGCATATGGCTGGCAGTGGAGTCTCAGTCTATGTACCTCTTCTAGTGACTGAATGTAAGTGCTGAAAGAGCAGGTAGAAGTTTGATTCTGGTGTGATCAGTAATTGAATTTCCTAGTGGAGGGTGCGCATCCTTTCACAGAGAGGAATCTCTCCAGAAAGGCTAAAACCACTTCTGTACATTCCCCTAAAGCCCTGCCACTTGTGTCTGGCAAACACACAGCAAGTTCTTACTTTTCCTGCCACTGGATAGTGCAGGAGCTTCACAGAAGATGAAGATGAGTGTGTGTCTTCTTTCCTCTGACAGTCCATTAACGTATGCTCAGTTTTGTGCCTTAACCTAAACCTAGGCAGTGGCAGACCAAAAGTACAAGCTTTACAAGAACTGGTGGCTGTGCTTTGGCAGGATCATTTGTGAGATTGCTCAGGAATGGAAATCTCAGTAGTGGTCAGAAACTGGGGAGGTCCCTGTGACCAGTCCATCTACCAAAACTGGAAGTAGAAGGAAAGGGGTCTTCTCTGACTGCTCAAGTCATATGATTTTTACCTGTCTGTACAGAGTGTCTGTCTGCCTTTTCCATTTTACCAAGTCACTGCAGACAAATTATTAATTGTGTATTTTTACATCAATTAGCACTTGCTTGTGTGAAGTTTGCCTATGGAAAGAAATGTCTGATATCACTGGGCTCTGGTTCATATTATCCAAAATTAGCATTTTCCTGTGTAGTATCTAAAGGGGATGTTGACCACATTTCAATCTAAATTAATTTCATTTATATTTGTTTTGAAAACATTAGATGTCCTGTCTTTCCTTCTTCCCAATGGTTAATTTTCCCATATTTATCCTTGCTGGCTTGTGACTGTCTCTGTGCTAGTTGTTTAATTGGCAGCTGGGTTCATTTAAGTTGATAGAAGACCAAACTCTGAAGGGAAGCATGTTATCAAAATGCAGAGGCTAATCCTATTAGGTGAAAGCATTTTTGTTTAAATGGAAAATGATTAGACTGTATCTTCAGTATCTCTTCAGGAGTGGCTGTAGCTGATTGCTGTTCCTGGAGGCTCATATGGTATTTCCTGAGTCATGTAACTGTGAATGGAGAGGCAGAGGAGAAATGGTTTCCCCTAATTGTAAGTGGGGAACTCGGTCTTGCTTCCCATGCTGGAATCACTGTAGTGTTGTTTTCAAATATCACTGCAAACGCAGTAGGACAGAGTGCATTTTGGGAAATAAATGAAATTCCCTTCCGCCCCCCCCCCCCCCCTTTTTATCCTTCCCTAACTGAATCCACTCTGTTTTATTCCTGGCTGTGCCTGCAGCTGAAGTCATGTGGCCATACATCTGCTTTACACTAACAGGCCCATTTTACATAATTCATTATGTGCAATCACAATGCCCTGCTGCTAATCCGGGCTAATCCACCACTTTCCTCAAGAGCTGCATTAACAAGTGTTGATTCAGCCTTTCCAGCTCAGCCCTGGACAGCTCTGGATCCGCTGGACACTGCCCGGAGCTTGCAGGAGGTCAGGCTGGGGAGTGCAGAGCCACAGCCACCAGTCCCCACCTCTCCCTGGTGTATGCAGCCCCCAGGGCTGGAAGCCCTGGACATGCTCCTCATCCCTCTGTCAGGGCAGACTCCAGCAGCTCAAGGAGATGAGGTGCCTGGGAGAGCTGGCACTGACAGCCAGGAGCTGATGTGCCAAGACAGGCAGAGCCCCTGGTCTGCATCAGTGACTTCCGAAACAAATCCTGACGAGCATGTCTCTGGGGGAGTGCAGGCTGTGGTGCCTGCTGTGTCCTCGTGTCCCTGCACAGCCAAATCCAAGGCCCACCCAGAGCTCCTGCTTGTTTCCCTGATTACAGTAACTTCTGCAAATTGGAAACGTATAGTTTAGGGGCAGGGGGGTGAAAGGTGAGGGAATTTTTGTTCACTTTTGGAGGTTTTTTATACCTGTGCTGTCAGGAGATGCCTCCTGTCACCTGGACAAAGGGAGCTCTCCTAAGTAGCAGTGGACACCTGAACAGCTCCTGGAGCTGAGGCCTCAGCTGTACTCCCACAGTAACTCTTGAATTTCCAGCTACGGCTTTAGAGACTCTTCTTTTGCTATTACAGATAGGTCTTAGCACCTCTTCCTTGAAAATTACAGACTTGAAGGTGTTTTCTTTCCTAATTTCCCCCTGAGTCCTTATTCCTCACTGAATTTTTCTTTTCTACCTGTCCCTGCTTTCCTGGTATAGACTACATCCTGGCCCTGCCTGAGAAAAAAAAAAAAAGAAAGAAAAGAAATTTATTACTTTTAACTTTTCTGTTTTGGCAAATACAAACATTTTAGGTCTGATTTTTGTCTTGAGACTGCTCTGATGGAGATGATGGTGCTGTGAGCATAGTGAGGCACTGGAACATTTTCCCCAGTGAGGCTATGGATGCCCTATCCCTGGAAGTGTTAAAGGCTGGATGGGGCTCTCAGCACCCTGGAAGGTTTCTCTGCCCATGGTAGGGAAGTTGGGATGAGATGATTTTAAGGCGTCTTCCAACCCAAACCATTCAGTGATCTTATGTCCCCAGAGTCAAGAGAGCACAGCCTGGCATAAAGCTGTGCCGTGGATAAGGATGTGCAGAAGCTATCCCGGCCCTACTCTGTCTGCTGTAGGAGCAGCTCCAGGTCAATTTAGGGCATTTTTGAATAGGATTTGGCTCAGAGCCATATGGATCTCCAGAAGGTATTCCTTGTCGAAGCACCAAAGTCCCTTGGAGCAGAACTAGATGCAATATCCCTAAATATTTTCTCAGTGTTGCTGTTAATTATCCTTACATCCACATGGTTGTGATATGCTGCAGCATGTGGGGGTCAACATCAGAAACACATTGATAGCTAGACAGTCTGCTGCCACTTAAAATACACTGATTTTATTGGGGATGCTTGAGATGGGGAGGAATATTTTTTCCCTTTCTGAAGTATTTGTTCAAAGAGCAGCAACAACAACAACCCAAGCCACAAGCTGTGGAAGCATGACTTCATCTTCTCGGCTTTCTCCACGCTGTGCTGGGCAGAGGAGCAGCAAAGGCATTTGCAGATGCACAAACACACTTTTGGGACTTCTCCCTGTGGGAAACCATTGCTTCACAGAGGGGTGATTTAAACAGCTGTAGTTTGTCTTGACAGCATATTTTCTTTACTCTGAGCTGCAAAACAACCTCTTTGCTAAAGTTACTCTGCAGTATGTGCCTTTGCAGGTGTTGGCTCTGTCTCTAAAGAGACAGAGATAACTAAAAATTGAGGGACGCTGTGAAAAATAAAATATTTTTTCCTGCCCAAAATCCCAAAATTTGAAGTTGAAAGAAAAGTTTAATTCACTTAGAAAATAAAATTTACAGGAGATAAAATTTACAGGGGGAAAAAAATCCCACAACAGTATTTGATCCAGAAATGCTGGGGTTTTGTTGCATAGAAGTTGCTGTCTAGGTCTTTTTGGCACACACACTGGGTTGGGGCTGTGTTGGACTCCTGGTTTTAGAAGGGTTTTGTTTGGTTGCTTGCTTGCTTTTATTCCTCATTCCCCATTCCATCATCACCACTGCATTCCCACACTCTGTTTCCCCTCTTCTCTCCCTGAGGATAAGCCTTTTTTTATCCCACAGAACTTCCTATTATTTATGACTACACCAACATGGCATTAAATCCCCTGTCAGCATTGAAATTCAGCTCAGACAAAAGAACAAGAACCAGGGGGGGTACTTTTAAGTTTTGAAATTACTAGACTTTGTTTCAGGCTTGTCTAAATAAACTGTTCAGTTTGGGTTTTGTTTGTTTTAATAGAACAATGAAAATTCTTCATGGGGAAATACTTCTTTCAAGAAGACAAATAGCTGAAAGGAATTAATTTCTTTAGTGTAAAAATAGATTTAATGTGGCTGGTCATTCAAGTAAGTAGAAAGAGACTTTCTATAAAGTACCACCCCTGGTGAGGGGATAGAAGTATCTACAAGGATATCAAGGATTTTCTGTAAGAGATGGGCCAAGCTCAAAGACTATACCAGACCCAAGAGATTTGGAGTTTTTGTATTGTCACTTCAGTGTTCAGTTCAGGCTGAAGTTCTGCCAGCCACATCTTAGTGAAAAGATGGACAGGGCTTATTTAGAGCTATCCCTTCCTCACCTGGCCTTCTGCCTTTTGGTTTTTTTGCCTTGCCTCAGTCATTACCATTCCCCATGTTTGTGTAACTCACTGGCAGCAAGTCACTGTCCGTGTGTATCCCTCAACCACTTGTAAATTTCCATCATATCTAATTCTTGTAGCCTGCGTGATGCGTTGACTTTGTGTGCTTTGGGAGTCACAACTTCATAAAAAGCTGATTGTATCACAGTGTTATACAACACATTAAGTAGTTTCCTAATCCTAGAGAGTTTTCCCAGGACACTGACAGTTATTCAGAATATATTTTTTTAAAAGATGCTGGTGTGGACCTGCACCGTCTTTTCTTTTCAGATTAATTTTGCTGTTACCTGTACACTGCATTGGCTGAAGTCGTGTGTCCTAATTAGTGGATTGAGTAATCCAATTTCCGCTTTAATATTGGAATTTCAAATTTAATATTGAAACTACCTAGTTGGCTGTGCTAGATCAGTTTTAAATACTTGCCCAGCAGTCCCTCTGAGAAGACTTGTGAAATAAAGGAGAACAAATAGTCTTCTTAACGTTCTGTCACAATTTCACAAAACCCATAAAATCTCTAATACCATCACCCTCATCTTACACCTTCTGTACATTAAAAAGCTTTTCTGTATTTCAAAGGTCTTGTGGAAATAACTTTGCAATTGTATTCAGGTAATTCCTACACTTCATGGTATTCACAGCTTCAGGAGCTTATCTTAGGCAAGACCTATAGAACTGAACATTTCCAAGCTGTGCTCTACAGGGACCGGCAAGAGACAGAGTACACCTCAAATATTTTACAGTGGCTGAAATCCCACTCATCATTTCTCAGGTTTTCCTTAGTATTTTATCAGACTTAAACTCCAAATGACTAATAACATGTTTAGTTGTTTCGGACAGTTAAACAAGGGATGAAAATCAAAGCCGGTATGCAGCAATGATATATTTTTATGTATGTCACTCCTTTAACAATGAGCTCCATTCTCAGCAGCCATTCTCACTTTAAAACTCTGCGGAAACATTGTGTGTGTGTGTGTGTGTTTGACCATAAGTAGCAGGTGGATTTTGTTTGGCATAGGATGACTTGTATTACTGCAGAGTCTCGAGACAGCCATGAAAAAAGAACTGCGTTCACTCAGGCTTCTGCCCTGTCAACACATTTACCAGCCAGACTCAACTAAGATGAACCTTTATCGTTAAGAGACGGATGAAAGAAGATATTCGTGTGCCACTTCAGTTTCTCCCCCTGATGTAAGGATATTGACTTGTGAGCAGACGTGCCTACACACAGTTCCTTTTCCCCAACTGCACCTTTGCCTGTTGCCTGCTCAGGCTGAAGCTCGTGGGGCAGTGATGGGTTGTACGTGCCTGGACCAGCAGGATGCTGACCTCAAGAGGAGCCTGGAGGTGCTGCTGTGACACAGGCGCTGCTGCGCAGAGCATTTGATGGGCAGGGAGAACATCTGGCTGGCACCTCATGCTTAACAAGTCAGGCCCTTCCCTGCAATAAACTGCTACTGACTGAAGTTGAATTAAGACTTTTTAGTTCCCCTGCTTTGCTTTAAACACGCATATTTTAAAGGGAGTCAGAAGCAAATATTTTGAATATGTTATCAAGATACTTTGGTTGAGTTTTCTCCCCTCCCCCAGATTGCTTTTCTTGCTTTATTTTTACCATTGAGCATAATCAGAAGTAATTAGAGAGTTATGTCATAATACAGTAATCTGCAATCTATAGGTCTCCAACTGAGTATCAGCTGAGGCCCTGATCTTACTCAAGTCTTTGCTCACTAAAGTAATTAGACATGACCTTCTAGTTGGTGGTGTCCCTGCCCATGGCAGGGGGATTGGAACTCGACGATATTTAAGGTCCCTTCCAACCCAAACCATTCTATGGTTCTGTGTTTACAGTGGTCTCTGCTATCCAGTCCTTGCTGTCTGTTCTCTCTCTGTGCCTTTAAATGAGGTCACTGCAAGCAGAGCAATGTCCCAGGGCTGTGCCTTGGGTTCTCTCTGCATCCTCACAGCCATCGCAGCCACTCTGCTTTGCAGCATGTGTTTTACTGTATCCATTTTCAGCTTGGATTTCTTCTCCTCTGCACCCTCCTCCAGCCCCAGCCCTTTCCTCTTCTCCAGCTGTCTGACTTACCAGTGCTTCTGGTGGGTGTTTAGGGGTTTAAAACTTAATTATACATTAGTTGGAGGGCAAATAGACTTTCTTTTTAACCTCAAGGCCCAGAAAGTCAATTAATACAGGTTGACTTCTGAGGGTAAGGCTGTAAGGGTTGCCTGAAAAAAGCAGCAGTTCATTAAATGTTATGTTTCTGGTTAATTTCTCCTCATACTCTAATTTAATCCAAGAAACAGAAAAGTGCAGTAGGCACTGAAGATGCGGCTTAAGATAAAGGCTTAAGGCTAAATGTCAGAATGATAGCTACTGTTTCTTCAAAATTAACTTTTCAGCATGTGTTTTTATGGAGATTATAAACTGACTCTAAAGCAACCCAGGCTTTTGGGATCCTGTCATCAGCTGGATTTACTATTGTTGATGTGGTAAGGTCCAGGAATCCTGTACAGAGAAGTTAAAATAGGTAAGGTTTCTTAAAAACATTTTGCTCAAGTTTGTGTCCTGTTGGTTTTGATACCTAAAGATCCCCTTAGTGCAGTGGGATTTGTGCATTTGTGCAGCTTTGGAAGTCTCATCAACCCCCCATGAAAGTGGAAATGAACTGTTTTGTTCCTTCTAATGAACTTCTGATCAGAATTTGGATAGAAAACCTACTGTGTTGTAAGTAGAACTTACTGTATTTAAGGTAGCATTTAGCAAATTAACTTAGGACTGCCTATAGCAAAGTTTACTAAATAATTTCTGATACAGTATTTTTTTTATGCCAACTTGAGGTGTTCTGCATTTAGATTAAATAAACCCAGCACTGGATAGTTATCCTAGGTGGGAGTGAGGGAAATCTACTTCCTCTACCTGCTTTTTAAAAGCACAGGTTTTAAAAGCTTCAGTAAAATAGAATTTAAAAAAAGGCAAAAAAAACCAAAACCAACCAACCAAAAAAAACCACAAAACCCTAAGGAGAGCAAACAAACAAACCAACCAAAAACTGAGGTCTTGGTAGTTTTAATGAATGAAATTTGTGGAAGAAGGGCAAGTGAGTTGTTTTGCCTGTGTTAGGAAAGATTCTCCAGCTGTCTCATGGAGAAACACTACTTGTGCTGTGGAACAGAGACATGAAATTTAGCAGCTGAAGGGGCTCTCTTTTCTTGCCCTTCTGTGAAATACCTTCCCAGTGCTTGCCTGTCTGTGCTCAGCTATCCAAACATCTCTGTTTGCATCAGCCTGTGGAAACCTTTTAGACTTTTTTGGATAGATTGTCTAAAATACTCCTCTGGCAGAATGCATTTTCTGGCTTCTTGGACTGTTGGGGCTGAGCCAAGACTTCCTTGCAGGTGTCCTCCAGCATGACACTGGCATGGTGTTTGGCTGTGGAGTGAAAAGCCAGAGGCTGTTTGTTTCTTTGGAGCTTCTCCTGATGAAGTCATGAAGGAGAGAGCCTGACTGAAAGCCCAAGGGTAAAAAACATGCAGGGGGAGGGACGAGAAGTGAGCAGAATGAGGGACAGCAGTGGAGGCAGGTGAATTCAGCACCGGAAGAACAGTAAGGGAACAAGCAGCTGAGTGGGTGCTGGGAGTGAAGGAGGGAGTGGGGACAGCCAAGAGAAGCCAGGGAAGATGGACAGAGGTGTGGGGTGCACTGGAGCAGAAGCAGCGTGGAGGGAGCTGTGGTCTGGAAGGTGTGGAGCAAAGGCAGTGCAAGGCTGGAACTCAGCCATGAACGACTGCCCATAGCACTGTGTTTTGGCAAGGCAAGGATGGCTTGATCCCCCAGCCACCACTTTTCCCATTCAGCAAGGAGCTGGGAAGCCCACCAGGCAAATGAGGCCCCCTCCATCTGCTACCCACTGCTTGACCAAATTGGTTACCCATTATATGCAGAATTTGCATGGGCAGCAGTGATCTTGGAATAGATCTCAATTGTGTGGGAATCAGCATGGTCCCACATAATGGTTTATTTTGATTTCCCTCATCACCATCTTGTAGGGTTTGGTTGGGTTTGATTTTTTTTTTTTTTTTTTTTGGATGTTTCCTTTTTTTGAAGGGGGAGAGGGTATTTTTTATTTACAAAATAACATTCAAAACTGTTTGGTACTTTTACAACACAAACATAATCCCTCTTAATACTGTTTCAGAGGGATCCAACACTGGCAGAGTAAATCATCTGGAACTTGCCCCCCCCAACCCCATCCAACCAGCCCAACGCCCTAATTTCTCAGCAGGGTTTCTCTCCTCTGCCTGCATTTTGTGTAGCTGTTTGCAGGTTTAAAAATACTCTGTGTTCCACTAACTTCCAAACAAACTGTCCTCTTTCTAGAAAGGCAACTAAATGGCTCAGCCGACAGCAGTCACATCCTACACACCTACGCCCACAGGCACACACAGCAGCCGTGCACATACTTAAGCTGTCTCTAACACACATAATTTTCCATATTATCAAGTACGTATCTCTTCCCTTTTCAATGCCTTTAAAATAAAAGAGTTATATGTGCACATGCACACAAAGGAGGAGGAGGAAAATAAAATGTTTGTGGATTGGTTCATCTGCTTCCAGATGCCTTAAATATAAGTCTTTGGTGATCTCTGCATGTTCAGGTCCAGATCCAAAGCCTGTGGAGGTTAGCAGTTAGTGTGGCACACAGAATATTTTGGAGAATAATTATCATCTGTATTTCTAGATATAAAGTATATCTGTAATAAGTGTGTCACATGGCACAGGCATCTCTCTCAGGGGGCGCTTTACAGTTTGCTGTGCAGACTCTGGCATATTTAGTTTTCTTCAGAAATGAAGGGTGCATTTAGTGCATGTAAACTAATAAAATTTACTTTTCCTAAAAACAAATTAAAATCAAGCTTCATGGATTTTTTTTTTAGTTATAATTTTCTGTTATATGCAGTAATATCACCAAATCTTCAGTAATAATAATCGGTTATTTATCACTTTAACTTTGCATCAAATCCATTCACTTTCCATAACACATGCTCTGTCAAACCACAACATGCTGAGTGTTATCCAGTTTCTTTTCTTGCATTTGTGTCAATCCAGAAAGCTGTAACACACTCTCTTGAGTTCAAAAGTTCTGTGTTTGTCCTAAGGTTGGGAACCATTAACATCCTAAAAGTGTTAAGGTTTCTTAGAGGTAACCTGCTTTGATTTTTACTTACCTTTTTCAATATTCTTTCTTAGTTTCTCCCCGCTGAAATCAGGTCAGATATTTGATGAAGGTAATTTTTTTCTTTTTTCATGAGTATTACACTAGTTATGAATTTTGTTCTGTTGAGGAATAACATTCAAATATCCTTCCTTGGGGTTACTTTTATATTGCCATTTCTCACCTAGGCTAGGAAAGGAGGAGAATGCATGAAATGAAAGAAGTTATTAATTGTGGATTTTTAGAGCTCAACAGACATTGTCCTTTTTGTTCAACGTTTCCAGCTGAGTGGTTTATTCAGCTATGCTCTTTGTGAGTATTAAAAAACCTTTTCTGTGTAACCACCTCAAACCAATACCAACATGAGGATTTGCCATCCTACAAACCGTTGGTGAAATTGCATTAAAAGTCTAGAAATAAGTGATATTTTATCGAACTTTGTGTCTTCCAATATGGCCTCTTTATCTCAGGGGAGTTTTAATTCCAGCTGCTTGGTGTGTCCCATTCCCTCTAGTGAGCCTTGCCCTCAAGCAGGTAACTCTGCACTGTGCTTGTGCAGCCTCAGAGAGAGGCTGCAGTGTATCAGGGACCCAGGAGCCAACCAGAGGGAGAAAGGGGGCAAAAAGGGAAATGCTGCATTTGAGGCAGTGTTCTGGTTAAAGCATCTGGGGTTTCCCCCTTTTGAGTCAGCTGCTACCTCAGGGATTTGGGGTGCACACAACTCAACAAACAAAAGCAGATTGTTGTAATGACAAACTGCAGGAGATTGAGGCTTTCTTTGCATTATTTCAAGAATAATTAATCCTAGAAAAGTCAATTTCAAAAATATCAGAGAAATGCAATATATTAAACATATTTACTGAAGTAATTTTCAGCCAGCTCATTGAAGACCCTGCATGCAGTGGAGGAGGACACAAAGACAGCTGCAATAAAACATTTCAAAATTTCTGTCCTTTAAGCTTCCCACTTGGCAAAACGTTCCAATAGTTTGGGTTTTGATCTTTGTTCAAGACAAAAACAGATGTCAAAACATGTTCCTTCACAGCAACAGTTATATTTTTGATCAGCTTTAATGGCTTTTGGAAGTATGAGTTTCTTCAGATAGAGTGCGTTGTTGTCAAATACAAAAAATAAGACCTCCATTAATATCTTCATTCCTTTCTTATATATTTCTCCCCTTTGCAAATATCCTTGCATTTGTATGTTCCCATCATGATGCGTTTTCCAATATGATTATTGCCCTCCCCCAGTAGGCTTTGACATTGCAGAATGACTGTGCTGTCACAAATACTGGAATGCCCGAACAGACACGATTGGAAATGGTCAGCAGATTAAAAGTGTTTGCTTGAAGTTTATTCTTTGGTTTGAAGTAGTGGGGGGAAATATTTGCATAAATGAATTTTTAATAGATGCCAAAAATAAAAAGCTGCTAAAGAAAATGTAGCTTGTCTGCATTATCATGCAATTTTAATTATGCAAGCATATATGTTCTTTGTGTATTTTGACTTACGGCCATGTGAGACACATGAGTGAACTGTCACTCATGCAGAATTAATTCTAATTTGTCCATATAGGGGAAAAAACCCTGGGAAAACATGATAACACTTTTCATTGGCAGCAAACCCTAGTTGTTGTTAGTCATTTGAGAAAATCATTGTTAGCAGACTATCCAAATTCTGTAGGTCAAAGCCTTCTTAAAAAGAGATGTATTAGCACATGACTAAATCCACTACAGGAATGGATTTTATCTACTAAGGAACTGTACCCTTCTGTACCATAATGTTTATTTCAATTTTTCTTTCCCTTGAACAAGAGAAAAATATTTTGATTCAGTGTTTGGCAATTCAAGCCAGGTTATTGAAAATAATAGTCACTTGGAATGTACCAAGTGCTATTTTTAGTGTAGTTCCTTTTCTACAGTATTGCAAACCAAAATCTTTAGTTTCCCACTAAATACAATACAAAAGTAGTTTGTAAAGAGTCTTTAGACTTTGCACTTCTTGTCCCAGGTAAGTGGCAAATAAGTAGTTGTCACTGACATGTAGGGCAACAAATGGATAAAGCAAGCATGGATTCTGAGATCTATAATTTTTAATAATCTTTAAACTAGCTACAAAATGTCAATCACTTCACAAACTGACAGGAGACATAAGGAATTTTCATATTACATGCTGTAAATGATATTTATCTCACAGTTTATCTAGAGTTCATTCATTTAGGTTTTTTAATTATTTTTTAATTGTCAGCTACTAAACATCTCAGCGATTTGGTGTGCATAGCTCTAGGTAAGCAACAGAGAACTGTACCGATAACAAACCACATGGGGATAGCGACTAGTAAGAGAGAGCCTTATAAAAATTACATTTCTTTGCACCAGTCATATGGTAGTTGTTTCCTCCAAAAGATAGTCTTCAAAAGCAGCAGACAAACCCAATATATTACACTTATTTCTTTTTGTCTTTGACATATTTTCAGCCAAGCTTTTATTTTGCTGGCAATGGCTAAATGGTGAGTGCCAAATCCCTCTTTATTTCATAATTTAAAAAAATGATCATGATTAATAACTATATATATATCAACAAGAAAAAAGTGGCACAACTGCAAACTTGCTGGTATAACATAGTCCCAAAAGAGTCCGAATACTGAGCATGCTTTTGTTGTCATCGTTGGTGTGCTACTGCCATGGGAAAATTCTTGTTTAAGTAGGAGTCTAAAAGTCTATTTATTCCTCATGCATAAATGCATAAATCACATCACTTTTTAGTGCAATGCTTGTTATAGTAATATAATTCCACATTGTCTAATCATGAAATCATAACAACAGATAATGGCAATGAAGAACTGAAGACAGCAGGTTTAAGTGCTTAAACATCATGATACCCAAAGACAGGAGCATGGCAGTAGCTCTGTGGAATGTCACAGTTTTACAAGAACAATACTGTATATTTAAAGGTTAACAGCACATGTAGCATTCCAACAGTGTTGTCATTCAGCAAACATCATTAAAAAAACAAAAAAATGAGGAGAGGGGAAAAAAAGGAAAGGAATCCAAAATGGAAACAAGGAAAGGAAAGGAAAAACCCCAAAAAACATCATAGTGAGCTATAGCCATCAAATCAGCACTATGTACAACCTTTGGAAAGAAAGATATCTAGAAAAAAATAATTACAAGTATCATTTTTGGAAAGCTGACAAACTACACAGGACAACATTTACAATGGGGCTGATATGTGCATGTGTGCAAACCTAGTAGATAAATACCATGATAAAAGCATGAAGGTGCTGCCCTGCTGGACAGCATTAAAAGGAAATGCACTTCTCTGCATTTAACCGCTGCCCAGCATCTTTGTTGCACGCTGGTTGGCTTCATCAATCCTGGTTTTGTTGGAATCAGCCTGGGGAAACACAAAGGAAAGAAAGATGAGTACAGGGAAGAAAGAGAGTATGAGAGAGAAAAGGAGTACAGGGAAGAAAGACAATTCTTTGTGGGTACCTCCATAATTTTGGCTAGGTTACGGAAAAATGAAGCTTGAAAATACTGGAGAGCTGCTTTTTATAGTGGCATTAGGGACTCAAAAGGAGATTTACTGGTTTCGTGACACTTCATGTAGCCTTTGAGCAGAGCTTTTCTGTTTGTGATCAGCTCCGCTGAACTCCTGTAAATGCTGTGCCAGATCTGTAGCTGGTGCTGATAATAGCACTGGTGGTACTGATGGTAATGGATGACAGCATGAGAACTGGTGGTGTGCATCTGCATTTTGCTGGGGAAAAGCTTCAGAGCCCTCTAAGATTCAGTGGACCTGGACTCTGGTCTAATTTAGATCATCAGGCACCAGTCAAAACTAAAATTTTGGTCAGTGTAGAGATTCGCTGGAGCAGAGAAGCTGGATCATCTGATGCAGGAAATGCTGGCAAAGATAAATTTCTTTGAAAAGATCAGCCTGAATATCTTTGGTCTACATGTGAAAGGAAAGGAATATGTGGGAATGATGCCAGTACTCCACAGTTCACCAATGTAGTTGCAAGACAGAGTAGCCTCTTTCCTTGGGCAGCAGCATAAACAGGAGTTAAGGAAAGGCCGGGATTCTACTGTGATTTGAAGCAATCAGACTGGAATTTAGTCCTGCACAGACTGAGCCATTAACTGCACTGTTTTCCCTGGGGTAACACCTGTCGTGATTATTAAATGCCATTAATAAAATGGCACCACTTGGGAGGTTTGGGAGTTCTCTCTGAGTGGGGAGATGCTTCGACCATGACTTTCTGTAGCTCTGCTGAAGTTAGTTTTGGAGACTGAAGACACTGTTTTAGCTGACAAAAACTGGCAAAGCTCCACTCAACCCCACGTTGCCATGCCGACTTATTCTAGCAGAAGCACTAGATAGAAAATGGTTTCAATTTTTAAAATCAGACCTGTGGGAAAGGTGAGAATTGTGTTGCTGCTTTAAAAGCATGGGCCCCAATAGCAAACTCTTTCTGTGGTTTGATGGCTCCATTTTGTTAGCTTTGATGATTGTTCCCACATCTCTGCAGTGTATCCAAATTGTACAGATTTATTTTAAATCTCCAATTTGCAAAGACAGAATGGTGAAGCAACTTTCCCACATGCATTTAAAAATCCTTTAAAAATGTTTATACTGATGTGCAATAAATCATTCTGAAATATCATGGGCTTTTCTCCATAATTGTTTTGGAAAATGCTATATAGATGTGCATTTTTAGTGCAGCAGCATGTGCCAGCTCCTCAACAAAGGTAAATCAACAAAACTACTCATTGCAAGCCACAGTCCCTTATTTTAGCCATGAGTTTGACCTTGTCTACCACAATTTTGTGTGCTTTTGCCAAAAGGTTACCTGAAAAGTTAATGGGTTTGGAAGCAGTTACCTTTGTCATGAAATGCATGAATATTCACTGAACAGTGACAAAATATCATGTTCCTAATGATGTTTAGACCTTAGTATCTGGTGAATGACATTGCATTGAAGGCAGTGAGAGTCTTGTGGACCTTCCCACTTAAGACAGAGTGCTTTGAGCTGTTCCTACTTTCCTCCCAGCCTCTCATTTATGATAGATTTTAGGGCCAGGCTCTTCTGGTGATGATCTCTGTGCCATTTGACCTACTCATCCTATCCTCATTTTGGTTTTTGTCCCTTTCTCTCTGATCTGAGGAAAGGATAAATAAAGCCTTTTATTCACTGCTGTCCTGATTACTGTGCATAGGTCAGATTACATCACTGCACTATGAGATTGCTCTGGTTTGGGTGCATGCATCTAGTTGAAGGTAAATCCTTTAGGAGCATTTGTGATGCACTCTGGGGTACTTTGGGTTAGCTTTGTGATGTACCCCAGCTTTCACAAACTGTGCCAGCCAAGAGTCTTTCTAATGATCATAACTGACCCAAAGCACAGTGCCCCAGCTGGTCAGGAGAACAGGCCTGGCAATGCTGTCAGGGGAATGAGGGTCTGTTGGCATATTTCATTGCAGACTGGATGTGCGTGCAGTTGTGGTTTCCCTATTATCCAGCTAACCATCATTTCTGACTTTTATAGAGGGTTTTATTAATACATTGTGTTCTTTTTCTAGTACCTCATTACTGTGTGTCTTTACTCTGGGAAATTTGGCTTATTTTTCACTAAGACTGAAGACTGTCTTATTTTTGTGCTGCTCTCATGACAACTCCTCTGTGTACAATGCAAATCCATCTTTCACAAATGTGTCACTGTTCCTTAGCCAAGGGCCCTGGGTGATTTTATGAATCCCATTCACTGCCAATGTTATTTTGCCATTGCTGTACAAAATGCCAAGGTCTGTAAGAAGACCATGTAGACTTGGAAGGCTGGTCCCTTAGCTCACTGCTCTCAGCATGCACTGCCTAGATGTTTGGCCCATGTGCTTTATGTGCACAGAGGGCCTGGTCAATGTTTTCAAAATCCAGATGTTTGCAAGCCTGAGCTGGTAGTAGAACAGTGACTTGTTGGGCTTGCTGTATTTTGGGATAGGATCCTGCAGGCACAGGTAGGATGCCACTGATTTCCATCCACAGGGCACATCTCCTGCCACTGTGACATGAACAGGGGAGGTGGGAACACAATAGTGCACATCCTCATCGCTTTGGGAAAATAATGTATATAATAGGCTTCTTGTTTAAAGGTACTTATGGTGTAGGCTGTATAAACTCCCAGTCCCTTCTCGCAGTATAGAGAGATGTGCTGCTTTCTAGTTCTTTTCATATGGATAGCAGCAGTAAATCCTTCCCCTGATGCTCCTAGTTTTCCCAGAAATATGAAACGGTGCAGAATGGCATCCCAGTAATACTGTGCATTTTCCAATACAGTCAAACACATGCAGCTTTATAAAACAAGACTTTTGACCAATGCAAAGCCACGTGCTCTGCAGTGCCAGGTGATGGCCTCTCTGTCAGGGATGATCTTCCCACCTTTCAGACAATGTGTACTTCACCCAGTTCTCTCTGGAATTCACCTCCAATAAAGAAAGCTCTTGGAGTGAATCCCTCAGTGCAGTATTTTCCTTAACTCTTTTTACTAGGCTCTGATATAGTTAACTGACGTGAAAAACAGGGACGGACATCCTGCTTGTGTGCGGAGGCTTGCATGTGTAAGAAGGCTCAAGAGCACCAGCTCTACCACTTGAGGTCAGAATTAATTCTAAACACCATGTCTAAGTCCTTGGGTTACACCCTCAGGTTGTGTAAATCTCAGCGGAAGTGCAGAGTTGTGTTGATTTTACACCAGATGAAGATCTAGCCTCTTATGTCACTTCAGCCTGGCTCTGCCTGTGCCTGGAGCTCTGCCAGTACCAATGCAGATGGCTTGCAGATCTTGGGATCTAAGGATGGCAGTGAGCTCCGAGCCGGGCTTGGAGGGGGCTGCTCTCTGCTTCAGAAATCTGCAGTGCAGGTCTGGCACAGGAATGCCGTTTTAGGTGGTGATTTTGCAGAACTAGTGCTGAGCTTTTTTTATTCCGCTGGGGCCATGCAGGGCCCAATTATGCATAAATAACTATATATATATATATATACATAAACACACACCCTCCCCCAAGAGAACAGGTAGATCTCTGTCCTAATGTTGTTTTAAGCAGCACAACAAAACTGGCTGCACTGTTACCATATGGCAAAGTTTTGCTTAATAAATCCCCATCCTCTTTTGGGGACTGGTCCTCCAAGCAGGTGATCTAATCCTGAGCTGCTCATGAAGTTTCAGAGGAAGGAAAAGCCCAGGAGGGTTTAAAACTTTCCAGGAAGTTCCAGGGCAGTCAGATCCATGCCCCACAGTTCCGCATAGCTCAGGACACTTGTCCTTTTTCAGAGCAATTGCAGAAGGAGCCTTGATGTCAGCCAAGGGGTCCCCTTGCAGTTGTGTGGCAAACTCAACAGCTTGGGTTCAACCCCACCTGCACTGGAGGCTACTGCAGATTCACAGCAGTGAGCTCTGCTTTGGCCCAAGGATTCGGAGGGAGGAGAGAGGAGCTATTTCTGTCCCTTGTCCTCTCCAAGCAGAAAGGAAAACACAGCCCCTTTCGGGGTCTTCTTCGAAATGGCAGCTCTTACCTTCTCCATGATCCTGTCAATCTGGCGGTTCTGTGTGTCGATCTCGTTGCCCATGTCCAAGGCCATGTGACGTAAGTTGCCAATGATGCCGCTGACCTGCTCGAGGTTCTCATCCATTTCATTTTCCCGGGCATCATTTGTTACCCTGGGAGCAAAACACCAATTCTTTAAAGCAGAGACAGGAGATTTCCCCCTGAAACCGTGATTCACCCGAAACCTCCACTGCATCCTCTGTCACTTGTCACCTGAGGAGCAGGTTGCTGTGCTCAGCTTTGAAGAAAAGGGATTAATGAGTTGATAACCTGAAAAATGTTACGTGCTTATTTTTTGCATTTTGGGCTCAGTTATCTGGGTTATCAGTGCTCTGTTTGTACTGCTCATGTCTGCTGTTACTGAGTGTTGCTGTCTGAGCTGGCAGTATGTACCACATCCTGCACCTCTCTGCAGTGATCATCCTTCCCAAAGAAAGAATGAAAGGGTGCTCCATTTGGATCTGTGTGTGGTTAGTATTCATGGGAAGTGCTGGAAGGTGGTGGAATTACAGCTATAGTAGCTCCCCTCCTTGAACTGCAGATAGTTAATGAATACTGTGCAGTCCTTGTATGCTTGGGGCTCACAGAGATATCGGGGAAGAGGTGCTTCAGCTGTGAAAATCCTGACCTAACATCCTATTTAATTAACTGTATTTCTGGTGAAAGACAGAACCAGCTTCTCTCAGATTTACTGGCTTCAGTAAAGATCATTCATCTCTCATTCTTAGCACCATCTTTTGCAGTTGCTTGCTCTTTGGAAGAAAAAGCTTGTGCTTGAGCCAAGGCCCAGATCAACTCTCCAGTGACTGAAGAGGCAGGTGGTGACTGATGCTGGGAAAAGCAAACTCTATGGATCCCACTCAGAAAATTCCTACTTTGAGCCTCTTACACAATCTGTGTTCATGCAGGTGCCCAAGGGGTGCTCCCGTTTATTTGCAGAACAGCTATGGTGTAGCATAACTTCCTTCATTGCTATTCTATTATCATGCCCCAGCCTTCATTTTGGTGGGGCTGCCATCCAGAAATAAAAAAAAAAAAGTGAATGGCAGACCCATCAAACTTAAATGGCAACTCCATCCCACGCTCCAGATTGTATGACAGCATTGTTTCTATCACACTGACTTCCCTTTATCACAGCAGCCAAAAAAGTAAGTGGATAATAGTTTTTGGAAGGATAATTACTTATTAATCTAGTGTCCTTAATCTTCAGAGATCAAAGCTTTGCCTACTGGTATGCTGTTATCCATGCTGATAGCATTGTCATCTAAATACATGCCCCATAAGCACTGTAATCAGTAGGTGCTTTGTGCTGGATCCCTATGTGATGTGGGAAGTTTGCAGTGCGGTTGCCATTAATATAGCTGTGTGCATCAGACTGGCTTTCATTTGAGAGCCCAGGCATTCCCACTGTTTCTCCATAGCTGTGGCTTCCCAGCAGCTGAGGAATGGGGCATCATTCCCCATGCAGTGAGGTTTTGAAGATACTCATGAGCAGGGGAGGGATGCACCTCTAGTTTAAAGCATTTTTCAAGTTCTGCGCTTGGCTCTAAGCTTTGGCAGGAAGCCTGAGGCTTTTTTGTTGTTGCAAAGAAGGGAAGGGCTACTTGATGCTTTGGTACATCTTCTGGCAAGGATGGATAACGGGCACTACATGCCTTGAGACATAATGGCAATAAGCTAGTATTTATCTGACACTTCATTTCTAAGGCGTTTGACAACTGTCATTAGTGAGACCCATAATAAGGCCTCCAGGAAAAGTGTTCACACTGGGAGCTGGAGTGCAGAGGACAGTGCTGGCTGGCCATGGCTGTCTGCACCCTCACGGTGCTACTGTGAAATAAATAAACAGACATTATTTCTAGTTTATTATTGCCCAAATCTGGGCAGTCTCAAAGAGGAAGGTTGGGGGTTGTGTTTTCAAGCATCTTCTGGTTCTCAGGGCCAAGACCCTTACTTCCAGGATTTCCAGCAAGGTAACCATTCTTTTCACTAGAGCTCAGGTGACCCTCAGGGCCAGGAGAAGTCACTAGATGCAGCAAACCTTTAGGACGTGTCTTAATCACCATCAGCCTGAATCTGAGTACCGCTTGGTGGAAAACCCTGGCTCCATCACATTACCCGGCACCTCTGAAGGAGTTAATGAGCACCACAGAACTCATGACCATATGGAAGAAATCTAAATATATCAGTGACAAGGAGAACAGAGAGAAAACAGTGGATAAAAAGGCTCACCTGCGGATAAAGCCACCACTGATGGCCATCTGCTCCCGTTCATCTACGACACGTGCAGGCTGGCTGGCTACAACACCATCCTGATTATTGCCCCAGGCCTTTTTGTAAGCATCGCTTGATTTAAGCCTATGCAAAAAAGATGATGAGTAAAAAAGCATCGAGTGCACAAGGACAAATGCAAAACTCTTTACCTCTCCAAGCTAAAAGCTGAATCAAGCAAATGAATTTTCAGATAGAGGGTCATTGGTTGTATACCGATATATCATAACCCTGAATAAAAGGAGGGGGTGGGTTTTTGTTCATTTTTTACTTTACTGCCACAACAGTGATGGTCAGAGGTTTAGTTTCCAATAGGGTGAATTGCAATTGTCAGGTCTACAACACTGCACACAGGTTTTTGGATGTTGACTTAGTTTCCAGAAAGAAGGAAAATTAAAAAAAAAAAAAAAGAAAAAAGAAAAAAGAAGAGAAGAAATACAGATAAGTAGAAAACATTGTTTCATTTCAGTGACACATATGTTTTGACATCAAACACAGAGAACGTACTGGCAGACAGACATAAAAACAGAACTGCCAAGTATAGTGTGTACATCACATCACAGCAACACACCCTCTTAGAGAAAAATGGATTTGGCTGGAATTTAACATTTTACCATGCAGAATATTTGGCTTCTGTTGATATTTTTTCAATATGTATGTGGCATAATAGGCATTTAAAGCCACTGATCTTTCCCAAGGTGATTTGGGGATGATTTTATCATAGGGTTCATTAGATTTTTCAAATAATATATCGGTACTTGAAAATAGTAATCATACATCGACAGTTGATGTACAAACCTTTGTCCACAGAGACAAAAAGTAAAATAGGCAGAAGTGAAATGAGTGCAGGAGAAAATAAAAGATACGAGCAATCTAGCATCAGAAAGGGAAATTTTTCTACATTTTTCTTCATGCACCAGCTACAGGCATGAATAAGAAGTAAAGCATTCTCACTAGCACAGTTGCCCCAATAGTTCATCATACCCTTAATGCATCAGCAGTAACAGCCTTCACAATAAGCAAGACACAGGCAAAAATGGATCATCACCTCCTTCAGGAGTTTTAAACCACAGGACTTCAAAAACAGCCTAGCAACTTGTTATATTTGTATTTTGTGGCAGTCACATTAGCTTTCAGAGAGCCATTTTTAACTGAGCTGCCACGGATAGAAAATTAAAATCCAGGCACCCCTAGAGTGGCAGACTGACGTGCAGCCTATTTAGGGCTGCTGTCATTGGGGTCACCAGGCAAGACTGAACATTTTAACAGGGGAATGTGAGGGTTTGGGGTCCACAGGTATAAGTTCGTGATTTTATTCTGGAAATGGGGCAGCTTCCAACAAAACCACAGGGAACTGCAAATATCTCTGGTTTTGCTGTTCCGTGGTCAGCTCCAATCAGTCCTATAAACAGCCCTGTGGCTTGGATTTTGGGGGAGGAACTGAAGGTGCTTCTGGGGGATTTGGGAAAGGACATGGCAAACCCATTTCTGGTGTTGTGTTCTCTCCATGCCCCCTGAAGCAGCTCAGTTTTAAATGAGCCTGAAGATGTGTTGTATGCTCCAATACAGAATTAAAATGCAGATTAAAAGAGGATCTTTCCTACTCATCTGTTTTGTTGCTTATTTCCTATTAAAGTTTGTGAAGACTTAAAAAGATTATGGTTGGCTTGTTTAATTTTAGTTCTCTGAAGCTATACATCAGCTTTGGCATTTCTAGAAATGAGTGGAAGTAATTCTCTTGCTGCAGATACATTTACAGGGTTTTGCCTGTTCTTTAGACCTGTGCAACTTTGGCAGTGAGATAGTCTCTGTGTTTAAGGTAAATGACTTTATACACCCAGAATCTGATCTCTTGTTTTCTTGTGGACTTCCAATTAAAGTCAACAGATGGAGTCTGGATCTGCTCATGGTCAATAGCAATTGTCCTTTTGAATGCAACCCGGTCAAAGTTCCATGCCGTGGGCATTTTGGGTCTCCTAAGAATGTAGGATCAAGCTTTACATATTTTTAGGGCTCACAGAACTGTACTTTCACTATATATCAGGGTAGAGTTACATGTGAAATGTTAATCTTTTTTAAATATATGCCATTAATCTCCCAGCAGCCAGAAGAGCATTAAGGGATCATGGTGATTCTGATGCCCAGAACTGTATGGATTTCTCTCCCACACTCCACTCCTCAGAACATCATCTTATCTGTACCAGTGGAGTCCTGGCTTAGTGACTCAGGGAACAGCCTCTGAAAGCATTGTTCATCCATACTCTGAGCACTGGTTAGCAATGCTGACCTATGAAATCTGTCTGCAGACTGATAGGGTCACAATGCCTTAGAGAAGGGAAGAGACACCTTTACAAATTAATGCCCCCTACAACACCTGCAGAACCGTTCTGTTCTTGCAGCATGACGCTGCAGTCGTAGCAAAGTGGCAAATGTTTTAGTGCCACATGCCAGGTGCTAATCCCATCCCTGTCACATGTCTGGCTGTCAGTTCTGAGTTTTACAGCTTGCACAGTGTGGGAGATGTAAAGTTTCTGCTGTATTCATACCTGCAGCTCTTGTGCACCAGCTCCTCTGGTGCAGGGCAGCAGGGCTAAAGCCTGTCAGAGCTCATACCACTTGCAAAAGGGGTTTATGCAGCTCTTCCCATTCCTCCTGCCCTCTCTCCCATTGCTCTTCAAGGCAGTAATAATTCTGGGCAAAATGTTTACCCGAAAAAAGTATTCAGGGCTTGGTACAAAGAAGCAAAATAGATTTAAAAAAAAAAAAAAACCTGAGGCAGTATCTGCATTGTGTCCCAAGGGAATTAACTTCAAAATAAATGTGACTGATAAGGCAAAACCCCAGTCCTGATGTTCTGATTTTTCACAAAATACCCCCTGAACTCTATGACACCTCTCTTTCCTTTGGTCTTGATAACCAGGGTAGGACCTGGCTTTGGCTGTGAACAAAGTTCACCCAGAAAGGGAGTTTAATACTACAGCAACACTATTCTCTGTTTTGTTTCCTGCACAGTCTCTGGCCAACCATTTAGGAATGCTTTCACTGCAACCTGGCTTCATGACTACTCACTGCATGCTGGATTTGCCATTCCTCAAGGACTTGGGATTGGTCCACTTTGTCCCCAATTTCCTACACCCACATAACCGCACATCACATTTTCATTTGGCATTTAAAACAAGCTTTGCATTACTTGGAGGACAGTTTCGTTCAAGTGTGATGGCATGCAAGCAAATTTGATTTCAACATTTCTGCTTAGTGTACGTGCTACCCAAACGAGACAAATTTGGCATGTTGAGGTTTTCTCAAATTTGTTGCCTGTGGCAAGACGAAAACCATTTCAAGTTGGCTTCCAATTATGTAATGTCACATCTCTTTCAAGATATCAACGAGGACTATTTCTGTTGAACAACAAAAAAAGGTGTGACTTTCATTCACAATTTTGAGCAATGTTTAGTATGACCTCTTCTGCATTTTTCAGCTCTTTTCTTTATGAAACTTGTTTGTGAAAATACGTTTCAAAATTTAGGGTGTCCAGGAATAAGGTAGCCCCAGAGTTTTTTTTCACTGGAAAATGGAACCACTCAGTACACTTTGTGTAAAATGTTGAAACTTTTACCATTAAAAGGTGTCGACAGTGAAGCTCTCACTGCAGTATGCCTGATTTTAATGCATCTACAGTAATTCCCAGTCAGTTGTCTATGCTATGAGATGAATGCATTTGAACCAGAATCGTTCTTTCTGCATGCCACATGCTCATCCTGTCCATGTGCCTAGCAAGGATGAGCTTCACAAGGCCTTTGGGATCAGCCTTAAGTGCTCAAAGAGATGAGGCAGGCAGCACCTACTTGTTACATGGACAGACACAAAGACCACAGAATTTTCCTAGGTCCGTCAAATTCTTTTCTGCTTCTTTCATGTCCTTATTGATTTGGTCCATTCCCTCTTCGATGCGTTCCAGTTGTTCTGATTAAACACAAGTATTTTATCCCCACAGAATGAAGCAGATGGAAAAGGACAAAGAAAAAAAAGACAAAAACTTCAGACATTCACTGTGACAAAAAACTGGACACCACATAGCAGAGCCGGTACCCAGTACCTACTTGTTACAAGGACATATGAAAAGGCCACAGCATTTCCCTAAATCTTTTAAATTTTTCTCGGCCTCCTTCATGTCTTGGTTGATATGGTTCATGCCTTCTTCAACACGATCGAGTTGTTCTGGTCAGGACAAAGGGATGACAGTGTGGAATGAATTGTATTTTTGTTTGTTTGATTTTGTCTTCAACAGAACATGAAAAATGACCATGTAGAACTGAGTTAATAATGACATTACAATGCATTAATCTGAGCTGATGCATTGCTGAAAGGATGTATGCTGCATTGGATGCTGAAGGTTTTTTTCACTAGTATGGGAAGAGTAAAACAAAGGAGGAATTTATTTGAAATATATTAATATAAACAAGACGTAATGATGTAGAAAGGAAGGGTTATAAAGTTCAAGGTCCAGAAACATAATACAATACATCAACTTACTATGACACAGTGACATCCAGGAGAAAGAAAGAGTTATTATTTTGCATTTATGTATGTTAATATTAGAGAAAATATGTCATTCCATGGAAAACACTTCAGTTACTTACGCTTACAAATGCCTTGGAATTAGGTGGATTTGGGCAGCACAATTGCTTTGATTAGTGAGTGAGAGAGCTGCTAGTTAATGGCACCAGAAATGGAGTGAGCTGTTAAGGGCTTGTATCCAGGTACCCTTTTCTCCCAGAGGCTGAGGAAACTGAGACCTGCCACTTTGACTGGCGTTGGATATTGATCTCTAATCTGAATGTGGCCTCAGGGCTGGTTTTCTTCCTGGTGTGGGTGCTGCAAATCAGGAGTAACCTCAGTGAACATGGAACAACTGAAACCACTCCAGGAGCCTGATGCTCTCCGGGAGAGGGTCACCAGCTGTGATGTTCCTTGTCTCTGGCCCCAAGGGACCTTACGGAAACAGCCATTGAGTGAAGACTCGTGTTTTCAGTGGGGTCACTTCTGCTTTGCTCCAGGGCAAGTTAAGAAGCACCAGGCCCAGAAACCAGCCATATATAGACCCTGTTTCTCTGCTGGCATCAAACAGAATTTGGCATATTTCCACCTAAGGCTGGTGGTGGTTTAGGGTTTTTTTAGCGACCTTGTGGCTCAGAATAACTTAATGTGTTAATTTTTTTCACTTTTAAAGCTGGGCAAAATGTCCTAGAGGAGCAGAATGCCACGATGTAAAAGTGTAGGAATGGATTCTCCACTGATGTAAACAGATAGGGATCCAATGGGACCAAGGGTCCTGTGTGGAGTCTGGAGTAGGGACGGCATTTTATATGGGATTTACATTTTACACGGGATTTACATTTTACACCATTTGTTCCTGAAGGATAAACTCAAATACTACCCAGGATCAGAAAGTTACTTGGAGCAGCACTTCAATCCATTAAAAATTGTAAGTGTACCTAAACAAGGAAAAGTAAAGCAATCCCAGTAAAACATGAATACCTCCCTATTCCCCATATGGAATAGAAAAAAAACAGAATTAGACTGTAGAGGAAGGAACTAAAAGCACTGGTTGTAGAAGAAATTTAATGTCATCCCTGACATTAACTGAGTCCTATCCAGGAAAAAAAGGCATTTTAGAAGAAAAATCATATGCATATTGACGTCAGTGTAAAGCTCTTCTTGACTTCTTTGAGAACATGAATAAGCCTAATTTCTTACTTGGGTTTCTAATAACAATTGAGGTTCAGCTTTTCAAAGCTTTCTGGGGGGTTTAGACACCCAGTTCCCATTAAAATTAATTAATTTTAATGGGAAACAGGAACCTAACCCCTCGAGGGCCTAGAAAATCCTGGGCTAAATTATTCAAGCTGGAATAATTCAAGTATTGAACTTGTGCTCTTTGTTTAATTTTTGCATGAGACTGGGCTTTGAGAAGGAGAGGTGCCATGTCAGTCTGGTGAGACTCATCTGCTTTTCAGCTGTCGGTTCTCATTCTCCTCATTGGATGGGCCTCTCTCCTGATACCAGGGGAGTTATTGATCCCAAATTCAAGGATTTATTTAGAGGATCAGAGTTACCTGGCACTGTCCTCTAAAAGGGGCACATATTGTGTAAGCAAAGGATTGGGAAACTAAGAAGGAAACCTGACAGAGAGACTGCACAAGTTCTGCCAGATAAACAGCTGAGCTGAGAACCAGAAATGCAAGGTTGGATTGCCTGAATGCACATTGCAATTTAGGCTTCAGCAGAAGCTTTGGTTTGTGTCCGTAGGCACCGACTGTCGTTCTCATCAGAAATGTGAGTCTGTGGTAGAAGGGGACACCCCTCCCTGTGCTCCTGCTCCTCACTAACCCCGGGTCCTGCCTGCTCCTGCAATTGGGCAATGCTTACTCTCGCTCTGGGAAGCAGCTGTGGGAGTGGGAGCTGGCTTTTATGCTGGTTCATGCAGCATGATGGGATTTGCTACGCTTCTGTCACAGACCCCGAGCTCCTGCTTGCGAGAGCTGTGCTTGCAGAGCCCCTCTTCAGTTAAAAGAAGGCTGTACCCACATGTGCATTTTGACACTGAGGGGAATGAGAGGCACTGACCTTTCGTCCATTGATTTTCCTGCTAGTGCTTCTCTAACCTTGTCTGTCCAGTGGAAAAAGCCAAGTTAACACTGCATGGGTCAGTCCTAGATCTGGTACCACTGGTGGCTTTCAGTCTAAGCAATTCTCCTTGCCCCCATGCACATTGTCTGAAGCCATGTATGTAAAAGGGCCTTTTGAACTTTCTTTACCTGTTTCCTATTCTGCCTAAATAAATGTGTATTGAAGAGTATATTTGACACAACTCAAAGACTTCCATTTAAATCATAGCCCTCTCTAGAATCCTGACTTTATCCTGCTTCAGAATTTGTGTTTGATGCCTGAGCTATTTCTGAATAGGAAAGGGAGCCACAACTAATTTATCTTCCATTAATGGAAACCTCATCAGTGTAAAAAACCCCATGTCATACTTGTAGCCCAGAAGTCTAGACAGCTGGCTGCTGGTCCTGAAACCACTTGGTAGCTGTTAATGTTGTGGGATGGATTATTAATTGGTTTGAATCAGCATAGTTATGCTGGCTTCATGGAGCAACACCAATTTATACCTGTCAAAGATCCGGTCCCACAGGCAAGAAAATAGATTCATGAGTCTAACCACAATTATTGAGGCATAAATATTATAGTGGAATTAACTTAATGAGGTCACACTGGATTTGTTTTGGTATAACTGCTATTAAAATGTGGCCCAGAATGAATCACTGCTGGTAGGAAATCAGATGGCTATTGAGAGGTTAATTTAATGTCTGTTTCCGTAGATCTTCCCTATTCCAACGTTCTGTGCTGTATTAAAGGTTTTAGGGAAGACAGTTTGTTTGCATATACTGCCATGAACCTACGCAAATTCACGCCTACAAGAGATAATGTCTTTTGTCTTCCATTTAGAGAAGCCCTTCAAGGTCAGAGTTTGAACATCGTTTGACAGTTTGTTGCAATATTATTTGAATAAACTGCATCTATATGTTTATGTATGATATATGATATATACGTAAGAGAATTGGTGCTGGCTGGAAGCAGAATACACATCAGAGATAAGTTTCACTGAGATTTCCTTCATTTTTTTTCCCTCTGGAAAACTCTGCTAATTATTAGCCCTTTTTGTATATTGATGTCTGAGAACACCACTTTCATTTCAAGGTAGTGACCATAAATCTTCTTCCAGATCTTACAGCAAACCAACGGAAGGACACAAACAAGAACAGTTTTTTACCTGTATCATTCTATTTGTGAGTTACTTCTGTAAGATAACTGAGGGCCCATAAGCTAGCCCTGTTAGTTTTATCACAGCATTGTGGCCATTTGCCAGTGGGTCTTTGCCAGGATCTTCCGTAACATCCTGGCAATTCCCCATCCTGTGACTGATCTGGGTTAAGTGGCTGGGGCAGGGAAGCTGTAGCAAGGGCATCCCTCAGCTGTTCCTGTGGTCTCCTGAACAAAAACAGCTGCAAAAGCATCTTACAAGGCATTGGTAGCAAGACCAGCACAGAGCAAGCGTGGTGTTGCTTCACCTTTGCATCCCCATCTGTAATGTATAACAAATATTCCTTGACTGATGTCCAGGATGTGGGGCCTGTGCTTGAATGTCAGTTAAATGCCTGTGGAGATCAGAACTTGCTCCTTTGCCTGGAGTATTGTGCAGTGAAGCAATTTCCCCTAAGGACAATTTTAATTGGAGAAAAAAAGAAAAGAAAAAGGGCACATTGAAGAACACATTGTAATCATAATTGCGTACACGAGGGTTTCATTTGAAAGTCAGCAGATTAACTATGTCCAATGCTACGCCATGATCCCATTTTCCATAGAGGAGAATCATATTGGAGCGTAGTATGTATCTGGGACAGCCTTTTCAGAAATCCTGAACCCTGACCTAGCTGTGCTCTGAAAGGCACTGCTGGGCACAGATACCAATGGAAGAAAGCTGGAGGGGAGAGCTGTAAGCCCACATGTAGCTGTGCTAAATATAACAGTAGACAAAGGCATAACCTGCTTTGTGTGGGTTCATTTGTCTTTTGTTCTGTGCTACAATTTCAGCGTAATTAATACCAATTCCCCTGTGGAATCAGGAGTAGTTGTGAGTTCCCTTTTATTTTGCTAATTAGCCATAGCATACAAAACTGCCAAACTCACAACTCCTGCAAAAGGAGTGGAGGTAAGCTTGCATGGGTACCATCAACTGGTACCAGTGCTTTTGTTTGTAGGATTGCCCAGTTATCTCCAAGTTTTATCTCCTTTTTAAGCTTGATTTGGAGTAAGATCTGCTGGGTAGGTTAATCTTCTCCCCCTGTTCCCTGGCATTGCTGGTTGTGCATTTGTGGTGCAAGGAGAAAATTCCAATTGCACTGACATTTTCTTAGTGTCTTATCAAAGTTGTGGCTATTCCTCTGTCTTGTCTTGGATGAAAAATGACTGTGCTGCTACTGTTGTTCTTGGAAAAGTTTCTCCCCTCCACCTCATTTGGAATACAGGAACAAAATTCTTCTGTAATAAACTGCACGAGGACATCATTACACAAAAAATGTCCTTGAAGGTCCAAATCTTTGACCATGCTGATATGCCCCGGTGATGGGAGTTTCCTTTGGATGAAGACAGCTACCAGTCTGGGACCTTTTCTGTGTTAACACTTCAGGTTTACCTTCATATCTTTACTTTGTACTATTAGGTTTATTTGTACAGTCTGTTTTTAACCAAAATGCATCCAAATATTAACATTTTTCTAACTTAGCATGCTTTAAAGAAGCAGAGGAATTGCCATTGCTCAATAATCCTTTGCAGCATTAATTTTTTCATGTAAATACAAGTATTTTTGTTTAAAGACTTCTATACATACTTTTATTTAAATCATTAATTAAGGGAGCTTGACTCAAAGCCAGATTTAAAAAAATGTAAGCATTATGGATACATATGGGGGCTGGGAAAGGCTTTCTTAGTGAGGGAAAATACCCAGCAAGGAGAATCTAAACTCCTAGGTCCTTCCTGTGGGCTCCCTGGGGGAAGAACTGTGTTGAACTGGTTTGGGTGACAAATACCTGACCCAAAAAATGACAACTCTTGATATTGCAGAAGGACTACTCAGGTTCCCATTCTACAAAGGACGCTGGAGGAGGTCTCTAGTTTTTATGGGAGTGCCATTCTCTGTGAAACAGAAAGCTCTTGTGAAGCTCCAGATCTCCGAGGGTCATGACAGACTCTGTAACCTGCTGTGCAGCCAGCTGTGCTAAACCTTCGGGCAACAGCATCTATCCAGGCTGGCTTTGTTGTACAATACCTGGCACTGTGAAATTACCTTGACCTATTGCCTGTTATGATCCCAGAGACTACTGCTTACTGATACCAGAAAATAGTTCTGCTTTGCAGTATTTGGGTTGAATCAGCTCAGAAAGGTTTTTCCATGTAAGGTCTGTTTAACCTCAAAGCAAGCAATCTTGTAAGGAAACCTAGAAATGGAGCTTCAAGCAAGTGCAGAGATTAGATCTTCTACCTGCCGCCCACTGGAAAGATCAATGTCATGTTTTCTGTATATTTAACACCTAATAATCTTAAGTGACTTGTGCAGTCAGCTGCAGAGAGATCACATGGCAGTGTTAGCAAATTATGTCCTTAATCTGATAATCTGCTGAGACATCCGTGAGCTGCACACATTGCACTAATTACAGAGGGTTCAAAGTCATCATTAGTGTATTTTGCCCAGTAGTGTCCTTTATTGCTAAAATGAAATAAAAAAATTAGCAATTACTACACTTACATATGGTTAAAACGGAGAAAACTTAATTAAACATTTAGCATAGTACAAGGTTACAGTATTTGTAGGGTTTGTAACATTATTTGGCTGTTTTCCTTGAGAAATCCACACTGTATAGTCATAAGCTAAATTCACTGAACCACTAAAGGCATGACCATAACCAATTTAAAGAGGCTTCAAAACTGTCTGATTCTTTCCTACAGGTATTGACTAACTGCATCTCTGGCTGTACAATAAGCATTTCAGGTCTCACTGTCAATAAGGGTTTAAGACTGAGTTCCCTGGACTCCAGAGAGGTGAGTGTGTCCAGCCTCAGCTCCTTGGCTCACCCAGATTGTCCTTCCTGTCATGGCTACAGAGTGAATCAGTCAGACATACTGAATACAGGGGTTTAGCAATAGTAGAATTCCAAAGTGAAAAAAACCTACCAAAATTCAGGATTAAAATCAAAATAAATCTCCCTAGAATTCTGTGGGAAAGTAGCAGTTAAAGAACAGAAACATATGTTCCCAAAAACCACTAAAGTTTCTGCTGCTCTGCCTGTGAATTACATTGCAAGACACACCTGGGTATTCCCAGACTTTCTTTGACAATATTTGTGATTTATTACAACTGTATAATTCACTTCTGAAATAAACCACATTATTTAGACAGGTGCCGTGTCTGTTTCAACGTAAGTAATTTCTGGTTCTTTGTATTCAGTGGTAGTTCTTTTACTGCCTTTTTTTTTTTTGAAGACAATAAAATATTCTCTGTAATATTTTTCTTGTCAAGACAAATCAATGTGACAAAATTTGGTTGGGTTAAATTCTCCTCCCTAAAGAGGGGATGTTGGGGGAAAGCAATGAGACATACATAAAAGAGCAAATAGAAGAAAATACTTTCCATTTAGGTCTTGTTATTACTTTTCACTCATTATAGTGTCAGAGAGGAAGGGACATTACAACTGGAAAGGACCTGTCTGGTTCTGCAGTCCGTTTCTCAACAATTCCATACCCTTGTTTATTATCATCATCTGGGTTTGATGAGTAATACAGCATTACCTCTGCAGAAAACATTTCCTAATAATAATTTTGTGTCATGCCACATAGTAAATAATAACAGGGGCCTTTGGGGGGCTGGTCTGATAGAGAGTAGCAGAAATTTATACTCCGTTGATTTATTGGAGCCACCATTTTGCTGGGGCTGTGGGGCTACAGCAAATGAAGACTTATTAGTTATATTGAGAGGGAGAGAAAGCTACCTTTTCTATGTAGTATTATGAAGGGCAAAAATGTAATTTCCTGGAATGTATTGAATATATCAGGCTCTGTCTTTGTCACTGTCATCCACAGGAAGGTAGTCTAAGCCTGAAACCTCCTATATGGACAATTGTAATGAACTGATTGTGTCACACCTTTTAATGCTAAAATTCTGTCATCCCCACCACCTCACTACTGTACAAAAAGTAACTGAATTTTACACAAACTAAACCTGTTTTACCTTTTCTTGGGTTGCATTTATTGCATGTCTTTCATTTGTGACTTAAACAAGTGGGAAAATTATGTAGCACCTGCATAAATAATGCTGGATTTTACACTTATAGAGACAAATCTTCTCATCATGTATCTGGATCTTGACCCAAAGCTTGCTGAAATCAAATGGTGATTTGGATGAGTTCAGCCTGCAGCTCTCTTTGACATTAATGGGAAGCAGATCAAAAGAAGTACAGACTCTCAGGCAGCTGTTGTACATTTTTCTCTGTTGGACAACAAAGCTAAAGGCAAAGAGGTTTTGGGTTCTCATGCACAACCACACGTATTTTCTGTCCCTCATTTCCAGGGTTGCACACAGTCAGTACAGCACTTTGAGAAAGGTTATACTTCCTTACTGAAGCAATCTGAACTTACCTCCTTGCTCATCCAACATAACCAAAGTCCTGATACCAGCATCTTTACTCTACATCCCAATAGTGGTAGCAAGGTAAGGAGAGAGAGGGGGAGAAGAGAGAGAGAGAGAAAGAGAGATCAGTGAGGCAACACTCAGCCCTTGGTATGGGACATAGGAAGACACAAGAAAAACAGTGAAAGGAATGACAAGGGGCTGATGGCACAGTCCAAAGACATTATGTGTCTGGACACTGTGTAAGGAACCAGGTACTCTCCATTGTACCATCAGTCTCCTGGATTCACTGGGATACCGGACTTCTGCAGAAAGCACTAAGCCATGGACCTTGCGATTAAAATAAACACTTTGCACAGGAGTAATTTCTAAAAGGAGAAGATTCATCTCCGAGTTAAATGAAGCAGGAGAAGGGAGGATGGGGGTGTCGATATTGTAGGTGGATGTTAATCTCACAGGAGAAATTCCCAGGGAAAACAGATATGACACAAACATGTTTGGGAAGGAGGCACAGTGGTTTGTGCACAGCTCTTGCTGCTGACAGAAGTCAGAAGGCTTACCTACTTAGGAAATCCAGTTTAAAGCAGGCTAATATTTAATAGGATTAAGCCATATTTTTTGGCTCAGTGATCTAATAGATATGGGTTTGAGCCAAGTTTTAATACAGTCAACAGACACCTTTAGCATTAATGGACTTTGAATTGGGCTTGAAGGTAGGATTTTCAAAACACCTACACACTGAATCTGCCTCTGCTCCCACAGCTTAGTGGGAATCTTATCACTGCCTTTACTGGATACAGGGTTTGAGCAAAGCTGAGCCATTCACAGCTCCCACCTGCCTAAACCAGTGGTAGGGCATCTTTCACAAGTACAATTTTTAGTATGCGTTATCATCACTCTGGGATGTGATCAGGTGTCTCCGGTTTCTGGGTGCTGTGGTACTGAGCTATATCACACATCAAATTATCTCCTTTTTAATTACAAAGGGGAAACCAGCTCCATTCTGCTTGGAGCAGTGATAACATCTGTGAATAATTAATGGCCTGAATGATCTCCTGACTCTTGCATGTCAATAACTAATGCAGTAAGTCCTCTGTGGCCTGACAGCTTGACAGCAGAACTACCTGGACATGTGCAGCAGTAATTCACTTGTTGCCATGATCATAAAGCTATCCATGCTCCTGTGAAACAGATAACACCACCCCAGGTGGTGGTGTCGATTTCGCAGAGGGCAGGGAGAAGCCCACAGTTGCACGGCTACATCAGGAACAGAAAACTAAAGTCCTGACCATCCATCTGGCTTTTCAAGCCACCCTCCCACTCCTGCAGGCAAATAAAGGACTCCATGTTATCCTTCCAGCCAGCAGCCCTGCTCACTGCTCATCAGTTTTTGTGGGAGCAGAAAAGTGTCTCTGGCCATCAGCTGCCCTGTCCACGCTCACAGGGCACTCCCAGGCTCCCACAGCCCACACTGGTTCAGCCACAAGCCCAATCCTGCCATGCTCAGGGCTGTTTGCCTGGTGCAGCTGGCACTTCTGAGGATCCTGCTCAGCTCAAGAGGGACATGAGGTGCCTCTTGTGCCCTTCTCTACCTCTCCCTGCACTCCCATTCTTGTCTTTAATGTCTACATCACTGCAGAAACTGGGAAAAACATCAGATGTGTGCAGGCTGGTTTGCTTCCTCTTTTTAGAATGTCCCTGTGTGAGTTGCCAGATGGACAGAAAAGGCCTCCTGCCTCTCCCCATGGTCTGCTGCAGCCTGCTGCCCTCGGGTCAGCCATCTACCAGGCACCCACTGCTCTCTCTCCCTTCAAGTTCACACTGCATTTACTTGAATTCCAACCAGCTTTTATTTTTGCAGCCTTTAGAAATTTAGGGTCCAAGGGTTATCTTAGGTTTGCCAATTTAGAATAAAGAAACCACCTTAATTATCTTATATTTTCTTAAGCACTGCTTGTGCAACAGTCTTTTATTGGGTCTTTCTATACTGTTGGTACCCAGGGAGGTTTTACCCCCCCAGATTTGTATGTATTTTAACACACATACTCATGCAAACACAAGAAGGCTGCTTGGGTCCTGAGTCACCCTGTGTTTCAGTAAATATGGTGCAGTCTGACATGGGACCCTTCCAAATATTGAACTCAGAAACCTTTAGTTGGTGCTGTGATAGTTGACGGCTTTTGGTGAATCAGACATAATCAGGCTGAGAAACATTTACTGCTCTTTAACCCTTATTTTCCTACTGTGTTTAACATCTAAGCAAACTACCTTTACACAGCTAAGATGTCCAGTGACCTGAACAAGACGTGCTGAGAAATGAACTCAGCAATTAGACCCTATGGTTTGTATTTCATATCAAATCTTTACACAGAGAGAAAGAGGTGAAATTTTCTTTTATTTACCTGATCATCAGTGCCTTTTAATTTTATCAGGCAACACTGTATCTCTCTTAAGAACAGCCTGCCACAGCATTAACACAAATGTGAAAATTTTAAAGGGTCTGCAATGAATAAACTTGTCTGCATCTGTGGTCTAATCCAAAGCATATTGAAGCTAATAAAGAGGTGGTGACTGAAGAGGATGAGGTGTGATTCAGACATCAAGTGACAATCTCCTTCTGTTCAAAATTTCTATTAAGCATTAATTTTCAGCTTTTCCACAGAAAGAATTAAATGTGTAAAGTCAATTAAAAAATAAATCACATTCATGCATTTAAAATAGAAAAGAAAAAAGAAAAGCTCAGTATTTCCATTATGACTGATATTTTAGATAGCTCAAACCCCAACCTGTCTGTAAGACAGAACTATTCTAAAAATGTCTTCATCATCCAGATGTCTGAGCAGGAGAGAAACACTCGGTGACTGACCCCCAGTGACAACAGACTGAGGCATCTCTGGAAAGTACAAAACCTCAGCTAAAGGAATATAGAAGAAGAAATGTGCCAAACAAGTGTGTTTGGGGGGCAAACACAGAAACTCCCCTTGGTCTCAGCAGAGCAGGTGTCACTTGAGCTGGTTGCTGGGACAGTGTGTAACAGGAGGTGATGAAAGCTCTCCTGTGAAGTGCCAGTCCAGGAGAATATGTTTTACAACCTCTGCCCCTGAATCCTTGATGACAGACCTGCATCACCATGGGCCCAGTGGCTGTGCTTGGGTTTGTCTGGTCCTGAGGGCTCAGGAAGGATTCCCACCCACATCCAATGCTCTCCAACATCAAGGACATCCTGTGTGGGAAGCCATGAATGGGTAGAACTAGTGGGGTCCATCATGGTTTGAAATTGTGTGCTAAAGTTCCACCTTGGCCAGGATTAGATTTCTTCCTTCCTGTGCAATGGAGGAATGTGTTCAGACCCTCCACAACTTGTACAGGCAATCCTGTTTAGTTTGCAGCAAAATAAGGGTTCTCAAAAAAATGAAATGCTTAGGGGTAGGTCAGGCCAGAGAGATGAAAAATGCATCTTTCACAAGACCCTACAGAATTCATGAGCACATGCCATTTTCATCCAGTTCTTAAATCTGCAACAGCCATCTGTTTCCAGAACACATTCTGACTCTCTTTGTCTTCTCATTGCACTTGAGAGGAGAATTTGGACTGCTGGATTTTGTCAAGACACAGCAAACTTCTCACATTCTTGTCCTTTAGAAGAAAATGGCACAGCATGAATTGCTTATGTTGAGGCATTAAACTGGCAGCTCTGGAGTTCCTCTATTTATCCATAATGCAGATATTCTGCAAATGGTAAAATATATAATATATATATAATAATTTTGCACATTAGATGACCCTTCAGAGCCGGAAGCCAACACTTCCAACTTAAAAATGTATCACATAAGGTGAAACAGACCCCATAGATTTTAGGAAAGTTGATGTCTTTCAATCTTTCATCTAGGCTCTAATGTTTAAATAAAAGCAAACAAACAAGCAGTGCTGATTTGGGTTCTGCATCATTTATATGAAGCACATGCCCTGGTTCTTCATTTGGCCACTGGCAAAGCTATTAATCAAAGAACCAGAGTATGATTTTAAACCCCTGGGCTTAATTCAACTCATAGATACTTTAGTCTGTCAGTGCTTCAGTGAAGCCAGTTTAACAGCATAACTGGGAACCCTTTTGGAGGCTTTAATATCCATTATCCTTAGTCACCAGTAATAGCTTTTTAAAACTTTTTGGCTGGTTTTTTTGGTTATTTGGTTTTTTTTGCTTTTTTTTGGTGAGGGTTTCACTCAAAGCAAGTCAGCAACAAAACATTCACCCAAATTTGCCCAGCACTTTGGAGGGGAATTGCATTGCTGTATCATTTCTTGTTATTGCCGTTACATAACTTAATCTCCCAAGATGGAAATAAAAGTAGGAAGAGAATTGGAATGACTTCTCAAAGGGCTCATCAGTCCCTCCAGGAACATGGTGTGTTGGGTCCTATCCTACCAAAGGCAGCTACTCAAATTTTGGTTTAGCCTGAGGGAAGATTTTCCTAACACTATAAGAGGATGATGTATTAGGTAGAGAATCCAAATTCTGGAAATCAGTTTCCCTGCATTTCAGGAGATATCCTGAAAAACATATATACACACTCTCAGTTATGTGAAGAACACGTAAACTTCCACTTTGATGAAGAATTTTGCTTTAATCAGAAATTATAGAGTTTGCTTTGAATGAACTAATACAGACAATTATGTACCAGGACAGGCTGACATGGCTAGCAGTTCCCACAGACATTAAAGAGAGCTGCCAACAGCCTAAAGACAAAAATGTGGTCAAAGAAACATTTTTCAGTCATCCATAGTAATGAATTTGCTCAGCTCCTGCTCCAGGTTCCCTGTCACCCTGTTAACACTCCGATGTCTCCCTGTGCCTGATTAAAGAGCCACACACTGCTGCTCCACCTGTTAAATCAGATCCTCAGCCCACATGAATCTGCTACCCCCTGGTTAACCCACACAAAGGGGTCTAATCCTACATTGGAGGAAGTGAGACCAGAGTTATGGATCACATTCCTTTGTGCCAGATACGCGTTTCTGTGGAATTACACTGGTTAAAACACTTTGCTGAGGGGAACTGTTCCAATAGTTCAGTAGTTCCAATAGGTCTAATGATGTCAAAGGGATTTTTCAAATTAGCTTTGACAAGGTTTAGGCCAAACTCTAAATTAATAGAACACTTTTTCTTCTACTTTTCAAACTAAGGAATGTTTGCCTGTGATAATAAATGTCAGGGTAAACTCACAGCTGGTAAAGTGGCATTCTCTGTGTTCAGTGTCCTGCGTATGGCAGCATCAGTTATCAAACATTTATAGCTCATCATTTCACCTTTGATACTTCACTCTAACCTCATATGAAAGAAGATAGTCCTGCCTGGATTTAAATGTACAAAACAGCCCTTTTGTCTGTACATTCCTAAGTGCTTTCTTCTGAGCTTTTAGCACTACTGATCTTGTTATTTTTTCCTTGCTGCTTCATAGCTACAAACCATCTTTTTTTCCCCATACTACCACAATTGATTTTCCTCAAAGGCCATAGTGGTCACACTGAAAGATGGAAGCAAACTCCCAGCTTTTCTTCCCATACGTGATATTCTGCATTGCATAATGTTGCCTCAGAGGTAAAAAGCTGGAACGCAAAAATAAGAAGGTCAGCTACAAACTGTATTTAGTCTCACTTGTTCTGCCTCAGTTCATTTTCATTTTATGTTTTGGCCCAAACATTGCACAGCATCATCATAAAATACAGGTATTTATAGCACTGAGTGGCTCAAAAGAGCGCTGGTCAGTGCAGATTAGCTGCACTGCTTGAGTATGATGGGCACCATGGAGCAAACTGGGGTTTGGAATCTGTCATTCCAGTACAGAGCTGCCTTGGGGCAAAGCCGTGGCTGCTTTTGTAACACTTCTTCCTTCCCTTGTTGTGCCAGAACTGGAAAATCAGCTTCTTGCAAAGCTGGGTTATAAAATCAAGAAGCAGTAACATAGTTGGCTTTCCTTGCCCATGTTCCCTGGGAGCAGCATCAGGGCTTCATCTCCAATCTCTGAATAGTCCTCTGGGGCAAGGAGGGCATGTCCCCATTGTTCCCCCATTGTCCCCCCATTGTCCCCAGGCTATGACCTGCAATTCAGCCTTACACGGCTACGGGGCTTCCCTGGGTGGGCAGCACTCTTCTGGCTCTAGGATGGAGTCCAGTCAGTCTGTTTATTCTGTATTTCCTGACAGCAATCCATACAAATGTACACAGTAATAATGCTTAAACATGGAGGCATCCTTTTCCTAAGAAAGGAAGAGAACAGAGTAAAAAGCATTCTTTCCCTGAGTATTTCCTGTCTCCATCCACTAGACTTAGGTTCTGCTAGGTGAGGAAGTCTAATTGGATTTTTGGGGTCTATTAAATCAGAGCAGTGCAAGTTCAATTTCAAATACTCTCACCATCTGTCTTTTCAGTATAAAATCTCTCACTTCCTAAATGCTTCTCTTTTTTTTAAAGTACCTAGGAAAGGGGATTGGAATAATCAACCAGTTGTTTAGTCCACATAAGAATTTTAATGGTCTCCTGTAGTCACATTAGTGAATACAATATTCAGCTCATTTTAGAAGAACTCCCTTGACTACTCAGTGCTAGTTTTAGCAACTTCTCTATTTGGACAGGAAGATACTGTGGCATCTGAATAAACGCCAGGTCTAGAGAGATGCTGAGCTCTTCCAAGAAGCGCTATAGACCTACATAAATTCATTGGTGGATTCAGCAGTCCCAGTTCTCCTCCCACTTTGCCATTTGCTGTGATTTAATACTGAAATTCCAGTGGCATTCACAATATGCTGGTTCAATATGTTAGGAAGATTCAAGCAGTGCATAGGCCACACAAATACGGCTCAGGAGAGACAGGGCTGATATTTACTGATGGCTTGGCCCCAAGCAAATCACTTCCCTTTCTGCGCTTCTCCTTCTTCCCACTCATCATCTGCCTTGTCTATTTAGATCCCAGGCATTTTGGGGCAGCAGGCTCTCCTGCCTTGTGTTGTGGGGGTACTCATATGAGACTCTCTTCCATGTTGTTGAACTGATTTCAGCGGGAGCTGCATCCAGCACAGAGTTGACATAAAGTGGTAGTTAGAAATGGTGTGTCCAGGGAACTGAGCAGCAAAAACGGACAGATTGCTCGTGAGACAAGAGCATTTTACGGCTGCAAGGGGCCCCAATCTGAAGTGTTTGTGGAGGAAAAGTGATGCTGACTATGCTCAATGACCTGTCTGTCTGTCTGTACATGGAAATTTAATTTTTTCTCCACTGGACTCCATTGATCTTCACAGTGGTGATTGATTTCGAGGCCATAAAGCCTACGGCTGGGGTTGTGCTTGTTCCTGAACACGGGACCTGATGTAATTTTCTTCCCATTGTCTCTGCTGGAGACTCCTCTGGTTGTCAGGAGTACTGGGACTGTCAGTGCTGATGACCCTGATTAAAAATGTCACCAGCTCCAGCACCAGGGCTCACATGGTGTCTGAAAATAATGCATCCTGTCAGGTGGCAGCAAAGTTTTCTGCCACCTGATGGCTGAACACTCAAAACTAAACTGAGTTGAGATTTTCCAAATTTTAAACCCCTTTATTGTGAAGAGGGTGAAATACAGCCTGATTCAATTGGTTTTTTCCCTCCAGGCAGGTATTAGCTGTGAGGACCAAGCCAGCAACCCCTTCCTTAGCACTGTGGAAATCAGAGTGCTTCCTTTTCCAAAGCAGTCAATCTAGGACATCTCATGAGCCTTGAAATCCTGATAAATATTTCAGAGATACATAAAGAAATGGCATTTACATGCTGTGCTGACCAATGTTCTATAAATAACTGCAAGTGTTTATGGAGAGGGAAGTATTTAAAGCAGACTGGGAAAATGGATCGAGGGCCCTTCTCACCTTCCCCTCTTGCACTGTTATGCCAAGGACATGAGAGTGGTGCCGACACGAGGCACCCAGAGCTCTGCAGCAAACTCAGCCACTTGTCCCTGACTCCAGGTCACCTTCAGAGGCCGTTTCCTTCATTTATCTCCAGAATCCTGTCTCGGTGAATCCTCAGGTATGGGCAAACCAGTGCCTTGGCTGCACTTGGCATCCAGGGAACAGTGTCTTGCATGGTCCTACTGAGGGGTAGGGATGAGCAGGGACGGTGGCACATAAAGCTGTGGCAAGGCCCTACCAATATGAGTTTTAAAAAAAACATTTCCACTGTCACACTCTCCATCACTTTTGCTCACAATGGAAGTGCAAATAAAATGCAAGTCCTTACCTCTTCAACAAGCTGTAGCATTCGACGGGTGCTCTCAAGGGACTGAAAAAAACCAGGAGAAAACACTGAGATTTGGCAAGTTACGCTTTCCAAGGCTAACATGTAGGCTCATACTGACAGGACGTTTTTCCTGCACTCTTTCCCTCCCCTCCAAATCTGGCCATCAGCAGGGCACTGGTGATCTCTCCATCTCTATGGATGGCTAATGCAGCAGTTCCCAGCACACCTCGAGGCAGCTGCAGTCTCCAGGGCTTGTGCCCCCCTTGCTCACACACTGCGGTGGTGCTGCTCGGAACAGCAGGCGTTCCACTTTAAAAATAAAGCCTGTGGTTTTCAGCTAAGACTCTTCAGAGACCTAATTGGTGACTTCTAACAGTTAATAGGTTTGACAAATCGAAGGAATCCTCAGAAAATATTAAATTGTTGCCTTTTGCTCTGACGCCAGTCAAATTGATGCACAGTCTAATACCTAAACCAAACTCACAATCAATAAATGCCCTAATCTAGACTAAACATGACATTAAATTTTAGCCCAGCTCATTTCATTTCCAATTCTGCTTTCAGTGTAAAGCTGACAGAAAAGAGCTCTAGAAATCCTTTGCCGGATCATCTCCTATTTCTGGCTGTGTGTTTCACACCAACCCCAGCCCCGAGTTCCCAGTTTAGCTACTGGTCTCACTTCATCAGCGAGCTGGTCGGCACGCCGCTGCATTTCTTCCAACTCATTGCGCATATCCGCGTCTTCCGCCATTTTAGCTGTGGGGGTGTTTGGGGATGCCGCAGATCAGGATTTGTACTCAGCTGCTTTGTGAGCCTGAAAGACAGTGAAAAGGAAGAGAAACAGAGTGGTTAGGAGCCGTGCTTAAAGGTTAGTCCCACAAAAGTGCCTTTATTACATCAGTGTCCTCACCCAAACTCTCATTCTGGATAGTAATTCCTATGTAGTAGAGAGCAAATCCTTCCTTTTTTCTTAACCTTTCAAATGCAATTCATATGGAAGCTGGACACTCAGGAGATGTTATTTGCTGCCAGAAAAAATCTTGGAACCCATTCATTCTTCTCTAGAATTAAAAGGCTTAATGTGAAGCAGGTCAAGGTCAAGCCTATGCCACTCAAGTCCTATGTTTCAGCTGCCTTGCTTGGAGGGCTGGATGCTCAGCTAACACATCTGCAATTAAATTAAAGACTATGAAACTTTGAGGATTTTTATCAGCTAATGACTTGTCCACCATGATATAGTTCAGACTATGAAATGATATTTACAGCTAGACCGGGAGAAGTCTGCCTGGGAGAATCCTTCATTTTGGGGGAAGCGACGATAGGACCTACTGGTATTTTCAACTTCTCCACAAAGTGGGTCAGATCCTGCTCTTGGTTATTCCTCTTGATACAGAATGACACCCCTGTGCTCGTCCTAACCTGAGGTCAGGATGCAGTCCATTAATGCTCATTTGGGTAGGGTTTCTTTCTTGTTACAAATTCAAGCTAGCTCTGATTGCTGAGCATGACTTGATTAAGAAAGGCGGGCCCTCCTACCATCTGTCAGGTCTTTATAACAACAACACTGGCTTATTTCTTTGCTTGATTCAAGCACGGCACATTGCAAATTACTGCTCACTGAATGTTAGATTTGTTCATTGCAGGAAAACCTAATTGCAGGTGCAGAGCAGGTGGGGAAGTTGTGGGGGACTGCAAGTAAACAGCCATAAAGCAGATGCCATCATGCTCAATTACAGAAAGAGGACAAAAGCAGACCCTTTCGGCAAAGCTGCTCTGAGAAGGCAGGATCCCGGGGGCTGTTTTCTGTCCTGTCTTTGCGGTATGTGCAGCCTTTATGAAACAAAATAATTCAGGGCAGAGCTTGGCTCTAAAATTTTAGCAATAACAACTCTGTTTAAATGGAAGTTACTATATATTGGAGATTAAACCATTCCTCACTTTGATGGTGCTCTCCATCAGGACATCAGGAGTTTGGGCTGAGCAGGTACATCTGGGTGGCAGTGACATTTCCTGGATCACACCCCGTTTGCTTAGAAAGGTGTAAGGAAAGCAGGCAGCTCCTTGCATTTCCTCTGCAGCTTCAGCAACAGATTTGCTGCTTTTCTTATCTAAGAGGGAATATGTGACCTTCATGCCTTCACATTAGCTGTGCCCTCACTCACGGTTGCTTTTCCTCCTTGAAGCTACAGCAGGAAAAAATCCATCTCGAAGAGTCAGCCCTGCAGCTACTGGCATGGCATTCTACTTTCATCACTGAGCACATCGCCACATCCTTGTCAGAGGGAGGCTGACATTTTGTGATGGGTCACACCATGTGTAGGAGCCCAAATGTCTGCTGGAGAAGGAGGCCACCTGGTCCTGCCAGCTGCGTGGTCACAGCAGTGTGAAGGACCAAGCTTAGGCAACTTGTCTGCAGCCCCAGCTGATGCAAAGGCAGAGCTTAATTTCATGGCTAATACTCAGGCTGATATTGGACACTTCAAGGATGCTCACAAACAGCAGGAAACAAGCTTTACCAAAAAATGGTGCACTTGGATATTTAAGAGGAAAAGATAAACTGGGAACTGGTCTCTTCCTGAAGGGCATGTGAAAATGTGGGGATACTCTCAAGGCCACCCCAGCCTTCCCACCCTGCTGCTGTGCTGGTGTGTGTGCCCTTTATATCACATCATGCAGCGCCAGGAAGACACTTCTCCTGGCCAGCAAATGGAGCATGCTCAGGTAGGATAAAAAGAAGATATTTTAGCAAAGAACCATGCTCCAAACTCCTGTCCCACTTGGCACAGGCTGTCTCTAGCACTGGTCACTGCTTCACAAATTGTGGGGTTTTCCCAGACTGAGGCACAACCCAGCACTGAAATATTTCTGGCATAGCCTCTGTACCAGAACACCAAGATTAAGCCTGTGGACCTAGTTTTGGATCATCTAGTTAAAATATTCTCCTCTACCTGGACCCCTTGCTACACTTGCACTGGCAGAATAGCAGCACTGAGCTTTAGCAAAAATCAGGATAATTTGTTTAGGACTTTGAGACTGATCTAATTGGTAAATACATATAGATGTTGAGGAGTAGGAAAGTGGTTCTGTGCTGTGTCTGTGTGGTAGCATCTCACTGGCTGTGAAGTGGGAGGTGATGCATCAGTGAGAGGGTGGGATGCTAACAGGGAATTTGGTTCATTCTCTAAGCTTATCCAGTGTGAGCTGAATAATTACAGACCTGTAAGTGAGTGGAGGTGACATGAGGGCTTCTACTGACAAGAGCAATTTATGTATTCACTGTTGGTCAGTCTCTGCAGATACAAAAAAAAACTACACAGAAAATTCTGTTCTCAGGTTGATTCCAGCACGACTTTTGATGTTTTCCTTATTAATTTTTTTGATCATGAGCCAGCAGTGCTAATGGGCGGTGCAAAAACAAGAAACAATGTGGAGAAACTTTCACAGAAGCACAGAATGGTTTGGGTTGGAAGGTTCCTTAAAGATCATCTCATTCCAGCCCCCTGACATGGACAGGGACACCTTTCACTAGACCAGGTTGCTCAGACTTCCATCCAACCAGACCTTGAACACTTCCAGGTATGGGGCATCCACAGCTTCTCTTGACAACCTGGTCCAGTGACTCACCATCCTCACAGTTGATAATTTCTTCCTAACGTTTAATCTAAACCTACTCTCTGTCAGTTTGAAGCCATTGTCCCTTGTCCTGTCACTCCATGCTCTTGTGGGGCTTTTTTTAGTCACCCTTCTTGGTTTGTTAGAACCATCAGTTGGCATCTTAGTGACAGACGTGCCTTATTTTGCATCAAGCTAAAAAAAGGGTCAGAGCTCGTAACTGGAGAGATGTTGTGCAGCAAGTGATTGAACTTGACAGGTTTATTGAGATTGTTTGGTATTTGTAAAGCACTTAGAATGTATTGAGAAATAGCAAAAAGCGTTCTTCCAGACAAGTCGTTTTACATCAAGTTTTAGTCATAAACAGAAGTGTCCCGCAGCTATGCTGATTCAACTTTATTTAATAGAAAACCGTGCCCAAGAATCAATAAAGGTTACTGATTTGCACACAATATGATAAACTACATACATTTTGTAGATGGCAGGGAATGAGTTTAATTTTTTTTCAGATTTTGCAATTTATAATGTGGAATCGGACAGATTAGAGATAGGATTTTCCTTGAAAAGTCCTGTTTAGGCTGAAATGCCATTCCACTGTCATGAATTTCCAACAACAAACCCTGTTATCAATAAAAATCCTGTAGAGAGAAGAATTATGTTTTAAAGGGAATTATTGCTCTAAAGTACAAATTAATGGTTCTCCCTCTGTGCTGTTTCTTAGGAACACCTATAGTTCTCCTGAAGTTTAAAAACATGGAAAATGAATTATTTCAGGAATGGTCAAGGAAAGTTAAACCATGATGAATTTTATCTTACTGATACTAGACAGACTTTCAAAAGCATAGGTCTGGCTTAGGCCCACTGAAACCCGCTCTTGTTTTAGTAGAACAGAAACAGGCCTAAGATAGTATTGAGGACTTGGCATAACAAATTCCTTGCAGAATTTATATTTTTGGTACTAGTTGGTATTTTGCATTCTGTTCTCATTCAAGTTAATTTGAATCAAATATCAAAATTCTATGATTGCCTTAGGAACCTCTAATATAACTACAATAAACTCTCCAAAGTGTACTCTGTGCTTTTAACTTAAACTACATTTTATTTTATCTACAGTCCCTGCAGAGATGACAGATCAGAAAACCAAAGTAGGGATGTAATATGTTATGCTCTTTAGATCTGAAACTTTGATAAAAAAAAAGAAAAGGTTGCTACAGAAGTTACAGGCACTGCATTCACTCAATTTGTGTTTATACTTGCAGTAATTGCCTATACAAATTCAACCTCAAAATTTCACGAGGATCTTGGTTTTCCCATTTCGGAAAAGGGAAAGGAAATCCTGTGGGTTCACACACAAATATCCACGGTGCTCTTTGAAAAGAAAAAAAAAGGCCAAACATGGCTACAAAATACTGTGTATAGCATGTTCCAGGCTGTGCTCTGTCTCCTACACAATGCAAGTAACTCCAGGCTCTTGGGTGGTTTACATCAAATTCCCTGCAGATGGTCTCCTACCTTATGCCAGTGCTTGTACAGAAGCACAACAGACTGAATGTTAGAGAGAAGTACAAAGAGAGACTGGCTAATGGAAAGACATTTCCTATTATTCTTCGAATTCTGCATCTGCTATTTCAGTAGTGCTAAGATGCAATGAAGAATCCTATAGCAAGTACATTATATAATCCGTATGGAGTTATACTGAAGGGTCAGGGAGACCTGTGTCTATCCCCAGAAGAAGAGAGATACAGCAAGTGACCTTTGAAAGCAAATATTTGCTTCACAGTAATATAAACACTTCAATGCAATAAATACAGGAAAATGAAAATGCTGCAATTTACTGGGGAGAAGGCAACGCAGCAATATAACATTCTTTTTTAAGCACTCTCCCTGTTATTAAAGGACACATCTACTCTTCCCATGGATATTTGTAGCCAGAAGACGACTGCATTGGCATATTTTACTAAAAAAGTCAGAGTCGATCCATCCCACTCTTTGTGCCTCTTTCTTGTAGGACTGAAAGCGTTACCATGGTGGCGTTGTGTTCGTAGAGCCACGGAAAACCCAAGGAGAGACACTTTGAATCAAGTGTCTCAGGATGGATGTTGGGCGGGCCATTTAAAGGTGGAATTTGGGTTGCTGCTATTGCCTGGCTGTTGGTAGAAGAAGCACTGTCAAAGAGGGAGATGAAACGCAGCTACAGATGAAGGGGGTCATCCTTGCTCCCCGGTGTCGGCCCTCATTTGGCTTCCCGTGTGCCATCCCAGGGGTGTTCAGCCTCTATGGGGTCAGGCACAAGGCAGCTCTGGGGCTCTGTAGGATCCTCCTGTCACAGGACACATTCTTTATCCTGTTGGACCTCCTCAACAGTGACCACTGCCCAGTGGGGAGCTCTCTACAGCTCACCTGTCCAGCACATTGGCTGTGTCATTCACCGCCTTCACAAGCCTTCTGAGAGGGGCTCCTGGTGGCTGGATTATAGGAAACGCACTGGCATTAACCCCAAAGCTCAGTCTAGACCAGGAACTGCCTGCTAACACCAGCAGGGAATGAAATTACATGGAAAGTGTGAACGTGCTGCAAAAGGATGCTTAGAAACCATTACCTGTGTGTGTGCTACTGACACCACAGGCTCCCTCTGAAACTGTGTTGAGGATGGAGCGTTGGAAGGCAGATCCCAACAGAAAGCCAGGAAAGTCATGTGTGTGCTGCCCACAGTTGGTGTGACAGGCAACAGCTGGTGAGACATTTTAGGGAGTTGGGAACATAGTTTTTATAGATTGTGGGCTCTCAGCAACAGCCCTCACAAGCTCCAACTTTTATGACTTCTGTCATCTCCATCTTCTTTGACCCAGAGCTTACCACAATTAATACTGTCTATAATTAAACATGCCCTGCTTTTGCTCTTACTGTGTTTTAACTGATCTGAAAGCACTTGGAGAAGAACTCAGATAATTCTGTAATGAAAAATCCTATTTCAACATTTTACACTGTAGCATAAAATGCAACAATGAAAAATTAGTCAGGATTGTTATTTATATTTAAATTCTAAATAGATTTGAAATAAAGTCTTGAGGAAAGTCTGCCTTTTGCCTCAATTCTTCAGCACATCCTATTGCATGGATCTAATTTATTCACAAGATTTTCAGCAAAGTTCTCATTCCTTTGGAAACACCTTTGTAACGTTTGTGTTACAGATTAAGCCAGAAAGCTGGAGCTGTGCTTCTGTAAGGTCTGTCAGCCTTAACCCATGGCACAGACACCTCAGTTCTTTCCTGCTGCTGTCCCACAGCATTTTGCTGCAAACCTTCGGGCTCACTTCCACAGCCCAGACTGACAGAGTGCAGTGATAATAACCAATTTCACTTCATTCTTGCTTGATACTCAGTAAAGAGTAATGGCTACTGGTGAGGGCTTTTCAGGGAGTGACTTTGGAAAAGACAGGTGCTGAGATGTTGCAAATCTGAATTCAGGAGAAGCCAGTAATTCCAAGTTTATTCCTGTCTTCTTGCATCGCCTTAGGCAACTTATTTTACTCTCAGGGCTTGCTTGCCTTGCCTGAAGACAGGTCTCTAGAGCTGTGTGAGGTGCTACAGGTGTTTGATTTCCTGCTGCTGGCTCTATCCATCAGCACCGTGCAGGTGTCTTGGATACCCTCTGATGGGACTGCTTGTCCATGTTTAACAGCTGAATCTGTTTCCCCTCTACACAACACAGATAAAATCCATCTCTTCCTTCCTATCTTGCCCTTGTTTTGTCCTACTTCAATTGCAGGTGTTTCAGGGCATGGACCGGCACCTTGCCTGGGGTCCAGGACAGCTGGGACTTTGGGATAAGTGCTGGTGAGCATGGTGTCATATTCTCCCACTGCACCTCTGCCACCCCACCCCGATACAAGGCAAGTCACTGTTGTCCTGTCAGCTGTCAGACAACACGGCTGCTCCATGAGGCTCCTCCAACACACGCTTGTTGCTTCACCAGGCTCCCACACCGAAAAAAATGAAAGCACAGACCAGCCATTTTGTAACAATATCACCTCAGAGTAATAAAAACTTGACTTTCTATCCATTTTACTGCTAAAAGAAAATAAACCTCTCAATGTGTTATCTCTTTGCAGTCATTTTTACACCTATGTACCCACACGGTTTTCCTTCTTTTTTTTTTTTTTTTACTTTCCCACAGAAACAGAAAAACATTCAAGGCAAAAATGTTTGCTCTGTTCATCCGGGAGAGTGACCAGCCAGAGAGGTGGAGGGTGAAGAAAGAAACCTTCTTAGGGGAGTGGGCACCACATCTGGTGGCAGCACAGAGCACAGACCTGGACAGAATAGGCTGCTGTGAGTGAAATTCCCTGTTATTGCAGCTCCCTGTCTCATGCAGCTTCATTTATAATTTAACAAGCTATGTCCTATGATTCACTAAGTTTATTGTATTTCCACTAGTTCTGAGTCCAGACCCTCACTTCTCCAGTACCAAAAAAACATTTTACTTTTAGCACTAATTGATTCCCAGCTAGGAAACAGCAGCTTGTTCCTGTGCTGGTGTTGTCCTGTGGCTTAAATAGCTTATCTTCTTCCCTGCTCTCTCCTTTTCTCTCTCTGAGGTACAGAAACAGGACTTGTAACCTTTCCCAGCATTTCTTATGACGTGAAAGATGGGCTCTGTTAGTCCCTTCCGGGTAGACAGACTGTTTGTCATCCTGCCAGCTCTTGGTTATGCCAGTTCCATTTGAATTAGTCTTCTCTGGAAAAGGGTGGCTGGCCTTTCACACGGTATTTTAAATGAGGGTATGGGCTTTGCTCAAAGGGCTTAGTGCTTCCCCATCCTTCCAGGATATACCTGCTCCAAAATATCCTACAACCTGACTTGCCATTTGCATAGCTGGATCTAGATGGCTCAGAACAAGAAATCCAGGTATTAGTAGAGGGGATTAAAGAAAACGTCTTGACTTGTGACAAAGCTGTTTGCATTCTCAGGCCAGAATCTTGGAGAAAAACTAAAGGCATCTGCCTAGCTGGAGGATGAGATCTCTGACTGTGTCATGATTGCCAGTAGAACTCAAACCCTAAATCTGTTCAGGTCTTCAAAATATTGACTGGCCATCACTGCAGCAAAAATGAGCAGTCAGCCTCTCTTCAATTTCATTCCAACCTGGGTTTCTTTACACTGTTCCTAAGCCACTAAATCTGATTAATGGTCAATTTTAGAAGCTAGTGGTGAAAGTCACGCCCCATTTCAAGTTGGAGGAAGTGTCGCCACTGCCATTAGTGGGGTCAGAATTGCAGGTAGAGCTACAAGCCAGCGGCGACGGTGCTGGGAGAGGCCAGCAGTGTGTGGAAGGCCAGGTGTGAGTGTGGAAACACCAAACAGGAGTGTGTGGCATCTTAAATACTTTTCTGCCAGATTTTCCTGGGGCTCTGCATTGCTCCCTTCTGTTTCTCTGAGATGGAATAGAAATGTAAAATGGAATTATTGCAAAACATTTATTGAGGGATTCAAGAGACAGCAAGGAATAAGAAAACTGCATGGCTAGTTTTCCTGGGGCATTCCCACCAGGCTCCATGAGGCCTGCTGCATTTGCTGTTCCTAGGTTTGTAGAAAGAAGCTGTTCCCTCTGCACAGTCTTCTCAAGAGTGCCAGAGCTCCTGGTCCAGCCCCCACTCCATATACGCATCCAAACCTCTTCCAGATCTCCTGGTTTAAGTTAATCATCACCCCTCAGCATTCCAAACCATAATGATCCATGGGTGAAGAGTCTCCTTCTGTACCTTCACAAACCAAGAGGAGCAGCCCCAGTGGCAACAGAGAAATGGAGCTGAGCTTCTGCAAGAGAGCATTAAATGAGTAGTTGTTCAAAAGGCCTCGCTCCACATTGCCTCAGCCTTTCCTACGTCTTCTCTGCCTTTGCAAAGTCAGCGCAAAAGGTCAGAAGAGTTCCACGCTCTTCTATTACACACTGATCAAATCAATGGCAGCAAACGCAAACCAGTAGAGATCATCCTCGAATTTCTTAAAATGATCCAAGAAGGCAGACTGACAACTGAAGAAAGACATTTTTAGGCTAAATGCATGATGAAAAGGAAACCCACAAATTGGAGAAAGATTTTTTTAGGCTAAATGGATGATAGAAAGGAAACTCGCAAACTGGAGAAAGATATTTTTTTTTAGGCTAAATAGATGATGAAAAGGAAACCCACAAACTGCAAAAAGGTATTTTTAGGCTAAATGGATGATAGAAAGGAAACCCACGAGTATTACAGTAAGAAAAGGGAGCATATTTGCATTGGCCTGTCACAAAGTAGAGCTCATTTCTGCTGCAGTTTTTGGAACTCTGCAAGTCAGGAGGAAATTTTGTTGTAACTTTGTTTAATTTGAAAGTGATTTTTTTAAAAGTTAATTGAACAGAACCAGTAAAATAGATGTGAAATTCTTCATTTGTATGTTAAAAATTGGTGCTATCCCACCTTCACTAGTCCTTCTAGGACTGGATGAGACAAGCTGTGAGTTTAAGCAGCACTTTTACAAGCTTAGTGTGGAATTGCTGGTGATTTTGATAGACGGCAAAAATATGGAAAAGCATTTTGTGGTGAAAGAACAATAATTCTGTATTTTAGTGTAAAAGATTGGCAGTGACACAGTTAACCCCATCAGCAACAGTGTTGTCAAAGCTTTGACTTCTAAGTGATAGATGGGAATAAGGTGTTCCCCTGACGTTTTGTTTGTTATGGGCTGTCAGCACACTCAGCTGACATTTCACTTCTTTCTGCATGGTTTGCATTTGCAAGATTTCTCTGCAGCCCAGGACTCACACCTACCCCTGCCCCTGAGCTGTGTACCACCAGGAAGGACCTTCCACAGAAATGAAAGAAATTTAATTAATGCAGCACTTGCTAAATATAAACCTTTTAATAGGCGAGTAAAATACACTGCAATCGTGAGGGCATCAGGAATGTAAATAGACAACATTTCCCCTCTTGACATGTATTTGTGGTAAACAAAGCTATTCATTATGTTTATAATACTCATCCTTTCCTTTCATTTCTGCCTGGTGGTAAAAGCATTTCAAGCAGCGGGCTGATATATTTTTAGCAGAAATCTTCTTTAACTAAGTCGTCAGAGTCAAATCAGCAGCTGACAAAATATAAGCATTATGAAACTGGGCTGATGATGTTATTTGTAGAATTGGTTTTTTAACTGAAGGACGATTTTTTTCCAGCTACGAGGGAAAGCAAAAGGAGATATTTAAGAAATTATCTCACTGTCTTGTTTATCATTGATTGTCCATGTTCTGTGTGCCCAGCTGCCTGTTCATTGTATCATACAGCATCTGAAGCAGGTAGCAAGGAAGGGAATTTGCCAGCTTGGGTTTTTTCCTGTGTGCATGCAGCCATCTGTGGTGAGGGCACTGTCACGTCAAGATGCAACACCATCAGTGAAATAGCAAAGGCACAAGAGGTTATAGGCCTGAGTCAAAGCCCACCACCTCAAGGAACTGCTATCTAAAATGAGTCTTCCTTCACCTCCCCACAATGGCCAGTGGGTTTTCTGTAAGGCAAAGGAGCTTTTCAAAAGAACAAGCAAAACAAAAAGAAAAAGGTTGACTTTTCTGAGGGTGCTCTGGGTGACCCCCGAGGATGTCTTGTGCCTTGCCACACTCTTGGTTCAGGGCTCACTTTCTGCCACTTCCTACCCCTGGCTCCTCTCTCCTCTCCTTTGTGCTGTAGTCTCCACTGGGAACTTAAACTGTGGAAGCAGGATTTAAAGCTGAAGAAGAGTTCATGAACTTTGAAAAGCTTACTTCCTTTCAAGAAAAAAAGAAATAGCTACAGCCATGTTATAAAAAGAAAGGACCCTACTTAGGTTTTAAGTCCCCTCCTTCTCTGTTTATACACAGGTGACACACAGATAGACGTGTGAGTATATAAAATGCAGTAGGCACAATTTAAGGACACAGCAGAGTATCTTTTTTAAATGCAGTTTATGTAACGAAAAGGGCTGGGAACCCAATTCTAAACCACTAAACCTTTTACAAGTTTAAATTTTATTATTTCAAGGCTCTTTCGTAGAGCCACAATAACAAAAAATCCTGCTGCTATCAAACAGCTCATCTCCCTGAACGGAAGCTGGACCCTTGACCAGTCCAGACCCATTCCCAAAACCCTGCAGCGCTGCAAATGCTGTTCAGAGAAGGGAAAAGATCTGGCTGCTCCCTTCCCTAGGCACAACTGGAAGATTAAATGGGAAGATCCTTGGGTCATATCCACTGTTTGCTACTGGAGAATACTTGTATCAAAACCAATAAATTGAGAACAACCATGTAAGGTGGATACTTACAATTCACTTAGAGTTGTACAAGTCAAATATTGAAGGCATCTGACATTTCTAGGCTAAGTAACAAATTATATTAGCCACAGGAATGCATAATAGCAGCCCACGGATATGCCAAACTTATTCGCTTGTTTTCAAAGGCCACTGCTGCTTTCTGATTCACACCTACAACTAATTCCTGGCTGCTACTCATTTTCCAAGAATCAGTAATACAAACTGGAAGAAGGCTGATTTAGAAACCTCTCTTTCTTCAGAAGTCCATTTCAGCCTTCACAGGCTGATGAAAAAAACCCCAGCATGCTCCTCCAGTGAAGATTACCCAGACTTGCAGGCGAGGATTTAGCTGTACTAATACAAGAGCACAACTTCAATTCTTTTTTTTCTCCTTTCTTTTTTTGTTGACCAATCAATTCAGCAACAGGCTTGATAGTGCCTCAAGGGCATCGCTATCAACCACGTGATCAGCAGATTAACAGAGAGGCTGCAAAATCCTTTCCACTCAAACTGTTTTAACAGAGGATCAAAATCTTTCTCTTTGCATGGGGATTTTTATTTAGCTAGTTCTTTTTATTCAGTTTGCACATGTTTGTGAAGGAATTAAGGCCTGCAAGGGCATGCAAGATGGTCTGGTTTGGCTTTAACCTTTTCCTTTCTATTTGTGTTTGGGAGTAGAAAGTCTTCCAGTTCCTTATGGGAATGTTGTCCTTTCCCCGGCTCCTACACTTGCATTATTATTGCAAGTGAATCTCATCAACCCACAGATGCTGGCCCTGACAGGATGGAATTTAAAACACTTTGAAAGAGCTCCCCCTTTTCCCTGCTGTAGTTCTTGTTTTCATTAAGGGGGATGGATACGTTGAAACAGGCTGTGATACAATCTGCAGGGGAAAGGCTTGGGAAAGATGGGAGCTGGGTAAGTCCTGTGGGGTCACACAAGATTTACAGAGCTCTGCTGAACAATAAAACAACAGATTAAAATTGATCATGTAAATAAAATAAACAACAATTAACTGTTTATTGGCCTCAGCAGTCTGGCTCCTGGGAAGCAACTGTTTGCAACATAGAGGTACATGGGAGCTCCTGCTGAAATCCTTAAGATTCAATGCCCAGATCCCTGAGCTATGCAGGTACTGGTGGTGGCAAGAGGGTGCACACAAAATACCCTGAAACAGAGCAGAAAACCAGACTGCCTTATATCCATCTAAGACATAAAAGCACACCTGGAGCTGCAGAGATTGAGGATCAAATGTGAAGGTCCACACAAAGCATGGCCGAGAGGTTTCTTTGGCTCTAGTACGTGTTGAAACAAAACCGACCCCCTCACTCAGCTGCTGGATGATGAACCACAGCAGTGAGCTGGGACAAGAGCAATTCACAGACTAACAACAGAAACATCAAGAATAAACTCAGCAAAAAAAATTAATAGCTGACATTTGACAGCAAGCAAAGTCTGGTCACAAACAAGTCACAGAATTCAGCAAATAGAGGCTTTTCCCAGAACTGTGCCTGGATATTCCCACAGTCCTCCTGTCAATATCCTACAGCTCCAGACTTCAAGCTGGGGAGCAGAGTGTGTGCACACAGCTGAGGGCAAAGGGATTTTGCCTCACTGCCTGGGCAATGAAAGCTCTAATTCTATTTTCATTTAAATCCCTAAACCTTTTTCTACCTTTGCTGGGACCCACATGAGGTGACTTGGGGTCTTTAAGACCAGAGGCTTTATAAAAAGCCATGCCAAAATGAAGGAATAAGTTATTCCTTGCAGTGGATGAGCAGTGACAGTCAATTTGATTCTTCTAAACATTAAAACAGTGCTTGATTTGCATCAGAAAAACAGGATTTGCCTTCCAACGTCTCCACCTTCGGAAGACTCTCACTTATTTAGGCACATCTGCATTCATCCACCTGAGTGTAAATCCAGAGAGTTTCTGGGTATCAGCTGAGACAGGCTGTTTTTCCAGTCCTCTGTAGGAGAGCACAGCTTGTCCCAAGGACAAGGGACTCTCAGCAGTGCTGCCTCCAGAGCATCGCAGGGATGACTCACCCAGGCTGGGAGCAAGAGGCACCACGGCTCGCAGAGCTGCAGTGTGACAAGGACCGCAGGGCACAGCCCGCGGCGGCACCGAGCTGGGGCTGCACACTGAACACACCTGGCCCTGCACGGCCGGTGACACGGAGAAAATGTCTGAACAAGAGGGACGTCTTCCCAAAAGGTGTGTTCAGCTGTGGTAGGTGGCTTCTGGAGATGTCCCCAACAGGGAGTTAGGGGTTGGAATGCTGTGAAGCTTGTGAGATCAGGCATTAGCAAATACTCTACCCAACAAGGCGTTTTTACACTTTTACGTGGCCAAGCCATCAGTGTTCAAGGTGAGGTGTCTCAAGCAGATGGTGCACCCAAGGGTTTTGCTGCAGCTGTTCAGGGAACAGTAGATGTTTCTCTCCCCTGAGACCCACCAGTATAGAGCCATCTTTTCAGGTTTGGGTAGAAGTGCTCTGGTCTTTCAGTATGAGCCCAAATCCCTTTATTTTTTCAGCTGGCTTTAGTTTGGAGAGCTTTCTCATCACTTCTATCCCTCCTGCAAATGTATGAGGATTTTTCGAAATGGAAGCATTTTGAAGACAAGAACAATGCTTGCTAATGAAGTCATTTGTAAGTAAAATAAGTTCCAATCGAGAATATTGACGTGCTTTACTATATATTTATAAATACTACTCCTGTAAGTAAAGACAGCAGGATGGGGCATGAACTTCATTTGAATGTAATCCAATTTAAATCTAAAGCAATCATTGTTTGCTTGTGTATTTTATGTAATTTAAGTTCCTGAAGAACCCGTGGTTCTTCATTCTTGACCTAAGAATAATGTGGGAACAATTCTGTGTCTGATATAGAATTTGTTTTCTGTAAGCAACGCTGCCTAGTTCAGATATTTCAGACTGAACTGCTTTCACCATGCTGACAATATTTTTCAATAAGTGAATAAAGAGGGGGAAATAACTCCTTCCTTCATGAAGCCCCAGTGGCACATACAGCAGAAAATACATGTGGTGTAAGAGATCTTGGAGTGCAGCTGCTGTCTTCACACTTGACCCAAGGGTAGACTGAAGGCCACAGATTTAAATGAAGTTATCCTTGTAAGCTTTGAAAATTCATCTAAGGAGCAGATCTGGAGGACATATAGCCTAGACCCATCTGGTAGACTAAAAGCCCCTTGTTCCAGCAAATGAAAAAAACACCCATTGTTGAGGGAAAAGGGGAATATTTATGTCACTTACAATAGTTAATGGCTTAAGAGAGCTTTGTAACTGCACTTCAGCAGTTGTAAGCTCAGAGCCCTGTGACTGACAGCCAAACTGTTGTCCAAAAATTCCCCAGGCTTAGCCCAGATGCAACACACAACGGGCAAAGTCAGGCAGCACATCTGTGGCCGTGGCCCCTCGGGCTTGCTGCTCTTCTCGCTCATGTGCTGAAATACCAGTGCTGTAGTGAAAGGGCTGTGCTTCTAGGTGACCTTGAGCTGAAGAGAACAGGGGCAAGGGATTTATTTAAGGAGCCGGGGGGGGGGGGGGCGTGGTCTATTTTTAAAGAAAAATAATCCGTTTTGTGGGTTTATTACACTTTGGGCCTGGGTGGCTGCCAGAGAGAAAGGAGCACTCCCCTCCTCAGAGGGATGCTGTGAGCCCTCATGTTTTTGGCAGCACCTGCCTGTCCTCACTGGATTCTTCTGCTCCAACACAGTGGGATGCCTTTCCCCTTCCCACCCTCCCACACTGGTCGTAGCCAGACCCATAAATCCTCCTTTCCCAGGGTGTCCCCTCCTTGCAACATCCCCCGGTTCCTGCAAACCAGAGGGCACTGCAGTCTCTGCAGTGAGCCACTGCTGCAAGTGCTCCTCCCAAGCTTGCAGTGAAGATGCTGAGGAGGAGGTTTGCTGGGTGTTAAATTCAGGCAGGAGTGGAGCAGGGAGGGGGTGCTGCAGTATCCATTCTGCTGTTTGATGCACTGAAGCCTCTGCCTCGGGGATTTGCCGTCAGCTGCTGCAGCGTGCGCAGTCTGCTGCAGGATCCAGCGCTGAGCCCTGCAGAACCAGACCCTGGCACGGCTCCCTGGGTGAGGAGAGGGGTCAGCTTTGGCAACCTCGGGAGGAGGGAGAAGTGCAATTGTTGGCGAGGCTTTGTGCTCTGCCCCATGTTTGTTCAAATCCAGGAGAAGGGAGGCACGACAACAAACTGACAGTTTATTTATTTCCATCCCTTTTCCCTGTATTCCCCACTCCTCCCCATGAGGCTGCCTTGAATCCAGGTTAAGTAATTCAGGATAGCAGAGTCACAAAAAGACTAATTAATTCCTCAGGTTTTATTAGACATTAAGGGTAATCACTGTCTGAAGCTTCAGACAGGCCCTGGCTGAACACAAACCGTCATCAATGCCCAGAAGACAGCTGCCAGCAGTCTGGGAAGCAAATTTATCTCCCATCTGAATTTCAGGAACCCCAAAATACAGATCCTGATTTAAAACTTTGTCCTGGCATATGAAAATAACTGTAGCTGTAGCTGTAACTGGCAAATGTGGGAAATTAATTTTAGATTAATTCTGTATTTAAGAATAAAAAACCCACCAGCTTGTGAGGAAGGGCTCTGAATGCCTCTTTTGCCTGAACGCTGAAAAGCAGCGAAGTGCCTTGAGCTGGGTGAGCTAAACTAGTGCTGAGTTCATTGAGGGAAGGATTTAAAATCTGTCTTTTCTGAGGACTTGGCCTAAGAACCTGGAACAGGTCACTCTCTTTAATGAACTATAAAAATCCTTCTTCCCATCAGGCAAAGGTGAGAAAGAAAACTCTTGCAGAGTCTTTCTCAGGGGCATTAATCTCTCTTGTACTGAAGCAATGGAATCTTCCCTATGAACCCAGTGGTAGCAAAGGTTAGCTCATAAGGCTAATTTCAAAGTAGCTCATATTAACTAACTTGTCTGACTGCAGATATTTATTTGTAATGAAAAATCAATATTTATTCATATTTAAGAATCGTTCTTTGAAAGCAGAGCTTTCCCCTGCTGGTCAAGACCAAGTAGAAGAAATTGCTCTGCTACTGAAACGTGGCACTTCCTATTTTACATCCCAAAACAAGTCCACTCCATACAGGCACCTGTCTCCACAAAAATCTGTGCCATCTTCTTCTGGTGAATGTGTAAAATTCCCTGAGATGGAAAACAATAGATCAACCCATGAATCCTGTTAGAAGTCAATGAATATCAGGAGTGATCATCCAAATTTCTCCCAGTAGTTTTATGTGTCTGAGCCAGGCTAGTGAAACTTTTCATGATCCTAGTTCTTTGGCAAGCCTTGCTACTCCTCTGACTTGAAAAATGAACAAGAATTTAAAAATCTACCCCAAAGCTTAATGAGGCTATTTTATTTCCAGGACATTTCAAAAGGCCTTAAGCTAAGCACTAATGCAAGCTCACAAATAATACAGGTGCCACAAATGCAACATTTTATGGCATAGATATGGAAAATGGAATAGAACCCACATATCTTCACCTCGTCGTGTCTCAGTGCAACAATAAAATTCATCTGAAAGCTTGTTCCTAGAATTAATAAACATGTTGAACTGCAGCGCTGGGAGCATTAGGTCAGGAGCAAATTAATGTCATCGAGGCAGTGAAACCTGACTAGGTAAGGCATGTGCCACACTTGGGCTGCTGAGAAGGCTCCTTCCTTCCACTGCTGATTAACTCTTGCCCTTGGTTAGCAGAGGCAGCAATGGTGAGATGTGAAGATGGCCTGTCAGAACAGCCTGGCTCCTGAAATCATTAACAGAACCTTTATGGGTCTCTGCCCAAGAAATTACCAAACTCAAAAATCCAAAACCAGTGTTGTGTTGCTTATCCCCATTTAAGAAGAGAAATGATGAGTTGTTAGGTGCACTCTCCCTTTCCTTGCCTTCCCACCACTGGGATTTGCCTGCTCCTCTGGACATGAAGACCATAACCACTGAGGAGCAGAGGGAGTCACACACTAAAGGTCTGTGGGCAAAGCACCGGAGGTTCATGGCATCAACAACTGCTCACAGAGACCCAGGAATGAGAGGGGACACTTCTTCTCTGCCCCTCAGTGGTCATCCACCCCCAGAGTAAGGGCAACCGCTAAACATGACCCAATCAAAAGTTAGACAGAAGGTGATCACAGAATATGAACCTTCCAGATATCCCCAGTCACCTCCCAGCAGGCGCCTTGGCAAACCTCCCAGGATAACAGGATAATAGGTAGCCTCAGGCCCTAGGTGGCCCTGTCCAAGGCCACTAAGGAACAGCAGCTCCTATCAGCTTGTTTTCTTTTAAGACACTCCAAGGCACACAAGCAGAAGAGTCACAGAATGTGTGCAAAGCCAGGGAAAGGAGAATGGTGTTCAGCTTTTCCAGCTGTTCTGGGGGGAATTTTGTAGAGACTGAGACTTGGGAAGGTGCCCAGAAGGTACCATAAGGGATCCAATGCATGTGTATGCTGTGAGACAAATACAGAATTCAGTAGGACACCAGTATTAAAATATTATTTCTCCAGCCATTTGTTGATTTAAAAGAGCTCCTTCTTTCTGATCCATGGCACAGCACCTGCTATTCCAAACAATATAAATTTCAAGGCCATATATTTTGTTTAATGCTATTTCCAGAAGAGACAGGAGCCTGCATTACAGGCTGCCAGCCACAGCTACCATATTATCCTAGACATCTGATGCAACATCTCCAGAAATGAATGGGCCATGAGAAGCCCAAATCACTCTTCACCTGCTTCATCTCATCCAAAAATGAGACATAAACATTTCCCACTTCCATTACATTTCTGTCGCTAAAGTTATGAGGCTGCGAAGGCTTTTTTAGCATCTTCAAAGCACAAACAAAAAAACTTTGTCCCCTTCTCTCCCCAGTTCTGATTGTATGTCAGTATTTCTTGGCTCTGAAGTCTATAATCAGTGTAAGTGTGTTAGGGGGTTTGGGACTAAACAATAGAACAAATGTCATTCATCAGCAGAGACTCTTTGGCAGGAGCTGAATGAGGCTCGTGCCAGACACAGAGACTGACACAAGTAAGCAAAGAAACAGTAAAAAGTTTCCCATTTCATTAGAAATGTGCAATATACAGATTTTATAAACTAATCAAATAATGATCAAAACGCTTACTAAGAAGATTAAAACCCTTCATTTCTTACGTAAATGGAAGCTTTGCAGAAAATGAAAAAAATGCGTAAGTATTCATTTCTAAAAATTACTGTCATCTTTTTCAAAGCTTTGACAGAAATGATTCCTTTTCTTTCCTCCAGCAAATCAAAGTTCTGTTCTCACTGCCTGGGGATCTGACTACCTTGTCACACATTCTGCACACACACTTAGTCAGCCAGCTACTAGAACAGAGGCAATAGGTTATCTTACTTCTGGAGGGAAGGACTGTTCTCTCAAGAATTGGAATAGGTACAAAATGCATAACATTTCTAATCTAAAATACTGAATTTCCCCCAATATTTTGCATTTTGAGCTTTCACGTTTTACCATATAATTGAAATGTCCTCATGTGAGAAATACTGATTAACTTAAGCAGTAATGGAGACATTTATCCAGAGTGAGGTTGTTGAATTCTGAAACAAATTCATTTCAACAGCATTGATTCAACAGTATTTCCATATTCTTTGCTGGTCTGATTTATTAAACAAACAATAATCTCTCAGTGACCCATATTTCACAACCATACCAGGACATCATTCAACAGGACACTACAACAGAACAGATGAATAAACTTTACTGGTAGTTTAGTCAAAAACTTAATTAATCACAAACAATAATATTTGTGTTTACCAGAACAAATATTTACCTTTTTACATATGCAAAACTGGCGATACTGGCTTTCACAGTGACAACAAATATTTGCAGCTCTTTTCGTCAATGTCTCTTTTTTTATTGAGTACTAAAGAACTTCCTCCTTTAACAACTGACTTCCTTAGTTCATTGTTAATCTCCATAAAGTTAATTCTTCACATGGCTTTACAATGTGCTTCCTGTAAAAATGGCACTTGTCCTTTGCTTTTTTATGGGTTCTAGGCAGAAAACTTCAAGAAAACTCAGAGATGTTTGCAGTAATGGCCAACTAAGCTGTCATCTGACCTAGAAATGGAACTTCTTGAATCACAAGCACAAGCGAGTGGCTTAATTTCCTATGACATCTGCAGTTACATCTGGACATCTCCCTTTGGTCCATCTGTATTTGGCAGTCCTGCAGCGTGTATCATTTGCCCAAAGAATGCCAGATTGCTGCAGACCCTCACAAGTCCACATGCATTCGTCTTCCTTTGAAGACAGACAGGTCCTGGCAGTTCTGTTAAAAATTTTTAAATAATCACATGTCTCTATCTCAGCTCAAAATAATCCACTCTTGGCTTGAGATGGACATTTCTTCTGATCCCCTGCATCTTGTTTGCTATGTCCCATCTCAGAGTGACCACGAGTTTGTGAAAATGAGACTGTCACCCAGTCAACAAAAACCTCTTAACACTGGTTCAGAACCAGTTTGATGTCTTTTCCCCGTATTCCAACATATGTTAGCACAGAAAGGGATTTTCTGAAATTCAGGTCAAATGTTCTTGTTTCAGCGTTCCCAGGAACTTGCTTAGAATTTTCCCTGTATAATACTTTATTAGCCTTCCTGCAATAACTATTTGTTCCTCTGTGTTACTCGTGGCAGGCCTGAACAGCCTGTCATCTTCCTTTAGGATGACTTTTAACAATCCTAAAGCATCTACGAGGAACATTTTAATCCAGACAAGCTAAATCACTGTCCTAGATATTCTTCTTTGCTCAGTGTGATTCTCTGAGGGCTGCATCTCTTGTGCCTGTTGCTGTGACAGTTGCTATTTCTGCAGAGGTGAACGTGATAGCTCAGCTGGGGAACTGGGACCAGCGTACATCCAGGTGCAATTCTGCATTTTAATAGCCTCAAAACAAAGTTATTTCACATGCCTCTTTAAGATTTCTGTCAAAAAATCTTGTGGATAAAATTACAGGAACAAATACTTGCCAAAACATCATTTTTTGGAAATACTTAATTAGGAATATTCATAGGGAGCAAATTCTGGATTTGAAACAAGCTTTTCACTGTTCCCACACCTTCCCACATCTGCAGCCCTTGCACACTCAGAAAGGGAGCAGGAAGCCCTTGGGACAAAATGGAAGGAATGCAGTACAGGTAAAGCCTCGAATGTGTGCAGTGAGCAGTCTGAAGATCCAGAGATTATTTTCTGAAAAAAGACTCATCAAATCATTTCAGATGAAGAGGAAGCCAAGGAAAATCAAAATTCATGGTGAGCATTCCCAGAACACAGAAAATGATGGGGATTTCACTCTATAATTAGTTTGCTGCAAATTGCTCTCTGGTTTCTTCAAGTGCGTCATACCTTGAGCGTATCTCAGCCACGTGATTACTGAGGTGCTGATGAGCCACTTTTCTCAGCCTTGCCTCTGTTTTGGACTTAAAGAACTGATTCAGTAGAGGTGAGTCAGTTCTCTGCCGTGCTGGAGAGAGGACCTGACCACGTTCTCCTTTAGACAGATGGTGACTCACAGCAAAATTCCTATTATGCTCAACTGATTCAGGGTTTTCTAGAATACAGTACATTCCTGCCTTGTACAAACCACAGTATGTTTGTATATATGGAACTTTCTGCCGAGTTTCTCAGTCAGAATTAAGTCGCTATTAGCTCTGAGATTCGGGGAGGGGTGGTGCTGTTGGTTTTTGTGGGGGGTAAAAGAGCACAGCTGCAGCCCTGTTTTCTTGGGGCACATGAAGAATGGTGTTCAAGGCTTGCTGAGCCTCTGTTCTGCCCTGTGTGCTCCAGTTGCACACTGCACATCCCTTGGAAAGGAGGAGCAGGTCCACAGCCTGTCCTCTGTGTAATGCAGCTATGCATTATTGAAGTTTTTGAACTCCAGACATTTGCTTTGGGAATAGGCTCCTTTGTTACTGTATCCAGAGAGTTAAAAAGGGCTTAATTATGGCCAAACAGACCTTCCTCTTCCACTGAAATGTTTTGAGAAATACCTGTATTAAAGAGCTGCTCTCTTAGTGTAAGAACTGCCATTCTTTCAGGAGCAACACCCTTAAACCTGGAGTATTCCTGACAAAGCTCCCTGTTGCTCTGGAAGCTGACCCAGTTAATGCTGTCCCAGCTCAGCAGCCTGTGATGGGTTGGCCCTGGCTGGATGCCAGGTGCCCACCGAAGCCTCAGCTGGACAGGGGAGAGAAAATGTAACAAAAGGCTTGTGAGTCAAGATAAGGATGGGGAGGTCACACAGCAATTTCTCTCGTGGGCAAAACAGACCCAAATTAGGGAAAGGTATGGAATTTATTACCAATCAAATCAGAGTAGGACAATGAGAAATAAACCCAAATCTTAGAACACTTTCCCCCCACCTCTCCCTCCTTCCTGACCTCAACTTTACTCCCGATTGTCTACCTCCTCCCACCAGAAGGGAATGGGGACTGCAGTCAGTTCATCACACGTTGACTCTGCTGCTCCTTCCTCCTCAGGGGGAGAATCCTCACACTCCTACCCTGCTCCAGCATGGAGTCCCTCCAGCAGGAGACAGTCCTGCAATAAATTCTGCAACTGGGTCCTTCCTATGGGCTGCAGTTCTTCATGAACTACTTCAGCACAGGCCCTTTCCACAAGGTCCAGTCCTTCAGGAACAGGCTGCTCCAGCGTGGGTCCATTCCCTGGGGTGCAATCCTTCAGGAACAGGCTGCTCCAGCGTGGGTCCATTCCATGGGATGCAATCCTTCAGGAACAGGTTGCTCCAGCGTGAGTCCATTCCATGGGATGCAATCCTTCAGGAACAGGCTGCTCCAGCGTGAGTCCATTCCATGGGATGCAATCCTTCAGGAACAGGCTGCTCCAGCGTGGGTCCATTCCATGGGATGCAATCCTTCAGGAACAGGCTGCTCCAGCGTGGGTCCATTCCATGGGATGCAATCCTTCAGGAACAGGCTGCTCCAGCGTGAGTCCATTCCATGGGATGCAATCCTTCAGGAACAGGCTGCTCCAGTGTGGGTCCATTCCATGGGATGCAATCCTTCAGGAACAGGCTGCTCCAGCATGGGTCCCCCACAGGATCACAAGTCCTGCCAGCAAACCTGCTCCAGCGTGGGTCCCCCACAGGATCACAAGTCCTGCCAGCAAACCTGCTCCAGCGTGGGATCCTCTCTTCCTGGTCCACAGGTCCTGCCAGGAGCCTGCTCCAGTGTGAGCTTCCCATGAGGTCACAGCCCTCATGGGAAGCATCCCCCTGCTCTGGCATGGGTCTGCTCCACAGGCTACAGGTGGATCTCTGCTCCCCTGTGGACCTCCATGGGCTGCAGGGCCACAGCTGGCTCACCATGGGCTGCACCACAGGCTGTGGGGGAATCTCTGTTCCAGCACCTGGAGCACCTCCTCCCACTCCTTCACTGGCCTTAGTGTCTGCAGAGCTGTTCCTCCTACATTTTCTCACTTGTCTTTCTGGATGCAGTTGCTCTTGTGCAGGTTTTTTCCCAACTTCTTTAATCTGTTATGCCAGAGGCGCTGCCACCATCGCTCACAGGCTCAGCCTTGGCCAGCAGCGGGTCCATCTCGGAGCCAGCTGGCACTGGCTCCATTGAATCCAGGGGAAGTTTCTGGCAGCTTCTCACAGAATTTCCTCCTGATATCCCCCCCAAAACCTTGCCACGCAAAGCCAGTACACAGCCACACTGCCCTGACTGCTCTGGCGAGCTCCCTGTCTCCTGTGTGCCACCTCAGGAGACCAAGCTCCACCATACTCAATTGTAGCTCGTCCTGCTGGACAGCTTGTCCTGGGTAAAAGCAGTAAAATCATCATGATGAGACGTGATCTCCAAAGTGACCGTGGCTTTGTTCCCTTCTCCGCCTCGCTCTGGCCCATAAAAGCATTCATCTGAGCAACTGCTTACAAGCACAGGCACGACGTTCACAAATCCCACCTCGCAGCAGGATCTCATCACTTCTGATGATACCCTTTTTATAGTCTACCACTTTCATTCACTCACATGTCTTCAGCTGTGAGGCAGCAATTTAACCCCCCATCTGGCGCTATTAATTTGCACTGATAACTTCATGTCTCTTCTGAAACAGGCTTCTATTTCTAACACACTTGAAAAGAGGGCCTTTTTTAGGCTTTCTAGCAAAAGGAAAAATGTTTGGGCTCTGCCTTGTGATATCATAAACACTGGTTTGCTCTTATTGTCAATGTAAGTGCTGCAGAGCAAGTGCACATCTCCAACACTGCAGTGAGTGGGTAGCAGTCGTTATCCTTTTGCTCTGCTATTTGTCTCTGAGACACCAGCTACAGGGGACACTGCTCACAAATCCTGCCAGCCTGCTGTCTGTACATGCCTGTAAGACTGAGATTAGGAGTAAGGATGCACCTCTGCACCCCCTCTGCATTGTGAAATGCAAAGGTGGAACAGAAGGCTGTGGCTGCTGCAGGGATGCAGACTGGGAACCAGGAGTGAGTGTTTTATAACCTAACACTTCAGGACACCTTTAAAAGGACTCTATCAAAAACTTGAGGATTGGAATTTACTTTTTAAGTCTAGGGAATTGTCAATGGTGCGCTCATAGGGAAAGAACAGCAAGAAAGAGAATTAAGCAAAAAGCCCATCCTGTCCTTTCTCTTATTTTAGTCTGCTGGGTTTTGTCTTTTTTTTGGGGTTGGGTTGGTGTTTTGTTGGATTTTGTTCCATTCCCCTAGTTACTTCATTCTGGTTTTTATCCTCTTGTCCCCTTCCTCATCCTTATTGGTACAGTGGATCATTTTTTGGTTAAGATAAAATAACTCTTCTAAGCCCAGGAATTGGCCTACTGTGTTTGACAATACTGGAGAGCCTGGTTAAATTTTGAAAGGTCTCTGACCTTCCTACTGCGGGAAATTGATTGTTATGAGGAATAGATTCTGACTGCAGGCATGAATGGAAGAACTCTGGCTGGAGAACAGCTAAGTGTACAACACATTTCTTGGAAATGTCACCACAAAGACTGAATACAAAAAGAAGGTAAAGAAATTGAAATTTAAACAGCTTTGGAGTCTCTCATTCTGTGCTTGAACATCTAATTTCCAGCATCATGGAGTGTGCCCTGGCCTTTGGATCAGTGTCTTATCTCTTCACCTGCCAGGCTGGGGAGTCTTTTAAAAGTTTTGTGGGTAAACTTCTACATGCAAGTAAAGGCTTTCTGCAAGCAAGGGAAGGACAGAAATACGGGATCCTCACTGGGAAAGAATGGAGCTCTTAAGAATATGAACTCTAAAGAGGAAAGCAAACGTTACTCCATAAAGGAACAGGAGCAACCACTGGAAAATCACAGTATGGCAGCAGCAGAGCAGCTCATCAATCTAAATAGCAGTTTAATAACTTTGCAGATAAATGCTTGCATCTACAATAAAGAATTTATTGGATTTCACTGTTCAATTAAAAACCATATATTGTCGCATTCTTCACTGTGGGCAATTTTTGAAAGCAAAACTGGATAATTGTACTGCTGGAGAAGCAGTTAAGATGGAGAAGCACTGCAACCTGTGGGATGTCCTGTTTTATAGGGGGTTCAGTTCACTGATGGGTAACTTCTTCTGGCCTCCTACTCAACAACCCAGTCAAAGGAGAGGGAAGCACTGGGGTCCTTGTAGCTGAGAGAGAGTTAGCTCTTCATCTCCACCTGCACTGTGTTCCTGCCTTCCTACTCTTTCCCTGTTGTCCCTCTGTGATCTGGGTGGCCCATTGCCTGTAATGCCTTATCTGTCCATACCAGCACACTGAGCCCCTGTCCTGAATGGGGCTGAAAGGGGTCTTTCTCTGCATCTCCTTCTCTTTAGAGGGTGGTTTCCCCCAGGGCACTTGGGCAATATGATGAGAGCAGGAGCTGAGGCTGCAGAAGTTGACATAGGACTGGGAGGAGACCCCAAACTCCAAGAAACAGAAAGGCAGCACAGCTATTGAGGCCTCCAGAGGATGAGAGATGCTGCTCAGCTCTTCTGTCACATGCTACCCTCTATCAGCCTGCTTAATACTGTAACCCTAAGTGCCCTGGGCACTAATCTGGAAATTGGGGACCTTTTGTGTGACGTCAACAGCTCTTCTGCATTCTTATTTGCCAGCCTGTTAGAAGTGCACACCTGTTCTTGTTTACCAGGCTTAGAAAATGATCCTCAGAGCCTGCAAGTTGCTTCAGGAGCAGACTATTTTGTACTATTTAAAACAGTTAATTAAGAAAAAGGGAATGAGATGACACAATGATTTTAAAATGCCTTGCTAATATTGAAAATCTAAAGCCTGCAGATGGCCCTACTGTTGCATTACAAAGGAGGTCTAGAGCATTTTCAATTATACTTAGTGCATTCCTGGCGCCTCGAGGGGTTTTTCCACTGTCTCTTGACGTGCTCATCTCTAAAATGAACTAAACCGACAGCAAAGAACCATCCAGGCCTTTTTTCCCCCTCCTCTCTTTTCTTCTGTTAAATAAGAAAACCTCTTAGGAACATCAGACTTAAAGAGACTCGCTGCCTTATCAAGTCCAGTCTCTTGTGACCACCACCAGCCATGCCATATAATCCCCTTTGTGCACTCATGCAGCAGCATCTTGAACCCCTCTGCTGCTCTTAGTCTTTCTGCCTCTTGCTCCTGCCATTGGTACAATGAAAGACCTATATTTTCAGGAATTGCGAATTCCATATCCCAAGAACACGTTTTTAATGGCAGAAAAGCTGCAGGAAATCCTTCAGCAGGCTCTGCAACCAATACCTGTCTCCATACAGCTGAGCAAATAAAACACACGCTTCTCTGGGGAGAACTGGCTGTTGGAAGTCGGCAGTGAATTCCAGTTTACTTGGGTTCACATACCTTGGTTTGTTTCTAGAGGGCTTTTCACATCCTCGAGTATCACTTAGGTGAATGCTCTCTGGAAAAGCAAATGTTTGGCTGAAATACTCAAATATTCACAGAACATACCCAGGTTGTATATTCAGCTGGTTACTGGTTTGGAATTGGTGCTGCTGAAGGGATAGGGCTCAGTTCCGCTCTCCCCAGCAGCTCAGTGCAACTCTGGAGGAACACACAGCTCTGGCAAAGTCCTGGTCTTGTGTAATGCACGAGCAAATGCATGAATGTTTCATCCACCTTCTCGTCTGAGATCACTTTCTTCTCTCCCTATCATGAATGTAATAATCTGGATTTATATGGCACCTTCCAACCAAGCCTTTTACTAACCTGAAGGGAGCAATCATGGGTAACACCCTGTCAAATTCGACGTGAATGACAACCACCTTTGTTGGGAGAAGGGGTATCAATTTTAGGTCACCACCGCCAGGCAGTGGAAACTGCTATGCCCTAATATTCATAAAAATATCTTTTCAAAGGTACGGGATTCTTGTCCTTCATCTGAAGCTGAGGAATGCAAACTGGAAGTTATTTTAATCTGAGATTTTTCTTTTATGGATGGAGGCACTTGGCAAAGGTTACATTTATTTAATGTGTGATACTTGCACCTGAATCCAGATATTCCATGTGCAGCCCCAGTGTTTTAATCCCTAACCCCCAATATCTGAAGTTCAGATGTTACCAAACATCTCTATACCAATAAATTGCTAGAGCTTTCCTACTGTTTTCTGCAGGAACAAATTATCCCTACGAGATGCCTGTGCCTAATAAACAGGGAACAGAAATTTCTCTCCTAACGATGTCAGTCGCTGGCAGGGTCAGCGCTGCTGGGCACAGGCTGCCCTGAGCCCACAGAGGTTTGTGCCCACATGTGTGCACAGGATGCAAAGGCTTCAGGAGGCAGCAGCGCTGGGCTGGATCAAACAGCAATTCCCTGATGCCTGCAGAAACGCAAGCTTGGCTAAATCCCTCGGAGGTGAATGGTGAGGTGCCTAACGATGTGAATGGGACCAGACTGAACAAAAATATACCCGTGCAGGAAGGAAAAGGAAAACTTTAATTTGCATCTAAAGCATAGTGAAGCTAATTTTAGTACCTTTTACTTTAAAAAATGCTTAAATATGCATGGAAGACTTCTGTTCCTGTTTTAAAAAAGAATCAGTGAATGGTAACATTATTTTGACAGATGAGCTCTTCTGAAGAAGTATGCTTTTGTTTTGTGAAATTTTTTAGAGTAGCTGGAGGAAATATATTTACCTCTGTAAGACAGATCAAGGAACTGGCATCTGCACAGTTCCTCTGGGAGCTATAATTTTCAGGAGTGGGAAAACGAACCAAGGAGAGGTTGGCACATCTTCCAAATAACTGTTTTATACAAAAGGAAAAAAAAATTACTACTTCTTCTACGGCTGTGTTGCAATTCAGAAACAGAATTCCTCTCCTTTGGGTGGAGAGTAAGTATAACAAATAAATACATCATGACAAACACCAAGCTGTGAAGAGATCAGAGCTTTAGTTTTCAATCTAAACTTCTAGTCTCTTTCACAGACTAGTGATAGTGAAAATCTTTGAAGATTTGCTGGGATTTTTAACAAGGGAATCTGTTGGGATTTTTAGCAAGGGAATGCTACTGAGAAAATGTGGGAGATGGAAGAGATCAATGCAAAATTACAAATGTGCCCTACCAAGCACTCTGCAGTGCCCTGTATGTGCAGCTCCCTGATAATTGGTAGGTTATGAGTAAGAAATAGCAAACCTTGCATTAATTTTACAAATCACCTACATGAGGCATCCTTTTTTAATGTCTAGGATATCAGTTTTAGTTGTTAGCACTGCCATAGTTTATGATAACTCTCATTTTGCTCATGGACTCTACCAGTGAATGCTGGCACAATAACTTCATCATATCAAACGCACAAGGAAAACAATAATTATAGTGAAAACATGTAAAAACAGTTCCCCTCTTTCAGTTTTAGACACTTGTACAGTGAGACTTGACTTTGCCTTTGTTCTTCCGTGTTTCAACTCTACCAATACTATGTCTCAGACATTAAGAATATTGCCTTAAAAAACTTGATGAAAGAAGGATAATTTTTCTATGCATTTACTGGAATGCAGGAAAACTTCACAGTACTTCCCTGCTTGAAAGAAAAATGAATACCTGCTGCTAGGAATTTCCAACTTTTTCTGCACACAACTGTGCCTTTAGGAAAAGCTCAGCTGCGTCCTTGGTTTTACAGCATATACAAGTTCTGCTGGTGTTATGTACCAGCAGAGTGCAGCAGAACCCAACCTGAAACAGAGGCGTAATGTGCAGGATTCCTCCTCTGCTGCTTCATAACTGCTCCTTGTCATCATTTCTGAGGCAGCCTGGCTGTGTGAGCCTCAGCCATGAGGGTCTACAACAGTGAGACCAGGCCGGTAAAAAATAGGGATGGGATTTGGGAGGGCACCATTTAAAATGAGCTCTTTTTTTAGAAGAGCTGCTCCTTCAGCGAATAGACCCATTTCTGGTTTTAAACATAAACAAGGAGTGCCAGCTTGAAAGATTATTGGCCGGGAGAGTAGCAGAGCACTCAGTTATGCCACTTCACACCAACTGACAATGGGGTCCAGTAATAAGTTAAATCCCATCCAAAAAGTGAAATAGAGCACTGTTAGCTCTAAAGAAAAAAAAAATCTCTTAGACAGCCAGAGAGAGCACAGATTGGTCAGCACTAACATTCAGCTCTCAAAGGCCAGGAACAGCCATGATTAATTACTTAGTGTTTCCCTCTTCTCCTCCCTGTGCCTGTAGTAGAATTCAGCTTTCTCCAGTGGGTAAGATAAGCTACTGTGTCTCTCATTCTTTAAGAAAAAAGAGGAAAAGGTTTAATGCAATGATTACATCCTCTTTAGAATCACAGCATGCCAGTATATTTCAGAGGGGTCACGTACACAGCATTTGTTTCCCTTTCAAAAACCTAAACTGCTAAATATTCTTTTACAAGTCCCACAAAATGATGTACATGGAAGTATTTTCCTTGATTTCAACTGACTTTGGATTAGACTCACCGGAATAATCAAAATCAGAAGGCGACACTCATCACCCTTCGCATCTGGGTCCTCATGCCCCTAATGTGTTTCTTTCATCCTGATGATCTTTAGCAGGAATTAAAAGAGGATTGTAGCTGAGCATGAAGTGTGAGGAAATAGCAAGTGAACAAGATGAAAGATGCAAAAGTAAAGCCAAATTTCCTTCTAAAACAACAGGGCAAGTGGTTCAAACACTTCCTCTAGGCCATTCAGATCCACTTTTGGGTCTTGCAGTGTCAGCTTTGGGGCCATCACAAAGCAGGAAAGAACAATTTTGAACCTATGCAGTTGACTTGTCTTTGTGCTTGGTGGAAAGTCCTAGAAAATTTAGTGGGATGTGGGAGAGCATATTGAAAATCACGATCAGATAAGAGACAGATTTTGCTGGTGGGAGTTTGTATGTGTCTAAGTATTTGTGGAGGGAGTAACAAAGGGGTGACAGACAAGAACTAGGAATATAACTTGTGTGTTTTGGAGAAAGGGCTCGTTGCAATACAATGCAGCAAGCTGAATCTGCAAGGTCAGTAGGCGAGAAAGCCAGAGTTTATTGAAACTAAGGGAAAAGACATTGTTGGAGGCTCAAAAATAATAAGCTAAAAAAATAAAGGATTATTTGACAACTTATAGCCTTCACAAACTATATGCAGCATTCCCAGTAGATACACAAGCCCTATGCCTGCTCCCGAGTCCAGCTTCCTAGAGGTAATCATGATCTGCCTGGGAAGTGCATCCTGCAGCAGCTCTCCAGCAACACATTATTCTTGTCTGCCTCAGACTCTAAAGCTCTAAAATGCTGGAACAAGTCTGTTCTTACAGATTGCCTGGCACTGGCCCAGCCCAAAGGTGACTGCATTGGTAGCAGGGCATGAAACTCTACAGACAGAAAAATGCACTCTGCCCAATGAATGCTGCAAAGTCAGCCTGTATCTGTTGTGGGTTTACCCAGCTTAGAACCCTAGAAACCTCTTAAATGAGTGTGTGTGTGTGTGTATATAAATATGTACCCTCCTTATGTTGTAAAACATCATGACAGAGATTTGGAGAAAAAAAAATGCAAGAAAAAGAGTAATTGTGTGACAACAAGCCAAGGTAAATGGAAAACAGTTTGTGCTCTTTGTTCCTGAGAGAAGAAATCATTAGCAAAGTGAGCCCTACACCGTGCCATATACTTTCTATTTTTTCCTGAGGATTGCTACAAAAGCAACAGCTGTAGCATTGTGACACATAGACATAAAAATCGCTGAAGTTGTGTTCACACTGACAGGAAAAGTGTTTTGTTTCGTTACCTCGCTCAGTTAAAGCAGTGCAAGCACTAGGTAGACACCATGCTTTATCCGCCTTAGCACTTTAATCTTGCTATTTGTTGCCATACCTAAAGCATAGGGAGAAAAATGAAAAGCTTTCCCTTGACCTGAAAAGCAGCTCCCACCTCCAGTGCAATAAATCTGCGAAGTGAGCGGCATCTCATTAGATGTATTTTGAGGGTTCATACTGGCTGGATTCTGCTGTTCTTTCTTTCACTGCCCCCATGAGTTCAATGGACACACAGCCTGGTCCCAAGAGCTCCCAGAAATGCCACTCTCATTTTCTAGTTAGCTGTGGAAAGAAAATTCGGCTGCATTTATTTGGGGGTTGCTATCTAGCTGCATTTGGTTTTGTAACGTGCTGAGTTTCTGCAACTCCTCTTGACTTCAGAGGCAGCCTCAAGTTTTTGCTTTTGCCAATCAGGCCTGCCTGCATCTTTGGTCTGGTCACCTCTGTTATCTTTTTGGCACCCATCCTAGGAATCCAACTCTTCAGCGGTCACCTCCTGGCTGACCTGTTCTGCGCGACACAGCAGCAATGGAAAACCACTGCTGCTTTTTTCCTAGATTAGCTTCTTTGTAAGGATGTGCAGGGGGCTGGGGGGCTAGGAAAGAGTCACTTCCCCAGCCATACCCACCGGAGCACTCTTCTCCCCCATGGCTCCATCCCTTCCCTTGCCATTCCTAGGGCTGGCTGCCCCACATCACCCTTGTGCTGATCAATGGGGGAGTTGCTCCATGCCCAGAGCTAGGACGAGGTGGGGGTGTGGAACGGGCATGTCCTTGCGGGTGCTGCGTCCAGGGCTGGAAGCAAACAGGTCTGGGGTGTGGGGCTGCTCTGCCACCCCCGGGCACCGCCGCAGACCAGCCCCCCTCTCCCCCCGCTCCGTTTTCAGCTGGGAACGAAACCAGCAGCAATTATTCAAGCCAAGCACGTAAATCTGGCAGATCCCGCGGCTCCGGTTTGACGCAGCTACGCAGCGCAGTGTCTGGACACGCAGCCCAATCCCCCTTTCTCCCCTTGTTTATTCGCCCCGCAGAAAAAAAAAAGCAGCGAAGTTACCAACTTGGAGCCGCACCGAGGGGTTGGGGGAGTTGAGGTGCCGGGGAGCGGAAAGGACGGGCGGAGGGAACACCGCCGGCGTCGGGGGAGCCGGGGCCAGGAGCCGTGACGGGGCAGCCCGCGTTACATAAGGCGGCGGCTCCGCACCGCTCCGCAGCGCGGAGAGCGGGGCGGGGGGGCCGGCACGGACTCAGCCCCCGCCATGTCACGGCACAGCGGCGCTGGAGCCCGCGGCACGCAGTGCCCGGGGCGCCCGGGGGACAGCGGCGCCGGCGGGACGGACCGCGGCTTCGGGGAAGCCCCGGGGGCTGCCGGTGGTCCCTGCGGGCAGTGCCCGGCCCAGGGGGACCCCGCGGGCTGGGCGTTATGTAACCCCCCCGCCTTCCTTACAGAAACACCTCTCCAAGGAGAGGAACCATAGTGCCAAACGCCGATTAATTGCAGGAACTGATGTTATTTGCCTTTTTATGTTGTTTGTTTGTTCTTTGTTTTTAAATTTTATTTCTCCCTCTTCTCACTCTGAGCTGCACAACCACAACTGCTCTTGCCCGCGGTCCTGTCCTGGAATGAGGGAGCACCGCTGCTTGCCAGTCGGGAATCGCTTCCCAGTCCCGTGTCCGGGGGGCAGCCCCGGGGCGGGGGGCGCGGAGCCGCAGGGCGCTGCAGCACGGCCGCCTCCGCTGCCGCCGCGGGGGCACCGCGACGGCTCCCGCGGCCGCGGTGCTGAACATACACATACACACAGACACAGACATACAGACAGACACACGTACAGACACAGACACAGACACACGCGCAGAGACACCGCTCACCCCCCGGTCTCGGCGCGGGGCCCGGCGCTGTCCGCGGTGCTGAACACACACGCGGACGCACACAGACAGACAGACAGACACACGTCCCCTCCCCGTCCCGCTCGAGCCCGGCGCTGTCCGCGGTGCTGATGCTCCGCCGCAGCCCGGCGCGGTGCGGGCGCTGCAGTGCTCCGGGCGGCACAGCCCGGTCCGGCCCAGCAGCGCAGAGCGCCCGCAGACCCTTCTTCCCGCTCCGAGCTGGGAATGGCGCTGGTTCCCCTTCTCCTCCGACCCTCCCTTCTCCGCCGGCCTCCTGCCGCCCGCACGGCCGGGAGGCACAGCCCGGCTGCCTCCGCTGGCTCCAGCCGGCGATGAGGCTGGCGGCGAAATTACCCCATTCTCCCTGCCTTTCTCTGTCCCCGCAGCAGCCCAGAGGCTGGAGACAAAAAGCCGAACGGGTCCCACTTTAAATATATCCATTTTTCCATTTCATTTTCGTCAATACCGCCCCCTCCCCCTGCTCAGCCGGGGCCCGCGGTGGTCTCCCACCTTTACCTGGGCTGACGGAGCGCGGCGCGGCGGGGTCGGTGGGTCGGCGCCGCAGCTGGATGGGAGGCAAGGACAGGAGACTGCTGACCTCCGCGGGTCTCCTTCTTCAATGGATCGGGAGCCGTGCCCTCATCAAAGATGGCCGTCCGCTCCTACGTCAGCAGCTTTTAATAGCCCTCCCCGGCGGGGGGAGCGGGAGGGGGCAGAGCGGGCCGGGCGGGTTTGAGTCATCGCCGCCGCACCGCTCCCTCCGCCGGCTCCGCCGCCTCCCGCAGCCGCCCCGCCGCCGCCTCCCCGGGGCCGGGGTCGGGGCAGGGGGCTGAGGGCGGCTGCGGGCGAGCTGCCTGGGCAGGGGGGCAGGGGCCCTCCCGCAGCAGCGATTTCCTCCGCCAAAGGGGTGGTCCGAAGAGGGTATCCCTCTGAAGTCCCCGGTACTCCATATATGGCCAATCTACGTGGGCTTCTATTTTTATGTGTGAATTCTTCCTTCTCTCCCCTCTTTGTATTCTCAGAATATCCTGCCAGGGGTCTAGGTGTGTTAATCTGTTTATTCTCCCTCTCCTCCCTCCCCCCTCCTAAGTCGGAGGAGCCAAACACAAGGAAATCCATGGTTAAGGACGTGTGTTTTAACTCATCATTTGAGGGACAGGTTCAAAAATGAGAGAGAGAAATTAAAAACAATGCCTAGGCATGTATATGAACACACAGCACAGTGAGCACATCCCACTGCTGCCAAGGAAGGAAACGGTAACTCTGTTCCAGGAAAGTGTCTGGCTTATTTATCATGAATTAATTAAAATATTCATTCTGAGCGTACCTAATTTGGAGTAAATGGAGCTGTCTCCAGTGTGATTTCTAATGGGGAGGAAATCCTTTCATTTCATACAAAACTGCGTATGTTTGTAAAATTTATCTCTTAATGGGGATCTTAATGGAGGCTGGGGATTGCAGTCGAAGTGCAGTGCTCTCTTTCATAACCTCAGTCATCCTTTCCCTTTCACCCCATAAGCCTTAGTGCTTTCATTTATGGAACCACCCAGACCAGGAGATGAGCAGTGATGCCTCCCTCTTCCCTGTCTGAGCCTCTCCTGCGAGCAATAAGCGAGCACTGCCTGTGTTTAACTCTGACACCCTGCGTGCAGGCTTTTCCAAAGAGTTTGCAGATGACAGAGTCAAAACATCAGTTCCACATTAGCGATAATTCCATCCTCATCCTCTCTTCTTGCCCCCCCTTTTGCCAAGGCGAAGAAAACCGGAAGGGAGCGAAGGCGATGCAGCTGTATTTTGGAGCGCGTTCATCTCGTGTTATGGTTGTATGGGCGTGGGGGAGGGACAGGGAGGGGAGGGAGGCGCGGGGGAGAAGGAGAGAGAATTGCGGGTGATTCCTCTTCCCCTGCTCTGTAGTTCCCCACAGAAAAACGTGACAGTAGATCGTGCTTTGTGAGTCTCACCCTCTTCCTACGAAAATATGTCCTTCAGTCTCTTTTGAAAGGAAGCAGTCAAAAGTTTGCTAAATATACGAAAAGGAATTCTCAGTCGAGAGGGGCTTCCTGCTGCACTGGAGTATCTAATGAGCTGTGCACACGGAAACCTCAGGGAAGGAGAGAACCTGTCATGTTCACGGGCTGTAAACACAGCCTGAGATTAACACTGTGCAGACATCCCCGCTCCAGGTAAGGGATCTGGAACAGCAGCCTGATTGGGAAATGGCAGTTTGGGAAAACAAACCTTTCCTGGCCGGCTCCCGCACGGGTTAAACGTGCCCAGCGCTCGGGTTAGGTGTGCACTGCAGATGGCAAGAGGAATCCCAGAGTGAGCCCCGCTCTGGAATCCGGGCTGTCCGTGCGCAGGCATCGTGCAACTTCCTAGCACACATGGAAAGTTAAAAAGGAATTCTCAGTCAGACAGCTTGGCTGATAGGTGCTTTAGAAATAAGTGTGATTTTCGAGAGAGCAATACTAGTACTTATTAATAATTCATATTAACGGTAGATAAGGGAAGGAAAAGAGAGGTTATAAACTGTTGTTTTGGCTAAGCCACCAGCAATGCAAAATGCTGGCTAGGTTTGGATTCAGCCTGATAATACCTCGGAGAAGAATTTCAGTCCATTGGATACCAGCAGGGATGAATCTGGCTCCTTGTATCGGCTCCTTGTATCGAAAGTTAGGGAGGAAAATGCAGTGAAGGCAAAATAAAATGCGGCATAACTTGGGGAAAGAGATGTAAGGAATGGTAAAAGGAAGAGAAAGCAGAGAGGGAGTGGGAGGAGGATAAGAGGTAGTTTTCCGGTGAGAAAACTGGGTTCAATTTAAGATTCATTTTCCAGCTCTGCTGCAGCAGAAATCACATAGTTTAATAGAACAGTATAGGGCAGGATCATTAAATATATCACAAACATTGTCCAATAAGCTTAGTAGGAAAAACTACCTTTCCTACAGTTATTCTGAAAATGAGCGAGGGAAGGGATGGATCCTGTGTTGTTCAGGAATGTGGATGCCTCTATGCTGGGAGATGCAGAGGGGGGCAGGCTTTTGCACCGCAGCGCCAGGATTTCTGTCGCAATAAGTGCTACTAAGCAATTTTAACTGATTCTTTAGCATCTTTTGAGGATAATTAAAAAAAAAAAAAAAGAAAGAAAAAGCACATGGGGAGTTTATTGACTCTATCTGATAGTACTTGAACACTCATTTCACACTGTGTACAAGGGACCTGTGAGAAGCAAAGCCTATAAATGAAGTAGGAGGAGAGAGAAAAACAGGATTTGGTCTAAGAATGATTCAGCTCCTTCTTAATTATTCAGGCAAACATTCAGCAGGCTTAACAACCAGTACCTGTGGGCACAGCCCATGAATAATGAGGCAGGGAACATGCTCTCCTGCATGAGAGCAGCATGATGTGTGCTCCCACATTACCGGCCAGGAGCCAGAGAAGGGCAGAACAGGCAGAGCCTGCAGCAGGTTTAGAGGGGGACGGAACAGCCCTTGTTTTGTCCATGGTTTGAGATCTGTGGTCAGTGGAAGCTTTCTGGTTGCTCAGAGCATCACCTTCAGCCTCCAGCTAACACCCCTGTGTGCTGCAAAGCCGGGCTCTGAGGCAGCCAAGTGAGGGAAACACCAAAATGCTGACAGTGCCACCAGATCCTGGATGTTATTTCCTGATCTCTCTTAGAGTCAATTGTAACACAAAGACTGCCTTGTTTTTCTCCACCTTCCTCAAACATTTCCTTTTTTTCATTTTTTTCAGCAGGGAGGGAAATATCTGGTTTATCCAAGTGCTGCTCATCTGTGCCTCAAGTATGTGACTGGGAAAGAAATTGAACTAAGCATAAAGCAAATAAGAGAGGAAAAATGTACCTGCTTTGGCACTGAACATTTCCCAGCCTCTCTGGTTTCTGCCTTTTCCCAGGCTGAGATGCCAAGGCATGCCCCAGTCTGATATGGGCTGTGCAATAGGAACAGTTTGGGGATGGAGCCCTTTATGCAGAACTCCTAATTACCTTCTGTCATTCACTGCTCTTTATGTAAGTCTGAATTTTGACCATCGACAGTGCTTGCATCTGTGTGCCCCAGGCTACTTCTGATTAAATTTGAGAGAATGGCTGGGCCTAATTTTTGCCTGCATTTTCAGGATCTCTAGATACGCAGTTAAGCTGCGGGCTTTTTTAAGGACCTGTCTATGATCAGGTGCTCCAGTTTAGGCCAAGCCAAGATTCCTCTGAGACTTATGTTCAAAAATAGAGATTTAAAATACGATTGTAACAAAAAACCCTCGGAGATGAGTCCCCACCGATTTCCTGATCACTCTTTTAGATGTGCAGAGCCAGATCCCCAAGGGTGTTTTGGTACCTGTTTCCTGACTAGTTGCTTAAAGATCAACCAGGGCTTTTTGGTGAGTCTGGGTTCCACTGCTGCCCCCACCTCCCCCTGCCTTGGCTGGGTCCTTCTCACAGCTGCACCATAACTGTGTCACTTCCTGCAATGCCAGACTTTAACATCTATTATCCCGTGTGCAAAGGAGAAGTAGTCACAACATAACCATATCTCTGAGGATTATCATCTAGCATGGAGGTAGGACTGGTCTGAGGTCTCCAGAAACCTTGACAATAGGAGTTTTAGGCCCAGCTCAGCTTTCATGAGGAGAAAGCTCTGCCCAAGAGTAACAAAGGTATTGGACACAGAGGAAGAAGGAGTAAGTCCATATGATCTATATTTTATAGAGGAAAGAGGAATAGAAACAGCTTTCTCTGTGTTCCTGTGACTGAGACAGCAGGTAAGGATTAAACTCCAATTTTTAATTTGAAACAATCCTGATTTAGTAAAATAAACCATCATCAGATTTTAATTCCCCTCCTTTGCATGTAACCTTAATTTGGGAATCATTTCAGAAACCTGCCTAAAAGCTGAATTAAGAAAGGACAGAGGTCCCACAAAGCAGGGCACAGGCTTAACTGAGAGATGTGAACATCAAATCATGTTACAACTCCTTCTGGCTGCTGTGCAAACTCAAGGGCATCTAAAAGCACCAGCCATTTCTGTGTGATCACAAAACACCCAATGCTCCTTCAGCTGCACTTCTGAGCTCTGCTGGCACTGGCTGGGTGAGGCCTGTTCGGGTGAAGCTGTGGTCAACCAGGAGTTACGTTCAAGCCTGGGAAAAGGAGATGTCAGGCCCTTGGAGCCCAGCTCAGGCTGCCTCAGGCCATGGGCTGCAGAGCCAGGCTGGAGCAGGGAGCCTGAGCTCCCTCCAGCCACAGCGAGTCGGTGCCTTGTGGGCACATGGAGGAGCAACAGAGGCATTTTCCACCTGTAGGAACAGCAAGAGCAAGAGTTCAAAATATGCATTTTCCAATCTGGCCTTTTAGGGCTTTTTCAGCGTGCCACCACTGTTAGGTTTTACAGCGTGCTGAGTAAATTGACTGCTGTTCTGTGATGCAGTCTCCAGTTTCTTTTGCCTAACTTTTCCGTGAGCACAAAAACACAGTGGCACACACCTATGTATTAGCACAAAATGTCATTTACTTGCAGCTCCCCATATGATTTTAGCCATGTACTCTGACAATTAATCTTTAAGTGAGTGCAAATTAAGGTGCTGGTTTAACTCACGTTTTTAATGAGGTTATGCTTTTGGGGGATGTTGCTTGTTTACAGGAAACACAGGCTATTTAAAACTGGGACTTTTGGAACTGAGAAGTGCAGTTGTCTTTGTGTGCAGGCTCTGAAATCAGTGGAGCTGTGGTGAGTTCAACAAGCTGGCTTGTGATTTTTAATAACCCACTTGGAGATGAGGGTATGGCTGGTCCTTCCTTTATGGTTATAATTGCCAACTGCACAATACGTGTGTTTGTTACAGTATTTATTGAATCATTTTTGAATGCTGTGAAGTGGCACACAAGTACTAACTTCATTCCACTTGTGCCTAATTATACTGAGCGAGGTAAATGGGATTTAAGAAGGGAAACAGAAACCTCACTAATCTTGAAGCAAAATGTAAAGCAAACCAGAACGCCCCTTCTCCTCCCAGATACTGGTTTCTGTCCATAAGACAGACAGCTCTTAGGGTCCCCTACAGAGGTATTGGTTCTGGGCCATTAGCTGTCACGGCACATGGTGAAAGCCACAACAGATGAGGATCTCCTGAACATGCTGGCCCACACCAAAATGAAGGCTAGAGCTGCCACGTCAGACCATGCCACCATGGTGACTTCCTCTGACTTTAGCACACGTGATACGAGTTGGGTCTTTTACAAGGAGAAACATTGGCCATTTCCCTGGCATCCTGATGTGTCTCCCACCCTCACCTGTGAGGCAGCCTCAGCTAATGAAAACTGGCTGAGCTCTTTTGACCTTAACTTTTTGCACCTGATTTGCTCCATCCCGACCAGGATGTGGCTGTGGCTGCACCCCTCCCTTACACAGGTAAAAGGGCTGGTGAGAGACAGCTGCTCTTTTGTCATGAAACTTCCCTTGCACAAACTTTGTCCCGGAGAAATGAGTTTGTAGCTCAAAGAGGAGCTGTAAGCACCAAGTTTTTTCCTCTCCTTTGCTGTTTCCTCTCCTTAGAGTGCGTGGGAAGGTGTTGACTGTTAGTAGGTCTAGTTCCTGCTCTTCCGTTAAACTGGGTCATCACAATTTACCCTCCTACCTGCTGTAAGGATTTGGGATTTTTTTCCTTCTCTACCCTTTGATATTACCCTTCTGCAACTCTCCGTCTCCTCCCCTTCATCCCCTTCCCCCTGTTTCCTCCTTACACTAAACAGGAGGAAAGTGGGTCACTTCATAATTGCTCTTCTCTATTTTTGAGAAACCCAGAGGCACAAAATGGAACAAACAGGTAAGTGTCACTAATTCAGGGGCGCTTTAAAGATATTTTCCTTTTGGATGTCTCCTGGGCTTGCTTCACCTGCTCTTTCTCCTTTGTTTCCAAACTCCTGATGTAATAACTAGTGCTGCTGTCTGGTTGTGTAGGTAAAATTCAAGTTGAGACTAAGTGACTTGGGATGCTGAAAGTAAGCATATTGCACATTTTCTTCTCCCTTCTATACATTTTTTGGTTCAATGGGATGAAAAAATTTTATGAAGGGGATTAATCGTACTTAAATATGCCAAGGAGGGAGTGATTCAGTGTTGATGCAATAATTTGCAATAACCTTGGGCATCCATAGGAGTGATTCAGAAAAAGAAGGAAAGGCTTCCTCACTCATTAAGTCTTTATCTGTGATCTGCCTGCTACACAACAGGACTTTAGATCATCCTCAGTTAGACAAAACAAGAGATGTGCAGTCCAGTCAAGCATACAATTCTATTTTTTTTTCTTAATGTAGGCACAGTCCCAGGGATACTTTTGGCCCTGAGGCCTCATTTTGTCAGGGCCATTATCTGCTGCTTTCAGTGAAAAACTTAATGTTAAGCTGAGTCCCTCTCTGAGGAGAGAGTTGGAGCCTGCTTCCAAGAGTGGCGTTAGATGATTTCTAGGGTTAAGGGCCTCAGTAGCCGAGGGTGAGGCCTTTGGCAGACAGGTATAATGCTTTTATTAATTTTTTTTTCCTGAGATCCGTGGTTTACAGATCCTAGGACTGTACTGCTCACCATTAGCTTTCACGCCACATAGATAATTAATATGGAGTATGTCAGACAAATGGGATTGCTTTTCCTTATAGAGCCCATGAGTGTTACTGCCCATCACAAGATCTTATTGTCGGTTTTAGTTTTGACTTTTGGATAACACCTTTTGCTCCAGTTTTCACTCTGCCATGCAAGAAAATGTTCTCTCTCCTTGGCCAATCCTCTTGCTATTTGCTGTGCAGAGTGGAGGATAAGGCCAAGCTCTAGAAGAAGGGCAGGGACCTTGGTTTTGCTCCTAGCCTGGATATTGAATAGCTGTACCATTCTGGAAAAAGTCACTTCCACCTTGAAAATTGGTGCTTTGGGCTGAGCTACAAAAACATCAGCCCTCCTGTGAGCACTGCCTGGCACAGTCCTTGATGGTGTTTCTCAGAACATGATGCTCTTCCCCTATTGAAACGGGGGTTGAATCTGTCTCTGCCTCTCTTCCTGTTGCTTCTTCCTCCCTATTAAGGTTGTAAATATTTCCATCTTCATGTATTGTTTACTATACATCTGCCCAGTGGGACTTGGTGCTGCCTCTGTAATCTATCTCTCCAAGGAGAGCCTGGAAAGCCACCAGTGCAACTGCCTGGAGAGGAGGTTTGTGTTTGTTAGGCAAAAGGAAGGTATAAGCTTGCTGATCTTTTCGGAGACTCATTTCTGTCACTAAGGTCTCTTGGGAAAGCTTGACGTGTCTGTTTGATCTCTGCCCAAAAAGGGACTACATCAGACAGGGAACCCACTCCAGGGGAAATGGCAAGTGTTCCTCTGGGCCGTGATGTCAGCTTTGTCACATGGATGTGCATCTGGAATAATTCAGGTGACTCAAAGGAGGCCAGGTTTATTCTGTACAATGGGACTGAGTTTTAAGATAGACCAAATATGTAGCTTAAGGTGTTAACTCTTTTTGTTCCTCAGATTCCATGTACATTGCAGTAGGTTTAAAATTGCTCCTGGCAGTATTCCTCAGCCTTGTTTGAAGCAAAAAGGAGTCTAATGCATCCTTGGTCTAACAGGAATACTCTCTCTGAGGATTTATGGGTCAATGTCTTCATATATCTCTAAAATGGGAGTGAAAACTGCCCTGGTAACTTCCTGAGAGTTATTTCGATTTCCCCTCCTAGTGTTCTGCAGATAATTTATATTTTTTTAAATTGATAAACTTGCTGAAAATTACAAGTGAGGGAAACAAATCTGTCAAGGACTCCCCATCTTCTGAATGTGGAGTGTTTTTTCTTCCTTCACTCTCCTAAAACACTTACAAATGTTCAAAATATTTTGAGAAACCAGTGCTCCTCTGAAGAAAAGTGCTTCTCAGCCTAATTCTTGCCCTTGATGTTTTCAAGGTGTTCTAAGGAGTGTTCTTTGACCTGCCTGTTTCTAAAATATGCACAATTATGGTCTCCTCTTGAGTAATGAGTAAGCCTTGCTCTCACATGAGGTATATGCATAATATGAAGCTGCATCTGAGATGTCAGTTTACTGCTGATCTATATTTTTCATGCAAGTACTGAACACTGGAGTGTGATAACACTTGACCACCTGCACTGCTGTGAAGCCCAGTCCTGGTGTGGCAGGGGGTGTTATGGGTCAGGCCTGGGTGTGTTGCCATGCTGAGGAGCTGCTTTCATGTTGCCTGATTGAGGTATGCTCTTGCAGTGTAAGAACATGAGAGGAAAGCACTGGAGAATGTGGAGACTTGATCCAAAATTTCCTGTGGGCTTTAACACAGGTCTGTAGGCAGCTTTGGACTGAGGGATGATATGGATTCCTGTTGGATCACTTATAAATAGTTCCCTAGAGATTCTCTCTTATGCAGCAAAAATCCTCATTACTGGAAGACTGTCTGAGCAACCCACCCACCAGTCAGACTGCAGCTCTCACACTTGCCAAAAAAAGAGACCCTTTATTAAGAGGAGTCCCTCAGAGCCAGCCCAGACCACAACTGAACACCCCCAGGTGAGGATGAAACTTACCCTGGGACCTCTGTTAAGCCCATTACAGCCCTTATCAGGCTCATCTGCCTTTCCAGATCCTCTCAGTGCCTACAGCAGTGCTTCCTTTCTTGCTGTGGGCCTCAGAGCAGGCCTGTGGCATTTTTGTCTCTGACTCATGTCAGAAATGCTTTTGAAAGATATCCAGAGATTTGGTCTTACTCATGATCTCCCTGCACCTTTCCAAGGTGAAGGGATGGAGTTAAAAGATGACTAGAGAAATAATGATCTCTTTTAATTGTTTATTATCTCTTTTTTTTTAGTGTGGCTGCTACAGCTGAAACAATGTAGTGTTCCTCATGACCAGGATGATCCAGGTAACAGCGAGATTAAAATAGGCCTTTGCCTCTGGCATTCTTCTTGCTCTTGTGGTCTCAAGAGATGCTGAGGATTGCTCTGCTGGCAGCTGGGCTCTTAGTTTGGCTGAGGCTGAGCAGAGGAGATGGGGTCTCCTATGTGCCTCTCTGCAGGCAGTGTGAGCCTTGGTGGAAGCAAAGGCGCAAGGTAAACTGAGCTGATGTCCCCCTGTGGTATAGGGTTAGAAAAGGGACTGTGTGGCCCTTTGTTGCTGATCACCTGGCAAGTGAGAGGGGCTGTATGGGCCTTGGAGCACCCCCAAGGCACAATGAGCTGCAGGGAAGCTTCTTTCCTGCACCTGACCTCACCATGATCTGGATTCATGGTTTGCTATTTGACTTTTCCTGCACCTGGAGGATGGAGGTTAAGCCTTTGCAGTATGGCTGCTGACCAGTTATTTTTTCTACAGCTCAAGGAAGGCCAAAAGTAAGGTTTAATGTCTAGGCTGATTCTTGGCTTCTGGGTGACAGACTGCTGGGACTTGGCTGCTTGTATCAGGCTGAGGTTTGTGCAGGAGAGCATTTGAGAAGAGGCAGGAAGAGGTGAAGAATTGAGGATGGAGCAGAGTCCTGTATGAGCAACTGAGTTGAAGCTGTGAGGTCTGTCTGATTGCAAAAGGACAGCTAGTCAGGAAAATTCTTATGGTGTTTGCCATGACACAGTGGCTGGGCAGGGGGTTGTGTGTGTTACCTGCTCAGGGACTGGGGTGCTAATGCTGCCTCACTTGATGTGCTCCACTGTCAGCATTTGCCTTGTCCTTGCCACAAACTTTGTGAGCACTTACCTGTCAGGGGATCCCAAGCAGCCACCCAAGTGTTTTGTGGGAGTGGATTATTCCTGGGGTGTTTTCAACCACACAGCATGCATGCAAACAAGATCAAGATGTGCTGAGGTTTATATCTGACTTGTTTGTAATAGTTCAAGGAACAGGAGAGGCTTCTGCCTGCTCCAGAAGCAGGCAAGCAATGTCAAAAGCCATATGCAAGATGAGTCTGGACATGAAAATAGCTTTGTTGCAGCTTGTCTTTTGTGCCGGCTTATGCCACTGTTGAGGAATACATTCAAGGCAGGTAGCTCAGGGTGAAGCTGCAGATTGAGTTCTGGAGGGGTCAGCACCAGTTCAGGGCCTCTTGCCCTCAGGCTCCTGCCCTCCTCAGCTCAATCTGCAGCTCCACCCTGAGCTACCTGCTCTGAACATATTCCTCAATAGTCAGGATGCTCCTCCTGCCTCCCCAGCCTCGCCCCAGTGTGACGCAGATCTTCTGGCTGGCAGAACAGCAGGGAGCAGAGCTGTTCCTGTTCCCAGTGGGCAGGATCCTTGGAAGGCAGTGAGCTTTCATGGAGCTGGAAAGGTCTGCAGGGAAGACCCACAGAGGCTAGTTAAGCTCTTCACTGTCAAGTCTCTTCACCCAGAGGGTGGTGGGGCACTGAACAGACTCCCCAGGGAAGTGGTCACAGCACCGAGGCTGCCAGAGTTCAAGGAGCATTTGGACAACACCCTCAGGCACAAGGTGGAATTCTTGGGCATGTCCTGTGGGGAGCCAGGAGTTGGGCTTTGATCTTTGTGGGTCCCTCCCAACTCAGAATACTCTGTGCTTCTGTGATTTGATTTGGTTTCTGAGTGTCCCCTTGCTCCTGTGAGTCACCTGGCACGTGGCCCTGATGCCTCACTGGGTGATGCTCTCTGTGTCAGCACTGGAGCCTGTCTGTAGAAGGAACCTTCAGCTGATCCCAGGTCTCCTGCACAAAAAGCTCAGCAGGTTGGCAGAATCGATCATGCTAAGGCAGAAATAGCTTTGTGCTGGAGCCAAGGTCCTTTCAAGGTAGGAGTCCTTCATTTGGGTGATTTTAGCAGCACCGGGCTTGTTGGTAATCTCAGCTATTTGAATTCATTGGGAGTCCAGCCCCAAATACATGGTACTCAGGGAAATTAAAAATAATCCCTTTGGAGCACATATTTGCTTTCTAGCTCTCAGCTACGTGAAAGCTGTGCTTCCAGCACTTACACCTCCAGCCACAGCTGGTAGAAAAGGGACCAGAGATTGTCACAGTACAGAGCTTGGCAGAGTAGGAGCTGCCCTGCTGGTGTCGGGGGAGTTGGATCATATGCTGCCTCCTAAGCTTTGGAGGCTCCTCCCAGGAATTTTCCATTTTTTCCCTGCTCCCCACACATGTGCTTCTGATAAGAGCCAGAATGTGGCCCTGCATGGATAGGGCAGCATTGCTGTGCCCTCTTTTGTTGGCCCAGGGGCCATCCAAAACTTCCAGCTCTTACTACTCTATTACATAGATGACCATTCATAACACAGCCTTATTCACATTGAAAGCTGGAGAAACTTCTGGGTGTGCTAAAGGTACTGGAACTTTTCTCTTTCACTTGATCTGCTTGGTGACATTGATTGGTTTTGCTGGGGGGAGGGTCAAGGCTCTGTACAATTTGTTGTTTTTATCTTCCTCCATAAACAGATAATAATTAGCAGAGGCTGAAGGGAGGAGCAGCCTGCATGTATTAATATCTGGCATGACATTTCCTTGTGGAAATGGAACTTACCTGTACGAAGAGTCAGCCCTAGCACTGTTTTCTTCCAGCATACAGAGCTTGGGATGCTGCCATCCTATGCAGCAGTCCCACTGCTTATTTGGCAATAAGCAAGTGAGGCCTTGTCTGATACTGGGTATGAATCCACAGTAGGGAGGAATTCTCCCACACACTGCCAGGGAACAGATTTATTGCCACATATCCACACACGGTACCAAATTCACCTAAGTCCCCTCTAATGTTCTATTTTAATTGCTTGTCTCAGCCAGCTGATGATAAATCAGACTTAAATTTGCAGTGGGGATTTGGAGGGTAAGGATTGAATGAGATTTTATTGATATTATTTCAAAAGGCCTTTTCTATCTTTTCTGGGTAAATGAAGTCTATCCTTTTGGTTGTATTAAAGATCTTTCAGAACCGATCTGCCAGCATCCCTCTCTGCACACTGAGCAATCACTGTGCAGACTACTGCATCCCCAGCCAGCAGAATGCTGCGTGCTGGCTGGAGCCCTCAGCTCCACCTGCCTGCACTGAAAATCAGACTGCAGGGAAGAACTTCTGCTAGAAGTCTCTTGTTTTCTCTTTGTTTTTGTGGGTTTTTTTTAAAACCCATTCTGTAGAGCTAAATTGTAGTTTTGCAGTGCTTGTGGGCAGGCATCTGAAGAGTAACGAGAAGTGGCATGTGAAACAGTTCTCCCTCTCTTTCAATGCAGGAGAAGTTGCAGGCCATAATCTGAATTTTTGCATTACAGTTCAGCTACTGAGTTTTATAAATTCCTTTTTTTTAAACATTCTGTAGAAATCCTATATTTTTCTTTCCTGGTGTATAGCCTTCTCCAGGAGGGGCTTTTGGCAGTGGTGGGTGCATCATAATTTGAATGTAACACTGTCAATTAGAAATGAACATGGCAGCAGTGCCTAAAGCAAGACAAATCCCATCTTCTCCTGTGCTATATAATATATGTAATGATGAAGCTACTCATGCCCCCATGAGTTTGTGGTCTAAAATAGGCAAGACTGGCAAAAGGCAGTAGAAAGTAGCCAGTTCTGGTCTCTGCTTTTCTGCTTTCAGTAAATTTTCCCCGTAAGTTGACAACTCCAAGACTGTGCAAGGTAATGGTTATGATTAATCCAAGAGACCTGGTAGGTATTTAAATTTAAACTGATGTGCTTCAGATCATAATTCAGATTCTCTCTGAGGAAGAAATTATTGATCTTGATTTTTTTCTTTTGTTGCTTGAGACAGTCTTGTAACTGCCTAACTGGGGAGATGATGGGAAGATAAAGCAGTGCATGTCTCCTCGTTTCAGATCCTCCTTGGTATCTGGGGCAGGGCTGCCACCAGTGTGGTATGGATAGATGTCCTGTGTTGGGCACACGTGGTAGGACAGTGCAGCCACTGCTTTGCTAAATGGCCTTGCAGACACCAGCCAGGATGTGGGCAGTCCCTCGGGTAAAGATGCAGCAGCACATCAGAATAGGGCTTAAAATAGCAATTAGAAGCAGTTTTGTGGTGGGCAATAGCTCAGGTCACACAATAAACACCATGGATTTTGGGCAGTGGACAGAAACATTGAGGAATCTCCTAATGGCCCTTGAACTTAAAACATCAGATTTAACCCATGGGCTTCAGAACCCAAACCTGTGGAGTGACAGTACTTTGCTGTGGCAACTCTGAGCCAGTGTGCAGACTGGGAGGCCTGTGCCAAGAGTCATGATCAATTTTTCTATCAACTTAGGTGCTCCAAAAGGCTGCTTACATGGATCACTGGGGTTGGGCTCTGTGTAGATAAGTCTGTGTAAGTGAAGTATCAATAGGTTAACATAGATGAGGGAAAGGAAAAGAAGACAACAGCCAAACTAGGCAAGATTTTTTTTTGTAGGAAAAGCCCATGCTAATAAAGGCATGAGCTTGATTCACAGTTTGCAAAACAATTTCCAAGAACCTGGTTTGGCAGGACAAACTGTTATTCACTTATCTAACATTTTTTTCCTAATTGTATAGTATTTTTCATTGCTAGGTCCGGCAGTTTTCACACGAACCTGTTTGGGTGCTGAGTAGTCAAACAATGTAAATGAACCCCTGAATTCTCAGTGCTTACTGAGACCAATAAAGTACAAACTCTTTCTGATGGCTCCCTTCCTGGGACAGTGAAACAGGTCCAAACTGCCTTCATTCTCTGTGGAAACTGCAGGGCAATGGGAGGAATGAGGCAATGAGATTCCAGTTCTGCTGCAATAAGCTTTGCAGGTAAATCTCCCTATATGTGGATTACCTTTTGTGATCTGAGAAATGGTGATTAGATTTCTCTCTTGAGATCTAAAGCCTTTGTTTTCATCGTTCTGCACATCTTGACTGGAAGATGAAATATCCGATCACTGTGTACAAGTGAAACTCAGAGGTCTGGTTTGGGGAATCCACTTGTGTACTGCAAAGTTTCCATTTCTGTTCTCCCAGGACTGCTGGTTATGATTCAGTGGACACAGCAATTATTTTGTCTTTAATTTTTAAAAAGTTTGAGTTAGGATCTCAGTTCAATTTCTATTTTGTACAGCAAAAGATGAGAGCTCTTGACATATCCCAAGATATTAGGAAATGTAAAAAAGGTGGAGAACAGAAGTGTATCATTAAAGGTGAAATGTGAAAATTTTGGATGGGGATGTGACAGTATCTTTCTGGGTAGGGAGCTGGATGTTCATGTCCAGTGGTTTTTGTACAGAAAAATACTGGGATCTGGGAGAGAGCGGGTGAAGCAGGAACATGCTCGGTTTTGTCTGCTTAGCCCTCATTAGAAGTCAAGCAAAAAAAAAAAAAGTATCTTGATATTGTGGAATCCTCAGATCTAAAGAAAAAACAGCAATGGTGCATTCATGGAGGGAAGGAATTTGGGGAAAGGGGGAGTACCTGGGTGTTACCCCTCGAAGGTGGAGGCAGAGATTGGTCAGAACAAGTATCTTAGCTTGGCTGTACAGTGGTATGTTAAAAAATAGGTAAAAATCACTGCTTTGTTCTCTAGAGGAAGGCAGTAACTCACGAGGGGACTTTTTACCATCTGGACTCGCTACTTTTTTGATGGCAACCTGGGATTTAGTCTTCATCTTCGACCGGTTTAATGAACTTTTGAGACAGAGAAATCTGTGAGAAGAGGAATTCTCTGAGCTGCCATATCAGAGAGCACAGTGACAGGGACTGTCCTGCTTGGGCAGAGGTTGCAATTTCCTCCATGAAAAGGAGAATTTGTACAGCAATGGTCTCATCTTGCCTCAGCAGGAGGCTGGAGAGATTCAAAGGATGTATTTGTGGTGAGTTATTACAGCTGTTCCTCTCCTGTGGAACACAGTATGGTTAAAAGGCAAAACATTGCATAGCCTGGGACTCGTGGGTACTGCCGTTGTCTTTCCATGTCATTTTCATCCAGGCTTTGAAGCCTGGTGTTTGATAGGGACTGTAGCACATTTCCTACAGTGCCCCAGGGAAACGTGTGAGACATAGCAGTGATGGTTATGAGAGCAGAGGTTGCTTGGTGGCAGGTTTGTTGTTTTCAGGTGGTGCATTTTGCTCTTCCATGAGTCAAAACCAACTAGGAATATTATACTGAAAATATCTTGAAGCCTGCCTCAGGGGACATGCTGACTTCTTCATAAAACACAAGGGTGCTCAAATGAGAAATGATATAAACAGTAGATAATGGGATAAAAATCCCAGGTGGAAGTGAGCTAAAAATTGTAACTTGCCCCATTATCTCCTCTTCACTTCCAAGGCATGATTTATTTGATGGAAGAAGTCCAAGTGTGTTATATTTGCCATTCTTGGAGCATGTAGGCCAAGACTGATTTGTTGACTTGTGTTAAGGGAAGGGATTGGCTTTAGTGTAACTTGTGCTGTAGCAGCATGGCCTAACCAGCACCAAAACTCAGGTCAGAAGAAATAGGAGTGTGTGTACAAGAAGGCCCTGCTGTCCTCATTTTTTTTCAGAGAAACAAGTACTTTTCAGAAGCCTAGTGAAAATAAATAATGAAAGGGGTACTGAGATCAAGAAAAATAATCTGTGCTGACATTTCATCTATGGATACTTGAAATACCGCAAGAATCTGAAATCCACTGGGGGAAACGAGTCTGAAATGACAGGGCTGTGCAGGAGTTGTTCCGAGAACTGAAGGAAGACACAGAGTTAAAAATAAAACAAAGCAAGGGAATATGCTGCAGTAACTTAGCCCACTCTGTATTGCTTTTGTATAGGTGTGGGGGAGAAGGCAGGCAGCAACTGGCTGCTTCAGAAAGCCTATCTTTATTCAGCCAAATTTCAAAAAGCCAAACCAGTCAATATGAGGTGTAAAACCCCTAAGATCTCTTCTTCTGATGGAGCATGTATTTTTCCTCCTTTTCTTCCCTTGCACTTCCTGCCCCAACAGGAGAGAGCCCAAATGACTCTTCCTCCAGCATCATTTTTCTGGAGTCCTCTTCGGTTCCCAGCATACACAACATGGGAGAAACCAATTAGAGGCCTGACCCTGAATGAATTCTTAATTGCAGGTTTCAACCCAGTATGAAGGGGACTGATATTATTATTGGCAGTTGCTAACTGGTATTGAGACAGAATCACTCTTAAGTCTACTTTCTGGGGAAAATCCATCATGACAGCACCTATTTATGTGACCTCTATTTTTGGCAGCTTTCTATTTGTTCGTGTTTTTCTCTGCAGTGCTCTTGGGGTACCCAAGAGAGGTGTCTGTGTTCCCTGGGGTCCAGCAGAGCAGACCACATGGATTTTTCCAGCTGCAGAGTCCTTGGAAGCAGTGTGGTCTGAACAAGCCCATTGCTTTGTTCCCTCTTAGAGCAAAAGAAGCCCTTTAATCCTTCAGATGATGTTCCAAAGCACAGAGTATTGATGATGGGAGGGATATAGACAGACTGACAAAAAGATGCCTAGGAAAGGAATGATCACCTTCCTGAGGAAGGGATGTGGGGTTGGTTTCTGTGTCACTGTTCACTGCCAACGTGTCTTATCCTAGTCCTTCTCAATCCATGAAGTGAGGAGAGTTCCCTTTAAGCACTAGGCCTCTCCCAGAGCCAGCCAGGGCTGGTAACAAATCTTTGTGTGGTGTGAATGCCTTTCAATAACCTTCAGATAATTTCATCAATCACTGAATGGACACCAATGATCTTGGACAGCTGAAAGTGTTGTCATGGGTGAATGATCCCACTCCTGTTACCAACTCCTTTCAACAACTGTTCCCTTTACAGAGCACCCCCACATTATGACTGCATAGAATGTATAGAATATTGGTGTCCTACTGAAAAGAGGAATGAAAATGCTGGGATAGTTTGTCTGCTGGCTTTAGAGGAGCTGCATAGATGGCACTGAAGGTGGGTTATATTGTGTCTCTGAGGGAAGAGACTTGGTGGATTGGCTCCTCACTTGTGTCAGAAGAGGTGTTGAAAGCCCCTGTGCTGTGTAGGGTACCAGGGCCCTGTGTTTACACACAGGTTAGCTGAACTCCAGTCTCCTCTTGCTGAACCAGATCTTAGCCCCTAGGCCAGACCAAAACCAGTCCTGAGAACCAGCAGAGTGACAGTATCAATGTTTGACATCTCTTTTAGAGGACAAGACTGATAAATCTGCAGCTTTGTCTGGGCCTGAGGCAACCAAATCCCCAGGCATGGTGGGCCAGTGAGGCTGAGCTTTCCAACCAGCCTGGAGCCTCAAATCTTCAAGATAGCTGTGTCTATTCCTGGGTCTAGTTTGGTAGAGGCTCTCAAAGTGCTGGTGTATGTATGTGGATGTAACTGCTGTCCCCTGAAGTTACCCAAATTCTGAGGATCTGACTCTCCTACAGGAAGCAGAGTGCCAAAGGCTACTGTCACAGTAAATTCCTTAAGTGTCCACAAGATGTCTTATCAAAAGCAACCTTATGCTGCTCCAACTGATGGTTTGAGGGTGAAGTTCAGCAATGCCCTTATTGCTCACCTGGGTCCAGGTAAATGGTGCGTGTGGCAGGTGAACACACTTGTCTACAACTGCACTTATAAGAGAGTTTCCCTTTTGCCTTTTTAATAGTTGTATTTGCCCTGTTAAGGGGATGGCAGTGGATTTAGCAATATTTTTCCTTTTTTTGCACCCTTACTCATGTCTGCCCATGTGTTGGAGCAGCTGTCCTGTAGTGTGGTGAGAAAGTGTGCAGGTAAATATTGATTATCTCTTTGTAGTAATTCAGAAAAAGACAGCACCTTACTTTTTACCTGCATTGCATCCCTTCTCTCAACTGGATTGGTTCCTGAGGAGTATCCTTAGGAGAGAAATCCTTACGTACGTAAATGAAATGGGCCTTTAAAATAGGTACAGAATTCCTGATAAAGGATCCCCAGAGTCCTATAACCATTTTGCTGCCTTCATTAGTGCCTAAAAAACAGGGGCTGTTGTGTGGGGGAAGGAAATGAGGTGGGAGGCAGCTTATGAGAGGAGCAATGTACCCTGCTAACATAGCTCATCTGAGCAGATACATCCAGGACCTCTGTGTCTCCTTTCACCTGCCTCATTCTGAGCAACCATGTTAAGAAGGACAAAAAAATATTTAAAGCTGTATGAACCAGAGTCCCATGGAAAAACAAGATCAATATCAGCAGAGCTGATGCTGCTACGGCTGGGAAGCCCACACAGCACCAGGATCAACACATCCCTGCCATGTGGCAGCATCTGCTGTGGCCCTGCCTTGGCACAGGTTCCAGTGCTCCTTTGCACTCTTCTTTGATCTGGTGCTGTGTTCGGCAGTGGGCACTTGATTAATTTTGTTTTCCTAGTGCTGGGGGGAAATTATGTGCAGCTGGAGGGGGAGGAGGAGCTTGCTTTAGACATCAGGTATGGGGAGATGCTACCTGTCCTTAGGGATTTTCTGATTCTCTCCAAAGTGCAGTACTTTCTCAGGAAGGAGCTAATCCTGTGAGACGCTGAGGGCCACCACGGCACTGACACGTGAGAGTGTTTTGAGGCCAACAGTGCAGCACAGTTCACTGCAGTCTCAGCCCTCTCCTTCCCCTTCTGCTCTGTCAAAGCCAAGGCTGCTTTTCCTGCAGCACTGCCCTTCTGGCAACTGTGAATCTCTACTGTTTGCCATAACCTCAGTCTATCATCTGGGGATGCAGTAGTTAAATAAAAGTCTGAGCTTCTGCAAAACAACTGTGGGAGTCCCTGAGGCCACCGACGCTGCTTATTCCTCCCCCGGAGCCCCAGGGAGCAGATGCAGGGACTACGTACAGGCTTCTGAGGACAGCAGTATGAAAGCAGTTCGTGCAGTGGCCAGCAGGCTCCAGCTCGGTTGGAAACTGCCTGGTCCTGCATCAAATGCCAGTAGGTGGGATGGATTTCTCCTCGCCTTTCCTGGCTTGCAAAATTCATCCATCTTGTGACAGAAATGGGCGTGAGAAGAGCAGGGATCTCTTTCTGATTGAAAAATCCATCAAGATAGGGCTAATCGTTTAACCTAAAACTCTGATTATTTCCAGTAGCAGTGGTTCTTCCTCACCAGGATTTCTTCATCAGTCAGTTCTCTGCTGCTTTCAGGAAGACATCTGCCTGGTCCTTGTGATGGAAGTTGTAGTCTTTGCTCTCTGGGGATGGTTTCCCCTGAGTGGAGTATTGGTTCCCTGCCTTCCCTAAGGATAGTGTTTGCCTGCTTCTTGTTTTCCTCCCTGAGTGCCTGTTTCCAAGGGAAAGTGCTGGTTTATGGTTTATGATCCACTCTTGCCAAAGCCCTGGTGAGGGCGGTCAGAGCCCTTCCCAAACTGGTGATGTGCCCAGGTGATGTGGACTGCAGGCAGTGACTGCTGCTTACCCGGGGTATGCTTTGGGGCTTCCAGGAGCAGCAAAGCTCTTCTGTAAACTCCAGCAGAACACAGGCTGTATGTTGAGGTAATCAGCATCCTTGATCTTCTCCTCTGAGACCCAGCAGTCAGCTTATTTGCACTCTGTTGTGGCAAAAATACAAAGAAAACAAATATGAAAGATTATTTAATGAACTCTGGAAATGAATAATGAATACATCATCTTTAAGTGGTTCTTCAGGCTGCTACAGAGTGCTATCCTGAGATGTGAGAGCAGGAATCTTGGCTAATACAAAGGAGGGCAGTCATTTGGTTCCTGAATGAACAGCTCACAGGATGAATGGGACAGCTAATTGTTTCTTGAAGCAAACTTCTCAGACATCAGTGTGTCTAAGAAGGAGACTTGGCAGTGTGCTGAGCCTTAATTTTTAAACAATGTGAAAGATGGGCTTGACTTACCATTGCTTTGAGTTGGTGTGATGCCCCTGACTTCACAGTGGAGAATTTGTAGCCCTCATGTATCACCTGCCTGGCTATTTGTTGGCACTGCAATGAGAAATGAAACACTAAGCAAGATTTTCCAGCAAGACTACAATTTTCTGGAAGATGCCATGCTGACAGAAAAGTAGAATATATGACTGACTTAAACTGATTTGTTACATGTCTTGTGTTAAACACATCTTTGCCATGATGTCCTAGCTTAGTGCTTATCTAAAAGCCAAGAAAGCTGTTTGAAACCTTCATCTATTGGGAGACTGGCTCACATTTCAAATAAGTTATACAGCATTTTTTCCTAGACTGAAAAAATTCAGGTTGGTCTTTAATTATTGCTTATAACTCAAAAGGGTTTTAGGATAGCTGTACATTTTGGGTTTGGTGTCCCTTGGAGTCCTTGGTGGATAGACTCATCATAGTGAAAACACTTTAGGCGTGGATGACTCAAGAAGTTTCCTTTTTAGAGTGTCTTTAAAATAACTTTCTTTGAATGAGAAAATCAGAAGGATTCTATAAAAAAAGCAAATGTGTATTTCAGTATGGTGTGAGTGTATGGATAAAAAAAAGCCAATGTAAGAATTAACAATCCAGGAAAATTAATAGCAAAGGTGCAAAGTTTTCAAGTTACCAACAAGGAAAAAATGTGCAAGCAGCCAGCAGCTCAGGCTTATCAAGGGAACTATTTATTGTGAGGGCATCTTTCTCATCTGAGGCTTGCAGAGGTGTCAGGGGACTGAAGTGGAGGTGGTGGTGGTTGGTGGAGGTGTGGGAGCCGTGTTGAGGATCAGAGTGCTGCCTTAGTCTGCTTAGCCCTTTCTGCCCTGCCCTCATGGTGCTGTGCCTGACCCCCACGATGTGATAGCTGGGTCTCTGGAGCTTGGACGAGCAGTTCCCTACAGGAGGAAAATTCCTTACCGAGGCTCTTCTCCATCTCCACTCCGTGAAGGAGGCATTGGTTAGATGGTGTGGAAGCAGGCACCTCATGTAGGGGTCCCTGCCAAGCTCCCCAGGAGCCAGATGTTAGTGGCAAGTGGGTTTAAAGTAAGCTCTTTACTGAAGTGTGTGTGATGTGAAGAAAGCTTAACTTTTATTTTCACACTTGAGAGACTATTACAAACCAGTAAACTCTTTGGTGTGGCACATGGCTGGTTTTGCTGTGTGTGAGACACAGATGTAGTCCATAACCTTCCTTTCACATCAAAGTTTGCATCTAGCTTCAAGATCAAGTGTGGTTTTCTTAATTCACTCTTCCCTTACAATTCATTTCCCCCAGCTTAAAAATTAAGGGTTACATTTGTGTATTGTTGCACCTAAAGACAGAATTTTGAATTTTAAAACATGTCAGACATCTCTGTGAAATTGGGAGCTAGATCCCTAAATATCTTTTGAAATCTGGAGCTGTGCACCAGATGGAGAATCAGCACTTAAAGAGTAATTTCATGAAGGAAGTGGAGTGAAATTATTTCCTTTAGCAAATAGTTTCACAGCATGAAGAAAGAAAGCAGAGCCAGCATCTTGCACAGGGAGATCATGCTTATTCTCCCCCTCTTCATGCCCCTTTCCTAGGGTTTTGGGGTGGGGTTTTTGTGGGTTTTTTCCCCTATGAATGCATCCAGGCCACATCATGGCACAATGTATGGAATGTGCCAAACTAGATATTGGTTGCTCTATTATTGGCATCAGTTGCAGGTCAGAATGAACACTGTGTCCCCTGAAAGTCTGAACCCTTTTATGTCCTGAAGTGATTTGAGAGTAGATATAAATGTCACAGATACACTGAACAAGAATTACTGGCCTGCGGAATTAGTCCAAGATAATGTCAGAGGCTCTTCAAGGCAGGCTGATAATGTGGTGTGTCAGGCTTATGTAACTGGATATCTGTACCTGAGGTTATGTGCAAATGTGGGGGCTGCAGCTGGGGTCAACGCCCCAGGAAATGGACAGGAAAGTCCCATCAGCTGCCAGTGTCAGAGTATGGAAGACTGGCAATGTCCCTGGTAGGGGAAATCCAATCCCTGATCATCTCTGAAGACAATAGTGACACTGCAGATTGTCAGGAGTTTGTCCTGATCTAGACAGCCTAGAAGAGATCTCTAAGGTTTCCTTATCCTCAGTGCTGGGGATATGTGCAGTGTGCAAGTAAGCTTTTTGCAGTGTCTGGGAGGGAAATGAAACTTTCTAGACAGGTGGAGCTCATCAGTTTTCAAAAAAACAGCTTCTGCTTAGAGATCAAACAACTGCCATATGGTGTTGTTTTTTCCTATAGCGCAAACATATTTAGCTCTGCCAGGAGAAGTCTGGGGAACTGATTGTCAGTGGCCACATAGGATATGGCTAAACTTGGATTAAAACACTACCAAGGTATGGTGCAGCTTTGGAGAAAGGAGCTGAATGGCAAGTGTGGGAGGGAGTGATGCAGGGGGTCACTTAGGGAAAGAGGTACTGCTCGATTTAACAACAGCTTTATTTTATGAAAGCCTGGCTGCTGCAAAGATACAGGTGTAAAAAAATAAATTAAAAATTCTAGAACCTTTTATATAACTAGACTCCTTCACCAAGCTCTGAATCAACATTATTTCAGTTTAAAATAAAACCCCAAACAAATAATTGCATGTTACTGCTCTCATTCTTGGCTATAAGATGAAATCTCATTAGGAGCTGCAATAACAGCACATCTAAGAGCAAAATTTGGCTTAAAATGCTTTCACTTTCACAACACCCACTATTCATTTGAATGTTCAAAGTTGCTGCAAAACATTTTTGAAAATTAGCTATTAGCTACATACTGTAGTAATTTGTCTAGTGACAGCCATTTCACAGAACAGCTACACTGTAATAAACTTTTTGCAGTACCTTAAATTTGTCTTGTTATTGTCTATCAAGTGTTGTTATTGCTAAACTTGTTCCAGTGCTGACTCAGTTGATGAGCATAATTTTACCATGTAGGCAGCCCTAATTCGTGATGATCTGGGGTTTCGCATAGTATCTAGAACCTTCCTCAAAAGCCATTTTGCAAGTGACTAAGACAGCCATGAAAAAAGATCTTTGAGCTTGAGGTTTGTGCTATAAATGCAAAGCAGCATTTATTATTTGGGCTTTACAAATGCGGTTTTAATTTTGCCTTTATCAATACTTCATTAATAAAGAGGGCTGTGTAGGAACCGTTTGTTTCTCTGGGCTCCCAGTAGCTTTCTGTGTCACATTAGGAAAAGAAAAAAATAAAGCAAAGCTTATAGCGTTCAAGACAGCCTGAAAAAATATTTTTCTTTTTCTTGGCCTCCCTTCCCCCTTCCAGGCTTTCTGCTCCAGTAGCTTGTATTGTAGTCATACTATGCTTGGAGTGACTTGAGAGCATCCCTAATGCTGCATCCCTGGCACTGTAAGCAAATAAACTATTTTTGTGCAGCAATCTGTAAGCTGCACTTCAAGAAACATTTCCTTGTCTGCTGACAGACACTCGGGAAGGCTCAGTGAGGTTTGAGCAGAGAGGGCACTGCCAGAATGAGGAAAGTTGTCACCTGGAAAGATCAGGTTACAGTGGGTTTTCCCTCTCTGTCCATCAGCACTTTGGGAGTGAGGGGTTGTGCTGCAGCACTGAGCCACTGTTGTCCATGTTCACATTTGGGGTGTGTGCCATGGAGAGTGCAGGAGGAGCAGGGAAAGGCCTTGCAGGATGGCTGGTGGCTGTGGCAGACAGGTACCAACACAACATTCTGAAGTGCGTGAAAGGTCAGGGATGGCACCTTGAAGCACAGCCTGGTGATTCAGAGTTGGCGATACCCGAATGGAACTCGGTTTTATGCAGGTCGTGTTCCAAATTTGATCACAAGAGGAAATGTGTTTTAACACAAGTTTTGATCTGAAGAGGAAGTTGCCTTCTCCCTCTGCCACTTGTATCATCTCTGGTGATGAACAGGGTAGGTGGGGACTCTCACACCTGAGGTCTGGCAGGAACAGACTCATCCCCCTGGAGTGACTGGCACCAAGGTTAACTGCAGAGAGGGTGTTGGACACCTGCAGGGTGGAACCAATGGCAGGGTGAGATTTCACAATAAGTGGGATTGCTTTGTCCTTAGATCTGTCCTGCCAAGACAAAATCCTTTCCTTCTTGGAAAACCACAGGTCTCCCTGCCCTGAAGTCACATCTGGCATCCAGGAAAGCTGCTTTTTCCTTTCCTTTCATTTCTAGAGAGTTTCCTGTAACTCTCTTTGGATTTTAAGCTGAGTTTGTTGAAGTCTTATGTTCTTTCCCTCTCCCTTTAGTATTTTACAGGAGTCTTTTTGTTTCCCTGCCTTTTGTTAGAGAGCAAATTGCTCCTGCACCATTGGAGCTGTGGCTTGCTGTGCTCTTTGTACGAGATGGTTTCAGAGAGTGGAGGATTGGATCAGACCTCTTGACTACTCTCCCCATAAGCCATTTGAGGCTTTAAGGCTCACCTGCTTTTTAGTAAATCAGAGTTGACACTGGCTGACTTCAATACCAGTGGAAGCTTTTCCTCTGCTTCTTGGGTTTGTGGATGGGCTGTTGGCAAGTGTTCCTGACTGCAGCTGCTAAAGCCTTATCCCTCTCTCTGTATGGAGGTGCAGAAGTTGCCTGGTGAGTCCCTGGGGTCTCTTGCTGCAGTGTCAAAAGCTTGTTTCATTGCAGGAATGGGACAAAGTCTGCAGTTCAGTGCACTGAAGTTAGAGCTGACTTTGCTGGGGGAATTGATACCTGCAGTATAATGTGTGAGCTGTAACCAGAGGTCTGATGTCCCAGTTAGCTCCAGTTCATATGTGAGAATGGCACTACTATTATCAAGGATAAACCTACCCTGCATCCTATTAAAAAGCCAGCAAGACTCCCTCAGATCTTATAAACACTTGTATTATGCTGCTGACTGCTGGTTCTTGAGGCCGGCTTGAACTGAAGCCTAGGGAGGAGCCAAGAGGTGGAGGAGAGCCACTCTCCCTCCCAGAGTGGTCTGGCCTGGGGTGGAATTAACCTCTTTGTTCAGTGCAGAGGAAAGAAACATTCAAAGCAGGCCAGGGCTGACCTACATTTGATCCTTGCAATGTGCAAGTTCTGCTTCCTGCACTTTTTCTTTTGTTCCTAGGAGGTAAGTGCTTTGAGGCATTGCTGTGTGTTTTGTACAGCAATGCTTTCCTTCCAACAGGAAAGGATAATTTGAAGATTGTTATTTCTGTTACAGGAAATCCCAAAGTCTAATTAAAAAAAGGGAACTTGTTCTTGTGAAGTCTTCAAATATCACAGGATTAAATCTCTCTTTAGATTCTGACGTTGGGGATGAGATGATTGCCACTGATCTCTCATACATGCTGTGTGCTTTGGAATAGGATGTTTTGCCAAAGTCTCTCCTCACCACCAACCAAATCTCAGTGAGTGGGGAAGAGAAATGTGGTCTGTGCCAGCAGGGTGAGGGAAGTGCCAGGGGGATGGGTTTTCAAATGTCGGGTAATGTGGCTGAGAAAAGTGTGGATGTTTCCCTCTGCATGTGAGAGAATGGAGAGAGCAGAAATTGGTTATTCAGAGGACAAGAGGCGATTCAGAGGAGCATATGGTAGTCCAGGGCAGAGCTGTGCCAATGCTTTTTTCCCCCTGCTCCCTTCTGTCTGTTTTCTGGAGGAATGAAGGCATGGGTGAGGAAGGACACGAGGACAGCTTTTTGGGATTGAACAAGGCTTTTGACCTTGAACAAAATATCTGCATTTACAGAATTGGGACCTGAGGCTTAAATTGGGAGAGCCACTCCCAAGCCCTAAGCGATGGATTGCTCCCTTACACCTTCCCCACCCTTTCCTTAGCGACCACTACCCCCAAGCTGCTTTGAGCCTTTAGTTGATGCAAATCAGAGTCTGAAAAGACCCTTCCTTAAGCGGGGGAGCACAGGCAGCTGCCTGAGGCCATGAGCCTCTCCCAGCATCACTGGAGCACTGGTGGTGCTGTGTTAGGTTTACCCCAAGAGATGCCCAGTGCTTCTTTCATGGCTCCTACAAGAAGGGGCACTGGCAGACTTCAGGAAATATTGGGGCTCTTCAAGGATGTTTTCTACCAGAGACTGACTAGGCCTCTTGGTGCTTATCTTCTGGGAGTCATCAGTGAAGAAGGGCATTGTTGTTGCTGCCTAATTACATATCAAAGCCTGTGTTTTGTTTGACTTTCTCAGTGAGGAAGGGGCTGGAGAATGTGCAGGGGAGGATGGACAGAAGTGGCCATTCCCAGCAGTCTCCCTGCTGCAAGACCAGCTACCCCGGTGGTGGCACAGTGTGCGTGCACTGGCTGGTGCATCGTGGTGTTTGCAGACGTGACTTGTCCCAGCTGACGCACTGCAGAGGGAAGCAAAGCTACCATGTGCAGAGCCCAAGATGTCTGCAGGCAGCAACATCTTCACAAGGTCCCGTCTGTAGCAGGACTCAGCCATGAAACTGAACTGACCTAGTTTGCCTTGCCAGCTCTTGACACAGGCAAAATGCTATCCAGTCACAAATCATTTCCATGAGGGCACTTGGTGCCTTTTGACTGGGTTTCGTCAGCCAGCACCTTTTCCATTCTGTGCAGATACCCAGGTGAACTCAGCTGAGCAGCAGTAAATACCTTGGGGGCAGAGAGCAGCCTGACCTTATCAGTGGATGTGTCCCTTTCATTTGACGGATGCTGAGGTTATGGAGTCAAGGGTAAGAGATGGAAAACAGTGTTTGCTGGAGCAGAACATCAGCTCCTGCCACGTTGCCCCTCCTGCACAGTGAAATGAAGCTGTGACCAAGACCAGAGTGCAACTGGCCAGCTCCAGGTTTTGTTATAATGTTGAGTTCAGGTTACTTGTACAGCCTGGCTTCTGCTGCATCCCAGCTTCTGAGAGCTTAACTGCTTCCATGCCTCGTGTGCTGCTGTAAAAAAAAAAAAGGGAAAGAACTAGAAACCCATCTGTCCTGTTTTGTGGCATTGCATTTAACACCCACGTGGGGCTGAGACCTTTTGATTAGCTTTACCTTGCTTTATGGACTTGTAGAGCAGGGAACTGTTGGACACCTGGGTCAGGCAGTTATGTGCTGGCCCTGTTTAGCTTTCTCTCTGTAATACCTCGTGCTGTGCAAGCTCCAGTTTGCTTAGATCCTGCACAGTGCCCTTCCTGTGTCCAAGTCCTACTCAGTTGTGAACAGTCAGCACAATTTATTTGCTGTGGAATATAACCCGTCAGCAGATTTTTCTCCTTCCTCATGTAAAGGCTGAATCCAACGCTGACAGTGCTGCCACTGTACTCTGCATTATAAACTCTTCCAAGCAGGGATTTGCACTTCCGAAGCGTCTTCCTCTGTCCCTCTCTAGTGGCCAGCACATGAGCAAAGATTTATGAATTTCTATCACCAGAACAGTTTGCAGAGTAGTTGGGCTTGCTGTCAAATGCTGTGATTGTCCCTTGACGATAATCATCCAGTGTGGAATATCAAGTTATGGCTCTAAAGGAATAGCAAGTCAGAGCCTTCGTTGATATGAGCCCCTGCAATCCCTCTGAAGGCAACACAGCTCCACCACTTCACACCACACATGGTGTGTGCCAGCCTTTATCTGGCGTCTCCAGCTCTAATAGGAACATACACTTGGCTAAATTAAGAAGGAATATTTTTGTGCTTTAGTACAAGCATACTAACAATTCCAGTTTATTTTAAGGATGTGTCTTAAAAGCATTAAAAGTGGCATAAAATAATATATGTAATTTACCACTGTGGAGACTGTCAAGTGTTGTCATGCTACTGGCATTGTATTTAATACCCGGGCTGCCAAGAGGCATCGCTAATAGAATTTGCATTAATATACACAGCTTCTTTAAAAATTAATTACCCAAAGTAGAGCATCATGTACTGAGACTCTCGAACAGGAGAGAAACATTGAAGCATCACTGAAATAAGCAATCCCAGAGCTCCTTGGGAAGCCAAGGGCGGCTGGAAATATTGCCCCAGCTGTTCTGTCCTGCCCAGTGCATCATGATGGGGATGCAGACACAAACTGACAGCAGGAAGCATTGCCATGGAAAATTCTGAAGGAAATCATAGATTTGGACTGGGCCCGGAGGCTGCTGTGCTGCTGCCGAAGGCTGTTGTTGTTGCAGCTGCAAACTGCAGAAGCTGTAAAGAAATACGAGGAACCTTTTAAGTCACGAAAAGGAAATGTGATCTCTTCTAATGTTTCCCCAGAGGCAGGGAGGTGCCAGCACTTCACAACACGTGTGCGTTGCATGTTTGTGTGCTGAGGAAGGTTTGCATGGGTCAGAATGTCCAACAGCAGCAGTGGGGCAGCGCAGAGCTTACCAAGGAAATGCCTGACAGCCCTCATCAGCCCCTTTATTTTCCTATTCTTCCATCAGCCTGCAAAGGCAGTGACAGATTGGGATGCTGTTCATTTGACTGTAATAAATTAGCAGCAGCCATTCAGTCTCCAGCCCCTCCAGTTTCTTCATGTGCTGGAAATGGCTGGAGATGCATTTTGCTGCTCTATATGGAGGAGGAAAAACAAACTTTCACTGGTCACATGTATTGATACCTTTAGTCAGAAGCTGAACAAAGTTAATGGTAATTGTGAAAACACTTGGGCACCTTGTGGCCTTCTCTTCTTTTGTACTTTAGCTTTGCTGGGTTATAAGTCTGAGCTCTGGTGTGGCCATGAGGGATCTGACCTCATTGCCCATGGACATCCTTTATATCAGCTGAGCAAGGGCAAACAGGCGCAGGAATGTGGATTGTGCCTGAGCCAGGCAGAGTGTCTTTCTCTCCAATGAGTTTCTCTCATTGCTGAGCTCTCTACAGCTTTCCTGCCAAGAACTTTCCCCAAGTGCAGGTATTTTCCTTCATTACTACCTGTAAGTGAATGCTCCGTCTCCAACTCTGTTAAAATTATGAATAATTTCCAGCCTTCTCATGTACTGTCGCCTTGAAGGTATTAATGAGCTCTGGTCCTGTCCCCTCTGAGTTGAAGCAGTGCCATTGTTTCTATTGCAGTCACATGTCTCACTGTCCAATTCAGGGTTTGTTGCTCAACAGTGGAAGTTCTCTCTGGGCTGGAATTCAGAAAGTGAGCTTTCAGGCTGGGAGCAACTAAAAAACATCAAATGCAGCTATTCGCTGCTATACTTCTGGAAGAGCAAGGGAGATGAATGGTTTCACTGGCAGTCTGGCTGCTTTTGGTGAGTTATTGGAAGCTAAATGATTTTCAAGCAGTGCAACATTTCTGCTTTTGCTGCAGCTTCTGTCCCCTCAGCATCTCCATCTGCCCAAGGCACGTGTTCAGTCTGGTGAAGGGAGGTTAGGTTCAGATACTGCTGCAAGTCTTGGAGGTCAGACAGCTCTGGGCCAAAATACTGTAGGCAAAAATACAACTGAAGACCATAAAAGGGGCAGCTTTTAAGACTAAATCTTCAGTTTCTCTGAATCCAGCCCTGGTCAGTACTTGTAGGCTCCTTGGCTCTCTATGGGTGGAGAGGAAGGCTAGGTATAATCTCTAAGAGCTGCTTTTTTGATTTAAAGGAGGCTGTTACAGTGAGACCTGACATATTTAATGAGTGCCTGTTTTTCTGATTCATCATTTCAGAGCTGTGTTTATTCATATGGTGGTCTGGGTTATCTTCCCTCTCCAATCCCCAGGAAATCATGTTATTAATGTCAAATGCTCAGGCTGCCACTGGTGTCTGAGGGTTTGCTGCACAGAGCAGGCTCAGGGGACAGGAATATCCCCTCAGGAAGGCTGAGGGGGTGGTTGGCAATGAGAAATCACCTACGCTCAGTTCTGCAGCAAAATGAGGCACAAATCAAATGCTTTCATACCAAACGGGAAAGCCCAAAGGGCTCCTTTGCCGACCAGATGTGCTGAGTAGCAGAAGGGGAAGGCAGAGCCTGGGGTTGGGGGTGTGTGTATGTCAAGGGATCCATGGCTTTCCATCCAATGTAGGATGAACTGGCTGCTGGGACATGATTAGAAGCCATCAAAAATGAGGGATATTGGAGATGGGTTGAGCTGGACTCCAGCTCTTAAAGAGAGGCTGAAAGCTCTGGAGTGGGTCCAAGGAGTGAAATGGGTCAAGAAGCTCTAAATCTAGGAAGGCTTTTTTTAATCTCAGAAGGAAAAGAGGTACTTTCCCTTTCCTTCTCTGCCTGCACTGGTGGGAATGCCGTTCTGGTGACTGCCCTGAGGACCTCCCCTGCTGGGCTACTTCACCACCACCCCTGCAGCCAGCATTCCAGGGCAAAAGAGGATGGAGAAGGGATTGTTCACTGCTCCAGCAAGGGGAACTGGGGATACAAAAAGAGTCTGAGGCTGTTGCTCCCAGTTTTTGGTGGAAGAACTCCCCTGGGTTCAGACTGTCCTGTGCTTCTTCCAAGGCCAAAATCCAGAAAGTGCAGATGCAGTGCTGGCAACAGCAGGCAACCCCTACCCTAGAGGAGGATGGAGCTGTCGAGATCTGCAAGCAGAGGATTTTGGAGGACTGCAGTGAAACAGGCAACTGAAAACATTCAGCTACATTGTAAGGGGGTGAAAGAAACTGCTGAGGTGTTGGGGAGGGCAGGATGCTTTCTGTGTGAAGGGGAGCAAGGGGACAGGCTGCACAACCTCAGCTGCTCCTGAGAATCACCAGGGATGAGCTGTGCTGTGGGAAGGGCTCTGAGTGCGGAGCAGAATTCCATGCTAATGTGAAGGGGATTTGTCTTGTTGGTGCCTTGCTGCCTTTGATTTTCCCAGAAACAAAGTGAGCCCCACAAGGCATTTCTTTCTCACTTTCCTCCTGAAGTTTGATTATTTGAAGAGATTCAGGAATTGCATAGTTTGGGAGAACGTTCCTAGGGAAGGCAGCTTGCAGGGCTGGGCAAGGCAGCTTCTGTCTGCCTGGTGCTGCATCCGGAGACTGAGTCAGGAGCACCCTGGGAAATACGGATCTGATGCTCAGATCTGCAGTGCCTGCAGCTTCATGGTAGCCCACAGGGGTTTAAACCATCACAGGGCCTGGAGCAACAGCAAAACAGGGTAGCAGAGGACTGGAGATGTAGCTACTGAGCAACAAAAATTGTTGCTTTCCTCTGTTACCAGCAGCATCATTTCAGCCTCAGATCATTCCTGCTTCCAGGTCCAATGTTCAGCCAAGCTGTGGGACAGACCTGGCTTCCTGACAGCAAGGAAGTGTGAATCCAAACCAGCCATCACCCTGTTTCTGGAGCAAAGCTGATTTTCCCAAGGAAATCCCTGTTCTGAGGTGGCAAGGCCCTGTGCCTCAGGGATGTTCCAGTATATCAAGGATTTGGCAGCAGGAGAGTGGTGGGATTGATGGAGCAGGGGTGCACCCCCAAATTATAACCTGGTCGTGTTGTACTAAGGACAAAATGTTGGTTATTTTTATTTTTTTTAATATTAATGACAAAATGGAGTCTGAGTCTTTTTATCCTTCTCTTTTATTTTCCCCCCAGCACTTAGTAATGCTCCGCTGCTTCTTCAGCCAGGCAGCCAGGGGGCTGTGTGACCCTAGCTGTCCCAGGCCCTCCTGTCCTCAGGACATGGCTTTGCAGCTGGGACTAAATCCATGTGCTAGCCAAAGCCCCAGCAACACTTTCCTTTGAACCAGTGTCTCTGTGGGAGCGTTCTCCAATATAACTTTGGTACTGTAAATACTAGAGATATTTACCTTCTGTTTCAGGGGAGTGAGGGCTTTGGTCTTCCAGCATGATATTTAATTCCTTGGCTGGGCTTAGCCTTTATTGGCTCTGGGTTGTTGGCCAGGGGGGCAGGGGAGCTGTGGTGGATTTCTGCTTGTTCCCTCCGAGGTGTGTGAGGTATCACCCGCTCAAGCAGATGGCTTTGGAGGAGTCTGTCTCCAAGGAGCTCTGCTGGCTTTGGATGTGGCAGAAGTCACAGTGCAGAAACCTTAGCAGCAACATCACCTTGCAGATGTTATCCTTCACTCACCACCAGTTTCCTCCCTCCAGAAAGGCCTCTGATGATTTCTCGTAGCATGGGAAAGGGTCACCATGACATGTGGGTCTCATAAGAAGAGAATTTGTCAAATACAAACACAGCCACTGAGACATACATTGATCCAGAGGCTCTTGTGGCTGCTTGCAGAGTGATGCTCCACAACTCTCCTGGCCCCAGGCAGCCAGGGATTGTCCCACCTGAGGGCAGGACCAGAGGAAAGGCACCTCTAGATTTCTCATGGTCTTTTAAAAATGGTCATCAAAATATTTCCATTTCCAATAGCAACATATTTTCAGATGTTACTAAACATCTGGATCTCTGAAAATTAAATACAACTCTTTATCAAAACCCAGGTATCTCTATACTCTCCCCTTTCCTAGTTTACCATCAGAAATGTAGAACACTTGGAGCAGAAACTTAAAAATACCCCCAGGTTTTTAATTATGGTTGCAAGGGCTATTTGCTTGTTTGAAGGGTTAGTTTTCACTATTATTTGGAACTGGTTGCCTGAAGCAAAGCATGAAGTTTAGGCTTGGCCCGCCCACACAACATTGTCACGCTGATCTTTTGTCAGCCTGGCCACCCGTAGGCTGACCAAAAGATCACACTGCCTTGTGTGGAACGTGGGTGAGGACACACTGCAGCAGGTGATGGAGACATTCACAGATGCCACCAGCGTTCTCATCCTCACCCACTCCCTGGAAATGTCTTCTGAAGCACATGGCTGAAGGGAGAAAGGCTCCTGGGTGAGGCTGAGGTGCTGCACAGACACCCCGGATGACTTACCCGCTCCTGCAGGGAGCCACTGGCAGTGCCAGCAGTGAGTCAGGTTTCCTGCTCCTTAAATTTAGACTCGTCAGCCCTCACCTCTCTCAGCAGCTTTCTGAAGCATATTGGGATCCAAGGTAGTTACAAAACAATGTCAAAGGTGTTAAAACGATTACCATAAAAATACATCTGTTTTCTGCAGTAATGCCTTGGAATGCCACAGAGCTCTTGGAAACCAGAAGGGTGGCACACGGCTGCCAGAGTGTGTCTTGTGTGGACTAGGAGAAGTCAGCTGAAATGGTATGATTTTCTTTCCTTTTAAAATCATTATTGTAGGCAGTTAGAAAAAAACCCTCTATATTCTGTGTGCTGAGATATTGATCTAACTTCTAAATCCCTCTAACCTGATTAAGGCCTTAAGAATTTCAACTATTGAAAAATAAGATTTTTTTTTCATCTAAATATCTCAAGCTTAACATCCCTAGTGCAGCCTGAGTCTTTCCCTGAGAAATTCAAGCAGCTCAGCCTGTAGGGATCATTCATCCCTACCAAAGGCTTTAACATATGTTTGTATGCAAATATAGTTTACATATATATTAAGCTTTTATACGTATATGTAAATGTAGATTATGTGTATGGCAGTTTGCAGCCAATCTCGAGAAGGGATTTTCTTGGTACCTTTTCATGGTACGTAGTTGGGCAAACAAAGCCTGATCTGACCCAGGCAGTTTCGAGATGTCTGTTATCCTTGTCATCCTTGGGATCACACCTTCCCTAAAGGGAGTTTGAAGCTGGGGCATATGGGGGTGATTGCAAAGATGCACCTTCCTCTGTGGTGACTTTCACTTTATAGCACAGGCTGGAGCAGCTGTTAGTGCAGAAGAGAGGAGATCCAGAGCTCTGGTAAATGCTCATGGCACACACCCTTCCACTGGAAGGGAGTGTTGCAACTTCCAGCTAAAGTTACTTTGCTCTCATGGCTTGCCAAGTCCTTGTGTGTGGCTTGCCACACTCTGCCACACGCTCCAGCCTCTCACCTGCACCCTGCTGGCCGCGAGGGTCACTTGAGCTCACAGAACTCTGTGTCCTCTCGTGCTGGGCACAAAGTGGAGACAGATCTTGGCAATGCCAACAAGTGAGAGCAGGAGGGGCCAAATCTAACCAGCTTTGAGCCGTGTGATGGAGCTGGTGTGGCCCTGCAGATCACAGACCTTGGGGAGCCACCTACAAAAGTGGGAGTCTTGAGCTTCCTTGGAAGCAGGAAGCCATGATCATTTAACTCTGTGCTGATTTTTTGGCCTTGGAGCATTGTGCTCCCTCATGTCTGCAGAGCATGGTCAAATCCAGAGCCAGGAGAAAGGAGCTGCAGGTCAAAATGGATGTAGCACCAGCACAAGCAGTGATGGATGGTTTTGTTGTTCTCTGTGCTTTCCCTTCCCCACCTCCCAGTGCTTGGTGGAGCTGTAAGGATCAGAGCTCTTAAACTACCCAAAGGAAATGCAGCATGTGGTGTTGGACTTTTCAGAAATACAGCATGCGGGTGATTGTCAAACCTGCTTCCTTCTGTGCTCCAGCAGCCCCTGCTAAATGTGTGTAGGCTGCTGTTGACACAAACTCCAGCTACATCCTGCTGGTCTGACCTGCAGGTGTGAACCCAGCATACAAAGTGGGCAACACCACTCACCCATCTGGATTATTTAAAGGGTTGCAGCTACTGGTGTGCTCTCAGCTGGCCCGCAGGGGCATTTGCATTTTGGCAGCACAAATGCAGATCCTGCCAACATGAAATCTTTGCGTGTGCCCTGGCTGCATGCAGAAGTACAAGTTTCTTTGAGGCGTTCCTGGTTGCAACTGCGAGATAATCAGTGATCACTTTTTGAAAGTCACAAGCTGGCTGACTTGTCTCTTCCCATGGAAAAATATTAGGATATATGATCTGGGTATGTGGTTGTAGCAACGGAGAAGCTCTTGACAGAAATAGAGAATCCTCCTGAGGACTTTTGCTCTCTGGCAGCTGAAAACTTATCTGCTGAGCTCCCTTTTGGGTAACTGAAGGAGACTCTGTGAGCAATGGGAATTCAAAACCATGCCCAAGGACTGCACTAAGCACTTCCTCCAGTGTGGAAATATTGCCTGTTTTAGTGAAAGGAGGGCCAAAAAAAGAAGATAACCATGGGAAGGAAGAGGCAGATGCAAGAGGGAGAAGCATACAGAGCTGGAAGTGATGTAGCGGAAACACCGCTTAGAGTGGAGGAGAAAACCAGCACAGTGCCTGTTCGGGAAACAGAAGGGGAAGCCAGGATGAGGTGCAGCCTTGGGAGCAGGACAGATGCAGAAAAGAGGTGAAACAAGGCAGGCCAAATAGATTTCAGTTGTTGTGATGAGGCAGAGGGCATGAGGGATAAAGCAAAGTCAAAAGAAGGATGACAGCAGATAGCAGAAACCGAGAAACTGTTTTCCAGCAAAAATGACAGCAGGAGAGAGGCCACTGTGCTTTTGCCATCCAGCTACACTAAAAATTCAGAAAGAGATCCTCATGGATATAATTTGTCAGCCTTTTGGTTGACCTGAAATCTCCAGATTATTCACAAGCATCTTGACATGCTGGGGCTGAGTGTGGCGGGTTGGTTTTAAGACACTCTCACTTCTTGTACTGTCTTCACATCTGTGATATCTATGGGTAAAAATAATTCAGTACAAATATAGTTTGTGTCTGTCTTTAAGAAATCAAAGTTGTTGTGGTGCCTGGGGCTGTGACAGAGAACGTTAGAGAAGTGCAGGCAGAAAGCTGCTGCTGTAGGGAGGCAAAAAGATCTGGAGTTAAATAAAGAAACCAGCTCCAGCACCACACTTCCCCCCAGCCCCTCTCCGCTGGGCTGGCAGCTAATCGGCGTGCGCTCCTGACAGCCCCCTCTGATATATTAATTAGCACAGCACCCTAATGAGGAGCGCAGAGCACTGTGTTTCAGCGGCGATAAGCCGAGCCTTTCTGTGTGTTTCCAGGCAGGCTGGCTCACACTGAGCTCTTAGCCGCTGTCGCAGTAAGGGATGGAAGCAGAAGGTGGAAAGCTGGAGAAGCTCCGATCTCTCACTGGAGAGAGGGGAGGCTGTGAAGGCGCTCGCTGAATGCCGGCAGAGCGGAGCGAGCCAAAATGTGGAGCCAGCCCCCAGCAGCACAGCAGCAGGGAGTTCTCAGGAGGATTCCTGCAGCAGCCTACTGCTTTTAAAAGCTGGTCAATAAACATTAGATAAAAATGGATGTTTCTTTGTCAGTGCGTTTATCTGGACTTCAGTTACATTGGGCACTAGCCGGGAGACATAAAATGTCTTGTACTGGTTTATTAAAGAGGACCTTTAATTACCTTATTAAGAACTGACCATTCTCTCCAAGTAAATGAAAATCCAAATCTGTCAGTGCAGTTCAGTGATGATTATTTGCATCCTGAACAGCAAAGGGCCCAGTGGTGCTGTAGAGAGGCTCCAATGTCCACAAACTCCCCTCATGGTGAAGGCATTTTAATGTCTCCTTTCTGCAGACACCATCTGCTCAGTGTGGCTTTTCGAATGGGATTTGGGGTAAAACAAGTGTTTGAATGGAAACCTGGCTTTTGGGTCTTGAAGTGGAGTACTGACCTCCTGTTTGGGTTTTGATTTGAGTTTAAAAGCAGCTGTAGGGTAGGATGATGAATTTGGGGGTAACTTGCTGACTCTGCTAGGATGAGGAAATGGAGAATCCTGCAGCACTGCCTCCCAACCTACCCAGTTTAATTCAGATATGGGGGACCAGGGAGGCAAAGCACAGGCAGCGCTGACCCTGAGTTTGTGCTGTTTCATACTGAACCACAAACTGGCAACTCAGCTCCTTGAACGGAGACTTGGTTTTGTGACTGTGGCCAAATGACAACTGCATAAACAAAGCACAGGTGCTGCTGAATGATGTTGACATGGGCTTCCTGAGACCTTCCCCTGCCGTGACTCAGGCCCTCGTCCCTCATGTGCTCAAGACACATCCACACACAAAGAATGTTCAGGCAGTCTGCTTCTGGCACACTGGCTTGCTTTTTAATTTTTTTTTAATTATTGGTTGTTAATCCCACTGAGCCAAAGGGTATAGATTTTACTGAAGGGGAAAATTGCTTGTTGATATCCAAATAACCTAGAAGAGACTTGGAGGCAGAAGGTGCATTTACCTGCTATTAACACACCTAAACCCAAACACGATAACCTGGACAAGGCACTTCTCTTTGCCCTGCAGCACAGTTGTTTAAAATGACCCATTAAGGATCAAAATATGCATCAGCTCAGAGAAACCCTCCCCTGCATAACTCATCACTTCCCTGGGACCGCTGAGTGGGACAGCACAGGGCAGCAGAGCTCACAAGGGGTGTTGGATGGGCCACAAGTCATAGAAGCAACAGGACTGATGAGAAATAACCTACTTTAGAAGCTACATTGACCTCTTACTTTTCACAGGGCTTTTCACCCTCTTAAGTATCACATGAGTTATGTATGACACTGGTGGTTGTGGTTTATGCTTGTTGCAAGCACCCGTTCCAAGGGGATAACACAAAAAGAAAGAAACAAGGTTATATTCAAGATCTGATTTAGACTGTAACTCCCGTGGTGATCACGGCTGATGCTCCTCTCTCTGCAGCTCTAAATGCCAAGATCCTCCTCCAGAAACACCACGGCCAGAAGGTACCAGAGGGCCGGTGTGAGTTAACCGGTAATAGCAGCAGGAGCCACGGAGTCTGTGTAGCAAAATCAATGGAGCAGGATCTAAAAGCTGTACTAAATAACTCCTCAATAATCATAAATCTTGTTACCAACAGCTCTCACGCTGCTTTACAGTGGAAATTATGCCCTCGCTTTGCAGAGGCGGAAATTCAAGCATCGAGGAATGGAGCAACCATTCCTAGAGATGCAGCAGAGAAACAAGGGTCTGGATTTCTGGGTCGGTGTGTTATCTACAGGGTTGCATTGCCTCCCTACCGTGACCAAGTGAAGCAGCACAGGAATAGCCTGCTGGCACTTTTCAGCTCTCTGGTGGGTGCTTTAGGGAAGCATTTCCCCTCGGGCCCGGCAGAGCACCGCTAAGCCATGGAGATGCTGAGAGGCAGCAGAGGAGCAGGCTCAAAGCAGGTCTGCCTCTTCAGCCAGGAGCCTGCCTAATGTTTTTTTTTCTCTCCTCTCAACTTTCCTCTCCTCTCAGCGCATGCAGCAGAGGCAGAGCAGTCTGTGCATAGTTTAAATATCTGTTTTGCAGCAGGTGATGGGAACAGCGGAGCCTGGGAGAAAATGAAGCCTGTTGGATTATGTACCAGTCTGAGTCCATCCCTGCTTGCTTGTCACAGCTTTATCTCTCAACGAAAGGCAGCTTTTGTCTTAACTTATTTGGAAAGCACATCAGGCAGGGATTAGAGAATATCCTCCCCTGCGTTTTTCCCCAGAGCCCTGCACACAGGGTCTGGGCAAGACCCTGTGAGAGGTAGCCCCTTCCCTAAATTGTTAATGGGAAATAGATGCCTGATCTAAATGTGGGGCTGTAAGCAGCAGTGTTGCGGCAGGGCTAAGTTTGTCAGAATGACTCCTAAAGCAGAGAGAAACTCAAGTGTCTTTAACCCTCATCCTATCTTTTTTAATTTTTTGAATTAATACTGACGTCTGTAAATTGATTAAACCAGTATTGACCTGATGTGAGGCAATAAGGATGAATTAACTTCTCAGTAAATTCCCCGTGGTGCTATTAGACAAGAAACCCTTCACCGAGTGACACAGGGTCTGTGCTGGGGACAAAGAAGACTCAAATCAGCTGTGCCTATGTTGGGGTTTTAATGAGGGTGAGAGTGAGATTTTGCTGCAAAACCTGAGGATTTGGCTCCTCAGAAGGGTTCTCCTCTCTGCCTCGGCTACGCATCACCAGAGGGCAGCAGAGATCAGAAGAAAACATTGCTGCGAAAATCCTGCAGCAGTGGCCAGAAACAAGGAGAAAAATCTTCCTCCACTCCATTCGCGTGAGCAGCCTGCGGGTGGTGGGTGGGGGCAGAGGTGGGTGCGTGTTGCCCGAGTCCTCGCCAGCCGGGAAGTGCCGAGGGTCGGCCCTGCTCCGCTGCTGCGTTGGAGGAATGCAGCGTTCTGTCCTTCTGGCCTGTGCTCTGCACCAGGACCTCTCTCCTGTCAGCTGCCTGGCAGAAGGAAAATGTAGCAGATAAATATTTGCAAGGAAGGCGAAAAGCAGCTCAGATTGATGTCTGTGCCCCAAGTCCTGCTCTGGGCTGGAAAGAAAATAGAGCATGGAAAATGCTGGGTCCCTCTTGCTCAGCCAAGGGAAAAGCCTTGTGGAGGGATCTCTCTCCCCTGACAGTGACTTTTATTCGTGGCATGCGGGCAAACTGTCCCTTTTGCCCCCTGTGCCGTTGCCACCACCGTGCTCCCAGCCCCCAGGAGCAGACCTCAAACACAGGTGATTTCCTCACCAAGTTCATTCAGCTTTATGGATGGGGGAGATACTTGCTGTTCCAGCCTCCCCAAAACAGGATTGTTCGGGATCCAATTATTTGCGTTGTATTGCAATTATTAGTATTAAATAATTATTTAACTTGATGTTATTAGAAGCTCCAGTGGAAGGAAGGCGCCAACATTTGCTTTTCTTCAGAGTGAACCCCTCACTGAAGCAAAGCTGCCTGCTGAAGACTTGCAGGTAGGTATGTGGAATGTATTTGAAGGATTAAATATTCCCCAGCACTGTGGCACCGTGTCTTGCCTGGTTGGATGTGACTTTCAATTGTGCCTTTCACTTGTGCTGTAATTTTTTTGGCGTAGTTTATTGCTTCCAGGCAAATTTCTGAATGTTGTCAGGACCCTGGGCAGAGAACACAGTGAAATAGTACTGATGTCTCAGCTGCTGTAGTGTAACGCCTTTTACAAGGAATTACAAGGCATCTTTTTACTACTAAAGAAAGGAGAACAGTCTTTTTGCATTGCTGTGCCATGATGGTTCTTGCCAGGGTGCCATCCCTCCTTCTTCTTTAGGCTTTTTTAGGAGGCCTTTGCAGTGCTCCTGATTAGGAGGAAGGGAGGTGCAGGGAGGGAATGGGCAGCCCTTCAAAGCATGAAGGAGAGGCAGGTGATGAGATGTGATACTAAAGCTTGACCTACATAGTTGTGGTTTTTTCGTGCCTTTTTAACACAAGATTCCCAAGCAGACGGATCATGAGCTCCATACCAGAACTGGACTCAGGACCCTCTTTAGTACAGTTTCTTGCTGCAGTTGAGTTTCAGACTGCAAATGTCAGTGGCTGAAGATAAACTGAAGACAGGGCTGTGGAGAGTCTCTCAGGCGTGTTTTCCATGGTACCAAGCCAGGCCCCAAGGTACAGAGTATGAGATAAATGAACTGGGAGGCATGTGGGATTGAATGGCGTTTATGACATCTCAGAAAACTCTTCTGAAGGTTCAGGCAGGATTTTAAATCTAGGAGTCTAGCAAGGATCTTGCTTTACCCCGCTCCCAGCACATGTGTAATGGCACCCCAAGGCTCCCCAGTGAGCACCAGGACCAAAGCAAAAAGAGCTCATCTGTGGGAATTTACACCAAACCCAGTCTTCTGCCGATGGTTCTGTCACCATTTGGAGTGATCCAACCTCTCCAAGCCCCTGAGACTGCTGCAAGTATTCCCTGTAAACAGACAGTAGTTAACATTCAGCCTTGCAACTGAGGCATTTGGTGGTGATGGGTCAGACCTGTCACAAGCAATTGTTTTGTCTTCCCTGACTGGATAAGCATGCAAATAGTCAAGGAAACAGAACTGCCCAAATCCCACACATTTGCTGTTATTCATTTTAGTGAAAACTATTGACGGTAAGTCTCGAAAGTCTGTTAGAACAGAGATATTAAAGATTAAGTTTCTTTTTTTTTTTCTCTTTTTGGGTTTGGTTTTGGTTTTTTTATTTATAACCCTATCTTGAGCCTGACAGAAAATGGTCAGTTTATGTTTTGATTACATACTCCATGAAAATTTTATTTAAAAGGACCATATTTCAGCATTTTTCAGATCTTGCTGTGACTGCTGAAGGGTCACATTAAAATTGCTTTCTGTAAGCAGAGCAACATGAATCTCTGAAATTCATTTTCCCTGAATGTTTTTATATTCAGGTAAAGCTTCCTCCCACACTGAAAGCACACTGCACAAGCCTGGCCTCAGCAAACTCACTTATAAAGAGATGCAAATCAGTGTTTCAAATGCGGATGGTGCCTGTCAGTACACAGAGGTTTGACTGCCAGAAGGGGAATATTCCTTGTTTACCGATAAATTAAAATCTGTTCACCCAGGAAAGCTTTAAAGCTTTCAGAGTCACACAGTGACAAGGAAAAAGCATTGAATGTTCGGGCTGGGAGGGGATACCCCCAGCTCTTGGCAATTCACAGGCAGCTCAAGCCAAGCCAGCTGGGAGGGGGGCCCTGAACCTTTAGGTGTGACCCCCTGGGCTGGGATGGGGAAAATGGTGTGGGGAGAACAGGGCCAAGCAGCTCCAGCAAGCTGAGAGGGGAGTGCTCCCAGGAGGAATCAGGCATTGTGAAGGGGGGGCTAAAAGGCACAAGGGGATGAAAGTCATGATGAAAGGACTCTTTAACTATTTCTTTTAAGTAATGGTTATGTTTGATTTCTTTTTTCCTCTGTAGAAGATGCCAGCTCACGCTGGCCCATCAGATAACAACTGCTGACAGGCATCCAGAATTAATAGGCAATTTGAAGCTACTTCTGGCTCATGTGAATGTTTCTGTTGGTCCTGTGTAATAGCTGCACAGCACAACAGCAATTCTCTGTGATGTGCCAGGCTTCTTCTGGCACCTCTAGTCACCAGGTAGGAGCTGCATCGCACAAAACTAACAGATTCCCGTTTTTATAGACTGCTTTCTGTGTTTCTACAGCTCTTCTGCCTTTGGGGTTCTTGGGCTCTGTTTCTCCTGTAAGCAGCATGTCACAGGCTGTAGCAGCTGTAGCAGCTCCAGAGTGTTTGATTTCCCCACAATCCCTGTGCCACAGGAGAAGAGTTGCCGGGTTGTACAGGCACTGCTGGTAGTAGGAGAGGATTTACTCACCCCATCTTTCTGTAAGATCACACTCAGCAAATACTCTGCTACTTTATTTTACTTCCCCCCCACCCTGCTTTCTTCCAGGGTGTCTCCACGGCTTATAATGCCACCGCACCATGATTTAGCCTTTCCCCAGTCAAGTTAATTTTGGGGGTAGGAAGTGAAGCCCTTATTTAAGGATGAGGAAATCCTCCTTCCTCCAGTCCATTAAAGTCAATACAATTCCTCTTGCTGAAACTCTTCCCTGATTTGTTATTATAATGAGATATTCCTTGGAGCTATGGCAAGAGATTTGTGGCAGTAGTAATGCTAAACTAAATTTCCTGGGATTCAGTCTCAAGCAATTGATAAAGCTGGGTTATTCAGGAGCCATTCAAAGGTCCTAAGCTGTAAATGTATTTATTAGCTCCACAACAGCCCAAGAATTCCACTTTGTGGAATTTTTGTCTGTTTTGCATTAGCATAGGAACACAGATTACTGGGACTAGAACAATATTTGTGTTGCAAGTTGCCTTTCAGAAAAACCCAGCTGAATAGTAAATGTGTTTAAATGGGGAGGAAAAAGCAGGTTCTTCTATTTCAGTCAGAAATACATATTTAGTGAAATATATGATAAATTGGGAAAAATACATGTACTGGATGTGGGACGCCTGTAAGATTAATCTGAGGACAGAAGAGAGAGGAATTTTTATATGTGTGTTATTTTGTGGCTTTTACTGGAGCTGTTGTGGTATCAAAGTGATGATTTGATGTCTTGTTTGCTTAGCATGAGGTAACTGTGATCACATCTTCCTTCTTGAACAGCCATAGCAGAGGCAAGCTGGGGAAAGTCCAGGGAGGCTTAGGGGAGTCTTGGGAACAAGGAAACACACAAAGGGACTCATTGTGCATGTTTGCATATCGGGTAGATATGTGAGGGCTGCCTGGGTAGGGGCACAGATCAAATAGGGAATTAGGTGTGTGCATGAAGCCAGCAGGACATGAAGCACTCTGAGGTGGCAAGAGCAGCCAGCCCGAGGCACTTGTGTTAGTTTGAAACAATCCTTGAAGGCTTCACAAGTGTTTGAACTTCAAAGGCAAATCACAAAGTGTGACTAAGGTTAGATGACAGCTTGATTGTGAACCAGTACTAGCATACAACTCCTCTGGCCTTAGGTTGTGTACCCATGCAGAGTTCATCTTTCCTTTCCTTTTTTTGTTGCTGCTCTCTGTCTGCTTAACTTTTCTGCACCGTTTGCTTTATTTTTTGGTTGTGTTACCCAGCTCAAGAGACTGAGTCACAGTAATAATCTGTTTGAACTCCTACCTGCAAATTTCCTTGTTCTAGGTACATTTTCTGGCACACAACTGATTCAGCTTCCTAGAAGGATCTCTCACTTGGGAGAGTGGAGCTTTCCTCTCTCTTACCAAGGTCTCTCTCTCTCTGACTATCCCTTGGCCCCCTTTAAAACCATTCTCCAAATGATCACTCAGCTTTTCCATAACCAGTCCATTAGCACAGTCTCTTTCCCTCTCTCACAGCTTGCTGCCAGCTCTTTGTTCAATACTCTTCTTTCTGCAGATGTCATTTTAAATTCTGGAGTTTCATCCTTTGACTCTCCTTGTGACACCTGCTCTCAGATCCCTAAAATCTTCCTATGCTGCTGTCATTGCTTCTTACAAGAGACTCTCCTATTCCACTTCTGATGTACAAGGGGGAGTCTCTAAATACATTCTCATGGCCACCCTCGAGGACAGTCTTGGAAAATTCTTCCTGGCTCCAGCCAAGCCCTTCTCTTTGCTCTTATTTCTGCCTCAGGGCCACTGGCACCTGAATGAGTTGACCAGTCATGCAAAAAAGTTTTCTGAGCACTGGATTTTGAGTGGTAGACATCAAAACACCATTAAAGTCAGCTCTTCTCCCTTTCTTTTTGTGGAACAACGTGTGAAGACTGGGAGAGTCTGCAGCCTGTTCTGGCTGGGATGAGAAGGCACAAGGATGATGCCCATAAGGATTTCCTATGGGAACAGAAGATGGTCCCCCCTCAGTACTTGCTCTGCCAAACAACATTTTCAGGGGCTACTCACCAACAAGCCTATGGGTACATGATCCAAACTGATGCAGGAGATGGCCCTTGCTGCTGGCCAGGTTCTCTCTTTCCCTTTGCATTCGGGTTCTCTTCCACCTGCTCACAGTGGCCCTGATGAACGCAGCCAGCAGAAAATGGGCTGTACCTTAATGCAGCAGGAGTTTCCCAGTGAGGAGAACCTTGTGGCTCTTGCAGAGAGGAGGCCTCAGGAACTGGCTCTAACAGCAGAGAACTCTCCCAGCTAACCTCTGTCAGAACTCTGCCAGAAACACCAGAGTCTTTTTCTGCAGCTGATGTATCATGCACTGGTCACATCTGCCCAGCCCAAAGAGGGGCAGGAGGGGCCTGGCCCGGCCATCCTCAGGCAACACGAGCAGGCACAGGCCTGGTGCCTGGAGGGCACAAGCACTGGGGAGCCATGGGGTCCTCTCTGCTCTCTGCCAGCAGTGGAGCTGCCCTGGCAGTTCTAGTTCCACCTGTGAGGAAGAACTCACTCCATACACTGGAACAGATCCCCCAGACAGACTAAGGAGTGTCCCTCTCTGGAGATATTCAAGAACCGTCTGGACACAGTCCTGTGCCGTGTGCTCTGGGATGACCCTGCTTGAGCAGGGAGGTGGGACCAGATGACCCACTGTGATCCCTTCCAAGCTGACCCATTCTGTGATTCTGTAACAAGATGGGTTACCTTGTCATAGAAGGAACCAGCAGGAGCTGGTGCTGTCCCAGGGCCCCCTTTGCATTCCCCCCCGCTCCTTTCCTGCACATCCAAGCAGCCCCAGGAGCCCTAATGCCTACAGGGGACCCCTGTGGCCACCCGACTCCCCTTTGCCAGCCCATTAATCCCCATCTGCTGCCAGGCTCAAGCACCCAGTTCTTTTCTTGGCACACACAAAGGATGGGATTCCTCCTGCCATCCCCCTGGCATTGCAGGAGGCACCAGCCCTGCCAGCACCCTGTTCCTGACCTGCTTCCTAGTGCCGGGGTGCACCAGTGTCACCACTGCCACAGCTCTGTCCGGCAGGGGTGACCGCAGGCAGGCAGGAGTGGAGGCAGCTTTTCCTGCCTCCTCTGTATCCCAGCAGAGGAGCTGCCCCGGCAGCCCAGCCTCCAGCCTCATCCCCAGCTGTGTCCACATCTCCCACACACAGAAGATCCAAGCCAGGCTCCTTCTCACAAAAGTCTGTTAAAGCAGGTGTGCAGGTTGAGGTGGGTACCGCGGCGCAGTACCCTCCTCTCGTTCGCGTGTCCCTGGTCTTCTGCATCCTCTTGGGAGCTGACGGTAGGCTTCTTCAGTCCCAGGCAGGGGCCGGGGTCCCGGTGCTCTGTTACAGCGCAGGCAGGCGTGCTGGCCTGGCTGGAGGTCCTGCAGGAGCCGGTGCACAGCCCACGGGTCGCCAGGGTGCTCCCCGGGGTTGTGGCACAGATCCCCTCACCGGGAGACGGGCATTGATCGGGGGCAGAACTGCACAGGACCAAGCAGCCTGGGGCTGCCCACCCGGCTGACTCAGCTGTGGCAATCCCTGGCTCCCGGCAGAACATCTCGGGGGTCGCCGGGAACTCCTGCGCTCTCCCTGCAGCGGTGGCAACTTATCCAGGGGATGGCTAGTGATCGAGGGCGGAGTTGCCTTGGGCTGAGCTGCCTGGGTGTGAGCTTCCTGAGCCTGAGCATCCTCGAGTTGCCCAACCAGGTGAAGGAGCTGCTGGGTCCCATCAGAACTGCCTGTAGGTCGCCAGGGACCCCTGGTGGGTCCCCGGGGTGGTGGCAGAGGCACCAGAGGACAGCTAGTGATCGGCGGCAAAGCTGCCTGGGGTTGATCTTCCGGGGGCTGAGCTTCCTCGGGCTGCCCGACCACCAGGTGAAGGAGCCATGGCAGCTCCTGGTCTCCAGCAGAGTAGCCTGGGGGTTGCCAGGGGCTCCTGGGGGCTCCCTGGGTCAATGGTCCAGGCACTCTATCCATGGGACAGCTACTGAGAAGGTGCTGAGCTTCCTCGGGCTGCCCAACTAGGTGAAGAAACCATGGCAACTCCTGGCTCCCAGCAGAGCAGTCCGGGGGCTGTGGCAATGCTGGAAGGTCAGACCTGGGCAGGCAGCAGCTGCTCCATGGCCCCAGAGGAGACAGCTTTCCCGGTGCCGCTCTGGACCGGGGGACCTCGGTGGCTCTGTCCCCTGAGGGTGCAGGGGGCTTGTCCTGGGATCGAGCCGGCCGGGGCTTCTTCAGGGAACAGCCTTCGACCATCAGCTTCAGCCCTACATGCAGACATGTGGGCATGGCTGCCTGCAGGAAGGCACAAGGGGGAGTGGGGGCTCGGGGTGTCTGGGGTGTAGCTGCCCCCAGTCCCCAGCCTACCTCCTTGTAGAGGAGCTCAAAGGCACCAATGGGACAGGAGGGGTTGTCCTTGCGGTCGAGCACGAGGCGCAGCGTGTCCCGCTGGACATTGGCGCAGAGCCGGCGGGTCACCGCCGAGGAAGGGCTCATGGTGGGGCAGGAGTTGATCTCCAGCAGCCAGGGCTGGCAGTCCTCCCCAATGAGAAAGTCAGCCCCGAAGAGCTCAAAACTGCCCTTGCGGGAGCCCACCTGGTCCTGGGTGCAGCGCAGGGCGTTCAGGATCGCCGCCTTCATGCCAGGCACCATCACCCGGTGCCAAGCATCCGCCCTCCCCAGCCGTGCCAGGTATGCCTGGAATTGCTTGTTGGACCAGATCTTGTCGAGGGGCACGCGGGGATCCGGCTGTGATGTTTTGTACCGCTTCTGGATGGAGACGTTGCAGAGGTGCCTGGCGCTGGGCAGGGAGAGCGGGCTGGGTCAGGGGGTGCCGGGGGGCTGGGCAGTGCGAGCCGAGGGGGGCGGGGGGGGCACTCACGGCTCCAAGCGGCGCAGGGAGAAGGGCTGGGAGCAGAAGCGCAGGTAGCAGTCTCGGTAGAACCAGACAGTCAGCGGCTTCCAGTCAGTCACCACGAACCATTGCCGGATGTCGAATTTGGTGTCGAAGATGGTCAGCGGCTGCTCCACGTACTTCTGCACCACCCACTCGCACACCCGCGCCGCGGGGGCCGTGCAGCTCCGCGACAGCTCCAGCACCTCCTCCAGCCGCGTCGCGCAGACGATGCCTGGGCAACACAGTGATGGTGGGATCTCTTCTCCGTGGGGATGTGTGTGCCCCATGCTTCCCCCAGCCTTACCCCTGCCGCGGGATTTGGCGCTGGGCTTGAGAATCCAGACATTGAGGTTGCCCTCTATGCCGAGCTGCGGCAGCTGCTCCCCCAGGCGCTGCAGCACGCCCTGGCACTGCTCCCGCTGCTCCTTGCTCAGCACCAGCCTGGCCCCCTCACTGTGGGGGGACAGAGGGGGCTCAGCACCGACCCCGCCACCATTTCCCCCTGCCCCCGTCTCCCTCAGCACTCACTGTGCCACATGGTAGTATTCCTGCAGGAAGTGGTCCCAGGCGATGCATGTCCGGCAGGGCGACGGGGTCTCCCTGTCGATGTCCTGGTGCCCCAGGACGCCCAGGTGCTGCTCACAGACCTCCAAGGCCTCCTCCACCAGGTGGGGGTACAGGGAGGAGCCTGGCCATGCCGTGGATGGCGTGGAGTGAGAGACGTGACTCCTATGCCAGCCTTGGGGCCAAAGCACTGAGCCTCCCTGTGGGAGGGGTGCCTTTGGAGCTAGGGCAGCCGACGGAGTAAGGGATCCCAAGCCACAGCCATGAGCAGAGGGTCAGCTTCCAAGCTGAACCCTCAGACATGTCCCTAGCCCTGAACTCCCCATTTCATTACCCCCCTCCACCGGACCCAGCTCCACGCACTCACCTGGCACCTTGTTGGATTTTGGGGGCTGCTCTGTCCCCACCAGCCTGTCCCCTACCTTCTCCAAAGCCAGTTTGAGCAGGTTGCGAGCTGCCGTCAGGCAGAAATCCTCTGCAAGAGGGAGGAGTCATCCCTCGCCAGTCCTGCACAGGACATGGGAAGACGGGAGCATTGAGGGGCGACAGGAGACAACAGCCCCAAGCTCACCGATGAAGGCTTCCTGCTCCTCCATGATCCCCAGCCGGTAGCACCGGGGGAAAAAGGTGTTGAGGTCGACTTGCTCAAACCAGGACAAGTTTTGCAGGCTTTGGCACAGCCCCTCCTGTTTAGAGAAGCTTGTCAGCCTCTGCTGGACACCCCCACCTCTTGTGCCCCCCTCCATGCTCCCACCTTGGTGCAAAGGGCGTGAAGCCGGGGATAGCGGTTCACCACCTCAATCCTCTGCAGCAGCTCCTGGTCAATGGTGTTAAGGCAGATGGTCCAGAGGAAGTTTGGCACCTGGTCCTGCACCAGGAAGGACTGCAGGAGGGAGTGGGCCGGGGTGAGACAGAGAGCCCCCGTCCTGCCCCAGTCCCTTGCTCCAGGCTGTGCCCTGCCCCTGAGGGTCCCAGGGGAAGGGCGTGGGAAGCTGTGGCAGAGCTCAGCCCTAGCCCTCTCAGCTAACCATGAGGTCATGGAGGTCATCAGAGTCCTCACTGCACTGCTCTTTTTCTTCCTTCTTGTCTTCATCTTCCCCTTCTGCCTTGCTCCTCTTATTGTTTGGCTGTGGATGGTGCAGGGGCTCTGTACTGCCCAGGGAAGGCTGTGCCCCACCACGTGGGTTCAGCACTGCCTCCCCCAGCTCATCATCATCATCATCATCATCATCACCATCACCATCACCATCACCACCACTTGCCCTCTTCTCCACCTGCAGCTTCTTTTGGTTGCCAGCCTGCTGCTTCAGCTGTTTGCCGTTGCGGGGGAGCTTCCTCTCCACCCAGCCCCGGGCCCGCAGCAGGCGGCGGATGACGGGGTAAGGGCCCTGCACTGCAAAGATCTTCTTCTCCTGCAGAGAGAGCAGTGAGCTCAGCCTGCCCCAGCCGGTGCTCCAGCTCAGCTCTCCTGAGCCACAGCTGCAAAAATGCAAGCGCATGGCGTTTCGGGGAGGTGTGAAATCAGACCCCTCACCTTAATGGCCTTCTCCACATGCAGCTTGGCCCTCCTGAGCTGCTCAGCATCAGCCATCGTGGTAGCCAATGTTGACAGCTGCCACCTGCCCTGTGAGGACAGCCCCATCTGAGCCCACTGTCCCCATGTCCCCAGGCCCACGGGGCGGGTAGGGAGGGGGAGAACACGCTGACCTGTCTGCCTCTGCCTCACCAAGTCTGAGGCCCCTGACAGGGCATTCCCTGACCTGCCAAGCCTTCTGCCAGCACCCCACCTGCACATCACAGCCTCGGGATGCCCTGCTGTGCCCTTTGTCCTTGGCCTGCTGGGCCAGGGGCAGCTGGGATGTCACTCACTCAAGTATTGTCCCTGGCTGAGGGGCTGTGTGCCCACAGTGGTGCTCTCTGTGTCACACTGTCCCAGGGTAGTCTGATAGTGAGGGAAGCTGTGGGTAGCTCTGCCTCCTTTAGGCCAAGCAGCTTTTCCTATTCCCTCAAGCCATTAGGGACTGAGGTGGGTGTCCTGCACAGGCCTCCTAATTCCAACACCACTGTGATGCCACAATGCAGGATGCTCAAAGCAGCCTCAATATCACAGGTCCTGGTTCTTCCCTCTTGTGAGGGACTTTAACTACCCTGACAGCTGCTGGAGAGGCAACACAGCAAAGTACAGACAGTCCAGGAGGTTCCTGGAAAGCTCTGATGATCCCTTCCTGACACAGGTAGTGGAAGATCCCACAAGGAATGGTGTCCTACTCAACCTTATACTAAGAATCAGGAAAAGCCTTGTTCAACTTGTGGAGGCTGTCATAGGTAATCTCCATGACAGAACTCTGCCAGAAACACAGTTTTACCCTACAATATAATTTCTGACTGCTGCTTGGTTTTATTTTGATGGCTACTGTTCAGCAAATTGCCCCTTTGCTTCTCCTTCTCTCAGAGATGCAGTTTCATTTACAATCGCTCATGAGCTCCATGCCCACACTGCCTCCTATGACTTATCTGAAGCACTATTGTTTTTGTTATTTACAATCATCTGCAGCCAGCAGAAGTTTTATGCTGACAGATAAAAATCACACACTGGTCATTCAGTGTCGTTTCACTCTGATTCACCCCAAAGGATCTATTAACAAGAACCTCAGTTACCCAGCCTCACAGGTGGGTCATAATGTTAAACTGGTATCACAGACAGGATCCCTTGGCTGTGGTGGTGTGATTGGTGTGGTCCGGAACTGTTGGAACATATTTCTCCAGGAAAAATGTCAGGACAACCTTCAGAGGGTCACTTTTGGTGAAAGCTTTGCAGCTCTCAGGAATGTTCACAGGGAGCTGCTGAATCAGAAATGGTTCAGAGGGAATGGAAAATGAATCAGTTGCTTCAATTGGCCCTTCAGGAGGTGATGGAGCAAGATAAATCTCTTAGAAAGAAGCTAGAAGCAAAAAATTGGGAACAATGAATATGGCATCAATATAGGATGCCCCAGAATAGTGTTGGTTAATAATCCCCTCTGGCAGATTGGAAAAGCTTAGGAAAAGTTACCTGGAGGATGAAGAGATACATATTCAGGTTGGACATTAGGAGGAATTTCTTCATGGAAAGGGTTGTTAACATTGGAATGGGCTGCCCAGGGAGATGGTGGAGTCACCATCCCTGGAGATGTTTAAGAAAAGACTGGATATGGCACTCAGTGCCATGGTCTGGTTGACACAGTGGTCAGAAGTCAGACTCAGTGATCTCAGTGGCTTGGAACTCTGCAGTGCAGGTCTCCATCACCATCCCCTATGAGATCCCCTCCTTCATCTGAGAGATAACAAGAGTCTGTGGGAGACATGGCAAATGGATTATAGATTATTATATAGAGATTATTATCCTTTCGAGAAATCAGAAGGAAATGAGTATGTGCCCAGTGGGGTGGAAGCGGTTTCAGGTCTCACATGCACTGTTGCAAATGAATGGGAGAACATGAAAGAAGTACACTAGGCAGTGATAGTCCTGGTTGTAAATTCTGAACTCTCTGTTGCCTCTACAGACAACCCAGAACACTGCTGTCTTAGCCAATTACTGAATGCTACCGCCATATCGATATATTTAGAGTGGAAGGGTAATGTATTTTCCAGGAAGAAGTTTTGTGTTGAGGTAAAGAAAGCCTTATAAAGCCACACCTTTACAAAGGACGTGTGTGTGACACAACAGTGGCTATTCCATGAAGAACACCGAGCCAGCTCCAAGACTTAGAATCACATGAGAATCAACCTTTTTCCAGACTAAGCCCTCAACAAAAGATCCTGTGTAAGCAACAAAATCTATAGAAGAAAACCTTGATATGATTTTCTTTTATCATAACTGAGATATATTTACTGAGCACTGCACGATTCCTGCCTTGCAAAGGAGTAGCCTTTTACATCTTTGTCTCCTCAAAATATGTGCTGAAGCAGCTTCTTCCAGATGCTGTGCTTAATTCTTAAATTTTCTGTCAAAGAGGGTTGTGAAATCTTCCAGGTGACCATAAAGAGTAGCCCGTTCACGGAGCAATTCTCTCTTTTTTGCAAGCTCTATTGCTGTGGCATCAGGGCTCCATATCTACAAAATAAAGGTATTTGTAGTTAATTTGGATGTGACTTTTGCAACAGAAGCATTAAGAAGATACTGTTAGCTGAACAGAGCCATGTTCTAGCGCTCCTTTCCACCATGAGACATAGAAAAGGAGCAGTGTGGCCTCCCAGCAGAAGATAGGTCAACAGTTTGTGTGTGTATAAACAGAGCATTCTCTTGTTGTCACTTCCAATCTATAACATGCCATGGGCTCTGATTACAGATAATGTGGGAAAGAAGATCTTAAGGTAATTATTTAAAATTACTGAGTTGGGTTCACAATCCTCAGAGTGGAAAATAGTAATTAGCTGTAGAGTCATCAGCTATGTAGCCTCAGTCCTCTGAGACCACTGTAGAAACTAGCACAAATCAGGGTTAGGGAAATTATAAACAAACTCCTAACACAACTGCTCAGCCAGCAGTGGTGTTCTTTTCCTTTTTAGGGAGAAAAAAATATTACAAAAATTACCTCACTGTGATTATCTTGTTCTGTTTCTCAGTTATTTCTAAGCGAGTGTTAACAAGACCCTGACAGAGAAGTTATGTTTCCACTATTCCAACTCTAGGAAGCAAATATTTAGTGTACTGTGATACATCTTGTTCAGTAACTGTCACTGACATAAGTCATCGTGTGATAACTAATCAAGAGGGCAAGTTAGAAACTGGTGCTCATGCTATGCAAATACACTCCTATCTTTTAAAAGCAGGAGAATAAAAATACATATCATAAATGTGGTTGCATGTTTATTTTACTGTGGCTCCACTTTAATCCTATTTTAAAACTCGATAAGAGCTCTATTTCCACAATAATTTGTTTTATATAAATATATCAGTTATTATATAATATACATCCATGAACTCTTTAGTTTGCTGTTGTTTGATGGCAGCCTCTCCAGGCTGTGTCACATCATCTCTAAGCCAGCTGAATGGTGGAAATTTCATGGGGTTGTTCTGGGTTTTGACCCCAGCAAGGTCTACCTTTAAGTTACCATGAAACTGCACTCATGTTTTGCTGCTGTACCTACTTTTCTGGGTCTGAAGGAGATGTCATTTTTGTTTTCTCTCGTTGCCAAAGACTTCCAGTAAGCAGCACTGTTTTTACGGGAACGCTTTATCTTTTCAGGAACAGGTTCTTCCTCAGCTGGCTGAGATACATCTGGAGACTGGAGGGGAAGAAGGTACCAATTATACCAATTCATCATGTTCAGAAGCAAGGCATGCATCCTGCATCTCCTGATACTCTGCTACAATGTTTACTGGGGGAGTATTTTTCTTAATCCCTTCAGAATCTGTTTTTCTTAAAGCTGAATTTTTAAAATCAAAAATTGCAAGGGCCAACCTTTTCAAAGGTAAAAGGCACCTTTCCTCCTTGGGCACTAAAACATTAGCTGCTCTTTATGACTCCCAAGACAGTCACCTTGTACCACTGGTGATCCCATCCTCTTCCAGGTGAGGAATAAACAAGCACCTAAGGTTGTCATCCTCCCGCCTCTGAAAGTCCGGCGCTTCCTGGACATTCAAAACCTTTGTGAAAGGGGGATGCCAACATTTAGGTACTGGAATTTCTTTATTACACCATCCAGGGCAGCTGGAGGACACTTCTAGCCATGCAAATACAACTGCATCTTCTGCCTAAATAGCATCCTGGATCTGACTAACAAGTACCACTGCTGAATCAGGAAGGTCTCATCCACAATAAGAGAACCAGGATGTGGTCATGGAGGCTGATGTCAGCTTGGGATAAGGCAATGCTGAGGTGCTGAAGGCTCACAGAGGGTGCAGGAAAAGCATTCAGAAATAAAACAGGTAAACATCAGTGTGGGACTTGAGAAACAGGACTCAGGTAAATAGTGGAAGAGGAAGGATATGGGACAAGATGGAAAATAGGAAGTTAGCAAGTTTCAATGAATTCAACTAGGAGAATAAAATAACCTTTTTATCAGTTTGAAGGGTATTGTTCTTATTTTGTGAAAAAAAAAAAAAAAAAAAAAAAGGTGCTCCCTTTAAGAAATTATGGTTACCAGTTGTTCAGTGTTTACCACAACAGAGCTGGATGAGCATATACTTCAGGAGGAGGGAAAAAGAAAAGGAAATCTTTTTCTGTGTCCTGTCAGTGATACAGGACATCACTCTTAATGTGTGTCTGGGGAAGACATGAAGTTTGTGTAATTAGCAAGACAAATTTCAACTGATGAACAAGTTCTAATACTGACAAGAACAAGTACTGGCATCTCACTTTAACAAAGCTGCCTGAGTTACAGCATTAGAGAGAAATGGGTGGCAAAGAAAGGAAAGAAAGAAGCTCCCTGCTAACTATTAGCAAATCAGTCCTTTGTTACCATCTCTCATACCTCTTTTTTCACAGGTTTCGGTGGCTCTGCTGGTTTTGGCTTCCCACCTTTTGCTGGCTTTGCTTCTTCCTTTTCTTGTTCTTCTGCCAAAATTTGCAGTTGATTTTCGAGCAGAGCAATTATTGTAGCATCTTCAAATACTTGAGCAAGATCAAGAGCAGTCTTTCCTGTATTTAAAAAAAAAAAATCTGTGTAAAACATGAAAATTAACTTTGGCACTGGATTATTGCCACTGGATAATGACAGTACAATCAACTGAATTTAATATGGCCACTATTTTATTAACCATCCCATATACCAGCAGTGTACCTGACATTGGTGTGAGGACCACCAGTCATCAGCACTGCTCGCAGAAATAAGACCTGGCAGAAATGAGCCTTGAAACCCAATATTGCAGGAATTCTTGGATTACTTGCTTTGTTCTTAGTGTTCTGACATTTGCAGCTTAATACACTGGTCCTGCAGGTTGTCATTTTGATCTCTGAGAGCTGAGAGCATTTAGCACTAGGAGCTACTTGGTCTGCATTCCTAATCCTGTACTGAGCTAGCCCTCTCCTTCTTCCTGTACTTGCTCTGTGGCTGGCAAGGGAAAGCCCCATGATGTAAATGAACAGCTTCAGTGCTTAATGAAGGAAAAAAGTCTGTCCTGGTTCTTATGAAACTCTGGCTGTGAAGTATCTGTGAGACTGGACTGCTGTGTGAATCAGAACTCCACATGATATCAGAAATAAGGAATACACGTCCCTTCTACAAGCAGGGTTTCACTACTAGGCATTTTGGCAAGGAAAGTCTCATGGTGTACCAGTGTTGCCTCCTGTGTTAGAGCAAGAGCTTAAAAGGCAATGCATGTTAACTGTTTAAGTTACTGTGGAGACAGAGGAAATAACACTGAACTAGGGATCTGCTGTGAGGAGGTAACACTTCAGTACCAGTTCAGATTTGGTTTTCTGTTAAGTATTTTTTTCTCAGGTGTTATATTTACATGTAGAGCAGCAAGGAGGTTTTTTAACCAGGGCTGCCTGTGCCTAAAAATAAATCACCTAAATGGATGGCAGACTATTCTCTGGGCCACAGCTGAAATTTAGTTTTCTCTCAAATAAGAATAATAACAACTAGATAGAATGTTTTCGTTAAAGCCACTTATAATTCTCTGTATGTATCTTGCAAGGAGCAACAGTGTCCTGAATTGTGTAATTAAATTACTTCATGTAATTATGTTACTCCATTTTCTAGGTACATAAAGCTGACTTTTTCAATAATGATTCCACACAGGAGAAAACTAACTGAACCTGGTACCTTCATCCCAGTCCTGACAGCAACCCTAGATGCAGAACAGTTCTCAAAGTGTTCCAGGTTTTTTTTTAATAAAGAAACAGCCTATTTTGGAGACATTGCTATTTACCATTGCTGTTTGTAGCTTGGATGTCGGCACCTGCAGTGATTAAATAATAGACCATATCCAGCCTGGAGGCCTCAATGGCTCTCATCAGCGGTGTGGCATCACCTATTGCAGGGGCATTCACTGCTGCTCCAGCCTTCACGAGCACCTCAGCGATATCCAGGTGTCCATTATAGCAAGCATGATGCAGAGGAGTCCACAGGAAATTGTCTGTTGCGTTTACATCAGCCCTGCACAGGAGTAAGAGCAGTTGTGGCAGCTGAAGCTGTCGAGTACCTGCAGTAACAGCCCCAGCTCCAAGTGCAATCAGTGGGAACTCCCTGCTGCAATGGCATATTCAATGTAAATAGCTATTTTCATATTGCTACTGCTACTCTGAAACCATTTGAGTCTCTGAATCTGTCATGGAATAGTAATTGTAAGAATGTGCCTGGGTGCTGCTCATGTCCCCCACTTAAACCATCAGTGTCCTTTACATGGAGCTTTTCATGGGTATAGGAAAAAACCCAGGCATTTGAACACCTTAGTCCTGTAAAAGGCTCCTAGTGTTTGTGCTCCAGCTTCGCTGAGAATGGCAGAAAGCAGATTAAGGAATTCAAAAAGTACACTTCTGGGCCAAGAACAGGTGCTGCAGAATATGTGGCAACATTGCAGAGCTCGCCTGCACAAGAGGAAAGTGTTCACCTTTCCTTCCAGTGTTGCTGCCCTCTGCCTGCTTCATTTCTCTGCATTGGCTTCTCCCTTTGACAAATGAGTTACAAAAGGTCTGCCTTGGAAATCTGAGCATTGAAAAAACTATTCAGCTACTGTGTTGCTGGACTAGGATCTGTGTTTGCTCCCAAATTAAAACTGGGATGTTCTGGAGAAAGCAAGGGCTAGTTCAGGGGAGATTCTAGCAATATGCTGCCTTTGGATGAAGCTGAGAGGAAAAGCGTTATCAGCCCTAGAGGTCCTGAAGGGAGTTAGGGTCGCTGTCCCACTTACTCTATGGACAAAAAGCTGCTGTCTTCCCAAAAGACAAGGAGGAAAGGAGAAAGAAGAAAAATTATGAAGGAAGCTGCTTCCAGGGATAACTATTTGCTCTTCAGGTCAGGTGATTAAGTCTAGGTAAAAGCATAGATTAATCTGTTCTTCTTTCCTTGTTTAAATTTTTAATCTTTTTCAGAATTCTACCTTTGATGAGATCTCAGCACAGTAAATTCCCCTGACCTACCTCTTTTATTGCTGTTATGTTTCAGTCACTAAGCCATTATGGTTTATTCGTATGCGGTTTTCATTTGTGTTTTAATTCTCATTAAAATAAGCTCCTTCAGTAATTTCACTTTCTCTTTCAACCCAACCTCCTTGCCTGCACTCAGACTCTGTCTGCCCCTGAATCCTTTTTCCTAACTTCATTCTAGCAGAAACAAACCAATCAATGGGAACAGGGACAATGCAGCACTAATTTAAAAATTCCTCAGCGTTTTCTGCCCATCAAGCACAGAATTTCCCATCAGACCAAATTTCATTTACTTCTGATTCTTTCTGGAGGAAGATAGAAAGTAGATACCACAAATTTAATTTTAAACCTAATAAATGTTAAACATTTATCTGGTTAAATGTTTTGTTTTCTATTCAATATGTATTTGTGGTTCTGTACTGAAAAGGTTATATTGTAAAAGGTATTTGAATGCCCGTGCCAAACTGCAAGCCCATGAGGCTGAGAGATGCAAACCTAAACGCTACTGATAACTTTTCTCTCCATTTTCGTTTCTGTCAATTGGAAAAATCTCAAAACTGGTACTATTTTTTTAAGCTAAGTTACTATGTTTCTAGGTTTTAATTGTTAAATATGATGTGACCAGTGCTGTCTATTGAGGCTGATAAAAGGAGTAGAGATTAATTTGGTGGATTAATTTGGTAGCTCTTACATCGTTACCTTTGGAAAACCTGACTATACACATGACACAATTTCCCATATGCTCCAGGAATGTCAGTGTAATTACCAGGGTGTGTAAAGATCCATGTGCTGTTAGTCTTTGCAGGAACCAGAGCAATGACTGCAGCCACTTTCCCTGAGATATTAATATTAACATGAATTCTATCTATGGGTAGAGAGGACAAGGTTAACGTAAATACCTTTGAAAAATGTTCATTTAAGCATTTATGTGAAGGATTGTAGGACTGCAGCAGTCTGACAATAAGAGATTATGCTATTACACAAGTATGACTGAATCTTTCTGAAATTGCTTTCATTTTTAAGCTGTCATTGAGATTTTTCACAAGTGTGTCTGCAGGCTACAAAATTGCTGAAGCACTTCTAAAATGAGGAACAGACTAATTAGTAGCAGGGGTTTCTGATGTAAATCCTGCTGCTTCAGCCTGCCTCAGCTGCAGAGGGAAGTGGTAGCTTAAACCAGGCATGTGGAACAGGAAAGTCCAGGATCACCTCGATGGTTTCAGGCAAGTCCTTTGAGTCAGATTTCCCCAAAATCATTCACCAGTTTGAGAGTTTGGTTGTGAGGATTCACTACTTGAAACATGGGTATGAACTCTGCAGCTGACTAAACGTCAACAGTCCAGATGTCAAAAATTTCAGTTCTGGGGAACTTGCCGCTCGGTTGTTTCAATTTCCATGCTACTAAAATGTGAAAAATAATAAACTAATGCCCTGTGGCTCGGGATCTTAGGGTACTAACTTAAATATTAAATGTCACTTAAGCAAAAAACCAAACCATAGCCTTTTGCATCCAGATATTTACTGGATGTTTATGCTTTTGAAATAAATAATAGCAATTATTTATTCCCAAAATAGCAATTAAATTGAAATTATCTTACCCCTTTTCCAGAAGAAACTCCACAAGAACTATGTTGCCACTTGCACATGCGAGCATCAAAGGCGTTTTGTAATATTTATCTTTGATGTCTATTGGCACACCCTCGTCGAACGCTTTCTGCAGAGACACGAAGTCTCCCGCTCTGACGAGGTAGTTGATATCCATGTAGGTTTTCCTTGGCTCGTCTACGTACCAGGCACGGTCATCGAGCACAGGATGGGCAGATTGCTGGTCCCGTTTGAAACGCTGCTCTTCAGGAATGTTTGGAACAGCCTCAACCATGTAGGTAGGGAAGCCATCTTCCCATAGTGGACGTTCACTCTTTGGAATTACACAAATCGGGACAGGGAGGCCTTTTTTGCCTTTTTTTCTTGGTGGTTTCTTCTTCTTCTTCTTCTTTGCTTTGGGCCCAAAGGATGAGAGCAGAAAGGCTTTCTGTAAGTATTTTGAGCCTTTAAAAAAATCGTCAAGGCTGATCCTGTCAGCAGATGTTTCATGCTTTTTAGCAAAAGTTTCTAGTTGTTCCTCGTCCACGGTGCCCCAGTGCTTCCGAATAACTGATACAAAATCATTTCTGGATACCATCCCATCTCCTTCCTCGTCAATCTCAAACTCCTTGCGGATGGCATCCTCGTGCTGCAAGGACCAGTCGTACACCTTCAGGTACCAGGCAAGGGTCTCATCTGGTTTCTTAAAGGCTTTTTCAACTTTGCGCAATACTGCCGCTGCTGCTTTAAAGCCAGCGTTCTTGGCAGCCTCCCTGGGGGTCATATGTGCCAAGTTTGTCCATGTAGGATCACAGCCTAGAAATATGGACACAATTTGGCTGATAGTGCAGTGGAATTCCTAATTATGTAATATAAGAAACTTGTAATCCACAGGCAACTCATTGCCACAGGCCTACAATTTTATACTGTTTCAGCTATAAATGGCAATGGTAGGTGGCACCACATCATTGATCCTAGACTGGAAGGTCAGCCACATGTCCATATTTGCTTCCCAAAGGGAGAAGCATTGGGCAACCCATGCTCTATTTATTCATCCACTCATGAATATGTATAGAAAGACAGAAGTTCAGAGGAGACTTCACATTTTTAAAGTGGTGAGCAAGGTTAAGAAGAAGCAAACTAAGATTAAAATGTTACTTATTTCTATACCTGAACATTACAATTTGGCAATGGACCACTAGTTAAATGTTTGATTTAACAAGAACAGAATATGGGATTTTGCATGGTCCTCTTGGATCAAACCTTGAAGTGCCATGATCATCTGATTAAGTCAGGAAAGGATCACAGCTGCTTCAGGGCATGTTTCAATACCCACAGGCATGAAGTTTTCCTCATGAGTACAGAGATTTTTTTTTTTTAATGATCATCAAATCAAAAATTTATTTATATTGGAAGTTTCAATACAAATACATCTAAAACCAACTAAACCCAGAACCACTTAATACTGTCCAACACTAAGTCATACAAATCCCTGGTGCTTCTGCTGCTTTAAGAATCTCATCCACAATAGATAAGAGCCTCTGTTAGGCCCCTCTGAATGAGAATTTTGCCACAGGGTACCCAAGAGTCAAATCCTTCAGAGATATCCAAATGAAATCTTTCCTTTAGCACAGAAATAGAATATAGATAATAGTTGTAAAGTAACTTAGTTTTCATGTACCTCTTTGTCCTATATACCTGCAGCAATCTGCAAATCCTCCCTCCGCAGCATAATGAAGTGGTGTGTTACCATTCATAGCAATCAGTTTCAAGTCTGCATTATAACCTGAAATAATCGTCAGAATCTAGAAAAACAAACAGAGTCCCACCAAAAATCTTGTCTGTTTCTTAACATGTGAAAATGTGAGATTGATTTACAAATAAATGCAATATCTTACATTCCCATTTTAATAATGAAGTTCTCTGCCATGTCCAGCTGGTCAATGCACATATAACATTAATGTTTTCTATAGTATTATGTTTATTTAGCTGTACAACCTTGTACAGTTGTAGACCCAAGGAAAATCTTCATTCTTGACAGCTCACTGTAAGCCCCTGTGTGGTCTATCTATCACTGCTGGATTCCCTTTGATACTTAAATTTGATTACTGATCATTATGCTTTGATCAGCTGAGATAATGGACTAAAAAAAAACCCAAAAAAACACACTCCAAAAAACCAAAACAAAACCCCACAACAACAAAAAACCACCCAAGTTTGGCTTTGCAGCAATGCTGTAGCACCACAAATGTTAATACCTCAAAAAAGCCTCCTTTGGCTGCGAAATGTGCAGCACTGTGTCTTTCAAAGTCAAACAGGTTCGCGTCAGCTCCCCTCTGAAGCAGATCACGCACCACCTCGACAGCTCCTTCCCTTGCAGCTTCCATCACGGCTGTGCGCCCCGTGGCCTGCAGGGGAGCACGAGAACAGCTCCGAATTTGCTCCGTGTGCTGAGGCTGGAACAGTAGCATCTGACCGTTCCAGGCCGGCATAAAACTGGAAGTCTCCTTTTAGTTATTACTGGGAAAAGGAGACAAGCCTAATAGTTTCAAAGATACTTGCAGGAAAACTTTCAGAATCCAGTCATAGTGCTGCGAAGGTAGAGTAGCCAGATCCCAGCAAGTCAAGTACATTGAAAGCTTGAGTTCCTGAATAATGCCCATGAAAATCAACTCCTTAGTTAAGGAATCCTTTATTCTGTGGGCATGTTCTCATGCATGTTTACAACATTTAGCACAAAATACTACCTCATCTTATGAAAGAAGGAGCATAAGGAGCTATTGCTGGAGGAGTGCTGTGGGGAGGGCAAAGCAACCAGGGAATTTCACTACGGTTCTGTGAGGAAAAGTTCACACTCTAAAACATTAATGTTGTCTTTTTCTAGATAATAATGGATTATCCCTTAAAGGGAAGGCTTGAGCTCCTTGATTTGTCAACAGCACAGAGCTTCAGTCTTTCAGGTATTTGTTAAATTAAGGAAGCAAACAAAGCGATTAAGACATACAAAAGAGAAAAACAATTCTTATACCTCGTTCCTGCCTTGATTGCTCATCAGGTTTTTCCTAATGGACTTACCTTTTAGTGAATATTATTTCAACTCCGAAAATCTAAGGACACATCAAGGCAAATTACAAATCAGCACTGCTCCACTGAAGTACAGTGAACTGCAGCTCCTAAGAGCTGGCCCAGTTACGTTTAAGTTCGGGGAAATATTTGCACTCTAAACCTACAAAAAGCTAAAAGAAGACTTAAATCCCCCTCCTCCAAAAAAAGGGGTGGTACGGAAGAGAGGAAGAGGTATGGCCACAGAGTTAAGCGATTTTCACTGCTTTATTATTTTAATGTGAGGATTTTAGATCATGTACTCTGCTCATCTGGTATTTATTCTATACTCCTGTATCTGTTCTTAGTTACAGAAATGCTCATACCGGGTCTTTTGCATGGGGATCTGCTCCTTTCTCCAAGAAAATCAGGCATATTTCTTTAATCTCATGAGCTTTCTCACAGGCTTGTAGAAGCACAGACCTCCCAGTAGTAGTACAGTTGTTGACATCTGCACCATATTCCAAGGCAATTCGCAGGCAGTGGGAGTGGCGTACTGTGGGTGAAAGGCAGTAAAACAAAATACCTGCAAAGGAAACCAGTGGGGATTAGGGTGCAAAAGAAAATTACTAGAAGGGTTATGAGAGTGTGAGCTTCACAGCAGAACAATCTGCAACAGAGACCCCTTCACTGAGGGTATATCCATGCAAAAAAGGCTTCTACTTCAGAGTCAGTCTTTACTTGGGGAGTAAACCAGAGTTTAGTATGTCACAGGTCATGGGAGGAATGGGATTCTCAATCGTAAGTTACCTCTCTGATCTGTACTGGGAAGACTTATAATTTAAAGGCCTAGACTCTTCAGGGAGAATTATTTTCATTTCCATCAGAGCCAACAGCTTTCCATGTGGCCAACAGCTTCTCTTGGGCTGTAAGGATTTCCCTCAACTGTGGTTTCTCTCCACAGGTGGGACACATCATATGCAGTAAGTGTGTCACACAGTTAAGGGATCACTTTATGGTATTTCTGGTCTGATAAGGTTCCTTCTCACTCACCTTTCCCTTCATTATCCACAGCAGTCATGTCTGCATTAGCTTTTGCTAATAATTCCAAAACCACCTCATGGCCTAGCTCAGCTGCCTTCATGGCTGGAGTGCGTCCCATCTTGTCATGGACATTTGGATGAGCTCCATGTTCCAGCAGGAAGCGGCACATTTCAATGTCATTTTTCATGGAGGCCAAGTGAAAGGCACTATATCCTTCCTTAGGCTCTGTGTGATTAATGAGATCTGGGAATCCTTTCTGGATGAGATTTTCTATTTGCTTCTTGTCTTTCTCATGAACACACTGAAGAAGTTTGTAGATCTGCAATTTTAGAAGTCTTTTATCTACTGGTAACATCCCAGGATAGGGAAGACTGTCTTCTCTCAAAGAAGTATTTTCTGTGTGGGGAGAGAAGAAAATATGTAATCTCAGAGATGAGATTAAATGACATGCCAGTAAAACCAGGAATCAGACCATACTCACAGCATGAAAATACCCACTTTACCTTGACAGAACACTAGGCTTTGAATTAATTTATCTTTTATTATGGGCAGCACATATAGAGACTATATAAACCCAAGCAGCACCTTGCAAGATTTTCCTGTCTAGTCATCCAAATGTTCTGAAGAACACCCAAATGTTCAAGGAGAAAATTAAGTTAAGAAGCTGTAGGGTAACTGCTCTCCATTCAAAGACCTGTTATAATCTACAATTACTTGGAAGCCTAGGGGGAGGCTGTTCATCTGTCATTTTCAGCTGGAAAAAAATCGCAAGACACTGTGTCCTCTGCACTTGCTGAAACACAAAATTGATACTAAAATTGATACTAACATCACCTCATCAGTGCCTGAGCACCTTCCCTTTTTTTTTTTTTTTTTTGGTAGCTGATGCATGAACTTCCTGCCAGCCTATGCACATAAAAGAGTAAGTAGAATATCTCTGCAACAAAAACCTTGGGGAAAAAAAGATGCAGATAGTGGGGCACTGGTCTGGGAAAAGGTTCTTCCAGGTCATGCATCACATGCATCTTGAAAAAAATGCAGTGCAGGACTTTGAACTTGCCTCAATTCTTGCCTCAATTCTGGGTGTTTTTTGGGTTTTTTCTTTTAGGTTTTTTAGCCTCTTTTAGCTAGTCTCAGCACTCGTGGCTGGAGGGTCAAGGAGGGTCAGACATTATAGGGACCATTTCTGAAGCTTGCCTAAGTGAATGGGAAACTTCCTATCAGCTTCAACAAGCCTTGGGTCAGCCCATCCTCCAGAACTCTTACAGGACATGCAACAAAATCAGGTGGAGGAACATCTGTTAGAGAATACTTAGGGTTTGGTTTGTTTGGGTTTATATATTGCAATGTAATCTGTAAATAGGACCACTCAGCATCTCCCTGGCTTCTGCTGGGTGCTTTGTTGATGTCCATGAGAAGGTGAGATTGAAGAGAGAGATGAAGAACAATTCCAACAGACTTTCTGAGGCAAGACCTTCCATTCTGTAAAGGAAGCCTGAGAGAAAACTGCAGGAAAAGCAGAAAAAGAGGACTGAAGGTGAATCATGTTGGGAATGGATAGAGAGGTAATTTTTGTACCACAGGTATAACATCCCATTTGTAGTTTCTGTAGCTATTGCCTTTCATTTCTTCTGCAGTTCCGTGGCCAGCATTGCTTTGGAACAACAGAGATGGGGTCAAGTTTACTGTTGATAGGTTCCTGAGAGTTGTCCCTTTTTTTTCCCTGCCAGACAAGGCCCTCAGCTCCCTCCCTGTGCATACAGCCATGCTGGGAGAATACGCTATTATTAGAAGCTGCTCCCTTGCAGAAGTGTTTGAGTGGGTATTCAAATGCAAAGACTTTCTCCTTGCAGTGAAATCTGGTCTGAATAGGTCAGCTGCTCTCAGATGTTGTCCATTTAAACATCACATTACATAAATTCTTTTCTGTTTAGGTCTTACAAAACCCTCATCCTGATCATATGCAAAGTATGTTCTTACATTGCACAATGAAATAATTAAGCAGCAATAACTTAAATCTGCCACCTGTGGCTTGTTCATTCTCATCCCTCATCCCTTATCATGATGTGCTTCTTGTGGCATGCTGTCCAGGGAAAGGGAATAAATGCAGACATTTTTATCCTGCTGACAGGAGTTACACCTATAGCAACCCTGTCGTCCCAAAGCTTAGAGCTGAGAAATAAGGCTACTTCAGAGTAATCCCCTGCTAGAAGTGAACACTAGAGTCCCCACAGAGCCTGGCTTTTAGATCCTGAAACCTTAGGAAGGAATTTCTGAGCAAATCCTCAATACAGGAAGTTTTTTTTCTGGCTTCTGAGTATAGGGAAAAGTTGTGATGTAAGCTCTGCAGGGGCTGTGAGGAGGAGCAGCAGGAAGGTACTGCAGGAAAGGCTCTTACAGTACTTACACCACTGAAATTCACTGAAAGAAATGTTTTTAAAGCTACTTAGATGGAACTGACAAGCTTAAATGTTCTCCCATGCTCTTGTTCCACTTCCTACCATCCTGCAGCTGTAAGGAACTTTGGTTTACTTCCAAAAACTTTCTTCCCACTGTTATTCATCATTTGCACCTGGATTTTGCACAGCATTTTTTCAGGAACTCATTTAGGAGTAACTTGCATTTTCTCCCCTTCTTTCTCCCCCTGAAGCTGCAAATACTGAAGAAATGACATTCTCTTTGGACACAGGTTAGTAATGCCACAGAACATGAGCAGAACTGCAGTTGGTAAAAACCTGTTAGTAACTAACCTTCGATGAAGGCACAAATGGATATAATATTCAGTGCATATGGATTTGGATTTATTTCATGGATTATCCTGGAGATTCCTTGAGGTACTTGCTCCCTATAACCTCTGCCCCATGCAGGACATGAGATTGATGGCATACCTTACACTTACTGTACACTTTCATTTTTGCTCCCAGTGTAATCCACAATTCAGTACAATCTGAGTCCTGATCAGATTTTTTCTGGTGCTTTTGAGATGCTTACCACAGTATTCTTTTAATATTTCTTGCACAGTAATAAAATTATTTCCATGAACATAAGTGAAATTGTTTTTATCACAACAGTGAAGTTTGTTGTTATCACAATTCAACCACCACCGAGACCTTACCCTGTTTAAAGCCTTTGCTTCAAAGCATTAGGAACCAACAATTTACATTAAAACAACCATAACATTTTAACTGTTACAGTTAATATTTCTTTGCAGCATTTGTTGAAAGTAACTGGATCAAGTTTTATTAGAAGCTTCTAAAGTAGCAGAATCAAAGAAAGACAGGTGGGACAAAAAACTCTACCCAGAGTCATGTAAAGTTATAAGCAAGGGGAAAAGGCTTCTAAAATGAAAATACAACTGCAGCATCTTGACAATTTTTATTAATACTACCAACCCTATGTACTTCATAGATTTTTTTTTTATCACTTCACATGTAACAGATGGTTTAATGGAAAATGAGGGATTGTTAGTGTGGCTTTGAGACAGTCATGCTCTGGGGAGGGCTTCATGAAGCCATGATGACAAATCCCAAGCTTGTAACATTTGCTTAGCAACAATTTTATCTGTTGACAAACATCAAGAGACTCGCTACCGTCATTCTGCCAGCTTGTGTCATTGTTTTGATTGAAAGCATGAACTCATTCCAAATCCAGATTAATCCTTTTCTCGGTACACCTGGTATTAAGAAAATCGTTTTAGTCAGATTCCTGTTTTCCCACAAAGCTTTCCAAGCTGTGATGGAGGTAGATTGATAGAGAGGGAAGTTCTAGCAGCTGGTGAACTCACTCCCTGTCTCCCACTCAAAGCCTGGTGCCTGACTGCTGCTGGAAGCACTCGTGACTCCTTTAAAGTTTGCAACATTTTTAAGTTCAGTACCAACATTTCCAGTTGAAAACATCCCTTTAATTATCACTATTCACAAACCAGTAAACAAAATTTTCATGTGTTTTATCTTTAGTGAAAGAAAATAGCTGAGCACTTTCTAAATTTAATCCCTTTGCATGCTGGGCACAGAGATAAGCATGAGCCCTATATGTCAATATAAAAGGAACCAATATGGTAACAGTGCCATGCTATATTTACAGCTTTATGTGAATAATTGCACTGAATTTTTGGCTGTGACTAATGTTTAATAGGAGTGATGCAGCAAAATCTTCCTAAAACTGAATTCCAGCATCATGAATGGCCTACAATGCTGTGGGTTTTTGGTGTTAATCTCCAGAAATACCTTGCCTTGGGCTGCAGCATAGCTGAGCACAGTGACGGGCACTTAGGTCTGAACTGAGCAGGTTTCAATGTTGTGTGGACATCTCAGCCCAGATCCAGCCCTTTGGGAAACAGGTCCCAGCCTGAGCACTGTAAAGGCAGGCCCAAGGTTATGGCTGGGTTGGATCAAAAGATGTGCATCCTTTTGTCTTCAGCTTGCCTTGCAACTTCCAGTCACCTCAGCGACCATCCCAACTGGGATGTAATCGAGCCCAAATTGCCAGCGGCAGGCAGCCCTCGGGGCCAGCCAGCACCTGGGAATCGGGTTTGTGAGCAACACCTGCGGGGACGGGGGCTCAGGGGAGGTGGCTCCTCAGCCAGGAGCAGAGCTGGACTCCAGGAAAGCCTCTGGAGTTCTGGGGAGTTGGGCATGAGGTGCTGCTGCGCCCAGGAGCAAGGAACAGGGTGAGCGACCACTCCTGCCCAGGGCCCTGGAGAAGCCAGGTAGTAGATAAATACGGCGTTGGTTTATTTTCCGGGGGCTGCGACTCAGAGGAACGGGCAGTCTGTGGAGGAGACTGGCTTTAACGGGAGAGAAACTGCTGGAAGGGGAGGATGCTGGCGAGCTGGTGATGACCCAGTGTTCCCTGCCAAGGACGCGCTGGTCTGACCGTGCTGACACCCGAGCTGAGGTAACTGCCCGCGGCGAGAGGTGAGGGCCGTGAGGGGGGCGATGTGCGCCGTATCTGTGTCCGGCGAGGCTGCGCTCAGCCCTCACAGCCCGTCGGCTCTGCCCCAACCCCTCCGCAGTGCCGGCGAGGCGGCGTCCCGAGCCCCGCCGCCCTCTCGCCACCACGCTCGGCAGCGGGGGCGGCTGCGACCCTCGGCAGCCCCGGGCACTCACCTGAGGAGCAGGGGGACGCTGAGGACCCGGGGCCCGCAGCCGGACCCCCGCCCGCCGCAGCGGCCGCCATGGCCGCCATGGCCATCTCCTTGGCAACGGCGTCTGGCGGGCGTGAGGCGGCACGGCTTCCCCCAGCCGGCGGGGCCCCTCCGTGGTGCCCCCGGATCCCCCCAGCCGGCGGGGCCCCTCCGTGGTGCCCCCGGATCCCCCCAGCCGGCGGGGCCCCTCCGTGGTGCCCCCGGATCCCCCCAGCCGGCGGGGCCCCTCAGCTCGGTACAGACCAGCGCCTCGCCGCCCTCCGAGGCACCGGGGGTGAGGCGGGCACACGGGAAGGACTGGGGTGTCGTGGGTTTGTCGTTTTCTTGTTGCTGACTTACTCGCCAAGCCTCCTTTTCCTCCCCCATGGGAAGCAACGCTGTACGGTTGTTTCACCTCCAGACCTTACTGGAGTCGCCACAAAAATGGAGTGGCAAGGTCTGTATATCACCCAACTGCACAGCTCTCCCCACAGGGTTTGTGTAGCACAGTAATGTAAATGAGCTTGGATGGGAATGTGATCCTTCACAGTCCAGACTGGACAGAGAAACCTGTTTATTAACAGGAGAAAAACGCCAATGAATGGGGAAAAACACTCAAAACTTGTCAAGTGAAGCCTAAGTCATTCTAAAACGTAACAGCACTAATCCTGGGACTGCCCAAGCTCTCTGTGTCTCCTTTCTGCCCATTTCCTTTAGTGCCAAATTTCCAAATACCACAACCCAGCCCTCAGTGCTCCTGTGAGGCTCAGTAGTCATGTATGGGATAACTGCACCCACACTGTCTGTCTTGCTCCTGCCCAAGCCTGGCTGTTGAATTATTTGCAAATCACCTCAACAATTAGGAAATTCAAAAAAATTGGGTTTTGATGTAAAATCTCTTCTGCCAGGGAAGTGGTGACGCAGCTGGATGCATGTCCAACAGCATGGAAAGGCGTTTGATGAAAGCCATGGGACTGTGTGGTGAGTCACAACAAGAGAAAACATTGTTTTAGCATAAAGTTTCATCATTTACCCTGCAAGGAGTACCATTTGTACAGCAGCTATTTTGTGTTAGCACTCTGTGGTGCAAATTGGCTGGATTGGTAGTGATGCACTGTAGTGCCTTGGTGGATTGCTTTCCTCTTCGGAAAACATAGCATCCAGAGCCTTCTCTTTCTCCTTGGTTGCACTAAATGGTTGATGAAGACGTGGCACAGTAGAAAATGTTTCCCCACCTGTTCTGTGTAAGATTTTTGCTTTTGCTGTTGCCACAAATAAGGAGTCACATGTCTTGGTCAAAGGCCTGGGGTAAATTCTCCTTTTTCACTTTATTGAGCAGCACACATTAAATTCCCATTAGAAAAGCCAGCACATGTAATTTGAAATTTAGTCCAATATGAAAATAACTGAAGATCCTGCCTGAAGCACCTGTAGGCCTTGTCTCTGGAAATTGTGGAAACACTGGAACCAGACTACAACCAGTCTGGGCACTTGGTATTTTACCCCAAATGTGAATGTGCATGAAAGTGCATGTGTACATATTTAATTTTTATACTTGATTTATTTTCTCATGGTGAACAGATTTCCATGAGGTTTTTAAGAGTGATAATGAGGATTCATGATGCAAGAAGCAAAACATCCTTTTTCAGCAGCTGAACATCATATTGGATTGTTCCAAGCAATGTGGCTTCAAGAGCAGAGGTGCTGCTCTGGTATTAGGGTACTGCAACATCTCCAAAATAAGTAGGATTAAAATCCTCTTAGAGAAATTCAGAGTATTCCCTGCCTATAGAGATAAATAAAGCTCACCAGAGAAAATTATTCCAAGGTCTGAAGCCTCAAGCTGCTGGGCGCTTTTTGGCTGACAGCTCAGTTTTGGAGGAGTGCCAAGCTACTGCAGGAGTGCAAGTGGGATGGCGCTGGTAAAAATGTAACTGACTGCACTAAGGAAGGAAAGGTGTAAACTGCCCGGAGCTTTGAACATACCCTGCAGCTGACAGCTCCCAGAGGCAAACCTGGGAGACACGGCACAGCACAAATGTGGGCACACTGTCCACGTGCTCTGATACAGCCCCAGGTGTGTCACTGCCGGAGTCCTCGCCTGAGGGCAGTGCTGCCCAGAGCTCTGATGTGCTGGGAGCTAGGGCAGCCTTGCGGCTGCTCTGTCCTGGATGCTGTAAGCATGCCCCCTCCCTTCCCACATGGGACATCTGTCACAGCCAGGAAGGAGCTTGTGGGACCATCCGAGAGGTGTTCCACTGGCTTCGTAGTTCCCTGGATGAATGCAATCTGTGGAGCCCACAGCAGATAGGTTTTGCCCGCTGTGTGGCAAATAATGAGAGTCTGATAATGAGATCACCACTAGTAAATCATTTCCAAATCAAGATTATTCCAAAGAACTTTTTTTTTTTTTTTACTGAGGAGCATATATGTTTTCCTCATGTTTTATACACTCCTAAGCATTAACCTCAACTGTTCCTGCAACACAAGTTCTCCACCATGATATGTAATTCCCCCATTACTGACATGCTCGCTGTGCAGCTCCAAAATCATTTAATTACACATGAAAACGTTTCACTGCTGAACGGGTGCTTCCAAATATTCAAAATACAAAGGCTGTGAAGTTGTTTTTTTTTTTGTGCTAGCAGAAGATGCCAGGCTGAGAGCACTACACAGTCTCTCCTGGAACAAGTGGAACAATCCAGCCACCATCCTCTGTTCCACTTGCTGTCCCTGTATTGAGCTGGGTTTTTTCTGTAGATGGCAAAGCACAAGGATGCTACAACTGTCCCACAGCTGACCTCTGGAGGGAGGCTGTGCACCACAAGGGCACCAAGGCTGGATGGCACTGGAGTTCTGCTGTTACCACTGGGAGCTGGGCTGGTGACAGCCTGACTTCAGCTGCAAGGTGGGCTTGAGGATTGCCTGGTTTTTACTTAAGCCTTTTATTGTGGAAGTAATTATCACTGTTATTCATCTCTCAGGATTCTGATGCTACTGCAAAAAAAATCTGCTGTGTGGTGCATTCCACCCAAAATCTCCTTGTTCAGATTTGCCAGCTTGGGAGAATGACACAAATTTACACATTTGGCTAATTCTGAAAGGTCATCTGGGGAGCTGTTGTGGGGGCATTGCTCCAACTGTGCCCTCTCAAGTGAGGGAAATAGTCTCCTCCTTGAGACAATCTTTATTTCATGCAGCAGCACAGCCACCTCAGAACTGTGCTGGCAGGTACCACCCAGCTACTCCTCCTGTATTTCCTGGGATCTGCTCTCTTTCTGGTTTTGATGCCACTGGATGAAGCTGTTGGTATCACTCAGATCAATGTACAACTAACTAAACTGGTTTAGCTTTTTTTACCCTTCTTTATACTCTAATTGCCTAATGTCAAAACCAACATTCATCCTTTCTACCAATTAATATGCATTCTTAGGAATAGGCCTTTTCATCAAGGAGAAAATCCATGAAATTAATTAAGTCCCTGATACTCTATCCTTGGAGAAGAGACTTGGGAGGAAAGCTGCATTTCTTTTGGGGTGGTTGTTTTCAGGGGAAAAAAAAAATCCCAAATTGTCAGCAGGGCTTATAAAGACAAATAGTGATAAATGCTGAAGTCTTTTGCCAAGAAGTTCTCTGTTGAATGCAACTGAGATGAATGCTGTATAGAAAAACAGTCCCAGGAAAGGGTCTGCAGCAAGTTAGCTGGGTTTTGGGAGAGGGGCATTTCAGATATGAGTAATGTAAATAGAGGTTTGGGTGGGGGTTTTTTGGGTGGGGGTTGTTTGGTTTTTATCTTTGTCACCTAAATTTTTCCTAAAACACTGTTTCTTTTTTTGGATGTTGTAAATACAGGCTTCTTGTATGCCCCTGCACTTCAACCTGACTTGAGGTAAAGGGGATTTCAGGTTACTGAGGAAGAGGGAGGCACTCCTCAGTCAGGGATGTGACAAAGCAAAAAGGGATGGTGGGGCAGTCCAGCAACTGTGCCCTCCCAGCATGTGCCTCCCAGGTACCATATGGGGCAGGATGAGAGCTGGGATCCCTAGAGTCAGGGGAGCTTTCCAGTGCCACAGAGCAGGGCAGGAGTTCAGCTGAAGAGCTGACAGCTCTGGGGGTCCTCAGTTTGTCACTCACTTGGTTAGCAAGGCTTGTTCACTAAAACCTTCTGTTTTGATCCCGCAACTTCTGTACCCTACAGAACTTGTGGAGGAGGGAATGCTGCACCCCTTCCATCACCATTTCCTGTGAGGGTCTCTTTTCTACTAAGCCCAGGGATTCTGAAATCATTCCTGCTACTTATTTTTATGTTTACTTGTCTAACACTGTGCCTTAGAACACGTATAACTCAGTGGGAGGATTCCAGATGACTTCAGTGGGATGTTCTGTTAATAACAAACTCTGATTCTCTGGATTAGTTCTTTATCTGCAGATCATAATATTAAAAAGCTGAGGGGAAGGAATAAAGATTATAGTTTTGTAGCTGGTTTTCATTTAGCTTTCAGGCCAATGGTTAGACAGCAATAAAAATACAAACTGCCTTCATTTGTCCCATCAGTTCTAACTCTGTCATTGTATCCTGTTTAAAATCCTATGCACTGCAAGTTCTCAGTTTTCAAGGTGAAGGAATAAATGTTCTGGAGTCTTTCTCATCTGATGTTACATGAGGCTGTTGAAATATTGATCTCATGCTTCATCCTGTACATGGCAAATAAAGGAGGAATTTCCAGTTGGAAGTTATTTCATGTCTGTGAGGCAGGTCTGGTGGTGCTGGCTCTCAGCAACTTAGTGCAGTAGCTTTTAGAAATGCAAATAGAAGGGAGACAGTGTAATGGAAAGTGACATTGGTTTGGGGGCAGAGATCAGCACATGTACCCTGGGCCTGATGGAGAAACATCTGGGTTTCAAAGCTGCTTGTGGAGTCCAGTGCTCCTTACTGTGAGGAAGGGTAATCTGCACAAAGAACAGCTAAGAGCATGAAAGCAACGCTTCCAAACAATGCAGGGCTGCTGAAAGCCCTGAGGTCAAGCAGGGGGAATTCCTATACAAGAAATTGATTGGTTCAGTTGGAATAAGCCTCATTCCTGTTCCCTTGCTTGGCCTTGCTCAGTTGTGGTTAAATGAGGAGAGGGATGATAATCATCTGATTATCCTGCTATTGACAGTCTGTGTAACAGTGGGGAGCCCAGGCTTGTCCTCTTGCCAATGCCAGCTCCAGGGATGGGTTCAGCATTTGGAAAGAGAAATAACATGTTCCACGATCTCCAACAGGTGCAGTGGCTGTTCCACTGCGGAGTGTACCAGGAGAGAAGCTGGAATTGTCACTCTGTTGGCTCATCTCGCCTATGTTCCTGACTCACACTGCCCAAATTACCCACCAGGAGAGAGCATAAATTTTCTCAGTAATTAATTAAATATGTTAGGAAAGACCTCCCAGGTACAGGATGCAATGTCTGCTTCAGATGAGGAAGTTAACTATGTCAACTTGCAGCAGAGTCTTTGGTTTGATATGGGAGACCTGGCATGGGGGAGGCTATCATGCTCAGTGCTGCTGCCCTGCATCTATCAGTGCCACCACAGTTGCTCCCAGCTCTTCTGGGATCTTTTCGCCCCAGATTTCTTGGATTTTGTGCAATACCACAACCAAGTCAAATTTAAAATTGTATATGTGTGAACCAGCAATCTTTTCGACAACAATTAGTAGGAAAGTGTTAATGAAGCTACCGTGATCAATTACTCTCATAGATAAATGTTACTAATATTTCCCTGTTCATGTTAGTAGGTATTCTTTTCTTCAGACCTTATTCCTTACAATACTAGCAAAACCTGAATATGTTTTTTCTGAGCTCTGAGTATACTGGTATTTGTCTCCTTGGTGTTTAGCTCTCTTGCAACACTTTAGGTCAACACATTGATTAATCCAGACATTAGATAAAAGATAGAGTTTATTTAGGATTAAATACTCATTTATAAATGGAATATGTAACTTATTTTCCAAAGTCTGTGATATATGGGCTTTGTTTCAGATTGATCCAGAACACCTTAAAAAGGACTGAACTGTAGTTGGCCAAGACAATGTTTCCATATTACAACTTTATTATTCATAGAATCGTAGAATGGTTTGCGTTGGAAATTACCTTAAAGATCATCAAATTCCAGCCTCGCCTTTTGTGGGCAGTGATGCCTTTCACTAAACCAGGTTGCTCAGAGCTTCAAGACTTCCTAACTTGCTACAGCCATTTAACTCCATTCAAAGTATTTCAAGGTCTAATGCTCATTTCTATGACTTTTCCATTAACCTCTTCCTAGCACCCCTAAATAAATGGCTACTCCAGTTTCTACAAAAAGGTCTTTTCATCTCTGTTGTAATGACTTCAGGTGTACAGCTGCCCTGTAGGACGCGCTCAATTTTGTCTGCATCATGTCTGTAACACAATAACCTGCTATTGCTTTAGAAAAAGACATATTAAATTTTCTAGGTAGTAACTAAAGTGGCTTAAGTGGATGGGGTTTTTCCACAGGGGAGAGATAAAGTTACTTAAATGATTTAATTTTACACACAGGGTCCTGTATGTTTTTCCCTAGCAATCAGTGACAGTTCTGACTAGGGAGGCTCTCCAAAGTTTGTATTGGTTAATTGGTGTCACTGTAGTGACACAGGGGGGCATTAAATTCAGCTCTGACTTTCACATTTCATAAACTGCCTCACATGAGTCAGTGAATAGCACCAATGTAGGCTATGCAAGTTTTACTTTGCTCAGAGCATAAGACAGAACAGAATCCATCACAACAGTTGGGAATAAGGCGCACACAAACACCAGTGCCTTTTCCTTCAGCTTTGCCACCATGTAACGTGCCTTGGGTGCAGGAGATGTTAGAGCATCCACCATAGCATCTACAACCTCATTGCCATTAGTGCTTCCCTCACTGAGGATTCTGTTGAAAAAGTTTGCCCGCTCTTCAACATACTCCTTGTTGTAAACAGCCTTTTCCTCCTCACTGAGTTCACTCCAGATCTGTTCGGCACTGACTGGTGGCTGAATTTTTGTAGAAGGTGCATAATTTCCTGGCTGGATAATACAGACCTGAAAGCAAGATGTAAAATTTATCAAGGTGCAATCAGTCACTGTGAATTCAGTTAAATACTATAGGCAGTAACACAGATCAAAAGCTCCCTGCCAACAGGTTTCTTCCAGAAAATGCTGCTTTGTTGAAATTTTAACCCTGGAAACTTGACTGAAATCAAATATAATCCTGTGAAATATTTAAGATTGCAGAGGTGCTTTATTCTGACTTCCTCATTTCACTCTGATGTTAATGTTCTTGTTTTGACTACTCAGCACACCCTCACAGAATGCAATAGAGCATCTTTGATTTCTGTAGAATGCTTAATGGTATAAATTTTTGACAAGACTGAGACAAAGCATTGGAGTATGACTTTGATGTCTCCAAAGTGGAATACTTTGGATTTTTTACTCAGTGGAGAATCCTGCAATGGATAATTTTTGACCCAATTTGGGACAAAAGGATATATCAAAGAAAATTAGCAGGTCCTGGGGAAAGAAGTGCTGTTTTCCCCAAGTATGTGTAATTAAAAGTAAAGTAGGTCTTGTCAGTGAAGAACAGTGGGACCAAAGGTCCTGCTCTGCCTCTCACTTAAGCCATTAGCAAATTTCTGTAGATTTGTGCACATAGATTTAAGTGGAAAGCACACAAGTCCTTCGCTGCTCCACGTTTTCTTTGTGTGTTGCTGCTGTTCTGCTCCCTTCCGAGTCTTCCAGGGAATTTTGGAGCAGGCTGAGCACTCACAGCACACGTGCTGTTCATCAGTTAGCAGCAGCCTTGTTGAAACTATTTGTAGATATGCAACATTAAAAGCTCCATGGCATTTAACTGACCTCATTTCTAGAGACTGCCACACAAGGTGAGGAAAACCCGTGCTGAGCTGTGTCAGAGACTTGGGGATCTGACAGGCGTTCTCTGGGAAGTCTGTGGTGCTATGAAACCCTGATGTCTCCACTCTGCCACCCAGCAGAGGCTCCCACCTGTGTCAGTGCCTGCCTGTTGGCCTGCATGATGATGGATTCGCTGCTCTCAGGAGGACTGGGGTGTAGGTCCTGTTCTTGGGGAGAAGGAAGGGATGCAGACAAACTCCAGCAGAGGGATGGTGTGCACAGCTGGGACAGCTTGTGCTGCCTCAGGTAGGTTTGTCACACAGCAACCTCGGGAACCCTCCTTCCTGCTGCTATTTAGAAACATGTTTGGTGTCAGCCACACTAATGCCAATAGTAAACGTCCCACGTTTATTGTTAACAAAGGGGTTTTGAAAGCTTCCTTTTTTGGAGGTGGCTTGGAGAGAAGGAGAGATGGTTTGGGTTTTTTTCCTTTCTCACATTTTCTGTAGCCTTTCTACTCTAAGACAAACATTTTGTTTTCTGTAGAATGTCAGCTTGCCTGGCCAGAGTTCAGTGGGACAGAGCCATAGCTCCATCTGTTCCTTGCCACCTCTGTGCAGCTTTCTTCTGAAAGGACAGAGAGGACAACAGAGCAATGGAAGGGAGCACAGGAAAAAGGGACTGTGTATTTTGTAGGCTCTCACAAAGTCAGTTCTCAGGCACATGCCAGCCAGCATCTTGCACACAATGAGAGACAGAAAAATACCTCTCAAAGATACTCCAGAAATGTTTGTCAACCTGGCTCACTCAGTTGTGTGCTGGGACTATTGCAGAGGTGCAGCAGTAAAAATACCAAAACAACCAGAGTAGCTAACCTGTTAAACTAAGCCCTTCCATGCATTTGAGATTATCCTCAGCTAATCAGCTGAAATTCTCATTGTGCTGTGTGGTATTAGGATGTGTAAATTCACTTGCATTTTATAGCCCGTCATATTTATCCGACAGGGGTCTTTAACAGATGCATAGCTGTAATATTTTCCAACACAAAGCTTATGAACAATGCTGTAAATAAACAGTGCCCCGATGCAAACCTGCCAGGGAAGACTTTTAGCATTTGAGAAGAATGTTTCAGCAGTAGAGTGACTCCAAGGAAAATGCCTAGTGAAGCTACTTAGTGATCTAAGCTTCAGGTTTGACTATTAGAGTTGCTTAGACAGGGCACTAAGAGCACTCTTAGAGCCTCTTAGGTTAAGAGAATAAAAACATAACTACTCTGCACAAGTTACGTCTCTTGCAGCGTAGCTGCTCTCACAAAAAGCAAGGAGCTTTTAAGCACTGGTGGTGTAAGAGGAGAGAAAGAACCCCTCAGGCAGGTGACAAGCCTCCTTCTGGCTGCACAGCCCTCGGCGTCTGGGCTCTTTGCAGCCACCCCAGGGAACGCTTGGGTTCCTCACTGCTGTTGGGAGCTCTGTGTGGAGCATGGCATTGCTCAGGCAGGCCTGTGTCAGGAAGCTGCTCCACTGCAGAGGACGTGGAGAAAGGGTGGAAGTTTCAGTGCTGACACACAGACCTGTTACCCACCAGCTTCTCGGAACCACAAACGTCACCCAGGACTGCTGTTCCCAGTGTTTTCCAGCTGACTGATTAGCCACAGAGAAACCACCTCTTTCCAAAGGGAAGCTGCACCCATGGTTGCAATTCTGATCTTTTATCTTTGTCACTTTGTTTCACATAACTCATTACATCACTTACCTGGTTTCCAGGTTCTTGCTACATCACTTACCTGGACACCAAACTTCTTCATTTCCAGTCTTAAAGCATCACAAAATTTTTCAATAGCTGCCTTGGTCATAGAATAAATGCCATTTCCCAGAGTAAAATAGGCAATAATGCTGGACATGAAAACAATACGTCCTGGAAAGAAAACAGTGCAAATAACATAACTTCATTCCCAGTCTTTAACATGGAATTGATTCATCTCAATCTTCTGAGCTGCTAATAATGTGGTGTTTAGCAGGAGGCTGTTCTACTGCACACTGTGCCAAAACTGGGCAGTGTCAGTGTGCAGTCCCAGCACAGAAGGGCACTCAGCTCTGTTAAGTGGAAAACTTCACACAAAAATCTTCCACCTAGTGACAGATGCTGGACTAGACAAAGTGTAACACATTCCCAGTGTCCTGCTTATTCCTTCTGAGCCTGAGATAGGATGAAAAAGATGGAAACAAAGCAGTGCCCTAAAGACTGAAAAATAGTAGCAAGAGACTGTGCTAGTAAGAGGAGAAGGACCACAGAGGAAAGGGGAGATGATTTTCCTTGAGGTGGATATATGTTACTAATACCATTTTTTTCTGTGCTAATGATGTCTCTGCACTGAGACCTGGCTTTATAACTGTGCATGTAAAGTCCAAGCCAGACTCTACAGTGATAAACTTCACCAAGGAAATGTGACTCTACAAAATGTGTGCATGTTTACACTACCTTAGAATGATTTCCCTGATCTGTGCTGCTTGTTCCTCCTTTCTAACTCCTGCTGAGCGCAGGCATACCTTAAATAGCAAAGATTCCTCATTTGAGGCACAGGGCTGTGGTGCATTTTCATTGTTTCCTTGTAAACTTCTGTCACATAGTCCTACCATGGGGTAAGGAATGTGTGAGTGTGGATATACAAATACCAGAGGTGAGGGAGAAGATGGCCTTGTCCCTCACAACACAGAGAACACAGCTGCACTCCTGTTGCTGCCACAGGTGCAGATAACATCTGGGCCCCAGATCTCACCAAATGGAATAGGGTTGGGGGATATCAAAAGGTATCACGGGAATGCAGTGAAATCTGTCATTCTGAATTAGGTTCCCTGCCTTCCTACACAGCATCCCAAATAAATCTTGTATACAGTAAGAGAAAAATAACTACCACCTTGCTGATCAAGATGCTCTATCAGCTGGCCTGGCCAGCTGGAAAAGATATGGGGAAATGTTGCTCCTCTCAGGGTAGGATGTTTAACTTCTAGGCTGGAGGGCATTACCTCCCTTTACAAGTATTAATAATTGTATTAATAATTTTGAAGTGTTTCTTGGAATATGTGCACATCCATGGCAGTATGCCATGGGTAGGGTGACCTCTGCCTCCTTTGCCCAGTAGCTGAGCGGTGTGGGGCACACACCCAGGATGTGGGACACCTCACTTAGCTTCTCTCTGTGTCTAAGGGAATTGAAACCCAGCTTCCCCAAGAGAATGCTCTAATGCCTGTAATTCAAGCTTTTCATTTGGAGAGGTCACTTGCTGCCCCCAAACACATAAGCTTTAGCTATCCTGATAGCTTTAGCTATCTCCCTGTTCCTGCAAGGAGACAGGAAATCTAGGATTCTTCCTAGAAGTGCCTTGGCCTCCTCTCCTACATAGATGGTACTTGAAAATGGAGCGCAGGAGTTAGTCAAGGAAACATTGACAGCCCTGAGTGAGACACGAAATGTTCCTTTGAGCTAAGGTGCGTGTGCAGCCATCCAGACCCAAACCTTCGAAAGGTCCATGCATGTGCTTAATATCACACGCACAATTAGTCCCTTTTGCTTCAAAGTAACCCTGTGCAATTCGTGGAGTCAGAGAAATGCCTCTGGTGGATCAGCATCACAGAGTTTCAGCAGTAAGTAGGGCATCACAGGGAGAAGAGATGTCTCCCTGTGTAATGGCCACATAACACACTCACTGGATGCATACAATAGCACATTCTTCTGCAAAAACACATCCACCTTGCAGTATTTAAAGGTTTCTTTTTTCTTGTGTCAGAATATCATCAACGAAAGGTAGCCAAGCAGAAAGAAGCAGAACAGCCAAAAAAAAGGGACACTTTTATCTTACCAAGGGTTTGTGTAGCAGTGACACCTGGGCCTTCCAGATGAAACCTACCCCTTCCTGTGGCTTGATGCTGCACACAGAGCACAAATCCTCATCCTAAAGAGCCTACAGGCAGAACAAACAAGGAAAAGGGTATCTTCTTCCCCACATAGAGATGGAGACAGGTAGGGAACAAACTGCAAAGCACCCAAGACATGCTGCCATGCTGCAGAGAGCTATTAAACCATTCCTTCTCAGAAGGAAGGATAAAGCCCAGGCACAGGGAGGTCCATGCAAATGCATTTATCCCTTTGGATACCCATGCACCACTACATACTTGAAGTTTCCTGCCCAAGGTCACAGAGGCTCCATACAGCTGGAACTGGATAGCTGGATGTCTCTAGTGTTCACCTCTGTAGGGTCATTCTTTCTCTCCTAATTGCCAAACAGTAGAATTGTAGAGCCTATATAATAAAATTAGGCTATTTACTGGATCTTTGTGTTTTCTGATTGTCATTGCTTTAAAAGGCTTGCCTGTGCTTAATAATCTACTGCAAACATTTTTCCTTTTTTTTGAATCAAACACTGGGAGAAATCCTTATTTATAAATACTTTTTTCTATGTACTGCAAAGACACAATCTTTAAGGATATTTCTTCTCCTTATGACTTCACCCTCTTTTCAGGATCAAGTTGCTCTTTCAGGCCACACAGAAGGAGGCTGTCATTTCAGTTCAATGAGAGACAATTAAAGCCTCTTTTATAGATGCTACATTACCCTGATTATAGTAAGCTAATTATTCTACAACTCTAAATAACAGTGGATTAGCATTACCCTTGTATTTCCTTAGAAGGGGAAGAAATGCCAGGGTTGTCCTGATGCTCCCAAGGAGATTCACATCTGCAAATTTTTCATATGTCTCCATAGGCAGCCACCCTGTCTCACCAAATGTTGATATTCCTGCATTGTTGACAAGCCCCCAGAAACCTATGGAAGAGAAATGACTCAGCAAGCATCTTTAACTGCAAAACAACCACTGTTAGATAACAAAGCAACACCATGATTCGGGCCCTGGAAGAAACTGTATAGTTGTGTTACATTTCTGTCTTTTCTACTTAAAAGTGCAGGCATGTTTTGTTTAATTAAGGAATGCCATTGTGGCCATAATCTGGACTAAATGGAATCCTAGAATGGTTTGGGTTGGTAAAGCCCTTAAAGACCATCCAGTTCTATCCTGCCCCCGCCCCCCCCTTGGGGAGGACACCTTTCCTGTAAGTCTCAGTGCTATTTAATAATCGCTCACTCTATACTTGTCATAAGTTATTTATGAATAACATGATCTGGGAGACTACATCTTACTGCCAGTGTGGTGCACCATGATATTTTAATTACTTTAATCCCACTGTGTGCTATGACCAGCTTTGTGAAAATTATATTAAGCAGTCTAAAGGCTAAGGGGTACTATTTTCAAGGTGCCTGACTAATTTAAGAGCCTAAGTCTTGCATCCTTTTCCAAGATTTGAGCTCTGATTCATTCTGAAATCAGCCAGAATCAGATACATGGGTGCAACATTGGGTAAAGCAATCAAGCTAGGTAAGTGGCTACAGTATTTTATAAATTTTATACTTTTGAACAACTTTATTCCCCATGTAATGACAGATTTTGGTGCTAAAGAGCCTACCCCCTGACACACAGCAAGATTTCAGGGTTTGCAAGCAGAAATGTATTGGCAGCAAAGCTTGTTCTGTCAGAGCTCTGTAACAGGAAGCTGAAGCCCTTTAGCCCAAAGCCACAGCAGGTCTCATGTGAGCCCTGTGCAGTGCTAACAGCCTCAGCTGTGGGAATGCTGTGTTGGAGTGAGGAGCGCTCGCAGGCTGGAGCTGACACGCCGCCTAAATGCTGATTAAGCCGTGCTGACTTGTTCCTGCCTGCACAGCATGTGACTGTGGCTGTACAGCAAAGCAGGGAGTGACACAGTGCTTTTGAAAACATTCCTGTTTCTGTCCTCCACTCCTGACTGACAGCATTTCTAGGGGGACCAGCAGCGTAACTAAGGAGTACCAGGGCAGCCTGACTGGCACTGAAACAGCTGAATTTGCAGCTTAGTTCTGCCAGCCTTGACAATTTTGCTTGTGCATTTCTTTTAAAGAATCCTTGTAGGTGTCCAAGGCAAATTTTGTCACGCCTTCTACAGGACCTCCAAGCCTGGGTTTCTGGGCAGAGCAGGTTTCAGTGCCACTCTTCGTCCCTCTGGACACAAGAGTTTGGGGCAGGGGTGATGCTGATCCAGCTGTAGCCTCCTGTACCTGTGGCAGCAGAGTTATTCTCAGGGGACATTTGACCACCCAAGTGAAGGCACAGTGGAAACCTTTGGGCTGAACCCTTTTCTCTGATCTTCTCTGACAAAACTCCTGCAATAATTTCATGGTATCTTGGTCCTTCCAGAGCCCTGCCCAGAACTGCCAATATTAGATTTCATTCAAAACAATAGTTAAATAGATGAAACAGAATATTTTTGGAATTAGTTTGTAAAGCAGGCCTCTGTGAGCTTTTCTAACATATATACACTACTTGTATTACCTAATGAAATTGGTCTTTCAACAGAGAAAGAAACTGATTTCTTTTAATGAACGTCTCATTTGCAGGGCAAACCGCTCAAAATCAGGAATTTACCACCCAGAACTTGGATAACTCTATCCTCCAAAGAGAATCAATCACTATTCAGCAGCCTGTCACATAGCAATCCTTGACACTGGACCTCTCTTACAACTTTGGTTGCAAACAGACTGCTGCCCTAGTAATGCAGCAGTTTCCTCTGGACTCACTTCTTTTCCATGGCCCCAAATGTCAGCAGACAGAGGAGAGGAAATAGACTTAAAAATTGGCCATTGAATTGGGCATCCTAGACTTCCTTCTTCGCCCTGCCACTGCCCTATTATTTTGTGTCTTTCCATCATTCTCTGGCTTTATTTCTCCATCTTAAAATGGAACCCAGCCCCATGGGACTTACCTCCCCATAAAATGCTTCCAGATCAATGGCTTAGAGAGCCTCTGTAGAAGCTAATTATCAATATTTTTGTACTTGCATGTGATGTGATCTGCAGGTGGGCTGAATGGCTGCACACCCCGTCTGTTTCTGCTCAAGGCTGGAGGTTTCTGTACTCTGTTAATTTTACATAGCCTAGCTAACACAACCCAAACTAAAGCCTGGCATCACTGCAAAAGCTGTTTCCTGATCTTTTCAGCTTCATCTTTTCTCATTAAAAAAAAGTAATTTTGCTTCTGCTACTGCACCCTGTGCAGCACAGCAAGAACACTTGCTCCACACACCTCTGATTCCATCAGGCCTTCAGAAATACAGCCATTAATCTTTAGACAATTGATTTTCTTCCTCTTTCTCTAAACTGTGAAACACAAAATTTAGCCATTTGCCTCATGTGCTTCAAAGCCTCCAGGTGGCTGCTGGTGAGGCCAGCCTGTGTGTATCAACAGAGCTCACAGAATAATGGCTCCTTCCTTCTGTGCAGTGTCCAAATCAAAAGCCAAGAGGAGAATAATTGGCCTGAGTCAAACTGAAACAGACTTTTTAAAGAGAAGATTAAGTTAAACATAAAAACACTTTGCACCCGGTCAGCTCAAAACACTTTATTTGCCCTCAAGCAAAACATACTGTTTCTTAGAACATTTTGGCATTCTCAAATGGGAAATGTTCTGATATTTTCCAGAATGTTTCCTGACACTTTGTTTAGTTGAATCAATTCACAAAATTCTACCCCAATAACAAACAGTTCATTATTCCCTTATGCTACTTTCTCAGAATATTTCCTGCCTTCTGAGAAACAACTTGCCCAGCTCTGTATTCAGGGTACTTGAATCTGCTTTGGTCTTTTTTCCTGAAATGTTTGTGGTAAAAAAAATGCCATCAATGTGCAGATAAAACATATTATAATTTTGCTTAGATAAATGCAGCTCAGTTAAACTAAGAAATACAGATGGAAATCCTGAACAACAAGGCACAAGAATTGAACAGCTGAAGGAGAGTGATGCTGCATTTCCTCAGTGTCCATGCAGAGACACATTTGGAAAAAGCAGCTGATGTTTGGTGTGTCAGACTGTCAAAACAGAACTCAGTCCAAACACAGTTTATAAAGAGAGGTGTTAGACTATGCTACAGCAGGCAGGGAAAAAATAAACTGGAAAGCAGGACTGGATGTCACAGAGATTTTCACTGATCTGTGTTGGGAAAATGGATCCTGACGACAAAGATTAAAAGATACAGCCATGAATCTAAGAATCACTTTAGGAAACCTAACTTAAGATTAGTGAGGCTTTCTGGAGAACTGTAGCTCTCACATAAGCTCCCCAGTAATTTCTGCTTCACAATATTTTGACCAAAAGGCACGTATCCAAAGTCCTTATTTAGGCCCAAAAGATACCTGATATTTTTTCCAGAAACTCTTAAAATTCCTCTTCCTATTGAGGTCAATCCAGCTGAAGGTTTGCAAAACCTTTTGAAAGTCGGGTTGTTTCTGTGTTGGTGCCAACACTCAGGTAATATCTGAATTCTGCCACACTCTCTAAATTCCAACACATATTCTTGGGATCACTGATCTTTGGAGTTTCTCCTCTAAGCTTAAGCCCATGTGAAAATGACAGGCTCTTTCCTGACAGATTCCAGACCAATACTAAAGGAAACTAGCCAAAGGACGAAAAGTGTGATTTACCTTATTCCTTTGGCTAGTTCCTTTGTATTTCCTTTGGAAGAAGAGAGGGAACAACCCGATCTGTCTGTGGCAATGCAAGGTGGTAGCTGGCCAGATGAGACTCCTGAGTTATATTTACATCCATTTATGAGTCACCATCCTTTGCTTGGAATATTACGCTGAAATTGTCTTCACTGTAAGGATAATCTGTTTCCATAAGGAGTCTGGACTAAAATATTGTACCATGGGTGAATTCCATGAATAGAAAATCATAATTAAGTGTAAAAGAGTACTTAATAACATTTGAGTAGGAAGTGGGACTAAAACTAATATCCCTCCATTCCAGCTAGCTAATGTCACCCACTCACAACAGGCCAGAAAAGGAAGAGAAGTTCTGGTTTGAAACAGAAGAAAATCAGAAAAATTCTGAGGCTTGCTGTAGAGCCTAACAGAATTGCAAATCACTGCAATGCTCTGAAGTCCTGTTCTACTTCCTATTGGCTTTGGATTTCTACTCTTGCATAACAGAGAGAGAGAAGATAATGCAGAGCTTGGGCTACTTATGGTTACAGCATAAATTGAAGGTGTAGGGAGAACTGTATTTTATTCCTGATATTCTCATTTTATTCTCATATTTTACACATTTTTGTGTAAATTTTATACTGAATAGTCTACTTAAAGTAGAAAGTTTCTTTTAGTCTTTTGTAAGTCTACTTATCCTGGGCCCAGGAAAAAGGCAGATTAAGGTAACTTAAAAGACAGCATATCTGCTAGAAAGCCCTACTAGTCTGAGATGCACAGTCCATGGAAAGGATGATACTGTAATCATAAAGAATATTTAATCTTTACCAGGATTTACTCTGAACTATTTAAACACAGGCATGCAAAAACCAACCATCATTTAACTGCTTTCTCTTCATTTTGGTCCAGCTTCTGAGGTTTCATTTGGAATCCATGGCCTGTGCACACTTACCATTAGACCTGGGATTATTGAAGTGATTATTTTTGGAATGATACAGGAATGTTTTGGTGATCAGAATTTAGAAGTCCAGCACACCAATATGATGTATTTAAAATCTTTCATGCCTGTGTGAAACTGACGATAGTTAAAATGACAAAAAAGGAGGAAACAATCCCTAAGCAAGAACCTAGTGATTCTCAGGGATAGGTTCCTCTTCCCAGTTTCTATGGGGAATTGCTGAACAGAATTCTCCTGTTCCGAGGGAGGGGGAGGGAGAGGGAGAGACAGAGAGAGAACTGTCCCACAGTATTTACAAGCCAACAGTGACATAGAGAACACTGCCAGCAGCTGCTTACAAGATGGATGTTTTCACAGCATTTAAGCAAGGTAATGCGTGATCTGCTGTTACCTTTCAGCACAATCCACTGGATTCCTACACCAGCTTGAATTGTTTGTGCAAAAACCGAAAGCAGACTTTTTATCTGTCCAACGCTTATTTACAACAGTCTACTGAACTCACCACCCACTCTTTGCTGTCCTCATTACAAATGTCTGAGCAGTATTTGATTACCACTTTGGTCAGTCCTCTGCTTTAGGCCCTGGATGTTGCTGTCCATGATCCACCAGGGAAAATTTCCTAAGGTTTCATGCCTGAGGGTTCTTTAACTGGTGGGACATTGATGCACATGTTCCACTGCCTACCCTTTGGGTAGCAGGTAACATGTTCTGTGTAGTCACATACTTTTCTTATCTTTTAGGTACTTTCAGAACATAAAAGCAATTACAAATGGCTCAGAATTCTCTTTCCAAATGAAAAAGAATTTAATTAAAAACAATCTTTGGCCCTAATATGAAAAAATTACAATTCCTATCTTTAACAAATAAATTGGTTAATATGAGAGCTAACCTCCTGTTTAATCATAAAATTGGAAGTGTTTTTATAAAGGTAAAATACCAAAGAAAACAACATACTCTTTTCAGAGGTGCCAAGAATGAACACTCCCACCGAAGTCTTTTGCTTATAGCCTACATAAGTAGAGTACTGTCACAGTTTCTTTACAACTGAGATAAAAATATTTGTGCCCCTCTATTTTAGAAATTACAAAGAAGACTTGTAGTTTTAGTCCATTAACATCAGACACTAAAATAACTCCTTTGCTCCTTCTTATTTAATAAAAGGATGAATACTTGATAAATGCGAGTTTCCCCAAATGGCCTGTGTGCTACCTGGATCTATAAAACTACTTTTTCTTTTCTGCCCTTGCAGAATGCCCTCAAAATTCTGCAGCAGCAGAGCTGTCCAGCCATGGAAAAAGGTTTCATAAGATATATGCTCTGTGTGTGCATGCCCAGCCCCATGTCCCAGGTGTGAGGGCCTGAGTGACAGCCCAGAACACCACTGTGCACTCGTTGTGTGCCTGCTGCATTTCACCCCAGCCGTGCTGAGTGTCTTCCCTGCCCCCTCCAGCAAGCCCTGGGGTCTGTATGGGCCTTGAATTGATCTGAAGGCACATCTGCAATCTGTGAGCAGCAAGGACAACCCACAACTTTAGTGCTGACTCTGGACTCCAGGGGCTACACAGCAGCATGAGCATGACCACTGCAGGACAGCATAAGCTGTCAGAATTACAGGATAAACCATGTGAAACCCAGTGTTTCCAGTGACCCGGTCCCCAAGGAGCCTTTAAGAGCTTCTGGGAGTCATTTGTGTTTGTTTGTAGGTTGAGGAAAAGCCTGAGAGGGAAAGGCTCTGCCTCTTAAGAAGATAAGGTCAAGAGCAACCATAAATACACATACTTAGTGAGCAGTGTCTAGGCTTTTTCTTCCTTCACTTCTCATTCCACCCCCTTCCCAATGAGCTAATGAGCTAGGCAGGCAGAGGCCTTGCATTTCATTTTTGCTCTGCATGCCTCATTCTTCACTTTTATTCCCTGTGTGTGCAGGAAGTGTTTGTCTGTGATTTGGAGGGAATCTCACTTCTGAGCCTGAGAAAATGTGCTCTGCACCAAGTATCCCCGAATTACAGTGGCTAATTCTCACCCTGCAGTCCCAGTGGGAAAGGAGGTAACTGTGGCCCCATCACCTGCACCGTGTCACACGTGCTGAAGGGATAACTCAGGATTTAGGTTGTCTGCAATTATTCTGAAGCTAAGTCTCTCCATTCCCCTGGGTGCACGGTCCCTGTAGGGTGCATAATTGACAGGTTTCCCTTTCAGTAACCTCTCCAGGGACTAGCTTGACAAACCTCAGGTGGTTCCAAGAAGCAGCTGCTTTGGTATGGCACGGCAGCTGCTCTGGCTGCATTTCTTGTACCTATTTCCTCTGTCACAAGTCATGCCCAGAAATGCATCACATCCCCATCCTTCCAATGCCTGCACAGTTGTTCTGCGCTTTCTCTGCCGTTTCCTCCTATTGGGTACCTGCAGAGGGGCTCCAGGGAAGCCCCACTCGGGGAGTTCTTCTCCCGGTGGAAAGATGAAGCTCCCCCGTGGCGCACTGAGCAGCTCACCCGCTTTCCACTGTCGGCACCTTCGGACGGGCCCCAGTCCGTGTACGTACGAAGGGATTTTTAATAAAATACTGTCGGTCATTACCAATAGCGGTAACTTCAATTAGCGCCCTCAGTGACGGTGCTCCCTATCCTCACGCTGTGACAGCCCAGCTGACCCTCTGAGGCAGATCCCTGCCAGCAGTTCCGGGCGAACCGAGCCGCCGTCCTGGCGACACCGTGTCCGCCGGTCCCTCCTGCCGCCAGCAGCCGAGCCCCCCGCGGCCGCCCCGCCCGCCCCGCCGGCCTCACCTCGCTCGGGCAGGTGGCTGAGCACCAGCTCCTTGGCGGCGCGCACGTCGCGGGCGCGGGTCACGTCGAGCGGCAGGACGCGCAGGCGGCCGGCGCCGCCCGCCTCTCGCTGCAGCCGCCGCGCCCCGTCCCCGCCGGGGCACAGGCAGCCGGCGAACACGGTGAAGCCGAGGCGGTGGAGGCGGAGCGCCAGCATGTGCCCGAAGCCGCTGTCACAGCCCGTGATGAGCACGGCCCGCCCGGCCGGCTCCAGCCGCGCAGCCCCGCGCCGACACAGCCGCGCCAGGGGCAGCAGCAGCAGCAGAAGGAGCAGGAGAGGGGCCGCTGCCCACATCCTGCCCGCCCCGCCACAGCCGCGCCGTCTGGGAGAGAGGGAGGGAGTGATGGAGGAATGGAAGCTCGCGGGCAGCGCCCTCCCAGCCCGGCATCTCCTCCCCGCCTGCCCGGCATCCCCTCCCCAGAGCCGCGGCCGCCCGCAGGCACCGCCCACGCCCCGCGGGCGTACGGGGAGCCCGGGATCGCGCTTCGCTCGGTCCCCGGCCCTTCCGAGCGGCGGCATCCCGGTGAAGCCCGGGGCTCGGTAGGGGTTTCTCCCCACTAGGGTCTCCCCCCACTTTTCGTTTCAAAAAGAAAGCGCAGGCTGTAAGCATCGTGCCGTGGTCAGCTGGAGCTGCGCCGGCGAAAGGGAGCTGGGTTATGCCGAGATCCAGTAGTATGTACAGTTCAACTTCGCTGCTCAGCTGAGTTTACACCGTCCCGCCGCTACAGACTGGCCGCAGGGCGCAAATGAAAGCAGCCATGAGCGTTTCTAGAAGGGGATTTCTAAAACAGCTGCATTATTATGTTATAGTTGCTGTATCTTACATTATATATTACGTCGCAGTATTAAATTGATGTGGGTTTTTTATGGCCCAGGTCTATGACTGTTGTTATCTCAAGGGTGCCTACATTATCCCACGGTGAAGGAAAATGTCTGTTTCTTGTAGGTTAAAGTGACAGTTATACATTGCAGGAAAAAAGATCCCCAAGAGCTGCGATAATAGGAGAAACGTGATTAGGCAGTGTTTTCTCTGCCCTTTCTTTTATCTGAGCAACTCTCTGAGCAGCTATTGAAAGGGATACTGTGTCATATCTGCCTACTCTGAGTAAAATGAAATGATTGAAAGAACCAGATGCCTTTATTAATTGTGATTTAAAGTTGGCTTGTGAAGAATACAAAGGGGGCAGAGTCATTCATGGACGTATACAGAGCAGCAGAAGAAGCAGCAGGTCTTAACACACACAGGGAAGGTCCCAAATATTTGCCTGAAGTACATCCCTGTGGCTCTCCAGTCAGCCCTGTTCATATTTAATGAACAACCTGTACCTGGTTGTGGCAGACGGGTTCCTGAACTGGTGCTGCCCTGCTGTCCAGGAGTCTCCAGAAATGATGTGGTCCCTGCAGTCAGCTGTGTTTTGTGTTTGCTTCGGGATACTAACATAGGGTTTTTCATTACATCCTAAGGAGAAAGGGAATAATCATTGTTTAATTTGCTTTTCCAAGGGGCAAGGCATTCCTGTGTTTTTACTCTCATTGGCTGCACATCTGCCTAGGTTTACTTTAGCTTTAAGTTTTTCAATACTCTCCCTCTCTTCTGCACTGCTCAGCTCTCCACAGGCATTACATAATAGGACTCAAAACCTCAAGTGGCTTGGGAAAGGAGGTTATGCTTTGCTGCTGGGAGACAAAGTAGGGTATGGAATGGTAAACCCCAAAGAAGATACACAGATATTTGTCCTCAGTAGGATTTATTTGATCATGTTCCATCACACTGGGGGATGCTGCCTTTTTTTAGCCTTCAAAAGATCACTCAGTCTTCTGAAACTACATGAGTCACAAAGCTTTGTCTTTACATTAACAAAATAATTATGCAACCCTCAAAATCATGAGAGCTGATAACAGCCTGTCCTCCAGCCAGTTGCCCTGTCTGGTTCCCTCTGGCATAAAAAGACAGGGAGGGATTCCAAATCCTCCTCCTCCATACCTCCTACCCACCTCTCATCCATGCCTGCCAGTCTCTCCTCTCTCAGCTTTTATGGTCCATTAATAACACGAGGATCACAGGCAGTGACAAAACCATTCTCCTGAAGACTGACCCAACTAACCTCTGAATTTTATGCTCTGTTCAAAAAAAACCTTCAAAAGATATTGAAAAGGTGGTACACAAATGTGACACACAGCCATCTGAGAAGAGGAACAGTATGTTGTCAGAGCAACAGAGTCATTTAGGCTGAAAGTTATGGATTACACTGTGTCCTCCTTAGAAACAACTTCATGACAACCTCATCCAGGAAATGAGGCCACTTAGGTCTACAGTGCAGCCTATTTGCGGTGAAATTTATCTATTTGTTGGAATGCTTTTCCTCTGGTTTAAAGTATTCTGTTCCTAACTCAAATATGATAATGTGCATTTTGAATTTATGACTCAGCTTTTTCTAGTTTTTGAAGTCCTTCTCATCTTTAGAATTTATTTTAATTAAAAAATCATTAGTTTTTATCTCTATCTTAATCTGTTCTACCCCTTAGGCAATTCCAGCTAGTTGTGGTTCACCTGTAGCAAGTCTAAGCAAAGGCTTGGATCCTGAGGAAGTAGATGAGGAAATGGAAGACGCTTAGAGACTGACACTTGTGGGGATCTGGACAATTCTGCTCCCACAATATGCCCAGGGATCTTCCACTCTTCCTGAGAGAATTTCTGGGAATAGCAACCTGTGCCGTTTATACTTCAAAGCTTAAAGCTTTGTTCTATGTCACCCAGTAAATTTCACAGTGTGAAATACCAAGTTGCTCTGGAAAGGCATCATAGTATCTTTTTTTGTTATTGTGTTGCCATGTTGTCCCCACCCTCAAAACACAAACTGCTTTTCTAAAGGACTGTCAAGTTTCTGTAAAGGACCAGGATAAAGGAGAACTGGGATGGGCTGTGCTCCTCCACAGCACCCCGGGACTTCCAGTTTGATTTCAGGGAAGACAGATCTCCTTAAACCTAGTTCCTGAGCAGAGGATCAGTGGCTGTGAGTAGCAGAGCTTGCTGTGGGACATTTAAATAATATGCACAGATCTTTGTCCAGCATAGCTCCAGTAGAAATCAAGCTGCAAGGGAAGGGAGGAGGCAGTGTTGCTTTTCTCTGCTCTTAATCATCTTCTTACATTTTCCCCTATTCTTATATCTGCTCACCTCTTCTTATTTTACCCATTCTCTCGTTCCTGTTCCCTCAGCCCTCAGCCCTCTACCCCTCCTGGCAGTCTTATTGCGAACTGGAGCTGTCTCAAAATTTGCCATCTGCCATGCTCAGTGGTGCCCACTCTCAGCAGTGGGTAGGAGGAGTAATGATCTTTGATGTCTTTCTTACAGCCTCAACTCTCCAGCATCATGTGGAAGTCATTATTATTATTGTGTTCTGAAGCAAAGATGAAACTCTGATGTCTTTTGACTGCGGAGCCATCCTTGGTTTCACATGAATCACTTCTGGCGCAGAGCGCCTCTTGGTCAAAGCTTCAGAAAAATGCCAAGAATGTGACAAGAGTGCCTCCTAAAAGCTCCAAACAACCAAGAAAACAATAAATACAGACCTCTTTTTTAAACAATCTTATGCTTTTGGAGCTTTCATGATTTCCAGTGAGCAGGATAAGGATTTCTGACCCCTAGGAGCTGGCTATATCACACAATTCACCACGAATGCGACTTCTCTTTGCCATCCATTGTGTCTTGTCAGCTGAGACCCCCAACCATTAGTGTTCCTCTTGCTATTGTACAGTAAATAGCATAGCAGGCTGCTGGGACCTTTTGATACTGGTGAAAATTATGCTTATCCAACAGAAAAAAAATCATAAAACCAGCCCATCCAGAAGTTCAGCAAAATAAGTTCCTACTTCTAATGTTAACACACAAATGACACTGCTTGCTGCAACTATCCAAAAGCTGACATTGAATTTGCATCTTCAGGCATTTCAGGACTGGGAAAAGTAGCTTTCCAGGAAGAAAATCAAAATAGTGGGGTTTTGGTGCAGTTAATCAGCCAAAGACAGCCTGAATAGAAATGCTTGTAGTTTTTAGAGCTGGCAAGCTGTGCGTCCTACTTCAGGATTCAGCCGGAGAAGGCTCTGCCATGGTGTCAAAGGAAAGGAGCCAATGGGAGGCTGTCATTCCATGTAATTAGGCAGGAGCATGTGGGTTGTGCATGGGGAATATCAAGCCTTTGAAGCCTAAGCAGGATGTCTGGTTCTGTATAATGTGGTGAGCTGTATTAAAATCTTGCTGCATATTTTTAAAAACCCTGGACTCAGTTGACAAAACAGATTTAGGATACCACGTGTATTGCTCAGTGTGTCAAAAAAAGGGAGACATCTTCTATTTAAAAGGCAAGACAGGAATATCTCTACCCATGAAACATTTTCAACTACTTGTCACTGCATACAGTGTCCAGACTATTCCAGAGATTAAGTCTTCCATTTGTCAGAAGTTATTTTACTAAGTCCCTAGGATTAAGTCCTTTTTGGCAGTACTGGAGTACTGGAGTAGTAGCAAAGAAAGAGAGAGAGATGGAAAGGAAATTCTCCTAGGAGCAGGAAAATTTGCCATCTTCTCTAACCTGGAGCGACTGATCCTTTTTCAACTGGAACACCCCTGGCTCAGGGACAGATGGTTCAGCTGAAGTATCCTCATGCACAGGCAGTGTGGCATGTGAAAGGACACCCTATACCTTCCAATTAACGCATTCCAGACACAAACAAAAAAATTAAACACTGTTGTATCTCATTTGTGACTTGTGAGACAAACGTGGGATGATTCTGACTTCCAAATGCTACTGCAAAATGATCCAAAGGAAATAAAAATGCTTGGACTGCTTCTCCACACAGACTAATACCCATCTCTATCATGGAAGGATTACCTCAACATAGCAAACTCAGAGCTTCAGCTGGAGGTGGAGGATAAGGATGAGGGGAGATCAAGTCTCCTTTTCTTCCTGGTGACCATGTTTGGAAAGTGCTGAAATCAAAATGGTCTCCTCCAACACATACTTTCACCTTAGATACACAGTGCAGACACAGATTCATCAGGTAAACTGTTTGAACCTGAGGATTACTGAAAAGGGGGCACAACATTAGGAAATCAGGCTTTCTCTCTGGTTAAAAGTTAATTTTGTTTGAGAAACAGCATGTGTTTAAACACAGTGGCTCTTCCCAAAAGATGAAAAGCCCTTACACTGTCACATGTTGGGAAATTCCGGTGGTGTCAGAGTAGATACAAAATCAGTTCAATGATGATAAACTGATCCAGCATAAGCATTAGCCAATTTTAAAAGAAATTTACACAGGCCTTAAAAATCCCACTCCAAGTCTGCCCAGAATTAACTTTCAGGAATTCTGATTAATGCTGTAAAGTAAGTGCCTTAAAAAGCAGAGGACATATTCACATTGATTTGACTGCAGATTCTCACCATGCAAGAGATAAAAATGTGAAATCTGACTCATAAAAGGAGTTTCTACAGTGAATGAGGCAGCTTTTGAGTAAGAAGTGTGCCAATCTTGCTGTTTCTGACTAATATTCCACCGTGGCACCTATAGATTTGCCTGTTAGAGCTCTTATTTTTATGGAAAATCTATCCCACCAACCGTGTTAGAAGCTGAACAATTCTATCATCTCTACACTTCTACAACTTTCCCAAGCCAGGGACCCAAAGGGTTGCAGTTTCCTCGGATCATCAGAGCAGAGTATTGACAGTAACGAGTTCTTTGCACTTGGGAGTTGCTGTTTCCAGGAAAACGCCCGTGCCAGACGATGCCCACGAGGTGGCAGCCTGTGCGGGAGAAACCTGCAGGAAAAGAGGATGGCCCTGAAAACCTTCCACCTTCCCTGTGCAGGCAGAAGTGGCCTCTGCCCCGCAGCCCCGGGCAGCACCCTCTGCGCCGGGTTTAAGGATTCCGATAATGCCGAGTGTACGTGCCAGCCCTCACCTGCACCGCAGGATCCGATGGGCAGGAAGCGGGTGAGCCACACTGACAAGCAGGAAATACCGCAGAGAAACCAGGCAGGCTGGGATGATTTAGAGGAATAGCGGGAAAGTAACATCTCTGAAAACACAGTCTGGAGCGGGGTGCAATGAAAGAGACCTAGGAGGCAGATGGCCAAAAAATACTTCGTGCTGATGAGCAGCAAAAGAGCTCTGAGTTTGCAGTGCAATAAATACACATGAGCACAGGAGGGTGCTGCTCTTTCTCTGACTTGGCATAAAGCAGCATCTTTTCTCTCCGCTCTGTGGTGCCATCAGCTTACAGGCCTCAGAAGGGCTTGTGCTTGCTCATCCTGGACAGAGCCCGTGGTGATACAGCTGCTGAATAACCCCAGATCGCTGCATATTTCTAAAGTAAGGTGACATTCATGTGAAGGGCAGATTGTGCTTTGAGGTGATGACCAGCACAGCCAGGAGTCTGCTTGAAAAGCACCAGGTCTGTCATCCTGCAGAACGCTGGTAACAGGGGAAGGTGTGGATAATTTTACTGTCATCCCTCTCTAGCTAAGGGTGTAAATCAGAGACTGGGTGGTTCACATTCCTATTGGCCTCGTGTTCAAGGAGAGCCCAGAAGGTGGCACATCATTTGCTAGTTGGTCCAGGCTGCAGGAGCCAAGGCACCAATTTCTAGTGGAACTAGCTCTGTGGAAATCACTGTGCAATTTTGTACTATCATTTGCCTCTCCTTAGCAGTGTATCAGCTGGTAGTGAGGGCACAAGGATGGGTAAGGAAGTGCAGGAGAAGTGGTCCAAGAGAACAGATCAAATCAGAGACAAATGTGACAGAGAAGCCTGGTTTCCTTATTGACAAGTCTGAGTTGTCCTGTGTGCAGACCCTGTTGCCCCTCAAAAAAAAAAAAAAAAAAAAAAGGTAAAAGCCCACAGGATGGAAATATGTGAAGTTTTGCATTTTCTTAAATAGAAGTCAAATAGAATTTTTTAAAATAGAAGTTAAAAGTCAACTCCATTGTAGAGCTGGAGGGGTGCAAGAGGAGCCATATCATAGACAGCAGAGAGTAGGAGAAACAGAGATACTGAAATTTGCTGCTAAGCTCACTGATGCAATTTGAGACCCACAGAGGGTGACTCAAGAGCCAGCAGCTACCACTCACCCACCTGCATCTGGTTCCAAACCTCACCTACATTATGCAAAAGGAATTAATCAATAGGTCTGGTTTCCTCCTGGAAAGCCCACAGAAAAGAAAGCTTGGTTTCTCTGACACAGTTGAATTTCCAGCTGCGAGAAGCACGGTCCAGCCTGACATCTCTGACCGGCTGCAGGGGTTACCTCCTTGGCCCTTCACTGGGACAGCACAGACCGCCAGTTTCTGGGTTCAAAGGGGGACTACATGGCTGGCAGGACCAGCTCTTTGAGGATAACAGGATGGAAATGTTATTGTTTAGGGCAGTTTCTAAGCCCTTTTCCCTGCCTCCTCATATAGTCCTACTTTTATGAGAACATACAGGACCCATTTTTGGGAAGCTGGTGTTTTCCTATACCCCTGAGCTGAGCAGTTTCCCTGACTGGATTTTTGCCTCCCCTAACAGTTGCATCACTGGTAAGAAATTGCAATTGCACCATTACAGGAATATGGGGGCTCACTTTTCCAGCCCAGGCAGTGCACAGATCGTTTGGACTGGCACCTTCCCAAGCATAACGTTCTGAAATGTCACTCTGCTCCTGGGTGAAGCTTGGCTTCTTCCCAGCTTGTCTTCTCCTTTGGTTTGCAGCATCCGTGCATCTTGCCCTCATTTCTTGGCATGCAGATGCCCGAAGGTGTAGAAGACAGTGCTCTTGTTAATGCTGGGAAAGTGATAATAGATGTATTTTAAATCCTGAAGGGATTTTGCCAGGGTACTTCCTGCCATTGTGCAAATACCCACTTTTTGAATGGACCCCCAAATGTAAGGGAGATGCTTTGCAGCAGCACAGGGAATGTTCAAGGCCTCCTGACAGGGCTCCAGCTGCTCAGAGTCACTCTAAACTGGGTCATTTTTAATGCTTCTTATACGGGGCTCAAAGCAGAACTTTAAGCCTTTGGATTTGGAACTTTGGGTTTAAGGTTTTAATGATAAACATTGCATGTGGGTTTTGGCCATTCCCTTCCTCTGGTGGTGTTGCATTTCCTTTTTAATTTTGGCAGATTTTCAAAGGTGCCAGACAATCAGGGAACAGGAATTTGACTCAATTCACACAATGTGCCACAGAGCAGTCCAGTTCTGTCATGGCATTTCCACCTCAAACCAGCTTCCTTTCAAGCAGAGCCCACTGGTGTTGCTCTGGCAGTGCACAGGGATGACCACTGTTGTTTTTCAGACCAGTGAGAATCAAAGCCATTCCCAAAGCACGGGGAACGTTTGGAGGCTGAGTTCTTACCTAGGTTGCTAAAGAATATCCTGTTTCTGAAAGTCCTGTGTCACATGGAGGCTGGTAAATAATGAATTCCAGGATGCATAGCTAAGTGCTGGCATACAAAAGGAGCTCTATTTTGAGCACCAACTTCTCAGCCTGGCAGCAGCAGCAGCAGGACACAGTTTACCCAAATTTTCTCAGCTGTTTTCTTTTTCTTTAAGTTGATAATAGCTTTTCCTTTTCTGTCATTAAATAGCTTCTGATAAGAATTTATTTTCCCAAGGGAAACAGGAAAGACTTGGAAATCTCTGAAAAAAATGAGTAAAAAAACCTGCCACAAATGGTAATTGTGTGTTCTACTTTCCAAAGCATTTCATTTTCCCTCCTGAACTGTGATTGGACATCTAGAGGAAAGGGGATGACAAAACTTCATTAAACCAGGCTCGAGTCTGGGTGGCACAGCCTCAGAGCCAACATTTGTCCCAGGTTCTGCAAAGTTCTAATCCTAGGCATGGAAGAAATCAAAATCAGTTCTTTATCCTGTCATGGCCATACCACGAGGGAAGAGCAAATCCTTGACAAAGGTCAACAGGGACCCAAAGGCAACTCATGGAGCCGGCCTTGTGCAGCCCTGTCCTGATTTAAACATTCAAGGAGTAGCTTAAAGTTACATCACTGAATTTTGGCAGCACTGACGTGGGCAGTTCTACCCTGTTCTCCCTGTTCCCTCCTAACAAGCCCTTATCTTCCTGCCTGTGTTGTCTGATTATGATAAAGGTGTTTCTGGCCCCTCCAGAGCCTGCCTGTTCCTCAGCAAGCACTTCACTGGGCAGTGTCAAAGGATGATTCGATGGTGTCCTTAAGTAGGCTGGAGCTCATAGCAAACACACAGGAATTAAGCAGCAGCATAGAAGTCAGTATCTGCTTAAATATTCTGATTACAGGAATATTTAAAGGTGCCAAATTTCTGAAGCCAGAAGGCAGTCTTAATGTTCATGAAGTTAATCATGTGTCAAGGGCTTTCTTGTGCAAGGAGGCGGAGGAAAAACCTCAGCTTAATATTGCACAACAGGGTTTTTAAGATGTGCTGGTCTCAATTCCATTTTTACTTTGTTGTTTCATAAAATCATGTGTTAGGAATAGATTTGTACCAGGCCAGTTCCTTGGAGTCTCTGGTTTCCAAATCCTTTTCTCTTTTTTTTTTTTTTACAAGAAGTGAATTTATATAAAAATGTAGCCATTTGTAAGCTACATTTCTCTCTATGGTAAATTTATGCTAGAAATCCAGAAATGAGAAACTCTGAAATGGCAGCATCCTGAGAATGCTGTCTCCATTTGATTTCCTTCTAGCCTGAATTTTCATAATACTTGCATTTGAGTATCAGTTATACACTACACTGGCTGATGAATATTAAACAAGATCTACAGATATTTCTTGGGTTTGCTTTTACAGACTCTGCTTGTACAGAGATATATTTTTGATGGTGCCCTTCTTGGTGCCCTCTATTCCACTCTTTTATTGTTCCCAGGTTGTTCTGAGAGACAAGTGATGGTGTGAGACAGGAGAAGAATGATTACATTTTGCAGGGAAATTATACAGAGTAGAAAATCAATAGTTAGATGCTCCCTGGGACTGCCTAAAACATCTTTGAAGAATAATTAGCTTGCAAGAGATCTCTGGTAGCTGGAATTCCTCCCCAGTTCTGTATGCATAAGATAAATTTAGTTTGGAATAAGCAGTGTGCTTTGAGGTCTCTTTGCTGATCTGGGGAAATGATTCACGTGGAGAGAATGAAGAAATTCTAAGAGGTGTGGAAGAAAACCTGACCGACCACATCCATCCTGGACTTGGAAGCGAGGAACAAGCAGTGAAAGGAACAGGGAAAATGTAGCAGAGCAAAGCTGATGGGAGTTAGGGGCTGGGGCTCAGCGCCTGATGATTCAGGTGACTCTGTTCAAGTGACAATTATCCATTGGACTGGCAGAGCTGAGGGATTACCAGTGGGGGGAGTCCCACCCGCTCCACAGCTCTAAGTGGTTCATTTGCTAAGCAGCAGCATCAGATCCAGGGCTGTATTTAACCAAGCTGCCTTAGGGGGAGGTTAGGAGAGGTTTTTTGAGCTGGCAGGTGGTAGTGGGGAATTTTAGGTGAGCTTCACTATTGTGTGTGCTGCTTCCTCCTGGGATATTGCTACAGGTAATCCTAAAGTCAGGAGAGGTAATTGCTCTGTTGGTGTGAGCTGGTCTGGGCAGAGCTGGCCTGGGAGTGAGATTAGTCTTGCTCTGTCTTTCAGAAGCATAGAAGTACCCTTGGAATGCACAGAAAGGTGCTGCAAGAGGTGTCAGTAGCAGTTCATGACAGGCTAAGTGACATCTAATCAATTCATTATCTCCCTAAAAGGAAGGGCTAATAAGGCTGAAGAATGTGCTGGAGGCATAATGTAATAGGTATCGTGGGGGATTTGAGAGAGATCTAACAAAACAAGAGAATGAAGCAGCACAGTAGTAAAAGAAGTCACCATAGTGGAGATGATCACAGGGTATTGGAGAATGATTTCCTAGGATGAGTGAAAAGTCTAAATCAATGTTTAGTATTTGTTGGCATTTCCATTCTTAAAGTCATAAGCATTGTATGAAAAGACATCTCTGTTTTGCTTGGTTTTGGTGTGTTGGGTTTTGTTTGTTTGGATTTTTTAAATGTATCTATTCTTAGAAACCAGAGAAACATCCAAGCACATGTGTAGCAATAAGCATGTGACTCAACCCCTCTACAGCCACAGATGTCTCTCCCTCTTAATTAAATATGTGCTAAAGTGGCCTGCTGGAGCAAAGCCCAGGAGTGCAGGTTTGAGCTGTAGGTCCAAAAGTGGTGCTAACAAACAGGTCTAGAGTTATAGACCTGTCAGCTTAGCTTCAGTTCCTGGAAAAACACTGGAACAAATAACCAAACTATTGGAGAGCACCGAGAGGAAATGGAGGGGATGAGTAAAATGCAGCATAATTTTTTTGAGACACACGACTCAAAGGTTTGAGTTCTGAAGCTGCTTCACATGTGCTCTTATGATGATGACATAGATGAAAATATCTGCATGCAAAACTGGTTAGAAAATTGATCGAGATGTGTCTGAGGAGGGTTCTGGTTTGCATCTGTCTTTTGTTCACACCTGTAGAATGGCTGATGCAAGAGAGAACACGCAGTTTAAACTTGCAGCTGGCAACACTTTGGAAAGGCTGTGAGCACACTGGGCAGGGTTAGAATTCAGTATGATGTTTGCAAGTGGATAGGTGGTGAAAACCCGACCAAAAGCAGCTTGCCATGCAGCTGTCACAGTGCACTGTCCCTCTGCTGATACAGATTTGTGTATTGCAATAACTCTTCATAGAGGTTATTCTATAGTTATGATAGATTGGGGACCAACAGCTATGTGTGTAGTTGGCTTATTAATAAGCATGGAAGATTTTGATGGCTCACAAGCTGATGATCGATAAACAATACCACGTTGTTACAGAAAAGGGCACATTAAGTGTATGAGCAGAACTGTTCCCCCTGTGGCAAGTGCAATAATCTAGCAAGCAGGAGTGTCTGCTTTTGCCTAGTGTACCTCAAAGTTGAGCTGGACTGGGTTGAGCATAAAAAGGAAAGCAGGAAGACTGATCCAAGCTCCAAAAGGTTCTGTTTGCTAGGAAAGATGGAGGGGATTTCATCCTTAGGAGAGGGAGGCTGAGGGGAAGGCTGTGTTTCTCCCCAAAACACTGTTGGCTGCTGCAAAGGAAAAAGGCAATAATTTGGTCTTCCTGACCCTGGCAGTTAAGACAAGAAGCTTTGGGCTACATTGCTTCAAGGGAAAATTGGGGCACTTTATTTTTATTAATTCATCTGATACTAAGGGAGTGTGAAGGACTGGAGTGGATTCCCTGGGAGAGGTCTGTGACTCTCTCAAAATAGGCTAAAGTCTGTCAGGAATGGTCTATGCATGTCCTCCCCTACACAGGCCAGTGGACTAAATAACCTCTGGAAATCCATTCTAGACCTCTGGTTCTACTAGGGCTAATTTACACTCATCCAACAGCATGAATCCAGGTTTATTTAACTAAGTCAGAGCCAGTAATCTCATATCAATGGAAAGGGAATCTTGCCTTCCCAGCAGTGCAGATCTAGTTATCCAGAGGTTTTGCATTTTAGAAGTATTAAACATGTAAGTGTAACTTACTTGTGTAACAAGTATTAAATGTAAGAACAGGGTAGGAGGGTGCATGCAGCAACTAGTAAATCACATTATCTAACTTGAAACTCACTTGATAATTAGTGTGCTACGTACAAGTTGTTGACTTTGTTCCACTTTGCCTCAGCCCCTCAGTGATGGTTTTGAAGGCTGATAAAGAGCAGTAATGTAGAACAGGTTTCTGACAGTTCTCCAAGCAGCAGCAGTAGTACTACAAATAAGGAATAACCGAGGTAACTGGAATTTTTGCTTGGCTTCTGAACTTGCTTTATAAACAAGCTCCCAATAAAGCAGTTTCACTGAATTCTCCTCATTAGGAGAACTGACTAATTGGTGGGACAGCCAATGTCTAATGGGCTTGATCTCAGTTTCCTAAACCCAAACCTTGAAAATGTTGAGATTTATCTGACAGAAATGTTCAAGTCCAAATGTTGTGACATGACTGGTCAGCAGCATTATCCAGAGCCTGTCTGGCACATAAATGGCTCCTGGAACACTGGATTAGGAGTCCAGACCCCTTGGCTTTCTCTTTTCCCCAGGTCACACTCTGTAATGCTCCTGTCAGTTTCACTGCCCTGTCTCTATAGGGGAACAGGTTCTCACATCCATTGGAAAAGAGGCAGAGGAGTGGGAGACCTCTTCTGAAACAAGGATTCAGCCGTATTTAAAGTTTTGATCAGTGTTTGAGGTTTGTTTTGCTGGCCCTTGGCAGGATAGGACTGTTACTCAACTTCTCCTTGGAAGCGTGGAACTTTTCCTGTATTGCTGAGTTATCAATATTTGCATTGGTTTGAATGTGTTTGTGTGGTGACAGTCTTGGCACTCCAGTGGGGAATGGTATTTCAGGCTTTGCCTTGGGCATGAGCTGACCTATGACACAGTGCAGTGCAAAGTGTATCCAAGTGGCACAATGGGAACTTGTGAGTTGTTTCTTATTAAAAAAAAATTCGAAAAGCCAAAATAACTCACCTACCCATAAGACATTGTTTCTTGCAGTTGTGGTTTTTCATGCTTCTCAGAGCTGATACAACAGCATTGCCCATAGTTATTTTTTGCCTTTTTTTTTTTTTTTTTTTTTTTTTTTTTGGATCCCTACGGAATGCCAAAATAAATCAGACACATTATAGCAAACTAATCTTGTGACTTCACGTTTCCGAGTTCCTGTGCTCTGGGACGTGGAATCCAGGCTCCTCGGACGCAAGCTGCCTGTGGCAGTTGCTGTTTCAGTGATGTGCCTGCTCCCAGACGAGCAGCTATAAATGGCACAACTTCCCTCTTGTGAGGTTGTGGGGACAGCTTTTGAATGGGGGAGTGCCCCCTCCCTTTGAGCTTGGCAGTGGGGAAAGCTGTTCCGCAGGGAAAGCTGCCTTTAGTAGAGATTATTCCCCCCCACACCCCTTGCACTTGTCAATTTGGAGATTGTCTCAGCTTATTTCAAAGTCAGTTTTAAGCCTTTTAAATGAGCTTTGTAGTGATACACCAATAGGATGTTTATATATGCTTTTGGCACTATTTAGAGAGATGAAAGCAAAAGTTAAGGCAAACTTTCTCTCTCTCTGCCTAAAATCAAGGTAAAGAATTGTAAGGAAGGCCCGTGGCTCCTTAGAACACATGCTGTGTCCTGTGGAATGACACCAGTAATATCCCGTAAGTGTCATAGTATGAAATAGCAAATACAACTGCTCTAGGGCAGAACTCGGCAAAGCCAGTGGGGCACCACCAGCCTCTGGGTGCTGGGACCAGTTCTGCCCTGTCCCTCTGTGACTGTGTGCTTTCCTATCTTTCGCATCTCTTCAGAATCTCATTGATGAACTCTCAAGTCAGGGGCTGGTGCTAAGTTATTCCTCCAAGGAAAAACTGTGCGACAAGCACAGGATCCAAGTGTGTCTGGTCTGCAAAGCCTTGGAAGTGTTGGGCCGTGGAGCTGCATTCTCCCCACTGCTTTTCCTATTAAAGGTCTGCCCCTTCCACGTGGGCACCCCTTCCCCTAGTCCTGGCCGCTCCCTCGGGTCCTCCCTATTGGTTGCTGTGCCCCAACTCCGCCCATGTACCGCCCCCGCGCTCCGAGAAAACCCCCCTGCTCCCTGACCGCGTGGTCCCTCTCGGTCACTCTGCCTCTGGGAACCAGCGGAGCAACGTGTAACAATGAAGTTTCCCGATGGAGAGACCCTTCTGGCCTCCTTTACTGTCACCGTGTTGCGGGCCCAGCTAACGGGAGCAGGAGCTCGGGGCCGTGCAAAAGCACTACGGGAGGGCGGATTGCGCGCCCTGCCCTAAGCAGCCCCGCTGTGCTCTCCGGGAAGGTTGTGGCTTGCTAAACCAAACCAAGCACTGCAACACTGGGCTGTCTCCAGTGCAGAAGCACGTGTGGCTCCACCTGCAAGTCTGGTGCAAGCAGCGCCTTGAAGCACAGCACCCATAAGATTATCCTGTTCATATTGAGCAAGTCCCACCTGTCCTAAGACCTGTAACCTCCATATGGTGTGCTGGAGTATCCAGCGCATCCAGGACACACCATGGCATGGTCACTGGGGCATGGCTGAGTTTTAGACACAGGAAATTCCAGTCCTGCCTTTTTTTGTTGTTGTTGTTGCAGAAGTGGGTAGTAGAGATGCAGGTGATACTGACCATGGCTTAAGAGTGTTGAGCTAAATATAGAGACACTTGAGCGTGGCAGTCACGCAAGAGCGTTCTGTATATGTTTATATTGATTAAACCATTAACAAGAATAGCAAATCCCATTACACTAATCATTATTTTGCTTTCCTGCCTTCTCCTCCCTCTTTGTCCTTCCCTGAATACAGTAAACACATGGAGGGAAATTTCTCACCTCAAGCTGTCTGAAACACCTCCCAAAATCCACTGTGGAGGTTGGTACTGCTTGCTCTGGCTTCAGTGGAGCTGTTTCTATGGCTGACCCCTGCTCAGGAGACGAACGTCAGGAGAACAGTGCCCCCAAAATAGAGAGAGGCTGCTACTAAGGGAGTGTCAATACCGGAGAGTATTTAACCCAAGGGTATGGTCTCTTAGTATCTTTTGACAAGCATGCAGACATCTCTAAAGGAATAATATTGGCTTGTAGATTAGTTATTAACATAGTTTTAAATGCTAAAAGGATGTGTTCATGTAACCAGCTTCTCTCTGCTTCTCCATCACCACTAACATTTTGGTTCTGTTGGGAAATAATTTTACAGTGTTACCCAGGAAAATCTGTTCTATTTGAAATGTAATTCCATGCTTTCTTAAATAGGTTAAAAAATGGAAGTGTTGCAGTTGAGATTGAGGTGAAAGAACAGGTCTTGGATGATCAGTTGTTTCTGTTCTGAGTTGCAGGACACAGGATTTGGTGCTAAAGCTATTTTTCTTTAAGCAAACGCTTCTAGCCCAGTTACATTTTTATTAAATGGATCAAAGTGATCTATTGAAAAACATGTTGGAATTGCTGGGCTTTTTCTGAAAACCTTCATCAAGACTTGGAATGTTTTCAGGAATTTCTGAATCTCTAATTTTAATGGCTCTATGTTTGGGGAGATATGTCTAACAAGATGTTGCCAGAATCTTTTGGCCAGGTTTGTAGGCTGGAAGAGCCAGTTGCTTTAATTTTTTTGTGTCATATGTTAGTGATGAAACATTCAACATTATTTAAGGAATTCAAATCCCTCATTCCCACTCAAATTAAAAGCATCTGGGCATTCAGATCCCTTAGTCAGCTTCAGCAGTATATAACTTCAGTATTAGTTTGATAGAACTAATTTGGTGTTAAACATACTTTTTTAAGTGCAGTTGTATTATAATGTATCTCATGGTGGTATTGCCTCACAGTCATAATTTTATGCTTGCACACAGTAGTTCCCTGCATCCCAATGGACTGGAAAGCTTTATAAACAAATGTAGGCCATTCCTAAGTCCTCAGGCCAGCAAAACTTCCACTGAGGTCTTCAGGAGCTTTGCTCACATAATGTATCTAATTTCAGACCGTGAATACTACAGTGTATACAAGCAGGCAGCATCCTTTGTTCGAAGGTCACTTTGGGAGAGAAGCAAGAGCCATGCAGCAGCCCACACATGTCCCCTGCTGTATTTTGGAGGAGAAAATAATGGTTATCAGCTGAAATTGTACAGGGTTACGTGCACAGAAGGGGATTTTGCACTGAGGGAGTTGACAACACTGGCTTAAAGCAGGGTTCTGACTAAAGGAAACATTTCCTGGGATGCTCTGCAGAATATATGGGTTTGGCATTATTAATGTAACTGGTTATTTGCCAAATGTGTAAAGACTAAAATCTCAAGCTTTTAATTCAGGAATTTTCTGCTTTAGCATGTTCTCTCTCAGTGCTTTGATGTTACAGAATTAAAATGTTTGGTTTTGGTCTGATTTGATATTAAGCTGGTTTAATGTCTTACAGAAGCTGTTTTGAAAGCTTTCCTTTTCCTCCCTGGATCCAGCTCCCTGGGTGGGTGACATCTCTTATCATCAGTCAGGCAGTTCTGAGTTGTGGCTTTAGATAATGAAAACCAAGCCCTAGCATTTTTCTTCCCAGCAGAGATCTTCCTTTATTTCCCTTCACCTCAGATGTTTTTTTCCCCCTGTGCATATCCCAGTGTGCACAGTACAGCATTGTAATGAACAACCCAAAATTTCAGTGTCTTGGTGTTCTCTTCCTTACAGATTAGACTTGCAAGGGAGCTGGAGACCTGTGTCATAGTTCTGAAGATGTTTTCTGTCTTCATCCACAGTTTTTTGTTGTCTTGCAATTGAAGTCACCACTCCTAATCCCCTGCTGCCAGGAGTTTGTCACTTCTGATCCCAGCTGTGCTCCTTTTTTTTCGTTGTGGTGTGACAGTGTTAATGTGTAGTGCTCTGTGGGTTTCCTTCCTGGCTGAAAGACAGCAGAAGAGTTTTAGCTCTTCAGTGCTGTTCACTCATTTCACTGAGTTCATTCCTGCTGCTGTTTGGCTGCATGTCCTACCTCGGCCCAGCTGCTGCAGTGGCCACTGGTGACACAGGGCAGGGGCTAACAGGCTGTATCCACTTCTGTGTTCCATGCAGCATCCAGAGCCTGCTTTATGGCCCTGATCCAACACTCAGAAAGGTTAAAGATGCTACTGAGAACCTGGCACCTGTGGTACTGTTAGATGGAGAGCCCGGGACCCTCTCCCCTTTAGCAAGAAAAGATTAGACTGACCAGTGGGGACACTGGGAGGTCGTCTCATGAGCTGTCTGGCCTTTTATTTTCTGTTTTTAGGATTTTTTTCTGTTTTCTCTCCAGTCCTAAAGCTTGGACCAGAGAATCATAGGGTGCTCCAGGTGCTTCTTCTCAAGCACGGATGTTGGGGAACACCATTTCAATTGCTCTCATAGCCATGTGCTGGAGTAATTCAAGAGCTTTCAGAGCCTGCAGCAGTGAGAATACAGGAACTGGGGGGAGATGATCCAGCAATGAACAAGAGACAGGATATTTTGGGGTTTGCCCTTTAAGAGCAGCTATTGTTCATCATAAAATCCATTAAGATGCTGGAGAGCCGTTAATGCTCTACCTCGGTGTTGGAGACTGAGCTGGCTGGTCTTTGTTTGCTACTGATTTGAATCTACTGCTGTGCCCCGGGCTGGACTCCTCAGGGCCACACTGATGCAGAAAGGCAGCAGCCTTCAGGTGTCAGAGTGCTGCAGGAGGCTGCTCTCCCAGCCCTCCCCAGCCCTCTCCCTACCACCTGGGTGCCCCTTCCCTGTCCCAGCAGAGGTAAGAGCTGCTGGTGCAGGAGGTGCTGGTTACCGCTGGCAGGTAACTGAGCTGTGAGGGTGCTGCCTCACCTGTCAGTTTTTGGACTTCAGCAGAGGCACAAGCAGCTGTGGGCTTCTCTTCAGGAGAGTCAGGACACAGTTCAGTGGGTGAAAGAGGACTGTGAAGTAGAGAGCTGCAAATAGAAAAGTGATGCTGTTTAACCACTCAACAGCAAAAGACAACATTAATGTGTCAAAAAAAAAGTATCTTCAGCACAGCTTTTATGGGGTTTGGATTCCCAGAGTGAACAGCCTGGAGGTACTGCTCCCTGTCCCACTCCTACCACTGCCCTTTGCACCAGGGCTGCTCACAGGCTGAGCTCCCTCCACACTGTGCAAATGGGCCCCTCAAATGTGACCTGGGTCATGGAAGCCAGCAGCAGGAGGTTTAGCAGGGTGACCATCTGTGCTGCACCTCCCAGCGCTGGCTGCCTGGGACCCAGAGGGTCTTGTGGTAAATAAGGAGAGAGGGGAAGAATCAGGCAGTTGGGAGAGAATTCTTGATGGTTTACCTCATCTTTCTGGGATATATTCTGCATATAATACTTACCACTTGGGACAGGAGGAGATGCCTACTTTTTTCTGCTATTTCGTGAAGGAGTGCTTAGCTGCCTGATCTTACAATTGTTTTTGTCATTGTGCTTTTGCCAAGTGCATTGGGGCACTACAGCCAGAGTCATCCCTTCCCCAGGGCCAGAGCCTGCCTCTGCTGTGGAGGCTCTTACAAGCCCAGAGAGCACCTTCAAATGGCAACAGTCTCGCAGAGGAGATTTCACATGCAGCTAAAACTAAATATTGTTGTTTGTAATTTATAATTGAATAACTAACTACAAATGACTGTGACATGTAAACAAATAAAGCCATGCTTTAATTAGAGGGTTATTTCTAATCAGGAAGTCTTCCTTCCTACAAACAACTAGCCCTGACAACACACCTCTTCCAAGTGGATGCTAAAGCAGCAGAATTTTCCATGGGGAGAGCAAACCAGGAGGAGAATGTCTGCCATCTGATAAAGGCCCAATGCTGCCAATTACTGAATTAAATTTTGCTGATGGGAACCATGGGGTTTTATTTTCCATGTCAGGAAGAGGGAACTCGGGTGGTCCCTGGGACAGGGAGCTTTGGAGAGCTGATTTTGCATGTGTTGGCTCTGTCCTACCCAGGTAGTCTTGTTTAAAAGTCCAGTCTGAGAGAGCAAGAGTTTTGCAGAACATTAGCTAAAACCTTTAAACCCACGTTTTAAGCTGTCCATGACCAGCCTTGGTGAAGAGTGGCCACAAACAAGGGCTTTGCTTTTGAAATTTTGGAAAGAATATTAAGAAAAAAACCCCTATATTGGCTGCAACATTAAAAAGACATTTTGCCCCTCGTCTAGACATTGTCAGAGAAATGCAATATGCTCAGCTGTACCTGCCTGCAATAAGCAGTTCCTGCGTGGAGCCTTGAAAGCCTTCTTCCCCTCACAGGAGGTTTTTCTCTCACATAACCCATGTGTGTCTCGTGCCCCTTCATCCCATATCAGGATCGACGGCTTCCTCATCTTCCCATACATGCCTGCCAAATCAACAGGGTACGAGCTAAGTTAACTCACCCGGCTCATTCTTGAATTGGGTGGTGATGTTTCTCCAAAGTCATAGGAGTACAGATGAAATCTTGCCACTTGCAACTCATTCTAATTAAAAACCTGAAGGTAATGAGCTGAATAGCAGCGATCCATGCTGGGGAGGAGGGGGCCATAGTGTGCAAGATTCACAGTGTTAGAAATAGAGCTGGTTCAGTTATTCCTCCCTGTGTCCACTGAAAAGTGTAATAACATATTCCATTGGAATTTCAAATCTTTTTTTTTTAATCATTTCCTTGAAGTTATTTTTACAAAAGCTTTGGAAGTGTTTCCATCAATCATATGAAGAGGCTGTCCAGTATAAACAGGAGAAAGCTGTGTTCTATGAATGACCTAATGCACTTCAAAAAGTTCAGCAACCCATTGGAAAGTCAGATTATTTGCAGAAAGTCAAATCAATTTTATGATCAGACAAATGTTAGCAAATTGCTTTTCTTAGAACCAAAGCAAGGGAAGTATTTTCCAAGAAATATGCTTGAGGAAAAATCAAATGGCATTTATTAGAAACCATCAGTGAATGAGACCTGTTCTCTTCAAGGCACTTACTCCCTTTGTAATGCCAAGCCATTATGTCCAAATATCACACGGGGGCATATTCAGGTACAAAAGTTTTTTACTCTGTAGAACAAATGAATTAGAACTGGGGCCTTTCTGTCTGTGCTGTAGTGAACAACCTTTGAGAGAGGATTTTTATCTGTGTGCTTGTGTAACTTCAAAATAGGGTGCCAAAGGGCTCTGACCCATAGGAATGCAGTGTCTGCTTGGGAGCCATATTTCCATAAAACCTGGTGGCTGCTCCAGATTGTCTCCAGAAAGTGCATCCATGGGAGAGGGGAAAGGCTGGGTGCTGTTGGAGGAGACACTGACTTCCTGCTTGAGGAAAGAAGTGCCCTGCCTGGCCTTGGTTAGAGAGCCAGAATAAGGTATGAAGGAAAATACCTCCCAAGTGTCCTAGTAAGATCCCAAGAAAACTCTTGGTGATGTTTTTCTGGCAATGAATTGTCCTTCTCAGCACTTTGCCTCTCTGCTTCTCAGAAAACAGAGCTAAGAGTCAAAGTCTCCTTTTACCTGCTCCCATGTCTGAGTTGCAGAGTCAATGCATCAACCTGTTTTGCATCAGTATCCACATGACTGACACAGACAGACATGATCTCTGCCCTGGAGCTGGTGGCATGAAAAAAAAATCTGCTGGAGAGGTCTAAAGAGAGGGATGCAGAGAGCAAATGGATGACAGGAGCATTCCTTCTGTCACCTCTGTTTCCAGCATCCAAATATTTGGGGACTTTGATTCTGTTATATTATTATAGACCTTTTTCTTTAAGGTTATAATTTATTCTCATATTTCTGCCTGTATTTTTATTTTCTGGATCTTTCTGTTGTGGAATGGATGGATAAGAAGGACCTGGTCCCTCACTTTGCAGTTTGATACCTGGTAAATTAGTTAATGTTGTATGTATGGTTATGGGAACTGCTCGGGAATTTTCCATTAGTGTGTTTATTCATTGGAAAATGTGCTCCATAATTTAAAACAGGATGGAAATTCAAATCTCTGATGAGGACTAAAAGCTTTCCCGATTTTGTGCAAGTCTTGGGTAGCAACAAAGAGAGAAAATGCATTTTTAGTATATTTAATATGAAACCACAAAGGTGGCCAAAGGAAAGGAGAGGAAGGCAAGTAACCTGAAAGGGGTTTTAGCTTTAGATTGGTGACATCTCAGTTAATTTAATGACGACCACTTAAAATGGGTGTGGGGAAAACAAGGCTGTAATGAAGGACAGGCACTTGGACTCTTACAGGAAAAGAGCAGTTCAAATCCAGAACAGGATAAGAAAAACCAAAAACTTTCTGGGGTAATGGATTTTGGCACTGCTCTGAGGTTTAAATGGACTTCTTTGGTGTGTATGTTGTGTTTCCACCTCGAAGTCAAGGCAGAATGGAATTTAAACACTAACACTGAGACCTAGAGGGAAAAGCCTGTTGGAGAAGCAGTCAGGTGGTGTGCTAAATAGACACATACAGGTGTAAATGTCTGGAATAACCACAGGGAATGCTTCTCTGGTGATAAATATTTTTACGGGAGGAAATATGAATACTACTCATTATTGAAAATAACTATTTGTTGTGCCTCAGTCTGATGGTTTAAAAAGTTACTCACATCCAGTCAGGGGTTAGAAATGAATGCTGCCTGACAGGGTAATTTCTTATCAGACAGCTTATAGATTTCAAGCTATTTGACCAAAGCAGAGCAGTGAATACTTAAGAATAAATGTAGTTCTAGAAACCAGGAAAAAGCACCTAAGAACAGAAGGAAGGTACTCCTTCTTTTTGATAACATAGTCAGAACAAATAACTTGCCTAATGATGATGAAGCATCAGGTCTAAAATGTTCTCACTACATGCATTTATAATTCAATAGATGTGAAAAACAGGTTGATTTTTAACCCTCTGGTGGCAGATGGTTGCCTAGTTTAAACTTAAGCCATTCTTTTGAAGTCCGTATAACTAAGTCAGCCTACCAAGGGGTGAAATTCAGCTCTCTGCTGGGATTTTCAAGAGCTTTAGTGCCACAGGCTGTACCTGCCAGACTTTTCCCCTCAGGACCTCCCCAGGAAAGCAGAAGAATGGTGTAGTCCAAAGTAAAGCTCCAGGGGCTAAGCTGACCATAGACCTGGCCAAGTCCTCTGTCCTATTGCAAGGAGAGCTCTGTACAAGAGTTTGCTCTTTCCCCCCTTTTCCTACTGAAAATGCCACACAATCCTTGTGTGTTACCTTGGAGTTTGCAGCGTAAGTGTTGGGAAAACAGTTTGTTCAATGGGAAATATGAAAAGAGTAGATTTAAAATAAATAATCTACTTAGAAGTTCTGTAATCATAGCTAATTTATTTGTACCAGGGAAGTATTTAATTATCATATACAGAAGTGTTCAATTTTTATGCATATTCAGTTTTACCACATAATTCAAATTAATTCTCTAAGCATATGTGTTAGAACTGTTCAGCAGTTTCCGTCTCCAAACAGAGTAACATGAGAAACTAGAGCTGCAGGTATCTTTTTCTCACTTGGCTCCCATTCCCTGGGATGACTGACCTCTAGAAAACTTTTCTGAAGGACTGAGGTAAGGGGTGGAGTAAAAAAAATACAGGTGCAGACACACTTTCTGAAAAAATGCATTATTTTGATTTGGAGAACTCTTTGGGCTTTAATCCTGGTATTTTTCAAAAATACTTTCTGGTCAGAAGCTGCCCAACTCTGGTTAATCAAAGACAGTATCTCTAAACTGGTGCAAAGCTAAGCTCTTGTCTGGGAAGTTTTTAACTTAGTGTAGAGGTTATGTTACACCTGTGATTATTTCCAATGACTTCCAGAATCAGAGATTAGTTTAGCATCATGCATAAGTGGTAAATAAACAGCTTCCCAGATACTTTTGGGTTTATTTTACTTTGCATCTCTAATCCTGCCACTGCAGTTGCATGAAAATGTGTTGATCACTTGTTTCAAGAATGACATATCATAAATATAGATATCTTTCTGGCCATCTCTAAAAGTACTCTTCAGTCTTGTGTGGTTTAATGATTGATGCAGCTTGGAAATCAAACTCTTGTCTAGGTTTGTTGTAAGATAAACTTATGGTTTAGGACCAAAATTCACATGAGATAAGCGGGGGCAGTGTGAGGAGGGTACTGTTTTAGGATGCTAAAAATGGCTTGTGGCAGAATTTAGGAGCCAGTATAACATAAGTATCCAGCTGCCTGGGCTTTGTTTAGTTTCTTTTTGAGCAATGATCCATTTCTGTTCCTGTCTACAAACAGAAGATTTGGAAGAAAGATAAAAAAGGCCTTGGGAGCACATGACTCTTTCACCTCCTTCTCTTTCCACATTGTACTCATGGCTGGTCTTAGTGGTGAGCATGGCAACGTGTTCTGAATGCATCCCAATAAATAACCCTCTTTTTAACATAGGGCAGACCAACATGCATTTTTAATTATTGCTTAAAGATCTTGGTTTGCAAGCAGTGATTCTCCAGCCACCAACAAGCAAAAAACCAAAGCTTTGGGGTGGAGGTTTTGAACCCAAATGGGCTCTGCCCACTGGCAATGAGTGAGGGATGGGGACAGAGGAGAAGTGTTGCTGCAGCTTTTCTGGGTTGTGTAACACTTTAATCGTGAGGTTCTATGTGTGTGTCCTGGGTGCTCGGCTCTTGGCAGAGAAGTCTGTCGAAACAAGAAATTACAAAACCACTTTAAGGAAGTGAAAATTGGCCTCCCATAAAATGTAGGTACTGGAGGCAGGGCTTCATTTGGAAGAAGAAAACTTGACTCTAGATGATGCACAGATCCTTATTTTTAAAAAGAAGCTTTGACTGGGGAGCTCCCCTTCATCTTAAAATAAATAACTCTTCCCAGCCTATAGTTTCAGAATGAGACCTATTTCCTGTCTCTGGGTTGTTTCATAGCCCTGATGCTGCTGTATCAAAGTGCTTCTCTTGTTTTGATAAATCCCCAAGAGACAGGAAGGTAATATAATTGCAAGCCAGTTTTTCAAAGACTTCTGGATAACCCCCACTAAAGGCACGAAAGCATTGCTGCAAAAATTATTCATTTCACTCTTAAGTCCAAGCACGGTCATTTACAGCTTGGAAAATGGGCTGATTTATCCAAGGTGGCCTGCAGTAGTTGTAGCTGAGTGAAGTTAAATAATGCAGTACTCTTTAAAATTGCATGAGTGTGTGATTTTGTTTGCTTTACTCATCCTTACTCCCTTGTAGTTCATTGCAGTCAATTATTATTGCATCTGTTCACTCCATCTCTGCAGCTGGTGGGAACGGCTGCTCGTGCCACGCACTAAGCTATACTGTTCCAAAAGAAAGCTGAGCTTCCCCTCTGCTCTGAGTGTAGGAATGGCTGTATGGCCTTGCCTTTATCCTAAGGTAAGCATAGCATGGAGAGTGAGTAAGGATTGCCTTCTAATAAAATAACCTGGTCAACCACACTGGCATCCTAAGGAAGCAAAAGAGTTTCTACGGTGTGTCCACCACACAAGGCAGCAGTTCCAATGTCTCTGTCTCCTGCTCAGGCTCACTGTAGGGTCTTTCTTTCTGGATCTCTGTCCCAAGAGTGCCTTCCTGGACTAAACTGCATGGCAAACTGAAGTCTGGGGATGCTGAAGGAGAGGTACAAGGCAAGGGGAAGTAACAGGAGAGCATCTACCACTGCTACCTGCTGCACAGCAGAGCTGCAAAAGCAGCCTGACCTTTGGAAGAGGTGGAGACTGTCCAAGGAGCCACGGGGCTGCTGGAAGCCTCAATACCTCAGTGCTCTGTACAGCTCTGGCAGCATCTCAGTACACAGCCTCGAGCAAGCCACAGCAGCAGTGGACACCTTTCTTTGCCTAGGATTAGCTGTACCTGCCCAGGCTGGTGTGACTGCCCTCACAGCTCTGCTCACAGAGATTGCAGGAGTGTCCCATGGTGCACACAAGAAAGTAATCAGCTGGATTAACATTATTTAACACACCTGTTTAAATTGATCAAATGATAAGGTGATCTTGCCTGCCCTAACTTAGGGAGAGGTCATGAGAGCTACTTTGCCAACAGCAACATAGAGATGAGGACAGATGGCCAAGGATGACAGTCCAGTATCTCCCACTGGCCTAGCTGTCTGCATAGGGAGCTCTCTCCAGGTCCTTTGGAGCCTGCAGAGCAATGCTTGGAAACGTGCACTTCCAACTGGTCTGAAACACCATGGTGAAGTGTGGTGGTGAGAGAGTCTTTCAGACATGGGTCCTAACATTATTTAGGAATTAAATAACTGGTGCAAATTAATAATGTTCTCTGCTTGTGTAAAAGTTCTTGTCCTTCCTATTTGAAAGATAGGGACAGAGAGAAGGTGGTAAGTACCAAAGAATCCAGCAGTTGTCATGTCTTATCTGAGATTCAGGTACAAGAAATGAAATCCTGACCCAATGAAAACCAACAGGACTCTTGCAAACAACTTCAGAATAGCAGAGATCTGAACGAAGAAAGGGACACTGTGCTGTGTGAGGCATTGTTCATATCTCTCCTGTGGGAACCTGAGGAATTACAGAAGATGCCTCATCCCTGGAAGTGTTCAGGGCCAGGCTGGATGGGGATTTGAGCAACCAGGTCTAATGGAAGGCGTCCCTGCCCATGGCATTGGGGTTGGACCCTCCCAACTCAAACCACTTTGGGATCCTCTGGCACAGTCAGTGCCGGTTTTGCTTAGCCCTGTGACTGTTGTGTGTGTGATCAGGTGAACCCCGAGGTACTGTGAGAGCAGAGGCTCCAGCAGTTAACCAGATGAGCAGCTGGTTGTCGGAACTCTTTTTGAGTCAGGTCAGGTGGCTGTCTGTTGGGTCTTGCCCATCTCTACATTTTTTCCTGCTTGCCCTACCCCACCCTCCCTGCAGTCAATCCTGAAAATCGTGAAGCAATTGCCAGCATTTCCTGCCCAAAGAGCAGCACAGCACAGCAGTTTGTCAAGCAGCTGGATCACAGAGGACTCGGACACAATGCCAAGAGCTCTTGCAATATCTCGTAGTACAAGCTCAGCTACTGGAGGTGAGCAATAAAACTCCTTTTCTCATCTTTTTCCCTCTGTCTCTTTGACCTCTTGGTCACAGAGGAAGTTTAAATATCTGATCTAAAGGCACCAAAGGCTTTTTATGAACCAAGTTAAGCTATCACACAGCAAAGGAAGAATTTGGAATGGGGCTGACTTGCATTTCTCTGTATCTTTGTTACATTCTCCTTAGGCCTGATAGCACCTTATTAATTTGTACATTCACTGCAAAATAAAGGTGTTAACCTTCCTGGAAATTTGGGTTGCTGGGCCTGTACTAGAATGAAAACCAGATTATTTTAGCTGTCTTAAGTATTTTAATTCTAGAAGGAACTATGACTGGGGGGTTCTGTCTTCACTGTGTTACTTCAAAAGGCATTTAGGATGAATTTCAAAAGATTTGATTATTTAGAACAAGTATCTTTTTATTTACAATAGCAAGATATAATGGTAAAAATGTCCTATGGGGACAAGTAATTAAAAAAAAAAACAAAAAACAACAAACCCCATAAAAACTAGCAGAGGTTTCTTTTTTTAGAAACTAAAAATTGCATACACAAAGTGCGTAAGAGAAGTTTTTAAATGGAGAAGGTTGTGTAATGGTTCTGCCCTACGGCACAAACTCTCTCCTGCCCTTGTCTGGATCCTGCTGACCAAACTGCATGTGGGGACCCACCAATGCAGGCTTTTGGTTTGCTTTAAATTCTTTCATTTATCAGTCAGTTGGTGGTGAGTGTTCATGTTTCACCTTACAGTAAATTTTGCAGAATGGATACCAGCACTCACTCAAAACTGTTAACAAAGAAATCTAAGAAAACAGTGAGGTTTTCTTTCTTTTTTAATTTTTCTTTTATTTTTCTTTTTTTTCCCCTCCCAACATACTGCTTTGATCTGCCATGCAATTGGGTCAGCACTTGGGAAATACATTTCAACATCCACATCTGTGATGTGAATATTATGCAGGAGATCCTAAATGTAAAACCTCACAGATCCTTCAACAGATCACTCTGTCAAAAAAACATGACACCTGCAAAAGCCTTTAACTAGCATGGGGACCAAACTAAAAAATTTGATGACCAAGAGCAAAAAAAGACAGGTATCACTGTGCCAGAGTCTCATTTAATTAGAACAGCACAGGCCCACAGAAATCACCAGCTCCCACAGATCATTACTGGTTAAGAAAGCCTCTGTTGTTCATTTCCAGAGCAGGATTATGCTGGTACTCAGCCTGGGGAGCTTCTAGGCCTTGTCCACACAGGAAGGTTTCACCAGACTAATTTTCCCAGGGTAAGTGAGCCTAAGTGTTCATGCAGGAGCTGAGCACTCAGTTTGAAACCCACTGCTGGTGTGCAGGGACCCATTTCTGGAGCCTGTGGGCAGGCAGTGAATTGGGGGGTGTATCCTGGGCCATGCAGAGTTGCACAGGCACTGCTGGTCTTCTGGGCGCTTCTGAGGAGAAGAGCAATGGGAGAGAACTCTGTCCTGAATAGCTGCAGCCAGCAGCAGGTGTTGGCTAGGGTTCCCTACCCTAGGGTGTCTGCAGTACGGGAGGCTTCATGGTGCGGGCTCTGACTTCCAAAATGTCCTTCCTCTGCAGGGCCTGGGAGCACAAAGACAACTTTCAGTGCTGGGCAGCAGTGCAAAGGGTCTTACTTGTCCTGGGGAGATGTGGATGTTGTCTGAGATCTCATCTTGGTGTGAGCAAGCAGAGAGGCTGCCCTGGGGAGACCTCAAAGGGACCCTCGGAGAGACCACAGAGAGAAGAGCAAGGAGGAGAGGGACAGAGAAGCTGGAGAAAGAAGGAGGCAGTATGGGGAAGGAGAGAGAGCTCTGCAGCTCAGAGGGCCCTTAGGTAGGTTCACAGTGGAGGAGAGGGGTTGGCCTCTTCCCATGTAACCCTGTAGCCCTGAGGGCAATGAGGTTGCAGCCCTGATGGCTGAGGCTGAATTTTCTGTCACTCCCAATAGGTGTAAAATTATGGCTGTAGAGACACAGACTCCTGGATAGCAGGGGTTACTCAGCAGGGCATAAGCCAGTCTTCCCACTGGCACCCTTCACCTAGAAAGACCCAGGGGGATTCCCCAGCAGTGCTTACAGCCATCCCCTCAGTAGGACACTTGCCCTGTGCTATCCCAGATGAGCTCTGCCAGCTGCTTTTGGTCCTGTATTCCCACAGAAACGATGGCAGTGTGGTTCAGAGACACTGTCCCAGCCCGCCACATGAAGCTCTGACCTAACTCTTATGAATCTCACAACAGCCAAAAAGTCAAGAGGGAGCTCAGTTGGGTTTTTTTTAATCCAGAAGAGGTTAAAAATGCGACACATTCCTTCACCTCAGGTCACTGTCTGGGCATTGCTCCCCCTTGTTCATCTGTGTTTTCTTCTCAGGGCAAGTCCAGCCCTCTGCTAGGACCTTCTCCCCCTCCTTCCTTGGCCTACCTTGCCTTCCTCCAGGGACTGTGGTCTACTGGGGCCTTTCACAGCCACAGCAGGGTCTTTCCCCTGGAAAAAGCAAAATTTTTGTTTTGCACAACAAAATGTAATGCAGTTAGAGTGTTATTACCATTTTCTAAAACATTCTTGCCTTCCTCATTTGCTGAACTACAATCTCACAATCTTGTGCATTTTAATTTCTACAGTAGGCACAATCCACAAGTTTGCCCTAAAAGTTACCTTTCAGGGATAAGTGGTTTTCTATGAAGGTTTTCACTGTCTTCTGATACTCATCTTCAGTCAGGTGGAGCTGGGCTACCTCCTTGTTTGACGAGCATTCTTCTGTCACTGTCCTCTTCTCTTGAGCAGGCCATTGTGCAGCAGACACCCCAAAACCTGCTTTATTCAGGTTCCTTGCAAACGTCCTCCCAATGGAACTGTTGGACACAAGAATTACGATTGCTCTCCCTTTCATATCAGCATTCCTCTCCATGGTGATGAAGGAAAAGATGATAATGCAGCAGGTCAGGAACACAATGGAAATGCACGCGAAGGCATAAAAGAGGCAGGAAAGGGTCATGGCAAGCAGTAAGTCTATGACCAGCAGGAAGAAATGCTGCAGGAGGAAAATCATCGTTAGGAGGATTAGCTGCTGCCTCCTCGCTCTCAAGCGAGCCGAGGAATCTGCCAGGAGTCACCGCGTGCACCACACTGTTATAAAGCCAGGAGCCTTGCGAAATGTGTGGAGGCAAGGCAAAACCCCATGGGGAGGATGATTCATTTTCTGGGATAGAGCAACAATGGGGATTTTCAAGCCACGTACGTTTCCAGGCGAAAGCAGTGCGGTGTTTGTCTTGGCTTTGCTGTGCACTTGGATGCTCAGCTGGGCTGAAATATAAGGATTTGTTTTGTAAGGCTATTTCATCATGTGTCGTCTTCGGAGCCAGTGATGTATACAGGTTATTTGGAAGCAGACAGTTTTAAGGGATTTCTTCAAGGAGTGTGTGCGTGGAACTGGGAAACCATGAAGTTGAAATAATCCCCATATCTGCTTGGCACTCTGAGGCTCTTAAATTTGCCACTCTCCTATTGCTCTAACGCAGGTGGTTTTGGTGAGTCTGGGCAGGGACCCAAGTGGGCACAGAAGTGGGAGCCCTGCCCTGCGTAAGCAGCTCTTGTTGTGCTGTAAAACAAGCCACACTGGGAGCACTGTGCTGTAGGGACTGTGCCAGTCCAGGGGGGTTCACTCACATCAGAGACAAGAAACAAGCTGAGTGCTAGAGAAAGGGCTTTTTTTTATTGATAGCAGAGATTTAAGGGAGGGTTCTGCTATTTGGCAGGCAGGCAGAGCAGTGCCCTGGCACAGGGCATAGTTATCCTGACTGCAGGGCACAGAGCAGGGCTCCTGCTACAGCTGCAGCCTCTGCAGAATTGGGAAGAGCCGAGTAGACTTGGGAGTGAGACCAGCAAAGGTAAATGCTGCAGCATCAAGACTCAGCTGACCTCCAGAAGCAGGTCAGGAGGGATGCTGCCAGCTCTCCTTGTGCTTTCTCACCAAAGTTGGAGGCAAGGCCTTTCTTTCCCTTCTTGGTCATGGTGGAAGTGCTGCTGATCACCACTAAACCCTTGGTATCAGAACCTGCTCTTTAAATACAATTTTTTAATTATTATTTCTTTTTGGTGTGGGTCCATGTAAAGGGTCCCCCCTAAGAAGGTGTGGTTGTGTTGCAGGTGGGAGTTGTGTTCATTCCCTGTTTGAACTGGAAAGGCACTGGGAGCGTGGGACTGGCTGTCAGCACGACCCACACACGTTTTACTGGTCCTTCTCGTTTGTCCTCCATGCGAACGTGCAAATCCCATCTTGTGGATCAATAGTGCTGTGCTATCGCAGCCATCCAGCTCCAGGCGCTTTTGGGATAGAGCTGCTGTCATCTGCATCCCAAAACCACCCTGTGCACCCCACCCAGCATGTGTACAAACATGCAGAGCTTTCTTTGGAGTGGACAAGGGGATGTAACACTCAATTTGCCTTTCAGTGGCTCAGCAGCAGCAGCAAGACGCAGCAGGGCTGTGTGTATTGGGGGGCTTATTTCACTCACCAAGTGCTTTTAAAAATCTTTAAGCCCCTCTTGCCAGAAGACTGGGGCAGGACATGGCCTGCAAAGTGTCTGTGGTGCAAAAGGACTACCTGCACTGCTTATTTAGCAGAAAGAGGTGTCATTGCTGTTCCTGGCACAGGAGCCATGACTGCAAATGCCTGCGCTTGGTGCTGACTGGGCTGGGAAAGCACCTGAGTCCCTCCCCACTGGTGAGGACGGCACAGCCCTGGCCCTGCTGCCAGGCTTGGCAGGGAGAGTGAGTTGCAAACTGAGTAGCTGTGGGTGCTATGCCTGAGGGTGGCACTGGCCCTCCCCACCCATGGATCAGCAGGAGTGGGTGGCCCCGGCCAGACTGGCGTGTCTCGCCAGCTTGAGGTGTGAGCAGGGCAAGCTCCTGTCTGCAGGCCGATGAGGCCATACCTGCCAGGCTTTGAATTGGCAGCCTGAGCCTCCTGTATCCCTGCAGTCCTGGCCAAAAAAGGTCTATGGTCCTTTTTGCTGCCAGAAAGGAAAAACTCCAAGCACTGCCTCTGTAAACAATGAGTTTGCACGCCCTGCTTGTTAGGTGTGCTGAGAGAGCATGAAAAGCCTTCACGCTCCTCCAAACACTGGAGACTAAAGGTCAGCCCCAAACCCAGGAGAAGTGGAATGGAGGCACTGGCTCCAATCTTCCCTCGCTGGCCTCGGGTGTTTGGGCTTTTGCCTGTCGGTGAGACCGGTCGGAAGATTGATTTCCTCACTGCGCTTCCTTGGTGATGGAGTTGGGGAAGTGTGTTTCTTCCTGGGCTGCATGGAAGGTCGACGTTTCGCCTCAGATCTGGGGTCATTTTTCTAGGGAAAAAAAAAAAAAGTTGAAGTACTTGGGCTTTTGGCTTAAAAAGACAGGGATATTTTACGGAACTTGCCTTTTTCTAGTAAATGCCATTTATCATGAATGCAGTGACGCCGTCTGTTGGCCGCCAGCGGGGCTGCAGCAGCGGGGGCTGGCAAAGCACCGCCCTCCCCCATATTTTGGGAGGCGCAGCCCTGGGTGACACCTCCCCTCATTCTGGGGGACCCGCAGCCCTGGGTGACCGCTCTGGAACCAGCAGCAGCTGCTTCCCCCACCATACCGACACCAGCAGCTCTTGAGATAGGGGATGTCAGTATTTCCACCCTTCTTCTAGGTTGACCCTTCTTACCTTCCCCAGAAATGCTCTGGCTTTAAAAGATGAACCACCAGCTACCCAGAATCACTGAGAAAATTATTTTATTTGTAGGGGTTTTTTTTTCCCCAAGGAATGATTTCCCTCTTCAGTGTTTCTTCCTAGTCAATGAATCAATATTAAAATGAGAGGTGCTAGTGCAGGTCAAGAAAACACTTCAAAAGCAGTGATTTTTTTTTTTTTTTATTTCTATCTCCACTACTGTAATATCTGGGAACAGTCAAGAGCTCAGGCTTGCCCTGGTTTTTGTATTACCATATTCACAAGCATGAATCTATTTTGCCAGTAGGTGACCCATGGGGCAGCAGTGACACGTCCACTGGCTCCTCTGCTGGCTGTCACCCAGTTCGGGGTTTGCACTACAATTACAAACCTATCTCTTCCAAGGGTTTCCACACCTTCACTGGAGATTTGGTGTCTGTCAACACTGGCTTGATTTGACCACGTGGTTCAAAATGCCTGATAATTACAGCCTTACCTTAAACCTCTTTCAAGCAGGTCCTAAAGCTCTGTTAATTTTCTGTGTTCCTGGTGCTACTAAAGGAGCAATAAAAAGCAATGTTTTTCCTAGAAACCACATCCTTGAAGTCAGACCTCCAGGAAACTTGGAAGCTTTACAGGGGCACCAGAGGGCTTTGAGGCACTTGCTGTGGATCCAGGTTTGAGGTCAGTGCAGTTGTTGTTTAGCCTTCCTTTTGCTGCCTGCATTACCATGGGCATTTTAATTTTACAAACGAAATAATTTTAATAATGTTTATAAATTAAATCATTTCAATATTGTTAAATTTGATGTCAGCTTTACAATGGCTTCCCTACACTTCAGGTTTATTCTGCTGAGGGAAGTGGAGGCACAAATCCATTTGTTGTGATTTGGAGTGCACTCAGGAGAGTTGTAGAGATTTGAGAGCTCAAAGGTAAGTGTACTGAGGGCCTTCAGAGGCTCTTTGGTGGTCAGCAGCTCTTTGCAGGCTCTCCAGCAGCCTGTGGGAGCTCTCACAAAACAGCTGCATCTCTTTCTCCCCTTCTGTTTGATTGCAATCCTTACTCCAAAACATTACACCTGCATGAAAGATCACCAGGAAATTCAGTTCCTCACTGAATGAAAACTGTTGTTTAAAACCACAGAGCATTTTTTTGTTCCCAAGTGCAGGTATAGAGGTTTAAATTTTGCTTTATTCCCTTTGTGTTTGTTTTCCTTTCTCTCTTTTTCAGTAGCAACATGAAAAGAGGTAAAATTAGACTTAAAAAGAGAAAAATATTGAAAGAAGGAGCGAGGGAGAATAAAAATTGCTATTTTTTTCATTTCCTTTCTTGAAAACTTTTACTGTTAGAAAAGTTGAGATGCTGATTTGATCGCAGTTCAGTAAGTCTGGAGAATTGGTACACTGAGTAAGGAATCTTGTATCTCTTGCAGACTTCCTGAAGTGAAAAGAATGACTAGCTAATGCTTTTGAAATTTTCAGTTTGGTACCAGAAGCAACAGTCGATGGCAATAAAATAATTCTTCCGCTAATTATCTGGCAGCTTAGTCCTACCTGACTCCTAGAAAAGCTCCCCGTTGCTTATTAATGGATGCATCCAAATGTCCTGCGATGTTTGACACCACTTCATTATTCTGGTAAAAGAAGAAAACTACCAGTTTTCCTTTTTTTTTTTTTTTTAAATCCTCTACAAAGGATGTTCCTTTGTGATTCAATAAAATACTGACCTATTTATGTATATATCTCATTAGATGCTCTGGTACTCTTCCCATTTTTCTTTTCTAAAGGCAAATTTCCTTTCACTTGAGGCTTCTTGCTCTCTGTTAAACATTGTTCAGTCACAGCCTGCTAATTGAGTGGAGCGGGAGCAAAGAGGAGAAAATGGAAAAGACAGCTAATAACAAGAGGTGCATAATGTGTGGACAGCGTGGCCATGTCACACAGCTGCAGCACGAGAAGTTTAAGGGTACACAGCCCTGGGTGCCTGAAAACCAGTGTGTGAGCACATCATTATAGGGCACATGTATCACAGGGTCAAACTTATATCCCACAGACAACTTTAAATTATTAATTTGTTGACTTGCAAGCATTGACCTTTTCAGTTAAAATATTCTTTTATGTCTTCCATATAATTTCTTAAGGTTAAAAAAAAAGTTATGGTCTATAGATAATTTCGAAACCTTCACAAATATTATCAGTCAGTTTGAGACCCTTAAGTTATAACAAAGTCCTGTGTTAATTAACTTGACTAATTCATTGCCAAAAATAGATATCTTTTGTCTTCTCTCAGATTTTGGCAGTGGGTTTCGTAGCCACTGGGGACTTGTAATAATGTTCTAATGTTGTATATGCACATTCTTTGAATGTTTCTGTATTGGGTCTCAAATCCTTGAAAAGGTCAGCTATTGCTGAAGCGCAATTGCTTGCAGAAACTGCTTCAGTTGGGTCCTGGCCTTCTGAAAACTCAGTTGTACCTCTGGCCTTTCTTCCTGCTTCAGCCCTGAGCTGCACCCTGACACGAACACCCAGCCTCCAAGGCCAGCTGTAGATGAAGTGTTCCTTAGGACAGAGCCCTAGGCTGATCCTCACTCCAGCCAGAGACTCAATCTGCCTCCAGTGTTCTGGCATCCACCCCTGGCTTCCTCTGGAGCATCCTCTGCAGTCCCCTAATGACTTGTAGATCTGCATTTTTCCTTTTCTCTGAACTCCAGCTCTAGGTTGATCCATTGGCCTAGGAGCCAGTGTTTCAAGTGTTTCCTTATAGCTGTGAAAGCTCTTCTCAAACACAGCAAAGCATCTTGCCAGAATTATGGTCCTGGTTGTCATGGTCCTGTAAAACACTTTGGGTTGGAAGGAACCTTTGCTGGACTACTAAGTTCAGTCTCCTCAGAGCTGGTTCAATTCTCAGGAGTTTTGTGATCAACTTACTATAGGAGCGATGCTGTGGGTCTTAGAAGCTCTCCATGTGTGGAGACATTCAAAACTCAGCTGGGTACTGAGCTGGACAACCTGCTCTGGCTGCTGTGCTTGACCAAGCAAGTTAGACTAGGGAATCTCATGAGGTCCTTTCCAACCTCAACTGTTCTGTGATTCCTTAGGATCGTGGTCATGGCTATCAAGTATTCCCTGCATGTGAGTGGGTAACAATCCAAAGGGGGACTAGTTGGGAAAAATGAAATAGTGCTGCAAAATGGGCTTTCCAGTGCTCTCTGGAAACCATCTGACCTGGATGGTTGGTCAGGACCTCCCTTTGGGAAGTCAGCACAGTTTTGCCCACAGCCCTCCTGTGCTTCATGGAGGCTCTCAGGTCTCCTTCCCATTGAAGAACTTCGAGTCAGTCTCAGGGCACTGAGTTGGCACTGAAACCTGGAAACTCTGAAGAACAGAGACCCCCAGTGGAGATTTATCAAGTTTCACTTGACAGGAGAACATTAATGAAACCAGACTTGGCACAGGTCTTGAGAGCAGCAGAAATGCTACAGGCAGAAGTTCTTACACATTTTTAGGGTGATCTTGTGTACCTGGCATATCTGTCTTGTTTGGGAAACCTGAGCAGTGGAATAAGTCCCTGCCATAAACATTCTCAAAGTTTTATGCAACCCTGTCAGCAATTGCCAGTATATAAAGTGGAATTAAATGGGTCATACTTATAAGCAAAAAAAAAGTACGAAATTCATCATATAATTTGTTCATTTAACAAAATCACAGATTATTCCATAGTCTCTTAGTTGGATGAATGGAAAAGTAAAATTAAACATATAGATGAAGTACAGAATAACCCATCAGTACAACAATTCCGTCTTTAGAAGTGCAAGTGCTGTTTTTTCTCCCTGGGTCAGCCCCAGCTGATTAAACACCAAATTCCTAACGCGAGAGATCCCGCATTTCTCTACTGCTGCCACACTGGGCCTTTAAGTCCTGGCATCTCTCAGTTGTGGTTTATAAGATAAAATAAATCCTTTTCCCATCATAAATCCTGTATGAGTCAGTATTATCCTGCTTCTGCAGCTGAGAAAATTAGGTCAGACAGGAGAAATTACTTGATGGAGGCCACCAGGGAGCTCTGTGTTGGAGTGACAATTAGGGTGGAGGTGCCCTGGCATAATCAGTCAGGTCCTGACATTTGTGGCATCCTTCCCATGCTGGAAAAATGCCAGTGGCATCACTTCTTTTTGTCCTTTAAAACTGCTGGGTGATGACAAAAATGGGTTATGTCTTGGGTTAAGCACACCTTCGAGTACATTTCTTAGAACTGCCAAATAGTCCAACTCCCAAATTCCTTTCCTGTTCAACATCAATATTAATGCAGATTTTCTGACTTAAACGCACAGGCTTTCTTGAGTGTTCAGATACCAAATTGACTTAAGCCAGAGAAGAAACCGTATTTGGGAAACCCTGAAAATCTTCTTTAATCAGAAGCTTATTAAATGCAGAGCAAAAAATATGAACTGCTAATTTTCAGAATGGACACACTCTGATTTTTGGCTTCCCATTCTTTTTCCCCAGCACAGTGATGGATGTGCTTTCTGTGCTCACTGTAGTCAGACTTTTCTTGAAGTCTGAAGGGGCTGAGGATTTAAAAATGCAACCTGACTGCAATTAAATTACTTTTGCCTGTCAACACATTCTCTATTTCTGTGTACCAGCATAAATCAGAAATATTTAGCGATCTCTGTTAGAGATTTGTCTGCGCCGAAAAGCAAAGGAAGCACCCTGCAGGGAAGTGAGCAGGTAAAACAAACACCCTGCTTTAGATAAGCCATTGCAGAGGATTCTTCCATACAAAATACCTTTCTAATAACATCAGCCAGTTGCAAGTGTGTTAGGTGTCCTTTCCACCTGTGATGATCCAATGTTTTACCTGAATTACCTTCATTTCTGGTAAGCATTCTGGGCAAGCACCAAAAGTGTCAGTTTTAGAGACCTGTCTGACAGCGGCAGATTAGGGTCTGGTGAAGATGGTGTTTGTAAGGGTTTGGTTGTGGTTTAAATCCTCTTTCTCAGTATCCCAAGGATGGAGATTCCCTCTTCTCTGGACTCTACAGCCCTGGTGTAGCCAGTCAGTGCCCATAACCGGCCTGGTGGCCCTCCACTGGCATCACTCCAGCTGGTCAACCTCCTTCTCCTCTGGAAGGCATCGTGTGTCTTTTCCATATATACTTGCCTGGACTTAATAATTTCACTGGGAAAATCCTAATTGCTCCTGTATGGATGAACTGTAATCTTTCAGCAGTGTTTTCCCAAGCACTTATTTTTCTGGCCCTGCTCCCAGTCAGGCTTTGCTGCCTCCAGAGGGATTCAGCCAAGCTGCTTCCCTGAATCTGCAAGATACAGCTCATAGCCTCAGATAACAAATGCTTATGTATTTTCATTTTGTTTTGATATTTTCTGTCTAAAAACATATTGCTCCACTGCCTCCTTCTTGCAAGGAGCACAAATCCCACTCCTGAAAGCCCAGTGTGCAGCTCCTGAGCTGCAGCAAAGCCAGGCTTTCCCAGGCTGTTGTCAGAAATAAGGCCTCTTTATCTCCCTTCCTGTGTCACTGGTCTCCATCTGAGAGAAGGGTGAAGTGTAAAGCAGAGCACACTGAGAGGCTTTAACCACACTGATGCCACCGTCCCTCACTGCTTGGTGTGTCTGTTCCCAGGAAAAGGGCTGCTGGAGCCACATCTACCAGTCCTTCACATTTTTTGTAAGGATCCAGCTCTCCTCAGCCTTTTATATTCTCCACTGCTCCTGAAGTGTGTCTGGCATTCACAGTGCTGTCTGGGAAGTGCAGCAGAGACAGGGACAGAAGACTCCTTCCATCTGGGTGCAAGGCCTGGCATCGCTCTGAGTTGCAGTGCATCAGGTTTGGACTTTGGTGCCTTGTGCCCATGGGAAACTGACCTGGGCATTTCCCAGCATGGCTTTCATTAATTACACTGCACCCAAAATGAGTAGCTCGACTTCTCTCTGTTGCCTGAATTTCGTTCAAAGCAAACCTCCCCTGCCTGTTCAGGCAGTTCATGATGTTGTGCCACAACATTATGCTGATAACTGTAACCACAGAAGCTGCCTCTGTGCTTCATGATTCAGTCCTTAACTGCTGCCCACAGCTGTGGTACAACCTACATGGGCATTTTCAGCACCCCTGGAACCTCACACAAGCTTTGCTTTCCATCTGAGAGTGTGCCATTCACAGGAGAATTATAGTAAAATAGGTCTCTTTATCCTTTTTTCTGCCTAGATTACCCAGCACTGCCTTTAGACAGGAGAGCTTGGGCAGTGGTGTGTTAGCTGCCTTGAAGCTCAGATTGGAGGGCATGTTGTGGAACATCACAGAAGATAGGAGACAGAGTATATCCCTGTGGTTCTGGATCCCTTTAGTACTGCAGATTTAAGCTAGGTCAGTTATAAAACAGCTTGAAGCAGAAAGATGAAAGAGCTGCAATTAACATCATCAAGCCCATATTTTCTTATGAACAGCAAATGCAAATGTTAATGCAGACAAGCAAAGACCTCTTCCAACCTCTGTATGTGCTGAAAATTTAGCAAGCACATCAATAAACTGTTCATGAAGATACTTGTGAATATTTTTGTATTTTAGACTTGTCATCAGCAACTTTTCAAGATAATTATGTTGTGTGAAATGATTACTATAGAATGAAAGAGCAAGCTCCAGGGTAGTTTGTCTCTGTGGCTGTTCATTTTTCAGTGATATGAATGATGGTTTTAATCAACAGGTCTATGCAATGGAATAAATTCCACTGTCTCATCATTGCTCTGGGGTGCAGGCGGTTTTCACCAATAACTATTTTTTATAACCAGAAACAGCTCCTGCTGAATTCCAGCAAAGAAAAGGACACATATGCTGTACGTGAGTATATTGTGCTTTATGGCTGGCATTTCTAAAGCTACACAAACAATCTGGATTCCCAGATCCCATCAGTGTTAATGAGGACAGAGTAACCAAGCCCTTCATTGCCCTAAGTGGAAAATCTATGTACACAGTGCTTAATTCAAAGTATACAGAACTCAGCGGGTAGGCTTCTGTTGATATCAAAAGATTTTAAACCTGGCCTACATCAAGAACTTCAGAGAAAGCACCAGCCACTTCACACCCCAGCAAAGGGGTGTTGAGGTAACCCAGCTGACTTGGCACTATGGGGAATATTAGAGAGGACTGATACAGCTGGGCTGGGAGCAAACAACCTCTTGCACGGAGAATCCCAAAGCAGTGCAGCCCCAGCAGCCTGCAATGGGATGCTAAAGTTGCAGCAATTTCAGGAGGATTTATGGGGTTTGGTAGCAAAAGATGCAGCAGCTGTGTCAGGGCAGGGAGGGACATAAGGGCATTGAGAGAGACAGAAGAACCCAAGTCCTTCCTCCACCTTCCTTTTTACCCCAGCTGGCATCAAGGCTGTTCTTTAGCACATGGTATGGCCCTGGCCGGGCTGTGTCCATGCCCACAGAGGTGTCAGCTTCTCCACAAGCCAGTGCATCTCAGTCCTTCATGGCCTCAATCACCAAACTGAAAGGGAAACTCAGAGGCTGTCCCCAGTTAACTCTTGGATGCTCTCCTGGACACACAACTCAAAGTCCTTGTTTTGCTCAGTCCTGAGCTGTTAACTTGTGCCTTTGCTGTTTGCCTCAGCTGGTGCTGAGCACCAGTGACAGCAGATCATTACAGTCGCTCACAGAGCAGCCATTGCACGAGTAGACACTTGTTAAGGCCAGTCTTAGTATTGGCTACATGTGAGCAGAGTTACAGTAGTGACCAGGCTCTCCTGGCTCTTTTAGCACTTCTCATGTTCCCTAAAGATTGTTTAGGCATGATCCAAAATTTCCATATAATGTCTGACTGAAAGCCAGGCAAAATCACTGCTTTGTATTTCCCAGCCCTTTGCCTAGGATGTAAGCTGGGCAAAGGGCTCAGCATATTCCCCTGTGTAAGGATTTGGTAATTTTTGAACACGGCTCTCCAGCAGCCTCAGTGAGCTTTGCAAAATGACCTGGATGCAAGAGGCTCGGTTTCAGCGCTGCATTTGTAAGCAAGTGGATTTTAGGGGGTGCGAGGGAGGTGTTACTCAGTTGTTGGTGATATTAAACCAAGATTCTTTGGCTGAGTTTGGTATTCATCTAACAAAAAAGCTGGTTTTTGTTTGCTAACCTTTCAAATGTGTCCATCTGTAATTAAATATAACCTCTCCACCAAATATAAGGGTACCTCACATACAGGTAAGCAATTGGAGCTGAGTATATATGGTATTTATGTTGGCTTTTCAGTGTCTAATGCTCTAACTTTAGCATTTCCTTGGGTCGTGTGTTCTGTTTTTACTTTGTTTTCCTAGCAACTTGAGTCAACAGCTCTTGGGTAGAAACTAGAATGCAATTAAACGTGCAAAGAAGTGGACTTCAGTTGAATGAAATACTATCAAGTGTGTTGGATACATAAGCAAAACCCAGGCTTATCAAACATGTTTTGTATTCACTGCTGTGTTAGCAAGTTGATGTTACCCGAAGCCAGCAAATTGAAGTGGTTTATGGCCTCCATGTTCTTCTGCTTTTATAACCAGCAGCTCTCTGCCTTGTCCCTCATTTCAGTTACTGGCAATAAGTGTCTTGTTTTTCCAGCTTCAGATTTACTTGTTCATTCAAAGCTAAACCAGCAAAGTAAGGAGATGCTGTATCTGCTGCAAGTCCCTTGTACTTCACCAAGCTCCAGACCTGAAGGCATATCAGATGCCCCTTTATTTTTCCCTCCTTGAGGCAGGATTCTTAAAGGCTGGTTTTATACAGGCAGAAGTCAGATACATTCAGAAAAGGTTAATCATTCACAGTGGCACTGTAGTTAATAGCCTGGGAATGGAGACCAAGGAAATTGATGTTGACTTTCTGGGGTGCTTTAAATGTTCTTGAGAACTTTCTCTCCTGTCTTCCTGAAAGTTTCCTTTCTTGTTTACACCATCTTAAGGACTTTCCAAAGGATGAATAAAAATTCAAATTCTTTAGGAAGGTAAATCTAATGAACCATATGGAAAAAGAAAACTCTTCACCTGGGAAACAGAAAAAGAAAATGTATTTTAGCATGCAATGCATGCCTCATTGGATTTTACTAAATTGCCCTTGCTTTAGCACTGAGTCACAGGAGAAATACAGCATTTCACAAAGCAGGTAGAATCAGAAAGACTTTAAATGATTTCTGGGATATTAAATTCACAGAGACTAAGATGTATTGTGCCAGCCTAATTATTTTGAAGTACTGCAGGTAAATCAATGGATGTACACTTAATGTTTAATTGTAGGGACCATCTATTACTTCCACTGTGTGGGCCAAGTCCTGCTCTCGTTTGCAATTAACGAAGTCTTACTACAGGCAGTAATTCTGTGTGAAATGGGCAGCATTTCAGCACTCGTTTGATGATACATGTTGTGACAGAAAAAAAAAAAAAGCCAACAGTAGAACACGCGGCTCTTGCTTTCCCACTATTAGCCTAGAGGTGGCATTGCAAAGATTTCCACAATGACGAGCAGATGACAGCAGCCAGTCCACTAAAGAAAAGTACATGTTCATTCTGAGTGGTTTTCCAAAAGGAAAGGACCTCTTGGGTCTATATTGGGTCAGGTGAGCTTCTGCCATCCAAAATCAAAGCAGCATCTCTAGCAAAAAATGGCTTTTCTCTAATTCACTCAGAATTTGTCACCTTGGCTCTCACCTTGGCTGACTGCCAGGCCTAGGCAGTGCTGGGAATGTGAGTTCCTGCTCCAGCTGAAGTCTGGTGGCCAGGAAAAACTGAGTGTCATTCCCATCTTGGGGAAGTAGATTCTTCTTGCTCTGTGTTCTCCATGGAGCTCATTTAGAGCCGACGATGTTAGAGTTTAAATTGTGACTGATTCCATTCAGTGCTTAGCATTGCCAGGTGTATTTGTGTGTTTTCCAGGAAGAACATTGCTGTAGCGTTTGTTCCCAACTTACTTCTAGGTCCTTGTCTGGCTTCCTCATGAAAAGGATCGAGGTTTTGAGCTGGAAGCTCCCAAGAGCAGGGATTGCTGTCTGTGCATTCTCTACATGAAGGTTTTCTTCTGTGTGAGTTTCTCGAGGACACCTACATGCCACCAGCAAAACTGTACCCTTGTCAGCCTGTGCTCTGGAGAGACCAGTCCTCCAGGAACTGAAATGCCAATAAGTGATACCACCAACATCCTTAAAAGAATCACTCTGGGGTTCTTTGAGCATTACCTGGGGGCAGCAGGTGGCCTTCATGGTGAGAGCCACAGTGCTCAAACTCCTTTGTAATGCTTTTCCCACTCTCACCTCATGACTCTTGGGGTCCAGTTTGCTCTGATGAATGCCTTGGCATGTGGCACAGGGGAGAAGCACTTGCTGTAGGAGGTCATGTTTGCTTGCTTGTTGTGATCACAGCAGGTGTAAAACATGTCCTAGCAAACACCCTCTTAGCCAAAAATGTTTGAACTCTCTGAAAGTTTACCTTTGTAAAATTGTGCTTTTGCAGTCTGCAACCAATCAGGGCTCCAGAGCTTTCTGTGCAAGCCAAGTAACCAAACCAGCTCTGCGTTGGTTCTCCACTGTTGACTGGAAGAGCAAATGTGTTAATTTTATGGCTCTGCTAAGATCTCTTAGCACAGGGTTCACCCTGTGCCAGAGTGTGCAAGTGGTGCAGCGTCACCACGCCTGGGCAGCAGGGGCTACATGGAAATGTAATTCACAGAAGAGTATTATCGATCCAAGTAACTCATTAAAGGGAGCAGGTATTATTTAGGATTATCCCAAGGTCCTAATTCCATCATCCCCCCTTTGCTATGTACTTATGTCAGAGCCAGCTAAACTTCACCCGTCCCCATCTTTCGTTTGGGTCTGTGGTACGCTGGAGATGTCCTGCTCTAGAGATGCTCCTTGGGGAATGTGCCTCTCCTGTTGCTTCCATCCACTTCCCACCGCGGCTCCCATCATACCTGCCCTCAGCAGGGCTAAATCCCTCGGGACAAGCCAGGCGCGCATCGCCTCTCCGGCAGCGGCACCCTTATAGGGGGGTGTGGGGGGGAGGGGAATCTCCCGTTGCCATGACAATGAGCCCGTCGGGATGAACATTTCTTTTTGTGAACAGCAATTCAAAGCTTAAAGCAATGCTGCTGCCTCCCAAAGCTTATTAGTGCCACGCGTAAACAGAGCTGGGCAAAGCCTTGGGAAAATAAATGGGCGGGGGGGAAGCTGGCTGGTGCCGCGGACCCTTCCCTGCTCGGGCTTCGAGCAGTGGAAGGCGATTGCTTTCTGCCTCTTTGTTCCCGGCCCTGGCACAAATCACATCCAGCCTCCCTTCCCCCAGCAAAGCTCGCGCTAAGCTGGAGCACACCAGAGCGAAAACGGATTAAAAAGAAAAATCATCCTTGCTGCAGCAGATGAAGAGGGTATAAATCAGCGAGATGGAGGGTGCTCTGCCCCAGGGCTGGGCTCGCCGCTGCTAATGAGGGGCTTAAATCAAAGACGGTCGAGGGGCCCGGGTGTGCGCCGACCCCTCCTCTGCGTGCTGGATCTGCAGCACCAGCGGGCCGAGAAGGGCAGCGGCCAGAGCCGCTGTGGGTGTGAGTCCGGGAGCGCGGGCCGAGCCGGAGCTGCCGCTCGCCACGCTGGAGGGAGCTCCTGAGACGGCAAAAGCGCCGTGTCCTGCTCCAGCCCTCCCGAGTCAGACCCCAGAACGATGGAAACAGGCTATATTTCAGGATGCTTTTAATAGCTGATGTTGGCAGACAGGTTGTTTCTTTTTAGATCTATGAAGAGTCACATTTTTTTTCCCTGGGTAAATTAGTCTTATGTAGGTTGTAAACAGCTTATATAGATCTTGATTTTTTTTTTTTTAAGGTTTTTACATACAAAATCTGACTTTCTTGGAGCCAGGTTACTTTGGGAGCTGGGGGTTGAATTTTCAGGTTGAGGGTGACAGAGCATTACAATGTCCATTATCCTTTCCCCCATCAGCTGTCCCATAAACCAGGGCCGGCACAGGGATAGTACAGGGTGGGAGGCAGACTTTCAGCCAGCCCTGCCAACAAAAAAAATAGAGTGAAAAGCCGGGATGGGTGAGCACAGCCCTGTGGATGAGGCAAAGCGGGAAGTGGGACGTGCTCCTTGCTGTGGGATGGGCTCAGTGTGGCTGGTGTCGGTGTCCACAGGTCACCTGGCAAAAGCATTCCCAGAAAGAAGGGGGTTCTTGCAAGCATGGGTGGAAAAGCAGCTGGGCACTGGAGGACTGGGGGGAAGACAACAATAAAACAAACCTGCTTGCTTTGTGCAGGCTTTGGCAGCCTTGAAAAGTGGCTTAAAACTGGTGAAAGCCGCCCAGGGGTGAACGCTGAATAAGGACAAGTGAGACCATATTTTCCTTGAGCTGGTTAAAGATTGACTGTGTTTTGGCACTTTTCCTCAGTTCTTGTTTCTATTTGCTTCAACCACTGAGTGCTGAGCAGTGATAACAAACCCAAAAGGCTCCATCCTTTGTGGAAAGGCTGTCTCCAGAGCACCCGGGGCAGTGAGGCTGAGAAGGGCTTACAGTGCTTGTACCGTGGTGGGAGACCCCACATAACACCACCACAACGCCATAAGGGGCAGAGCGGAAGGGGTTTTGGTAATGAGGTGTGATCTGTAACCAGAGTCAGATGTGATGCTGAAGAACTCTCAAGCACAGGTGTGGTGTGGTATTCCTTAAAGGGCTCGAAATACAAAGAGTCAGAACCATGCTTCCCAGAAAATGCTGGGTTTGTCCCTGGTGGTGTTGTGCCAGCAGGAATGGATTAAGGGAGAATTCCCTCATTAGGGAAGGGGGGGACTCCTTAATCCCCAAAGCCAGGATTTAAAGATCCTAGAGAGAGTAATCACAGACAGTGGATTAGCACCTATTGGGGAGCCTGGCAGGAGAGGGCAGCGTGGCACTGCCAACCCCAGGGTTGGTCCTCACCCTTGTTTGCAGCTCCTTTTCCCAGGCCTGTGTCTTAGACAGGTTCACTTAAAAACACAAAATTCACAGAGATGAAGACCTCAAAAAGAGCATTTCCTCAAGTCATGGATGATTTCCTGCAAGTGAGAAGTGTGTGAAACATGTCTGGGGCAGGTGACAAATGATGGCAGAGGTGTGGTGTGTTTGTTTTTTTGTTTTTACAAGCACCTTTAATATTGCTCTTGCAAGGCTTCTGCCATCACGAACTGAGTCAGCCTTTAGCCAGAAGAAGAAAAGGAGGAGATGCTTGTCAGTCAACAGAAACTAGCTGGTGTCGGGCTGTCCCCATGCTGCCTGGAGGCGTGTTGGCCTCCAGCCATGCAAGAAAACCCATAATTAGTGCCTTGTTTGTGTGGGAAGCCTGGAAAAGAGAGTTTGTGGCAGTGTGGCCCTCATTTGTTACTTATTGTGGCTCAGATGTCAGGGAGCAGGACCGTGCACTGCTTTTCTCTGAGAATGCCAAACCCAGTCTTTTCAGCAAGGTCTGACTTCTTTCTCATTCGAAACAAAACCTTAAAACATGCAATTGACACACAGATATAGCACAAGTGAAGTATTTAGCTTGGCTAAGGCATATTTCCCCTGGGAGATCTTGCAGGAGAAATAGACCATATTGGCTTTTCCAACCGGCCTTAGGTACTGCTGCAGCAGCTCATGAACTCGGTGGTGTGTGCGTTTATCTGGCAGGAGGCAGTTGCCTCAAACACAGTGAGGATCAGCTCCCCAAGCTTCACCATTTCAAATTTAAAACAGCATTATTTATTCAGACAGGATTTTCTGGCAGCAAACCTCGCATCCTTTTTTGCATCCTCTGTAGTCAAGAGGAAGGATGGTGATACGCTTGATGGTGCCCAGAGCATGGCCTGTGCTCTGTGGCAATGTCCAGGCTCAGCTGAGCTGGGTGGAGCAGTTGGGCAAGAGCCAGGCAACCCACCTCGGGCAGGGCAACTGGAGCTTCAGGTCCTGCTGCACGTTGCCTTCTTGTCTGCATTCTTTAAAAGTTCGCTTTGGACAATACTGGATCCCTTCCCTGCCCTCTGACAGGGCTGGTGCTGCTCTATCCCAGCCCTGCAAGTGCAGCCCATCAGCCACCGTGGCTTTCAAGTATAATATGATCATCTCCCTTTGCTGAATTGAGGATTGGTGTTCTCTCCTCTCCTGCTCAGCCACACTGGTGGAGAGGGGGATTTTTGTTCTTGTGCCATCAATGCCCAGTCTTGGGAGAGTCTGCTCTGCCCAAAACAGGGCACATCTACCCCTGGAGCACAGCAGAGGAACACCCAGGTGCTGTCTGGCAGAGGAAGCTCCATCAGCAGGTTACCCACTCCCATACTTGGATGCTGCTGGGAGAGGTGCCACATACTCCATGTTGACAGACCTGCACAACTGTGGGGTTTTCTGCCTTTTTTCTTTCCCTCCTGGGCTATGTCTAATTGAATTTGGATAGCAGGGGTTTTTACTAGAGACTGTGCCACTGCTCTGGAATACCCGCTCCTACAATTTATCCTTTCAATTTATACGTTGCCAAGGAGCTGTGCTAACCCTCGCCTCTTAAAGGGTGAAAATCCTTTCTGTTGTTGAAAATTGACTGTGTGCAAGTCTCTGAGGACCAGCACCAGCTTGTGCCATGCACCAAACAGGAGCAGTGGTCTGAGTCTGATTTGTAAATCAGGTCACTGACATTAGCAAGGCAAGAACAGCAAACAACCTGGTGGTATTGTCCCATCTGTGCTCAGAGGAGACCCAGAATGGTACTAGCAGAAGGGCTGCAGGGAGAGAACAAGGTGTCTTGGCAAACCCGTGTGTATGTAATAGTCAAGAGAAATCTTTGTTTTCAGCAGGTTGTTTTCCATCTCTCTCATGTAGCCATCAGCATAATTGTAGCATCCAGGGTGCTCAGAGAGATAATGCCCCAGAGTTACAGCTAATGGGGATGGGTGGGAGAGAGAAGATGAACAACTTTTTATTGCTGCCATACGCTTTAAATCCCTTCAACTTTATTGCTATAGCCAAAGTGAGGAATTCTTTTTTTTCATTGGCAATTTTAATGCTGTTTTGAAAGAGCCAGGTTAGCAAAGGCAAGGAAGTAACTGCCTGCCCACCCCTGGGATGCCTTCCTGCTCCTGCCTGCACTCAACATCTCATCAACTCACCCTGCCAACTTCGGGTACCTTCCTGGTTTTACCATCTCGGTCAAATCAAACAAAGAAGAGTCCTTTGTTTTGAACAGAGACCACAAGGTAAACCCAGGAGTTGTTCTTCAGATCTCAATGTGTGCTTGGACTGCTGGAGAGCATCCACTGAGAGGGAGGAGATGGATCACAGCCCATGGGAGTGAGGGCAGTATCTGAACCTGCTGCACTGGTTTGAGCATCCTGCAGTCCTCCTGCCCTGGCCAGTGGAGGTTGAAGCTGATTTTTCAGTCAGGGCACTGCTGGGCATGGAGGGGGGCAGACTTGGCAAAGCCATGATCCTATTTGCTCTGATCACTAAAGGTCACAAGGTGGCTCCTTCTGTCAGGGGGAGGAAATGAACTCTGGTATCTTCAGCAAGCTAATTCCAGGCTTGTACTGATTCCCCTTTCAGTTTTATTTAGTCATCTTTGGTGTCTGATTCTAAAACACGGCTTTGTACTGCTAAACCTTTGCTGCATATTAGCAGAGAGGCAGCTGGAATTCGAATTTGATTTTGACTATAGTGAGAAACCTTATATTTAGCACTTGGCAAATCTCTTGAATGCAGGAGCACATCAGTTTATAAATGCAGGTTGCTTTGATCAGAGTAATTTTGGAGGCTTAAGTATGAGAGGGAATATAGGCTGGGTACTGGTACTTGTAAAGGAGCAATAGAAAAAGTATTCTACCAGGTGATTGGAATTACATTACTCTACAATACCAACCTACCTAGAATTTGCTGCAAAGGATTCTTTGTGATAGAAAAATGCTTTGGGTTACAAAGTACTTCCAATGGAGTCTTTTGCAGCCTGCAATATAAGGGTCAGGTACAGAAACACATTCTCTCAGGTGAAGGGACCAACAACAGTCAAGAATGGCCAGAGGTGGACTGACCCAGGGATGTGATGCAGACCAGGAAATGAAGACCAACTGAAATGGCAGTGGGATAAACTGCCTGCTTTCATCCCTCTTCTCTGTTGGACAAAACTCCTGCTGGCTTCTTTGCCATGTAGGATGCCAAACTAAGAGTCACTCTTGGCATTAAAACACGTGTAGGATGCAGGGTTTTGCCGTATGTTCTAACAAAAGCAAGTACTTTAGTTTGCAGCTTGGGGATGGAGCTGGAGGTGTTCTCAGTGATTGCATCTTCCGAGAGCTCGTGTCCCTTTGGAACATGTCCTGTTTCAGAAGGAGCCACATCTGACCGACTTCACAGCAGCTCCCACAGGCACATGGACCCAACTGCACCTCTGTAAATTCTGAGGTGCTCCCTGAACATCCCTGGGGCCTGGTTTTCTTTTGGAGTTGCTTTTAGAGGGAGGAGGGCTTGGCACCTACAGAGTGGGGAGCAAGGGCTTTTAGCAGCTGGGAGGTACATCTGTGGGCTTATTGCTTTTCAAGAAAGACTGATTTTTAGAGAGAGGGTTCCCTTTGCATAGCAGAAGTGATTGCTTCCAGAACTTAGGAGTACATGGCTTTAATGAGCTCAGGTTCTGCTCCCAGCAGAAAGAGAAAAAAACTAAGGCAGTAGCAGTGACTTTGCTCTTCATATTTGCATGGGAAGAACAGAAAATGGAGCTTGAATGAAAATATTATCACAGGTGTTGTGGGCATGATAACGGAGCATTCGCCGCCTCCCAAAAAACAGTCAGATGAAGAGGGGACCCTTCCGATCACTTCTGCTGGCTTCTGGCTTCCCAGAAGTACCCCATCACTTTGATTTATTGACATGCTGGGGAAGGGCAGTTAATTTTTACCATCAGCCAACCCTGTGAGTCCAGATCTTCTAGAACAAAACTTCTAGAACAAAACTTCTAGAACAAAACAAAGCACTGTTGTGTGGTGGTGCTCTGGGAGCTCAGCTCTGGTCATTGCTCATTCTCTGCTTTGGGGCTGTGGCTGCCTCTTCTCAGATGTAACTCCTCAGGGAGCTTGACCAGGAGACCTCCACGATTGCAGGGCTTGGTCTGTGCTAGTCCCCAAGCCCAGAGCACTCAGCCTGGAAACTTGAGCAAACAAGCCTCTTCCACAGCTACTTGTCAAGAGGTTTTTGCCCACTGTCAGAGCTCCTTCCAGGCTGGGATTCCTTCTTCTCCCCAGCCCACCACATCACTGTAGCCCAGCGAGCACTGGAGATGCTACAAAGATTATTTTTGCACCATGGCTAGAGAGAGAGCACGAGAGATTTGGTGCCTTCCAGCTTCTGCTCTTTGGGCCCTTGGATCCTGTGGCAGGAGCGGGTTTGTTTCCTGGTGAAGAGCTGAGTGTGGGCCAGTTGGCAGCGCCTGCGCAGGGACACCGTGCTCCGAGCAGAGTTGGGATTGAGGCACAGCGTGGCTAAAACGGATTGACAGATTTGCAGAGAGCAACTTTCATGCATCCCATATGCTGCTTAGCTTCATCTGGGCAACTTAAGAGAGGTGAAAAAATCTTTTGCTGGAGAAGAATGAGAGTATTTGTATACTTGGCCTTTTTTAAGTATCTCTTTTTCCCCCTCTAGCTTGACCTGACGTGGTCAAAAAGAAAAAAAAGTTATCAGTTAATCATTCTGGAAGTGTGCACAGATGTATTAAACAAGTATAGTTTTCTGTGGCCCTAACAGCAGGCACAGGAAAGTTCCCAAAATTGTCAAGAGGTTCTGCTCTCTAAGAATTGCAGCCCTGACTAAGATTATCAAAGATGCAATGCTGCTAAAGGGCACAGTAAGTGCTGGGGCACTCTGATTTCCACCTGAACTTTTGGCTTGTTACCTATAGCAGAACTTCCCAGGAAGTATGAAATGTAACCTTGAGGTCAAATAAGAACTTTTTGGAGCAATGCTATTTTTACTTGTCTCTGATTCATGTAGGCAAACACGTGCAGTGCAGACCATCAGTCCTGATGAAGTGCCATTGTTTAATACTGAAAAAATGCACATTTGATCTAGTTTGCATTTCCTAAAAACTGTTATTGATTTGACAATACATTTTTCCTCAGAAAAAAAAAAATCTGCAGTTATTTATTCATTCTTGCCCCTTGGAGAGCTCGCTACCATCTGTTTTTCTTGGCTTTGCATTACCTTTTTTTTTGCACTTGTTCTTTTCCCACTGTGCACCACTGAAGAACTATACTACACATTATCTCATATCCAAATTATGCAGGGTATTGTAAACATGTTGTAAACTTTGCCAGTTGCAAAGTCAAGGGCTCTGAGAGATCTTGCTTAGCACTGGAAATTATCTTTGAAGAAAGAAGGCAGCCTTTTGGAAGCAGATTTGCAGGGCAGTGTGACACAGAAGTGTAATACTGGGGAGAAAAAGGAGCAAATGAATTTGTTCATGGATCCCTATAACTTTATCACAGAGGCCAAGAAGTCCCTGAACCAGTATCTGCTCAGCACCCACAGATAAGACACAGCAGGGCTCCTCTATCCTGCTGCTGGGACCTGCAGGCTCTGGCAGGTGGCAACAGGGATTTGAGCTTGATAAAGTTCCACACTGCCATCATTTCAGGCAGGACAGGACCATGCTCAGGACACATCACAGGACTGAAGCTCCTGCATGGTCCCAGAGTTATCCGTGGAGTTGGAGCAGCCATATCCTGCAACCAGCGTCCTGGGAAGGTGGAAACTGCCGAGCATCTTGTGTTCTGCCTTGCAGGGTTGGGGCCCATTGCTGCCTTCAGAAATAGGAGTTGAAGGGGGAGAATCACAGGTGTGTGAGGATAAGCCTGTGTAAATATCCCTACTTATAGATCTTTGTGTATCTTTTGATCGTTCAACAATAAGAATGTTGGCAGTAGCAATACCAGGCATACCAGAAATCATACCTCAAAAATATACAATAACTTTAAAACCTCCTTCATGAAATTTATCTATTCTCTTTTTCTGTCATCTGGTGACTGATTTCGGTACAGTGAAGGTCATGCCTTCAGGCTTTAATTCCATGGTACACTTCCCAAAAGGGCAGATATCTCTGTGGGAGACACCACTGGAGCCCAGGAAAGGGGAGTGCAGGAGGCGGCACAGAAATAGAGATTACTGTCACCCTTGCTAATAGAGAGGCAGGCCATGGGGCTGTACCACGGCACTTTTTACTGAATTTGCACTCCCAAATTCCTTGAAGAGGACTAAAAAGCAATGTGGATTATAGGACCACAGGGCAGAGCCATTTCAGTGGATGGTGGGCATGTAAAATACCGGTATGGGCTGATGATACACGTATAGCCCTCAGTGAAAGGCAGTTGTCTACACTTGCTATAAATTCATAATGGATGCTTTTGTGCTCGGATTTTGACTGACAAGGAAAGCAAAGGCATCTTAAGTTTAGAGGAGAATTGAGGTGTAGTTATGAGAGTAACTGTTCTGGTACCAGAGTAGTGGCCCTTAAACAGCATTTTGGAACGAGGCCAGGGGCTGCATAGGAGCACATGGTGCTTGGGTTGGCACAGGCCTGCTCCACCCAGCATCATTCAGCCATCCTCCCTGTGCAACTGCTCAAGACCTTAAAAGGCTGCTGCCACCAAGATGAATAGCTGGACAGGGCATTCGTCTGCATTATTTAGGGAATTCAAACCTGTCTTTTTAATTATTCCAGCAATACTTCATCTTCCTCTCCAACCGTTAGTGAAAAGGATCACCAGTTCAGTTGTACTTACATAATGTGGCTGTGAATATCCTATGACTTATTGCCATATCCCTGCTCTTTTTACGGGGTTAAGAGCTTAGGGGAGAAGAATTGCTTGGCTGGGTAAGATGTATTTCTTCATGCAAAGGATGGATGATGTTTTTCCAGCCCTGGAAGTATTCTTGTGAAAGTTATTTCTTCTCTACAGAGTCTTTTATTACTATTATGGGCTTGTGTTCATAGGCTTGCACTCTCATTAATGGGCACAGATTTAAATAAGGGGCTTTAATCAACAATTTTCATCATGATTTAAATCAGCTAGCAGGAAACACAAAATTGATTATTTAAATTAATCTTGTTCTTCATTTGTACTTTTTAATTATTTTCCTAAGGAACAACTGATACTTCCTCACTGAAGCCTGGTACTCTTTTTTCACTCATGAAAATATGGATATGCTATTACCATATTTATTTAAGAATCTGCATATTGAGTTTAAAGTTACTTAATAATTTTCATTTATGTGCCAAACTGATGCCTGATGCCTCTACTCCGTGACTTATTTTAATGTTTGTGTTAAGGTGCATGCAGAAAAAAGTAACATATATTAGTTACTGTGCTCTTAATTTAAATCACATGCTAATCTTAAGTATGATGGACAGATGGGGCAAGGGGAAGAACACAGTTATCAAAACTGATTCTGCATTTGAAATGGACATTTTGAACACAGGAAATATTACCTCTTTGGCAGCAGGCTGGGGTGTTCCTAATCACCAAATCCTTATAAAGACTCATATGGGGGAAAGTGCCATCTCCTGTTCCCTCTTTGGCTTCAATCCCTGAAGGTTTTCTCAAACTGGAGTGAACTGAAGGGAAGAACATCTTCCTGTGCATCCTGAGAAGTAATGGGTCTCTAGGAAATGGGCTTAGAGTCTCAAGAATCTCCTGATCCAGTTGGTTCAGCAAACACTTCAGCCACTGCATTGGCTTGACTTAATCTAAAATTTGAAGGGGTTAATTGCTATTTATTATATAGTATTACAATGAAATTTAGGCCATAATGTTTAGTGCCACTGGCACAAATTTTAAACATATAATGATAAATTTTAAAAAACCCCAATCCTATGCTCTGATTTTTCTGGAAAAAGGATATTTTACATTTTTATCTGCCTTTCATTTGCATCAACTCTAGCTCAGGGCAGCCGCAATGACTTGAGGAGCCATATTTCTGCTTCTTACCATTGTGTGTAAGAAGGCAAAAGCAAAATGAACCTTTTTTGGAAAGCTTTGGGGTAGATCTGTGCATATACACATCTGTTTTTCAGATTGAAGGGATTAGATAGTCAAATTCACCCTAGGTAATTCAGCTGACTTCAGTGCAGAAACTAGTGTCCAAGTTAGAGACCTCGTTTCTTGTTGGCTTTAACCATGAAGACAGAGAGTCCAGGGCTCTCTGGGAAAACACAGGATGGGATTTTCCTATGCCGATGGATGCATCAACCTCCCTTCAATGTGAGTCTCAGCAGGTCCCTGTTACTGAACCTTTATGCCACCCCTTCTCCCAGCACCTCATGGGATATGGAGGGGTTATTGCTCCCTCCCTCCCTCCCTTGTCACTCCTGGAATGGTGCAGTGCCTCTCTCCTGGTGCTGTAGTTTGGCAGCCATCAGCCCATTTTGCCAATTCACTGAGACAGTTTCCTCCAAATCACACTTGAGACTAAAGACAAAACAGCAAAGGCTTAATTTCTTTTTGTTCCCCTGCCAGAAGCCATACATATCATGTCAAGATGTGACATGCAACACCTTGCATTACAGACACACGTCACTCATGCTGACTCAGATCAGGGGAACCCTCACTGCCTTATCCCATATTATTTCTGGTCTGATGCATCAGGGAAAGGCTTCAGCTTTGTGGCGAGGTTTAAACCCAAGTTGTTGGAGTTTTTTCCTTAAAGTTTTAGCCTGGCTTGGGGTTTTGGGGGGAAGAGTTGAGTTGTTTGGGATTTTTACCAGAAGCCTAAACATTCTTCAGCAGCTGTTGATTGCAAATGATGCTTCTGGCTGCAAAACCCACTGCAAAGAAATGGAAACCAGGAGCAACAGAGTGACTTCAACAGTGGTACCCACTCAGGGTGACCCCAGCCAGCCTGTCTCTGAATTTCACATCTAGAAGGTCAAAATTATGGTCCTGACCTTTTGAATAACTTTATGCCGTATTTTGGGCTGGGTTTGTCTGAGCCCAATCTCCCTCCCAGAACGCAGAGTGCCCCTCGTTGTGCTGGTGCTGCCCCACAGGTGCCGTGGGCAGGTGCTGAGGCTGGAGCAGGAGCTTTGCCATCCCAGCAAACACTGACACCATGTGCTGTCAAGAACCAAGGGAGCTCCTTTCATATCACAGCATTATGTAGAGCACTGATTGAGGGGAGCATAAAGAAGGTAGAAGCAAACACTACGGGTAATGGAAGAGCATGTTTCTGAGGGATTTTTTTTTTGCTGTTGTTAATGTAGGTTTTTTCATATGTGCAAAAACCTATTTAGACCTCAGGTGCCTTAGTGCCATGAAAGTCTCAGTCTCTGCACCTCCCTCTGCCTGGCCCAGCACATCCACCCCACACAGCTCCAATGCACCTTTATCTTCAAGCTGTTCCTGTCGAATCCTCTCTGCTCCTGCCATACAGAGTGCATGTTAATGCAAACAGCATCAAAGAAACTAGAAATGATGTGCAATTCAACATCATTAAGTATGAAATCACTCCTCTCCCGTGCAGGGCTGAATCAATCAAGTTGGCTTTGGGTCTTTTCTTCCCAGAGAGCTTCTGCTGCAGGTGCCTCTGAAAAGCACTTTGCTGTCCATGCTCTGTGTTTCCTGACAGGGATGGTTTATGGTCATTCATGAGCACACACTGTCATCTCCCTACTGATTTAGCATGTGGAAGGGTGGGTACCTACCTTTATTAAAGGCAATCTTAATCTTTTTTATGGAACATTTTATAAAAATGTAAGCTTAGAGCAGCTTTCAGAGGCAGCCACAAATTGCCAGCAGTAATACACCAAAATTAGATGGGATAGATGGGGTTTGTCTGTTGTCCTCTGATTGCTTCCTTCCATCACTTGCCTTAACCAGATTTGTTCCATAGCACCTGGCCATTGTCTGGGGAGAGCTTTCAGGTAACAAAACATGTTGGCACTGTTGTTTTTATATAAAAGATATATCTATATATATATATGTAATAACTGAAGTCAAAGTGCAAAAGGAAGTGGGTGGGTGGATGTAGGGGCATGTGGGTGGGTGGTTGCAGAGTTGGGGTGTAGATGGATGGATGTGGATTGGAGTGTAGATTGGTACATGGGCAGGTGGATGGGTTGGTGGAGCGGTGCATGAATTGGGTGTGGGTGGCTTGATATATGAGTGTATGAGTGCATGGGTGGGTGCATGCATGGGTGCATTGGTTGGTGCATGAGTGGGTGGGTGCGCAGGTGCCTTGGCTGGTGCAGGAACGGCTGTGTGGGTGCACAGGTGCATGAGTTGATGCAGGAATAGGTGGGTGATATATGGGTGCATGCATGCGTGGGTGGGTGAGCACACAAGTTGGTGCACGCATGGGTGAAGGGGTGCATTGGCTGGTGCAGGAATGGGCGTGTGGGTGTGCAGGTGCACGAGTTGATGCAGGAATAGGTGGGTGATGTATGAGTGCGCGGGTGGGTGCACAAGTTGGCGCATGCATGGGTGGAGGGGTGCACGGGTGCCTTGGTTGGTGCAGGCACGGCTGTGTGGGTGCGCAGGTGCCTTGGCTGGTGCAGACACGGCGCGGCGGCGGTGCGCAGGGCGGGTGGTCGGGCAGACAAAGCCCCAGGGCAGATGTCAGGGCAGGTGCGCAGCTGCCGCCCCGCGCTCGCCGGCACAGCCCGGCCCCGCCGCTCCGGGCGGCAGGCGCGGGCGGGGCGGGGCTGCGGGCCCGGCGCGGGGGCGGCGCCGCGGCCGCTCCGGCTCAGCTCAGCGCGGCTCGGCTCGGCTCGGCTCGGGGGGCGGGCGGTGGCACCTGCGGCCGCGCCGTGCGGAGCCGAGCGGAGCGGAGCTGCGGCCCGGATGTAGCCGGAACATGGCGCTGGGGGCGGCGTGACGGCGGCGGCCGAGGTAGGGGCGGCGGGGCCGGGGGCGCGGGGATCCGCCCGGGGAAAGCGGGCGGCGGCTGCCCCTGCCCGGGCGGACGCTCGACCTTGCGGGGCCGCGGCGCTGCCCGCCGGCCCGGGCGGCCGGCTGTCTGTGCGTCCTGGCAGCGGCCGGTGCCCGGAGACAAAGGCACGGCCCGGGCATCCCGGTCCGCACCTGTGCGGAGCGGGCACAGCCGTGGGCGCTGCCAGGGGCGGCTGGCGTAGGGCAGCCGGGGGCTCCGGGGTTCCTCTCCTGAGGGTCGCCGTAGGTGGTTTTGCTTCAGATAGCTAGCAGGGGGTTCCCACAACAATGGCTTTTCTTTTCTTTTTTTCTTTTCTTTTTTTTCTATTTTTTTTAAGAGACATTTTGCCTTTTGTCGTTTCCCCCCCCCCAGAAGTTGCTCCCAACTTTCCGTGAATATGATGTGCTTTTGGGTTTCCCTCAGGAAGCAGGTGCCCAGACAGCCGTACAGCCGCTCCTGGAAATGCTCCTACACGCGTCTCTATACCTCTGCTCCCTCTTTTTTTTTTTTTTTTTTTTTTTCTTCCCTCTCATAAAGGGTTAGAAATGCCTGCAATCGACTCCGCTCTTCTTTCTGTGTTCATGAGCGTCGGATCATCGTAGCTAAAGAAAATGAGCTGCACAGTGACTGCCGTGCTTGAATAACGCTCCAGCCTCAGGCCAGGAGAGGTGTTTTTTTCATGGTATCGATCAGACCTTGAGAATTTTTTACCAACCCGCCAGAAGCACGCGGGCTGCCTTTCTTCCTCTTTGTTACGTACCAGCCCTCTGCTAACATAAAGAAACAATGGATTTTTTTTTTCCCCCCAAAATATTCAGTTTTAGATCTAATGCGCTGTCTTTGCCAGTAAGGATAAAATTCCCACCAACTTGAGAGGGGCCAGCAGCGAGACTACTCTGCTAGTAGCCTTTCCCTTTCATTTAAAAAAATTTTTATATGCTTTAGCATTTGCAAAATGAAGGAAATGAGTTGGTACCTGTGTTAGATCTCGGTGGTCCCCGCTGCCCAGACAGCACTTAAGGAATCATTGCTCCAAATTTATTGCCTTTATTGTACCGTGAGACTTCCAATAACCTGCTCAGGGCTGCAGCAGGGGGCCGTGCTCCCCTGCCCGCTGTGACAGCCGGTGTTGGTGGCTGTGAGCATCGCTGCCACTGCCGGGGACAGAGCTCTTGTCATGTGGAGGTGCATCTGGAGGTGTTGGGGGATGGCTCCGGCTGTTCACTGAGGAGGCGAGTGGATGTAGTGCCACTCTTGGGCTCCCTTGCTGTCTGCACCCCCAGGAGCGAGACTGAGAAGCTGTAGAAGCTCCTCTGCTTCAGTTTGAGGTTCACAGAATGGTCCTTTGCGTTGCTCATTTTTTCCTGCTGATGCGTTGCTGTTTCTACTACGTGGGGATTACAAATGTGTTGATCCCCCCGTGGTGAGCAGCTGCTCTCCTGATTTTCAGGTGGGAATGAGGGACCTGGCTGCCTGGGGCAGGGCACTGGTTTCGGAGCTGCTGCTGTGCCAGGTAAAGCTTTGGGAGTTACTTATTGTGATTCACCTTATTCTTATTGCCTATTTCTGTGTTTTAGTCACTTTTTTTTGGCTGTAGGTCGTTTTAGGTTGATGAAAGGTCTTTGTTCAGTGTGGAATTGTGTATTTATGCTATCAAATGCATTCATTTGAGATAAATTGAGTAAAAGCATTGTTTTAATCAAAGGAAAGACTCTCATGTTGAGAGTGCTGAAGCTAAACTTTTTCCTTTCTCCTGCTTCAAACATCTTTCCAAATGGTTTTGATCTCAGTGAGACCATGATTTCTAGCTGAGATTAATTTTCATCAGATGATTTGAGACCAGTCTGCCGTAGTCCCACCTCCCCGTGGTGCAGGAGCTCTGGGTGCTGTTACACACCTCTGTAGTGTTTCAGCCTCACTCTGAGGAAGCGAGGGCTCACCAGTCACGGCGTGTGTGTGTCCTCAGCTGGAGCGACTGCTGAACCGTGCCTAGCTGAGCGGCTCAGGAGTCATTCCGCACCGGGAAGCGGTGCCACAGAGAGACCCCAGCAGGCCTGTTGGGGAGAGCCCTGTTACGAGTCATCAGCAAATTCCCTTGGCACCCCCCTGTGGAGCCAGACCTAGCAAATCCCATTGCTCGTTTGATTCCCTTATTACTTTGGCACCTCTCTTTGCTTCCCAGTGGCTTTTCTGTTTGGGTTGGGTTTTTTTTTCCTGGACGTCTTCATCCATCGTGAATAGTCACAGTAAGTCAGTGTTTGACTTTCAGTGAGTTCTCGGCATCCCAGTGGCTGATTGTAAGATGGAAGTGCGTAACAAGCAAAGTTCCTGCAAAACGTTTTACTTCCCAGTTATTATTTGCCAATTTGGGAAGTACAATGCTGTGTAAAAAATTTGCTCACCAGCGTCAGCTCCTGCTGTCAGTCAGCTGGGAACAAACTTCTTGTGGTAGGTACTCACAAGTCTGAATTTTGCTTTATCTCACTGGTGTTGCCTCTGACCCCAGATTTGCTGCTGAAATAGGGGAGACGTACTGGTCTCATTGACATCAGCTGGGGCATGCAGTTTGGGTTTAAAGCTGAGATCACGGAGAACTCCAGCTCATGTGGCAGAAGCCCAAGAGGTGATGCTGGCACAGATCTGTTGGGGTACAGGTGTTAGCTATTTCAGGGATGTATGGAAAAAAGAACAGGAAAGACAGAACAGAAGAGTGCCTGCATCTCTGCTTCTCCTCTCTGATCACCCTCACATTTGACACCTAAATCCATTTACTGCTTTGAAGGTGCTCCAATTAGGAATCTGAAGTGTTTGGCATCTACTTGTTCAAATACATAAACTGGCTATGGTTTTACTGGTTTACTTTGCAAAAGCTACAAACACAAGTCTGTCGTGTGGCATGTGCTGAAACTGCCAACAGGTGTGTGTGGGTACAACAGCTGAAGAGGTTCAGAATCATAAATCTCAAACAAAACCTCTCTTTTAAATACCTCCTCGGGATATCCTGCTCCTGGCATTAGCGTTGCTGACTCATGGTGCTGTGTGACCATTCTGGAAGCGTTTTTGGGGCTGTCTCTGCTTTGCTCCTTGCTGAAGTCAGTGGAGTTGGTTTGTTGGATCTGCTGCAGGGTTTGGCCAGGTTTCTCCAGGTTTTGGTGAAAGCTGGGCAAAACCTGTGTTGTCAGGATGGAATGGTGTGTGATTGCAGCCAGGTGAAACTAGAGAAAGGATGATGGAGACTTCAGGTGGTTGATACCCTCACACCTGTAGGGCCTACACTTTCTACCATCTTCCAGTTATACTCTTTAATTTTACCATTAATTCTGTTCTCTTAAAAATAGAGTCTTGCTGTCCTCAATAGCTGTTTGAAACCTGAAATGTGTTTTAAACAACTATTTGCTTAAAAAATGGATGACATGACCAATAGAGCCTTGGTTTTAGTTGCATCTTCCCTTGTAGCTTCTCCGGTGTCTGATACAGGTTTGTGTCTTGCTCAGTAGGAGCTTCATTGAGTACCTGCCTTGTCTCTAGATACAGAGCTTGATATATTTAAGATAATTTTCCCCCATTAAATTCAGCTGTGATTGGTGATGAGGTGTGCCAGAGCACTGCCTGATGCACAGCTGTATTGGCTTTATTATCAGGGAAAAGCTGAAAAGCGGAATGATTCAAAACCATTAACAACTGTGCACAGAATCCCAGTTAGTTCTGGGCCCGTTTAAAAGGCAACTCCCCACACACCCATTTGGAGCAAATTTCAGAGCACTTTAGTGGTATTTAATGTTTAGGTAACTCTAATTAAGCCTTTAATCCATTAGGCCACAGAGATTCACTGGGGACCTGGCTGCTAGTGCTGGCGTTTCAGCCTGCATGTCACCGAGCCCAGGAGGACTCAATGTTGCCTTTGGAGGGCTGTCCCTGTGACAAAGAAAATGAAATATTTTCTTTGCAATTAAATGTTTCCTTCTGCCCTTTTTGCTTTTTTCCCCGGAGAGAAGCAACTCAAAGGGCAGGACTGTGGCCAAGGCTTCTGGTCTAAAACCAGCTGCAGTGTTTGGTTCTCTTGTGGTTCAGCCATGCCTGTTGAAAGCCCTGGCACAAAATTCCAGCTTTAAACCAAGTCTTATGCCTTATAGGGCTCCAAGATTATCCCTTTCTGAGTGGTGCCTGTGAGTACAGTGATGTGAGAAATGTGTGCTCCCGTTGCATCAGGCAGAGCCAGCCACAACATACCAACTCAGCTATTTTGCATCTTTTCCAACTTTTTTTTTTACCCCTGGGCCATGTGAGAATGCTGCCACTTTTGGAAGGTGCAGCTGGTGGAAGTACAAAGGTAATAACTGTCTCCAGATACAGAGCTTGAATATCTTTTGAAACCAAACCAGAAATACGTGAATCAAGTTTAGCTCTTCAGGCCTGCTGTCTCCCATTTGCGACCTTCCGTATCTCCTAAGCAAAGCTTTGACTAAAACATGAGTTGTAGATACCAGTTAATATTTACACTTAATGAACCACCAAAACTGGGGTCCTGGAAGGGCTGGAAGCTGTGAGGGCAGATAGCGAGCCTTATTTTCACCCTGTGGAGCCCACGGCACAGGGTGCACCCATCCTGTTTGTGCATATGCCATGTGCTGGCATGAGCATGGCCAGAGCGCACTGGAGAGGGGTGGTGTGACTTGCTCAGAGGCACAAAGTGATGGAGAGTTGAAGTGAAGTCCTGTCTCCCATCATTTTCCTTCTGGACTCTCCTGGCTTTGCTCTGCCGTTAGAGGTTGTCGCCAGCAAACGGCTCTGCCTGCAGCGGGACACGCTGCCCCGGTGTCACAGGGCTGGGAGTTCTGAATTTGCTGAACAAAGATGCTCTTCCAAAAATAGGTTAAGCCAAAGAACTTAGATGCTAAAAATAGCACCAGAGATTTTTTTCCTTTTTCTGACTGTCCTTTTTTTGACTGTGTTTTAGATTTATTGTTCCCTGCTGGAGGCAGCTAAAGAAATAAAAGAGATACTGTAGCTGTAGGCAAGGGAATAGTGGAAGTAGACATACACAGTCCCCTCTGATGGGGGAAAACCACGTGTCAGCTGTCCCTGTAGAAGTACACAGAAATGCAAAATAACAATGTAAATAAAAATGTGCCATGTCACTAAACCGCTCTCAGCAGAAATGTTGTTTTTTTTAGAAGTTAGGAAGGGAAGGGTGGAGAGAATCCTGATGACAAAGGGGAGGACAAAAGAAATGCCAGCAAATGAAAACTGGAATGAATAAATGCCGTAAGAATGATCCTGGTGATAGCCCCTATAAACCTTTTATTATGACACGCTCTGCTGCATGTGAGTAATTCACTCATCCCAAACTGGTGGCAGTAAAAACTGCCCAGCGGCTTTTCCCTCCTCCCTCATACGGGTTGGTCAGGTCAGAGCTGTTAAAATTTAAGGCTTCTTTCTGGGGATTCTCTATAGAAAGTTTTGTATTATTAAGTTAAACTCCAGCTTTCCCATTCCCCAAGCTAGATGCATGCTCAGAGGACTGAGCTAATGACTTGCACTGCAGCTATTTAAGGTGCTGGGCTGAGCCTGGAGCTGGGAGTCAGGAGGCACGATGGCTCTAATCCCAGCTGTGCTGCTCACTGAGCCACCTCCAAGAAGTTATTTAACCTCTGTGTGCCACTGCTTCCCTCTGGGTAACAGCAGGGATTATGATAATTGCTTTTGAAAAGCACCTTAGGTGTTTAGTTTAATTTTTTTCTGAAGGTGCAGAACTCTCTGAGCTGGAGAGGCTTGATCCGTCTCAGGAGGCTTTTAGTACTTCACAGGATTTTGAAAACAATTCTTAATGCCATGTTGTTTGTTTGGGCCATGTAAAGAAATAAATGTAAAAGATTTTTGACGCATCTTTTATACACTACTCACAGAAGGACTCTTAAGATACAACTGAAGGACACAGAAACGAGGTATAGTTCAAAAGGGTCGTTACAGGACACTTCATGAAATGCAGGTAAACTGTCAGAATGTTTAAATCATTTACTTTTTCAACCAAATCCTGCCAAGACCTCAGAAACCTGGGTTTGCATGTATTAAACTTGTCTCTCACTTGCGTGTAAAGACCCAAAGGCAACAGATTTGTAGCATTTCTCACTTGGATTTGGAGGGTATTTGGTTTTGTGTTTTACAGTAAAGGGTGATTTTCTAGGCTGAAGAAGTAGGAAGGTTTCCCTGAGAGTGAGATGAGAACAAAGTAAATGCACCCTGAGCTGTGCCTCTATCCCAGATTTTGAAGCATGCGGGAAAGAATAATGGTACGTGAATTTGTCTGTGTTGCACACACTGAACTCCTCCCTTCCAAAGAACAGACCTTCTTCTTATTTAAGCTTTTTGTCACACGGAAAAAATAATCAAAGGGTGGAGAATTCCATGGCTGAGCTGCAGTTGAGCCTGGAATGTTAAAGAAGTTTGTGGAGCATGATGCTGTCAGTGGGGTGGCTGGGTGAGAGGCACCATCCATGTCATGGGATGTGCCACAGGGTTTGGGGAAGCAGCATTATCAGGGATTTTATGTTGGAAACATGAATCTTAGTGTGATACTGGAAAGTGCTCCAGTGCCAAGGCAATGACTGTAATCTAAGCCATTGGCTGCTCTAGGAAACCTAGGAAATAAAAAGGGTGCTCCCGTTATTATGTAGGAGCTTGAAATGAAGCAGCCAAAAGCTGGGAACTGCATTGCATCTTCCCAGCATGAGGGATATAGGCCCCATGAGCATGTGCTGAGAAAGGCCTGGCTGCCAAAATAGTTTAGTGTTGCTACAATGCTTGCAGGTGGTGATTGCCTTTTAAGTTCTGCTCTCTGTTCTGACATTTTTAGGACAGTAAATGAAGGATGAGAAGTAGAAACGCAAACAAATTAGAAAAATCCTATGTATGGATGTCTGTTATTACAATCATGTGGTTGGATGGAAAGAGCCCTGTCCTATTGGAAGTCAGGGAGGGGTTGGCAATGAAGGAAAGTGGTTTTTGCCAGTAGCTCTCCTGCCAAAACAGAGTATTGATGACAGGGCTCGGTTTAAAGCAGATGGTGTAATACATACCCTAAAGACTGCCTGGGGAAACACGTGCAAAACCATGTGCCTGAATGCCGCGGAGGATTTATTCCTAGGGGTAAGACAGAAGAAGCCTTCACTTGGGTGGAGACAGGAGTTGAGTCTTGGTCCTGGAAAGCAAGGAAAGTGCTTTACTGAGGCAGGGCTTTTATGAGGGACTCAAGCATGTCTCTCATTTTCTGTTATATTAGAGATACAGTACTGAAACTACTGAAAATGCAACATCCATCCCACATCAGTGCTTTCTCTATCCAGTCTCTTTGAGGACCAACTCTTAGCACTGTCAAGATTCACAGGGAGACTACATAGGGCTTTTTGAGTACTTAAGAAGTACAAGGCATGAGGTAAATAATTTAAAGACTAGTTCAGAAGCATTGCTAGCTGAAAAGTGACTTACAGTCTCTTAACAGGCTAACAATAAGTGGATGTTTTTTCTTCTTTTTGGGGAGAGGAATATGGAATGTGTTGCCTGTCAGCAGGCCTGCTACCTTCCAAGAGAAATGTTTGCTGTAATGAATAGTGCAGTAGACTCACAGAATGACCTGGACTGGAAGGGACCTTAAAGATCAACTTGTTCCAACTCCCCTGCTGTGGGCAGGGACAACTTCCACTATCCCAGGTTGCTCAGGGCCCTGGGATAGAGCCCTTATCCAGCCTGGTCTTCAACACGTCCAGGGATGGGGTATCCATAACTTCTCTGTGCAACCTGTGCCAATGCCTCACCACCCTCACAGTAAAGAATTTCTTCCTAACAGTTAATCTAAACCTACTCGGTTTGAAGCCATTCCCCTTGTCCTCTCACTTCATACCCTTGTAAATAGTCTCTTTTCATCTTTTTTATAGGCTTCCTTCAGGTACTGGAAGGTCCCAATTAGGTCACCCAGATGCCTTCTCTTCTCATGAACTCAAGTTAAAGCCAGGGCTTCTTTCTTCTTGGACAATCCAGTCTGAATTTGGACCTCATCAGTGCAATGGATCCCTAGTACTGTGTGTGTAATGGGAAAAACCTGGTACCTCTGTGGCTCACATTTATAACAAACTTCTGTTTGAAGGAGCGTTTTTGACTTTTTCCTCAGCATCTGGTAGGACTTGGTCCACAGTATTTTGTTGTTGCAATTTTTTTTGCACAACAACCTGATGCTGCTTCTTGTGAGAGATCTTCAGCTGAGGATTAAAGGGGTTTTGTGGGGTTTTGTTCCAAAGCTTTTGCCATTTTTATTCCTTTCCTGTTTACTTCGCTCTGGTACTGATCTGACAGCATCTCACTATTTCCCTTCAATTTCCAATTCTGTGTGAGGAAGAAAAACAGTCAACTGTCCTGATTTAGCTAGAAATTAAACTAGCTATTTTTCCATGGAAAATTTCCTTAATAGGAAAATTGGTGATAATTGCTAACTAATGCTTTTTAAAGACTTTTTTTTTTAAAAGGGTGAAAGACTGTCAAGCTGTCAATCAAGACAGATATTGGATAATGCTCCATTTCCCTGACAAGTTCCCTTTATTATATGAGGCATCTGCTTCACTCTGTAAATTTGAGCTGCTCAAAATTTGCCCTTTAATGTTTACTTTTTCTGTCCTTTCTTAGTATTACTCAAGTAGTCCTAGTGTATCTGTACAGCATGGTCAAAAGGATGTAATAATCTTTGAAGAAAATAACTTGGAGGTGTGATTAGCCTTGTAGTATCATGGTATTCCTTAGCCTTTTTCCAGTCTCTCTCCCTGTCATTCCATGGTGCACCCACCTGTCCTTGCTGAAACCAGTAACCAGCCTTGGGCCTGCTCTAAAAAGTGCGGTGCCTGCCCTTGTGATAAGCATATTAAAGCCAGGCAAGTGTGAAACTCAGAGCTGCATGAACATTTGTGGTCCTTATAGGCCATTTCTCAAGACTTTGCCTATAACACAGGGCATTTAATTTTCTCTTTATTTCTTTTAAAGTAGATTTGGAGAGGAAATTGGAGGTTTTCTTGCATTCCCCAGGTTCCAGAAGCCTGGGGTTTTCAGAGAAACTGTTAAAACAGGAGGTTTGTAATCAATGCAGTTACTGGACCTGCTGAGAGTAGCATCTCTCCAAAGTATTGGCTACTCTTTCATGGTTCTGGATTTAAAGCACAATGAAGCAAAATTTATCTCAACTCCAGGCACCACTGGCATTGCATGTAAAGCACCACAAATGTACCAAACTGGTTCAAAGCAGAACAGTCTTCATTCCCAGACCATTGCCCCACCTCCAGCAGTATTTGCAAGTTGAAAACCATTGCCTTTCATGCACCAGGAGGTTCTGAAGTTAGCATCCGTAGCAGGCTTTGCTGCTCAGGCTGGGCAGGGGATGGAAAACTGCTCCAGCAGTGTTCCCATCCTGCTGGGAGAGGAAATACCAGAGCCAGCGCTGTGAAAGGACCAAGTACAGTATTGATTTTGATGCAGATAACAGTAAAAATTGTCATGATGTCATAGCAAAGCATTGCAGTCATTATGGCAAATGATGAGAAAAATAAAATTATAGAAATAACCATCTCCCTTGGCCTGCAGATAAATCAAAGCTTAGCCCTTGATCCTCATCGCTTGCTAGCCCAGAACATAAATCCAAGGATTTATCATTAAGCCTAATGGGTCATAAAATCTGGGCTATTTTGGAGGTAGTTGCAGAGATTTGCAGCCCAGGCAGAGAGCGGGCTCTAAGCTGCTGGGCCTTGTGTAACTGGGTAAATAGCAAGCTTCAAATAATGCTATAAAGCTATCAAATGTAATAACTAATGCAGTCAGGCGAGCGTGTGGGGAGGGGAGCCTCGCTGATGACGAGCTTGGCCGTCATGACAGAAGAAGCTCTGGTGGAGAAAGACCTTTTAGTAACAAGTTAAAGTCCCTTTTGCTTTGCTGGACACCAGGTACATGCATCTGGTTTGGTTCACATGTAGCACTTTTATTTTCTGCACATCAGTTCTTCCCTCACTGTGGGCCCAAGGGAACGAGCAGAGAAAACCAGAAACGCAGGAGCCACCGACAGCTCTCTTACTTAGTCATCACTGTTTAAATATTTATGACAGCGCTTCACAGCGTGCTAGTAAATGCATGATAGCATATTATGTAAGAGCAATAAAATTTTAGAAGGAGAAGACTTCACTACTGTCCTCTGCTAGTAAATCTTTGCTACTGTCTGTAGTGAGGCCATGTAAAAGCCATGCCCTTTTCCCCAGTTATTTTAAGTGAAAGGGGAGTTTTATGTGGGAATGGGAATTTAGCTTTTACTGGCATTTGTAATCACATGTGTTTTAAAATTGCTCTCCATCTCTTAGTCAGGGGGGACTTCAGTTCAGGTCAGATTCCTGTAGAAGTTGATAGCTCTGAATTTGCAAGTGAGCAGCCGGTCTTTGGTGTATGATGAGGAGCAGGTCCCTTGGTGAGGGAGCCTGGGAGGAGGGGATTTGGATAGTGAGTCTTTTGGGTTAATTAAGAGTTCAGAGTAGCTTGTACTTTTCCTAAAGAGTTGTAGAGTATTGATTCCTATTAGACCTGTACTGCTCCAGAGAAGGGGGTTCTCAGGAAATGGTGTGCAAAGTCAGTTGTGCCTGGACTGAGGGTATCTGAGTTAGGTTGAAGTTTGGGATGGATGGCATAGCTTTTGGGAGAATTCACTGCAGAATGCTGACAGTGAAAACAGAAAGCTAATGTAGATTTGACTTTGGGACAGCCAAAAGATTTGACTGTGGGACAGGTGAGAGGGTAACCCATCAAAGGAGGAACCTGTCTAGCTTAGCATAAATAGTCAAATTGATTTAAACAGAGGTGTGTACATTTGTGCCTTAATGAATCCAAGAGATTCCCCCCACGCCTTTCCCTGGCAAAGGCAGACATTGGGAACCTGTGGTTGGTTATGTTTCAAAATTGCAGAAAACAAACTTAAGAGTTAAAGATGATTTGTACTTGGCATGAGCGCTATTATCTGTCATGATGGCTTTCCTAGCAGTAGTGTATGTGTTTGGGAAGACATTTTGGGGCTCTGTGCCAGGAAAAGCCAGCCTTGGAAGCAAGCTGTGTGTGAATGGCTGAGAAAACAAGCCGCTAGCACGAACAACGAGCCAGCATGTAGCAGGCTCTGGGGTGAGTGGGATGCAGGTCCAGGGGCAGGGACTGAGGGCCCTGCAGGACTTGGGAAAATTCTCTGCACAGTCACAGAGAGAGTAAATGTTCAGCAGGTACTGGATTATTTATCTGATGTACGCACATGAGTGTTTACAAAAAACAAGTGCTCGATGATCGAGACTGTTATCTTAGCTTTTACCAAAGACATTGTAAGGATGCCAGGTGGGAAAGTGAAACCTGCCAAAATCAAAAAGTAGCACTGGAAGTTGCTGACTTTTAATTTTGTGCCTTTGCATATATAGGCAGCTCTAATTATGTGTGTTGTTTCATACACATGACTGAACAGCAGTTGTTTCTGCATTTATTATGTCTCATTACCTGCTGGTGCAAACTGTGAGTGCCTTGGCTGGGCAAGGCAGGAGTCCCCAGACCACAGAGTGTTCTTACAGGAAGGGCTCCTGGATCTATCAGCTCCCACAGTTAAGTCTTTCCCCTTTTTCAGGTTTCTGAAAGCCGTGCGGGAAGATGTGTTGATGTTTTAGTTCTTTTGGTGCAGTTTGAAAAGCAGAAGCTGTAGTAGAGCTTGGTACTTGGCTGGGGACACCCAGTGCATTATCTTGTAACTCTGTATTGACCCCAGTTCTCCAAACACTTTTCTTGAATTTCGGACCTCAGGAGACCACTGGATAGTGGGACGAGGGCCTGAAAATTCTCTCATACATTTGAGAAAGATGGTGGGATGGACACATCTTGGTTTTGAGTTTCATCCATGGGATGAGTGTTGATTCAATGTCTGGCTGGGTCTCAGTTTGCTTCTATGATGTACCTGGCAGTTCCAAAATTCCCCGAACTTTTCTCTTGCATTTCTCTCTTATGTTTCTCTCTTCTAATGTTTTTGAATTTTGCTGCTTTATATAGGCTCCCTTTCCTCCCCCTCTCACCACTTGCTGCTGCTTCTCCTCCGCCCCAGTTACTAAAATCTCCTCTCCCCAATGCGTCACCTTCGTCAGCAGTGCTCTCATCATCTGCGGGCTGAAAGCAGAGCACACTGGGGGAAGAAGAAATGACCCCGAACCCTCCTTAAGTTTTCAAGTGGATGGAAGTTCTTTGCCGATCAAAGGTGGCATGCAGGAGTCTCTTCTCTTTGCTTCCTCCATCCTTTTTGTGGCAGCTTTCTCCCTGTTCCTGGCTGGGTGCATCCCTCAGGCTCTGCAGGGCCTCTGCTAAAACGAGAGTGGCTTTGCATTTCCAGATAAAAAGCACTTCTGAGTACCCTGGTATGTAAATACCAACTGCAAAATTCCCGAAGTCAGGGTGGTAGGTGCTTTCAGGAAGATGGGAACCCTTTTGGTAGGGAGAGAAGAGCTAGGGACAGCAAGGAATTTTGGAAAGGGGTAAAACAGAGAGAGGAGAAATGCTCGATGATAAAGCTCAGCTGAATCAGCTTCGTGAGAAAAAGTCATTTTGATTGCTGCAGTCATCAAACCATGACTCTGAGAAATGTTATGAATAGCACTTACATGTAGAAAGTTTGTAGGTGGGTGAAGAACGGATCCTGTGCCTCCCCCCGGACGTTCTGAAGCCGCAGCCGGACAAAGGCCCGAGCAACCTGCCCTGGTCCTCCTGCAACCCATAAGCACAGAAGCCCCTCCAGCCAGGGTGAGTCTGACATTGGTCTGTGTTTGGAGAGACGATCAAAACAAAAATATTTGGGTCATTGCCAAGTGGAAGTATTAGGAGTGACATGGCAAATTTGTTTTAATGTAATCTGGACTTAATCACCAGTTTAGACTGTACTGGAGGCTTTCAGCTCCAGTAAGGGGTTGATTAGATAAATATATTTATTTCCCTGCTATTCATTTTCCATGGATGAACATACTGGGGTAACTTAAAAGCATGTAGCAAGGAAGAAACAAAAAAAAAAAAAGGGACAAATTAAGTGACTGCTGCCAGATTAATTATTCTGTTGCATTTCAACTAATATTTTTAAACCTACAACTTTGAAAGGGAATGTTCAAAATTATCTTTGCAATGACCATCTTTCCATCTAATTTAAAGTCATTCAGCTTTACAAGAAGCAATTATGCTGCACACTAACAAATGAAAAGACATGGCAACATCAGAAAAACTGATTATTCAAGCAATCTTTCTTACATAAAATAGCCAGCTAATCTCCCAGCTTCAGTCCTTGAGTGCTATTGCAAATACCCTCCTGAAAGAGAACTTCATTCTCGGCACACTGGCAGTCTGCCTCTCATCCCTGATGGCTCCCTGTGCAGTCAGTCATGGTTTGGGGGTTAAGAAATTGTATTCTCTTTTGTTTCAGTATCTCTTCTTGCACTCAATGCAGTTTTTTTCCTTGTGACCAATGAAAGTGAAGTGCAGGGAATGAGGTTTGTGTCCTTCTTAGAAAAATAAGGAAATCTCCAGACTTGCAGCTCTTCTGCTGCTTAGGCCATCACCCTTGATGCCATCTGAGCTTGTGGAGGAATCTAAATGTTTTGTAAGTCTAGTCTAACTAGTGTAGTGTTGCACTTGAAGTGGTTATTGTTAGCCTAACTCTACTTTTTATAGAAAAAGAAAAGGCAAATAGAAAGTCCTGCTGCAGAAGAGCTCTTCACAATAAGTTGTTGCTAAACACCTAAAATCCCAATATCCATGCCTTTCTTTTCTCACCCTTCCCCTGCTCCCTGGGAGAAACCAGCGTGGAGTAGGGGTCAGTCATCTACCCCTTATCCAAGTCACTGATGAAGAAGTTAAAGAATAGTGGGCCCAGTATAGGACCCTGGGGGACACCATTAGTGACAGGCCTCCAACCTAGACCCTGTGCCACTGATTACCATCCTCTGGGTTCTGCTGTTCAGTCAGTTCTCAATCCACCTCACTGTCCACTCAAAGCTCCCTTTAGCCTTACTGACCCTTCTATAAATGCAAAAATGCCTTTTCTGCAATAAAGCATTTCTACTTCCTGATTGCTCTTAATATTAAAAACATCTACAGAAAAAAGTCAGTGAGTCATCTGTGTCCTATGCTGCCTTCAGGAGGGGTATGATGCTGATGGAGGCTTTTATTTTTCCTGCTGGTAGAAGCAGGAGGTGGAGGTTGGTGGTTTCTTCCACTCTACTTTAAGATCCACTTGGGATAATAAATATGTTTTCCAGCATGCTTTTACATGTTCTTTCTTAAAGTCAGTGTCTGCACATCGTAGCTGTCTTTGTTGTACATGGAGCATCTTAAATGCATCAGATACTTGCTCCTAATTCTGTTAGCCCTAAACTGGTTTTGTCAATGTCTGCATTTCTGTGGCTGTTGGTGAGATTTTTTTGGGTGTGTCCAGGACTATCCGGTGCCCCCCTCCTGTCTTCCCACACCAGCAACCCTCTCTGTGACATCTGTGCCCCCGCTTGGGAGTGCCCTCCTCTGTCATTCTGTGCTCCACCCAATGGCACTGGGATCATCCATATTTCATTCTCCACAGAATGCCTGCCTGTTATTACTCTCTGTGCAAGCCTTACAGTTATGTACAAGGATAAGGCACCTGGCCAATAGAAGAATTGCTGGTACAGCTAAACAAGCTGCAGCAAAGCCCCAGGGAGGCGCAGCCTGAGCCTGACCCTCGGCCGAGGGTTCAGCGCGTCTGAATCATCCGGTTATTTGCTGGTTTTGTTCTCCCTTTCCATCTCATAACACTTCTTATTTTTATATTTTCATCTTAATTATTGCAGAACATAAGGCTGATGTTTACAGGGAACTGTTCATACGGCTTTCAAGACTTCTTTCCTGATCTCCAAGTTATTTGAAGGATTGTTGTGTTTGCAGAGTGAACATTGCTATCCCTGCCCTAGGAGTGGCTTTGTGTTTCCCAGCACTGAATTTAAATTGACATTTTAAAAGCAATTTTGTCTGAGCTTCAGTCACTTCCAGTGTCAGAAAGTTCAGGCACTACAGCCACAGGCCATCAAGATGATCACTCAGTCACAGGGAGTCATTGGGGTTTTCTGTCCTGCTGTCCATGAAGGAAGAGCAGAGGAGCTGGTGGATCGGATCACAGCCGCTGCTCAGCCGGCTGAGCTGGCACGTCTCTGCCGTGCTGCCTGGAATTGGGAATGATGTTGCAACTCACTGGGGTTATGCTGGTACCATTAGCTCACTTACCTCTCCAGCTCTGAGTTGTCTTTGACAGCCAGCTCTGTCTCTGCTCTGTGTTTCTGTATGATCACAGTGTTGTTAATCTTTCCTCTGAAAACGTTGGGCGGTACTTCTTTATCTGTAGCCAGTTGTAGCAGTAAGCTGCTCTTCAACATTCCTGATCATCTCTGGGGTTTGGGGTGGTCTGCCATTTGTCTAAAAATAGGTATCTATTCAACCTTTGTCTGCTGTACTATTTCCATGTACCCCTCTTCAGTGGGATTTGCAAAAGACTGTCTCTTTTTAGAAATCTCGCTAAATTCTTTTCTTTGAAATTGCAGAATTTTACAGCTTCCACCCCCAGAAGTAATGTTGCCCTGAGATATGCTTTCTGACTTGCCTTCTTTCCTGCTCTTAACACTTCCCTGTATTAATTTGCATTTTCCAAGACAGAAGCTTGGCCCCAGTTTCCTTAGGGTATGCTGCCCTTCCTTGGCAAGGCTTGATCTGCCCCAGGATTCTGCTTGAGTCTCTTCTGCTCTGAACTTCTTCACTCATCTATGTTTTGAGCATTTCAGAGAATTTTACTGTGGTGGATGAGCAGGAAACATGGAAAACAGCCCAAATCACATGTCAGCCCTAAATTCTGCCTGCAGGCTCCTCTCCCTCCTTATACTGCTGCTGCTGGGTGGACTGTAGCTACCGAATCCCTCTGTGGCATTTTCCAAATGTGATGTATCCCAAAGGATGCAGAAGACTGTCCCACATTAACATTGAGTTTTCTGAGGCTCATCTATTCAGGATATGTTTAAGCAAATGGAGTATTCATTATTCTAGATAAAATTAAGGGGGAGGAGGGAGTGGTTTCACATTTTGAAAGCAAACATTTAAAACAGATGCAGCCTGCTGCAAGGAAGGATCACATTGAACTGCATGACTTTTTAAAAGGAAAGAACATCCATTTTACTCAAGTCCTCAATATGAAAGATTAGGAGTTAAGAGACATTTTTCGCCCACTTTGAAAGTAAATGTATTTTAAATTTAATTCTTTGGTGCAGCTGCTGCTTTCTCTCTCTGGAAAGCCTTCCTTGTGCTTTGAGCGATGTAAAGATGTGGGCTGGGTGCTAATCCTGTTTAAGATTCCAAACTTCCTTTCCACTCTTCAGAGATTTTCCCACCACCACCTTCCAGATAAATGTAGAACTGTCTTTTATTTTAACACAGCACTGGTTTAGGGAGATTTGTTGGAGATTCATCGTTTCAGTGCAAGGAAAAGTATGATTGTGAAGGTTTCATGTTGTTTTGGAATAGATGTAATCAATATAAGATGGTATGAAATCATCTGGTTTCTTTTTTTTTCTCCAGTATAAATATGTAGTGCTGCCTGCACTTAAAAAAAAAAAAAATCCAGAACAACCCAGGACCTGTGAGAGAGTCCCATGGTCTGATGGTGCTGCTGGGGCAGCCAGGAGCTGTGGCAGGATGCTGCTATTACTGTTCATCACTGATGGGTATTGTTGGAGTTACTGCTCCAGTTACCACTCACTTGGGGCTGCAGAATCACCCTGCGGGATGGCTTAGTCTGAAGATGCTGGCAAGTTAGGGATGCCAAAATTCTGGGGAATCTGGTGTTCCCTGAGCTCTGTTACCACCCAAGGACTGCAGGAGGAATTGCTGAGGGCGCATGACACCAAGTATCAGCACTGAGAGAGTCTGGCTGAAACAGCAGCAGGATTTTGCTGTCTCATTACCCTTGCTGTCCTGATCCAGTCTGCCCCAGGGACTTCCCTCTCCTAACTCCAGGTAGAGCCTCCTCCTTTCCTCCTTCCTCCTCTCCTGAAGAAAGGGAGCTTTTGTTGATCAAGTGCGCTGATCTAGAGCTTATTAATGCTGTTGTACCATTCTGAATACATCAGCTGTGCCCATAATAGTCTGAAACCATTATTCTCTAGAAGTGATCTTCCTATCTTCCTTTATTATTGTTATTATTATTATTAATTTTATACAGCCAGCACTGCAGTCTGAGCACTTTTCCAATAGTAACTTGTATTTAGTGACTTAGTAAGGTTTATCCAAGTCACAGATTCCCAGCAGATGTTCTGGGTTTGTTTCTTATTTAAAAACATCATCTAAATTCAAATCAGGAATTAACACAGTTCTGCAAATGACATTCACCCCTCTGCAGAAGGACCAGCATTAATCCTGTGTGCAGCAGCAATGGTATTTCAAGCTTTGTTTGAGGGCTTTAGTGGGCTTAAATCAGCCTTAGGCAAAGCACAAGCGTCTGCAATAGTTAGACAGGACTAACACTGCCTACTTTGGGCGCTGAGTTTAAACACGTGTCAGAGGGGCTGTCAGGACATGGGCTCCCTTTATAGACAGGGGAGAAGACAAGGTGCTCCACAAAACCTTCCTGCACCACTTGGTACTGGAGTTAGTGGTTACAGACAAAATCTTCATACAGTCCTGTTCCTAAACCATTTGCCCTACTGCTGGAATCTTGGTCTTTGCAGGGAGAGGGGCAAGGTCCCTGTTTCAGAGCTTTAAGGGAACCAGCGGGGTGCTGGCAGAACCAGCAGGATCTTTCTTTAGGGGGACTTCCAGCTTCTGCTGAGATTCAGTTCTGGTTGATCTGGTTCTTGTAGGGCTCTCTGGAAATCCCCACTGTGATATATTAATATATTTATATGTTAATATATTTGCCTCCTTACTGGTTGTCATCAGCAGTCCATGCTCTTGGAGTTCCCAGAGCTCCCACAAAACCCGTTGTGCTGGGCCAGTGGGTGGGTTGGAGAGCTTCCATCCATCCATCCCTTCTTCCCTCCCTCCTGTGCCTCTCTAGGGTTGAGCCTGCCCTTGGCATAGGAATTGTGAAGTGGGGCTCCAGGTACAAGAGGAGTGTGATACACTCGCTCCTCCAACATCCTGCTGCTCAGAAAAACATAAACCCAAAGCAGATGTGTCATTAAATCATTTTGAATCATTGCAAACATTGCTGGAGTTCAGTACAAGCATCCATAGCTTTAAGCCACCTCCGCAAAGTGCCTTGTTTCTGTCATAAAATTTGGATGAACTACACTGGGTAAACTGTTTTACTGTTACCTGATAGCCACCTACCTTTTAGAGCTGAGACTTGCTGAGGGAAGATAAAAATAGATTTCAGTGCGTTCTGAGAGCTCGATGTGATTTCTTGGTTCCATAAAGCTGCTGCCCAGTGTAGGAAAATACCTCCCTTTAATTCAGAGACCAGGCAAAGGAAGCTGTCTGACCAGGATCTGAGATGGAAGTATATGATAATTTAATCACTGGTTAGTTGGTGATAATGAGCAAGTATTTTACAAAATGAGCTCTTAAAGGGAATCTCTAAACATAGATCCTGGTGCTGCAGTGCTGGAGCTGAGCACGGAGTGTGGCCCTGCTGTTCCCAAGAAAGGCTCAGCAGATCAGTGTTCCTTTGCAGCCAGGCATTGGTGGCAAACCTGCTGCCCAAATTACCAAGCAACACGTGTGCCAAGGCCGGGGGGAGGACAGAGCTCCGAGGGTTTCTTAACTCAAAACTGAGTTAAGTTAACTTTGCTGAGCTTTTCCAGCAAGGATATGTTCCCCTTTAATTGCTGGACTTCTGAGAACGGCTTGACAGAAGAGCAGCCAAACAATCTTGTTTTCCTTTGTTAGCTATTTTTATTTTACCTGGATCATTATTTATCAAAGAGCACTGCTATCACTTGAAATAAACATGTTTAAACATTAATAAGTAGCTTAAGAGATGCTCTTTATGATCCTGTCTGGGAAAACATCATCTGATTTTTGGAGGAGAAGAAATTCAGTGCCAATGTTTTTTCCCTCATGTGTTTTAATATCCCTCAGTAATTACTTTGCAAATGGGAAAACAAAGAAGGGAAATTGCTGCAATCAACTGCCCTTAACACTGCCTTGACAAAAGCCTGACCAAGCCAACAGTGTGAGGAGGGGTTTGTGAGGGTACCTGGGTCTGCACACTCTTCTGTATTATCTGTTATAATTTCAGCTGCATTGAAAGCCTCAAATAAAATCAGAACGTCTTGATGCTACTCATATTTCCAAACTTCTTGGAAGATTTATTCCATTTCCTTGTGGCTGAGCAAGTTGCACTACGTAAGTGCTGCTCCCTGTCCACGTGAGATGCTGGGTTAGTGGCTTCACAGTGATTCAGAAAGTCAAGCCAGAAGGGATTGTTGAGTCATCCTTGTCCTCACTCTGGTGTTCCATGAGCTGCTCTGTTTCCACCTGCTCATCTCAGCACAGGGCACGCAGTGTCTGACTGCACTTCGCTCTGCAGGAAGAGATCCAGGCTTCGCACAGCATCTCCAAGAATTTAAGCGTTTTCTGCTCTATTTCATAGCTTGTTTGAGAGTTTAATGATTCATGCTGTAAAAATACTTTCCTTGTTGGCTTTTCCCTGTCTTCAGCTTCCAGCCAGTGATTTCTTTTATTTGTTACTGCAGAGATAACAAAGCCTTTTTCTGGCGCTGTGTTTTCCTTTGTGAAGGGGGTTTTACGCTATAATCAAGTTACCTCTCAGACAAGCTGAACAGATTGAGCTCCACATTTCTCATTAAAAGAGCTTTTTCTCCCACCAGTAATTTTTAGTGCATCCTTCTCAGTTTTTAACATCATCGTGCCAAGGTTGACCCCAAAGCTGTTCCAGGATCCATCCCATCGACTGTGACATATGGGGTTGAAGTTGCCTTCTGGCTTGCACGTGTTGCATTTCCAGTTTATGTGGACATGGCCCAAGTGGAATACCCCATCACACAGGGAGGTTGTGCTCTGGTCTCCTGGATATTTTTACAGAGGCATTTTGTTGCTGGCTGCTGTGGCCAGTTCTGTAGGTACATCCACAGTTCTTGTGGTGCCAAAGAGTTTTTGTGTTTTCCTTGATTTTTTTTTGCGATTAAAAGAGGAAAAAAGTTTCACAGTGCAGAGCTGTTCCTGGAGAAAGATGAGTTACTGACTTAATAAACACAGGTATTCCCAGTGCTTTCTTATTTGTTGGTTTTCTGGTTTGGCAGCTAAGCTAAAGTTCAATTAAGTGTCTCTAACCTTGCTGCAGGGAGAGCTGGGGAACCATTTGTTATTTTAAATCTCTTTACTTTTCAATTGTCAAATTCAATTAAGGGAGAATTTATGCTTTCATAGGAAAAGGGCAGCAGCTATAGAAAACGACCGGAGTTGTTCCAGGATCTGTTGAGGGATTTCATGCTTTCAGCAGAGCCATCTTCAGAGGTTTTGGCAGTAACTTCAGAGTTGTGGCAAATAAGTATTTGCTTATCTTAACATTTGGGGAGTTTAATGTGCATGTTTTCATGCTTTGCAGCCAGGCTGCAACCGCAGAGGGCAGAGCTCAGCAACATCCACCTTTAACCGCTGCTTTTAGCCTGCTTGCAGAAAGTTTGTTTGCACAGGCTGCACCTTGCCCCAAAACTGTTGAAATCAAAAGTGATGTTTCCAGGGAACCCAGACACGTATGTAGGGATTTTGCAGTTGGTTTTAATTTCACTGCATCCCAGAAACATTTCTTTCCTTCAAAACCTCATTTCTGATTATTCTCCTGTTTTTGGGAAGAGGGAGAAAGAGGCTTATTGGGCGCTTGTACAATATCGTATGTAAAGACTGTGGGGTGCTTCAGTCGCATGGGTCCTGTGGCAGTCTGAGATTGGTATTCTCATGGGCTTTGTCAGTGGTGTAAAACCAAGTTGCAGATGTTTCTTGAGTTCACCTGAAGCCGCCTCCTAACCAGGGACTCGGGCATTTGTGTTGAGCTGCTGCACATCCAGTGCCTGGATTCAGAGAAGGAGACTTCTGGTGTAAAATACCGTTCTCAGGCTGTCAGGATATTCTGCTGTGTAACCTGGTGAGGTTTCTTTATACCCCTTTGCAGTAAACTTTGAGCTTTTCAGTAGTCTCAGAGCAAATGCTCTTTCTTTTGCTGTCTTGTCCCCTCTCCCCCTCCACCTAATGGTAAAAAGTATTTTCAAGTGCTATTTCACATAAATCTGGGAGGCTGAGTGACTTAGAAGCCAGCTGGGAAGCTGAATGTGTCATCTCTGGAGTAAAACATAGATTTGGGGAGTTTTCATGGGTTTTTTTTCCCAGTGTTGCCATTTCTGGTGGGCCAGCAGATGGAACTGCCCACGAGGCTGTATTTATCCCTGCAAAGCCAGCTGCTGCAAAATGCTGGGGCGAGGGTTGCTTTGACTCCTGTGCTTTGAAGAAGCTTGTTATTATAATGAGAATAATGTCCCTCTGTTTGGCTTAGCAACGTGCTGCAAATCACTATTTGTTCTTGAGCTTGTGTATAAATCCCACTTAGTTAATTTAGGCCAAAGCTGCAAGTCTGTTTTTGTTCCTATGAAAAAAGAAAAGGATCAGAGCAATTTGGGGGCAAACATGATTTCTGAGATATCATCTGGTGAGATATCATCTGCTAAGGTATCTGGTGGCATCCTGGAAATTAAAGGGGTTTTCCCACTGGTGTGGATGTGATGCCATACCCTGCATTCTCCATAAAAGCACAAACGTGGTCATTACGGTGTGTGGCAATTGGCATTTAGGCATTTGTCACTGATCCTGAGCGGTCTTGGAAAGGCAACAGCCAAGAAACATGGGGCCAAGAGCACCATAAGCTAAGAAACAGCCAAAATAGCGTTAAAACTTTTGATATTCAGGATAAAGAAATTCAAAATAGTCGCACCAGTGGGTTCGCTGTGCAGGTAGAAGAAGAAAGCTAGGATAGTAATAATAAAATAAGTACTTCTGGAAGCTCAGGAAGGCAGAAGCAGGAGGAATGTTAAGTGCTGGGTGAAGCCCACAGCATCCATGTGGGAGCTGCCAGCAGCACAGCGGGCGCTGGGCAGTGGCTGCTGCCCAGGGACTCTGTAAATCCTGTGGAAATGAATATTTAATAGAGAAATAAAGTGATAATATGTATGTGTAAATGCTGTTTTTATCTCCCTGCTGCCCTATAAATGGCTGGTAGCTATCAGCCCAGGAGGGCTGCAATAATTATGGCTTCACTGACTCGGCTGATAAAAAATCAATTCCGTTGGGATGGTCTTATGCTTTCCTTAATGGGAGGCACTGGAAGCACTAGCCCTATTTTAAGTATGCACCTACAAGAAAAAGGGACTTGCTTGAAATCCAGCTTTCCCCAAAACTGGAAAATTCTGCAAATACTGCTTAGCTGTCTCTTCCTTGGCAGCCTGGGGACACACAGCACTCTCTAAGAGCAGTCGCTTTTCCCGGCGTTCCCAGACGTTTTCCCAGCTGACCATGTTTGGTTTGGTTCGGTTTTACCTTGGCTTGTTTGGTTTTTTCCCCCCAGAGGAAAACTCCAAACTTTTTGCCTGATTTGCATTGTTTCTGTCAGTATTTCACAAGAAAAGGTTTCTGTTTCTGTAGGAGTGCAAGGGAGACAGGTGGAAACCAAGACTTCAGACTGAGCCAAGCACAACATTATTTGTGGATGGATAGACGCATCCTCAGTCTCTGCTTGGGAGCTGATGCTGGGGCTGAACTGAGATTGGTAACATCTGAAGTCTTCAGAAAATGCTTTTATAGCAACTTCCCCTGTGTTGTCTTGTTTCCTAGGGGCAATTTGTAATTTGTTCACTAATAGACTCTCTTATTTAGACAAATTAGACCTTTTTAACACCATTTGTATTAGCTGGTTTTGACTGCACTGTGTTAATTACAACAGGGATGGGGACATAGTAATTGTAGAGAATTGTTCTCTAATTTGGGGAAAACAGGCAACGCTCTGTGCCCAGCTTCCAGTTTGTTTTCACTGTGTTTCAACATGGTAGTTAAACCATTAACATAATCTTGGGGTGGCTGTAAATATGTGAATAACGGGTAGGAAGGAGTCATAGAACAGTGCAAAAATAGCACCAGGGAGTGCAAACTTGGTTCTATAAACAAAATAAGACCAGGAGGAGGAGGGAGATGAGATGCCAGTGGTGCTGCATCCTGAGGCCAGCATGGATGGTTATTGTGGCTTATATGGAGTACAGGTGGGGACTGGGTAATGCCATCGCATATTGCAGTGGTCTTCATCTTCGCAGTGGAAATTGGGGGGTTATTGCCTGTTTCAGTTGTCCAGGAGATCACTGAAGGCCTTGAGGAAGACCCAGCCAAGGTTCATCAGGCACCACCACCTCAGCGATACATCTCCCAGGTCGAAGCTTTGGTCCCCAGCAGGATCCTCTGTTTACCTTCACTTAATTCCATGGCTCTCATCTCGTTCCCTCCGTGCTGTGTGGAAGAGGAGAGCAGAGAGCCAGCTCCCTGCTGAAGCTGAGAACACCCAGCCCTGCTGGAGAGAGGGAGCCCTCCCAGGGCACCTGATCCCAAGCCTGATGGAAAGGACAGTGCTGCTCATGTGCAGGGGGACTGGGGTAAACAGTGTGCATCAGGACATTGGTTTCTCAGAGCTTGACTGTATTATTCTGTGTTTTAACATCTCTCTGGTGCTACTAAATCAATAAGTCTCCAATGCTGAAAGAATATAAAATACTGGCAGGGTAACAAAGCATATTCCTCTTTAGTGCAGAAATCTGGAATTTTGGCATCCCCAACATGTTGAGGGTGTTTGAGCCTTCTCTCAATCCATAGGAACTTCTTGGCTACAGAATCACCTTTTAAAATTTTTAATACTTTTCCTACTATTTTCTGGCTTAACAGAATCACAGAATCATCAATGTTGGAAGAGACCTTTGAGATCACCCGTCTAGTCCAAACATTCACCTAACACCACCATAATCAGACCCTAACCACCAGACATACCCAGATGCTTCTTGAATACTTCCAAAGGCAGTAACTACCACATCAACTTCTTCCAATGCCTGACCACTGTTCTAGTGAAAACATTTTTTCTAATGTCTAATCTGAATCTCCCCTGGCACAATATAACGCCATTTCTTCTCATCCTTTCTTGTCAGACGTGGCAGGAGAGACTGATGCTACCTCACTACAACCTCTGTTTAGGTAGCTGTAGAGAGGAATGAGGCCCCTCCCCAAGCACCTTCTTCCCCAGACTAAACAACCCCAGTTACCTTGACCCCTCATCACAGGAGATGTTTTCTAGACCTTACTCCAGGGTTTTGCTTCTCTGCACTTGCTCCAGCACCTCCATGTCTTTTTTGAATTGAGGAGCCCAAAAACTGAGCACAGGATTTGAGGTGTGACCTCACCAGTGCTGAGTACAGGGGGACAGTCGCTTCCCAGTCTTGCTGGCCACACTATTCTTGAGAGAGGCCAGGATTCCTTTGGCCTTTTTGCCCATCTGGGCTCATATCTAGCTGCCTATCAAGCTGCACTCCCAGGTCCCTTTGTGCTTGGGTGCTCTCCAGCCATTCTTCCCCAGCCCATAGTGCCACATGGGGTTGTTGTGACCCAGGTGCAGGACCAGGCACTTGGCTTTGTTGAACCTCACACAGTTGTCCTCAACCCATTGATCCAGTCTGTTTAAACCTGCTTGATTTAAAGTTGTGGAGATCCCTGCAGCCCGGCCTGACACCTTTCCCCACATCTTAAAATGTTTTAATTGTGCTCCTCTGCAAGCCCTGTGCAGGTTATGTAGTGAAAGGGTTCCTTCACTGCTGCTCAGACAGAGGTGGTGATCCCCTTGCTTGCCCTGCACCCATGTCTTGAAACCATCTTACCAGACTGTATCATGGCTCCTTAGAAAGTCATATCTCTTTTTAGCCTGACTTCCTAAGGAGGCTTAAGTGCTCAGTGCTCTGTTTATATCCTCATCCCTCCCTTGGAGAACTTTTGAACCCGTGGGCCCAGATCAGCCAAATTTATCAGCTGAAAGTGTTGATGGTAGTAAGGCTGCAAGGGGTTTTTTTGGAGATAGATAAAATGGTGACACTGAAAAAAAGCACTTCTGTGTCAGCTCATGGCTGATCAGACATGAATTCCGGGAGGGGCTTGCAGGCACCCAGGCACACAGCAGCCGTGGGAATTGCTGCTTTTGCAGAGCCACAGCAGGAGCAGCTCCTGCTGCAGAGGTGCCTTGGCAGTGTTGGGGCTCACAGGGCCCCCCCATTCCTCTTTCGGTGGGGCTCAGCCATGTGAGAGGCTGTTTGGCTGTAAATACCTGCCTGTGGTGGAGGGGACATCACCACAGGAAAGGGGCTTTGCAGTGTTACAAAATTTGGCAGTGTTAGGGAGGAACAGAGAAAAACTTGCATTTTCATTTTTGCACTGTGAGCATACAGTGGGAAATCATGAGGGTCACAATAGTTCGGCTTTTTTTTTGAAGCTCTGTGTCTTGGAATGAAGTGATAGGGAATCTCTGATTTTGGGGTTTCATAATGGCTTTATGCACTTCTGGCACTGGAGAAAATGTTGAATGAAGCCAAGCTACAGGGTCAGGCTAGGGAAAGCTGATTCAAGCTGTATCTAGTCATGCATGAGTGTATGTACCTACATGTATGTGCTGTTACGTGCGTGTATAGGTATTTATTTGTGGGCACGTGGGCTGATGTACTGTGTGCTTCTGATGGAAGGGTGAGAGTCAGTATTTTAATTTCAAGACTGAGAATACAGCGCTAAAAGAACCCCCCCGTGGAGCCTTATCCTGGGGGGCAGATGAGTAAGTCTGACAGCTAAACTAGATCTTGTCACCATCCAAAACCTGTGAGGTCCTTCAGGCTTTGCGCCTTTTTCCTGAGGACACACGGGATGATTCCCCGCGGGCTCACCTGACCCGAGTTCAAAACAAACACACACCCCCGGCTCGTATCTCAGGAGCACGGAGCTCGTGTAAACTGAGCGCTCTCAGCAGCAGCCTCAATGAACTAAATCCTTCCCAGGGAGCAGGAGATAATCGCAGGAGGAGGCTCCGTTTCCCCCGCTGTGCATCTGTCAGGCAGCTCCCGCAGGGAGGGTGGGAAGCGGCTCTGCCGGCGGAGCCCCGTGGGGACCAGATGGGTGGGGATTAAATCTGCCCTGGTGGGGGGAATTGGGAGCGGCGCTGCCGGCGGCTGCGTCCAGGTGCACAGGGGAGCATCCCACTGCGGCCGCTGCCACTCGGGCTCGGTTTGGGGAATGTACAGTTACTTAGAGGAGGAGGATGTGCTGCGGGCTGCTGAGGATGCTAAATACATTCCTTCTCCAAAAATGATTGCATTTGAGACCGGAAGGTGGAGTTGGAAATGGTTATTTGCTTATCTCGAATAGCTTTTTTTTTTTGTTGTCTTAAGTTTGAAGTTTATACCTGTGTCTTATGGTTTCAGTGGGAATAAGCTCTGCTTCTGTTTCAAGTCAGCGTTTGCCATGACAAAGGTTGTCTCATGTCAGTGTATAATTGTAAAAATACTGCAGAAAAGAAGACAAATTAACCTTTAACAAGCAGGATTACAACATTTTGTTTCTAATTTCTAGGACATGACTCTGAGCCTACTGTAAACAATACTTTCTGGCCATTTAAATCACTGCTTTACTCCAAGGAGAATTAAAATACCCTAAAAGAAATGGCATGTAACATCAGCAAAAAGGCAGCAAGCAAAACTGTCAAGTGCCTCCATTCTTCTTCTCTGTTCTTTTTAGCCTCTTGTATCTTTTGGGATCTTTGAGCTAAGAGCTGAGGTTCCCTACATGTGCTTCTCTGATATATTCTACCAGCTTCTTTACGGTGACCTCTCATTGCAGTAGTCATCAGGGATATGTTGCGTGACTCCAGCAAAATCATCATCAGTTATCAACAGTTTTGCCTTTTGTTATGTGCACATTGTATTATATCCTTGGCTTCCAAAGTGTTTTCTTCCTTGCTTCAGGAATCTTGCTTTCAGCCTTCACCCTTCAGTCTTCATGAAATTAATTAAAAAATAGAAATTTCCAAAGTTAGATGTTTTTCTGCTTGGAAAGTCTTTGAAGCTTGAATTTCTACTGTCTTGCTTTTTCTGCTGTACCCTTGGTAGCCTTTTGTTCAGAAGGGTGTGGGTCTTCAATACTCCACTTTCTTACTGGCACATATGCCAAACTTCAGTACTTTAATAAGCACGTTATTGACGCTGGGACCTTTTGCACTGGGTTTCTCATTCTTCTCATGCCGTTTGTTATTTTTGGCCTATTAACTCTGATAGATGATTAAATTTAATTCTATGAAGTTGAACTTGATTATTTAACATTAATTAAACTACTCTGTGTTTCCATTCTTCAAATCTCTTGAGAAAGAATTACAGTATTCCCTTTCTGGTGTAACCTACATTAGGAGAATTGACTAAACTTTGTAAAGCTGAATAAGAGGGATAGAGCTTATTGGTTTCTTCAGGGGAATGTTGGTAATGCCTGGTGTTCAAGTTGAAGTGATGGAGACACTGGGCAGTGCTTTGCCATAAAAAAAACCTGTAAGTAGAGCTGGTTTCCCTTCTTTTTTCTTTTCCCCCTGTTTTTAAGAATAGCCTTCAAGCTTCTGGTTTCAGGAGTCTCTTTATATCTCGTCCAAATTCTCTCTGTGTGAGACCTTGTCCACAAGCGTGGTATAAATCACAAATTAGGTAGTATAGGCTGTCTGAACCAATATTTTAAAATTGAAGTCCTTCTTATTTTAACCAGGGGCTTCAGAACTGACTGAGTTGATTTAATCAACTTGAACATATTTAATTTGGTATAAAATATAATGTTGACCTGGATTTATTTTGAAAGGATTGAACAGTTATGAGACTTAGATTTTCATCTGGGTTTTTTTAATTTGATTTATGTATCTTCCTCTGTGGCATATTGTAGACAGTTCTTATGAGACATTTCAACTCTTTAATTTAATTCCTTTAAGTGGATGCTCATACCATAGCTGCATATAGCAAAAGCTTTCTCAGTTATGTTTCTGGTACCACTTCTTGAGTTTATTCTGCTAAATGTTTCCCAGGGGTTTTCTCTAATACTTCCATTAAATCCACTGCTTTTCAAACATTGCTGCCATAAATTCTCAGGCTAATGTATCCAAAGGAAACAAATAGGAAGATGGAAGTAGAACGTTTTGTACCTGGACAGATACTACAGAGGTTGTCCCCTGGGCTGGTTCAGCCTGATGGTAAGTCTGTTGTAACTGCCCGCTTTGCCCCCGATGTGAGCTAGCAAACGGCTGCATCCTGTCCCAGGTGATTCTGCTGGATTGATGTTGGCATTGGGGTGTCTCCTGTGTGTTGTCTGACTGGCACGTGCGGCACAGCTCCGCTGCTCGTAAAGCAGTGCGTCACAGCTAGGAAAATGAGAAAGCAATGTAAAATGCATGACTGGCTGGTTTGCCAGTCGAATAAGAAATGGTTTCTAGAGGCCGTGAATTATGCGCTAAGTCATTTTTAATATTAATTTTATTGGCGCTTTATAAAGTGGCTCCAGCAGTGGCATTTTGAAAAGGTTCAAAATAGTTACAACCTGCAGCAAAGGGCAGCTCCAAAAAAATGATTACTTTTCCAGGAAAACCAATGGCAAAATAAGCAACTTCTTGCCTCAGGGAGGAAAACCAGACCTTGGTCCTGCAAACTTTGATACTTTGCAAACTTTACTCTGCTTTGCTTTGAGTACAGGAATAACCTCATTAAACCTTTTTTAAGACCAAACAGCTGGAATAAAGTTATGCCTGTGTGTGTGTAGGTTCAGGGCTTAAACCCCCCCTCAGCATCAGACCTGATCTGTGTCTCCACCTATGGACTTGTGATTTCCCATGGAAATGCTCACATGATGAGGAGGGGTCTCAAAGGTCTGAAATCCAGCACGGGCTCCTGGGGTGGTGTGGGCAAATCACCCTGCAGCTGAATGGGGTTTGTGCCACTCGGTGTTTCCCTGCTCTGCCTTTTCCATGTAAGCAGCAAGTCCTTCGGGGTGGGACTGCATTGGATGTGCAGCAGATGCAGATCTTCCCCGGGAGCAGACCCTGCAGTCTTTGTAATAACTGGGATGAGTTTGGCTCTTTGGCATCCATTAAAGAAAATTCAGACAAAGCCCCTCAGAAGAATTAAATCAGCATAGTTCCTGAAGTGGAGCTGGGATTGGTGGTGTTAAGATGTCTGGTTTAGAAATGAATTTTAAAAAATCCTCTGCAATACCAGGACATAGCCAAGTAAAAGGTATTCTGGGCCAGGTTTTGCAGTTACTTGGGCTTCAGTGATGTGCGAAGCATTGTGTCGACACAAGATCTTTTCCCTGTCTGCACAAGTGGTGTTTTTACCACGCGTTCAGAATTTTTCCCTGTGTGTGGAAATACCATTGCTCGTTGAATTTATTGTTGCTGATGGGACTGAATCATCTGAATAACTCCCCGAGGCAGGATGCCATGGAGTAATCCATGGGGCCTCATCCTGTGGGATGCAGAGGGCTCCTGGTACCCAGCGCAGTGTCAGGTGAGGATGGGTCTTGCACCTTGGGTGTGGTGCTGCTGGAGATACCTCTTCTTTCCTCTGGCTTTAGCAGCTGGGAAGCGTTCAATACCATTCCTGGGTCTGGGATTCTGAGCAACAAACCTGGGCAGGATGGACAGCTTTCTTGGCAGAGAAGGAAAGAAAAACCTGAGTTGTGCTGGCCCAGGTCTGTGTGCACATCTCAGTGTTTGGAGGAGGCGCTGGGAGACACCAATACAGGAGTGTTTAGAGATGGTGGTGAGGAGACTCCTAAAGATGCTCTGTTAAATCCCTGCCTTGAATAAGACCTTGCAAAGTTCTGGGCCTGCTTCTTCTGCTCCAGCTGTTTTTCATGTTCTCCAAAACAGTATTTTTGATAAATGTGCCATGTCCTTTTTGTTAAAAAGTCATATTTCAGTTTTCATCTGACTCATGACAGGATGTTTCTTTTGGTCTCCCTTCACATCTTTTCTGTAATTGTTTTTAATCATTCCTAGCAGAATGGGTGAATTCCCTTCTCAGCCTTTCCTTCATGAGCTCCCAGGGGCCTTTGTATGAGTTTTTCCTCCTTCACCAGCTCTGTCCTTGCTTGCAGGGTACCCTCCTGCAAATCCCCAGATCGCTGGGTATCGGCCACCATGGGTGTTGTTCCTATATTGAAAGGGAAAATATTTAGCAGCAAGTAAAATGTTCACTGGTGGAAAGCTACAGCATCTGCAACCCTCGGTTGTGTTTATGTTAGCAATTTCAATATCTTTGCCGTAATAACAGTAATTTAAACAGGTACTGTTGACTGAAGGGCAATTAGGGATTGTTGAATTTTGCATTTCCCTGATACTCACCACAAGCTGCCACTGAGCCCCACTCTGCTGGTATTTATAGAGCTACGACTGAGCAGCTCCTTTGAAGTCAGAGGCAGCAAAGGGACGTGGAGCTCGTGGAGCACTGGGAATGGCCCCCGGCACGGCTCCCCAGCCACGGGCCCTGTTGCTGGATGTGGTCACAGAGGTTTGGGTTTTTTTCCTTCTGCAGAGATTCCTTCACAGCTGCTCTTCCTGACAGCCTGATTTATACCCTGGGATTTATGGAGCTGAACAAATGATTATAGAAGAGCTATGTGTTTTATTACACGGGGACCAATTTTCCCAAGCCAGAGGGCAAATCCTCTCTTCTCTACCTGCACTCTGGTTGTGCAGCTGCTGTGCATCCTCTTTGATAGTCTGAAAGCTGCAGATTAGGGGATTCAGAGGGCCAGAAGAGTAATTTATCCTCCTTTGGAGCCCAGGAGTGCAGTAGGTGTTGCTGCGGTTTGCCACCAGCTGTGACCTTGCTGGGGGATGCAGCAGGGTATGGGATGTCCAGCAGAGCACAAGGGGAAGCAAGTTTTTCAAAATGGGAATTGGAGGAATTTTGTTTTAATTTACATTTACTGGGTTTTTAGTCTCAAAGGCCATTACAGGAGGAAAGCTGAGCACTTACCTCCATCGCCATGAGCTACTTCAGTAGTCCAGGATCCACATCAGCACTGCCAGAGGTAATGAGACGTGCGTTAAAAGCGTTGCCTACTCCTCCTCTCTCCCAAGCATTCCGTAGCAGTAGGCTTGCACTGATGTTGCCAAGTGTGAGATCTGGCCCACAGGAACCTCACTGGTGCTGCCCAACAAGCCAGAGGAGACCTGGCTGGGCTCTGGGATCCTGGCACTCTGCAATCAAGAAATGCAGATTTCCACGTTTGAACCAAGCCCATCGAGCCTGGAGCATTGCCAGCACCACAGAGTTGCTGTTTCCATGGAGGCAGCTGTGAAAGCAGATTTTTCCTTTTAAAGAAGGCAGAGCCTGGGACAAAGCACATGTACTCTAATGGGGTGGAAGTCCTTTACCAGAAAGTGAACCCCTTTAATTGCTCCTGCATAAATGAGATGTTTCTGAGGCAATGGATGGAGATGGGATGTTACTGATCTCATAAAGTCTTGCTTCCATGGGAAAAGAGAGAGGGGTAAAGAGCTGACCCCAAAGGAGTTTTATGGATTTGTGAAGAGGGCTGACGGGTCTGTGTCTAATTAACTCATTCTGAGTGATCAGGCTGCTGGGAGAAATACAGAGGGCAGACACAGCAGAGGGGACCTGCAGCTGCTGCCACACTAATTGTGCTACCATCACTTCACCTCATGGCTGATCAGATCCTCCTCCCTCCACTTTAAGAGATGCTGGGCTGCCTTTCCTCTTCCATACTGAATCAAGTCAAAGCTGCTCGATTGATTCAACTCCTTCTCACCTGGCCTCTCCTCCCTTGCTGAATTTTCTATTGCATCTGTCCCCTCTGGCTCAGCCTCCCCTCCTCTAGGAGCCACTCACATTGATTTCTCCACGCTGCTCTTGTCTTCCCAGAGAAACCCAACACTATTCCTGTGTTTGTGCCTCCTGCCCTGCCCTCACCGCTCCTGCATTTCCCACTGCAGGCCCCTGTCTTCCTTGCCACGCTGCTGACCTGTGCTGGTTTCCCTGTAGGGATTGTCTATTCCTTGCATCCTTATTACAGGCACATGCACAAGGGCTTTTTCTTCAGCGCTGGGAGCACCCTTCCATGCAATTGCTGTCTCGGCAGAGAAATGGAAATTGATGCTTTTGCTGGTTGGGGGATGTCATGGTGTGGTGGTGGCTCCTCACCTGCCCAGTGAAAAAGAGCCTGGTGCTGGTAAAGCACAGAAGAAAGCCCTAGAGTGCTGGCTCTGGGAGGGGATAATGCTGCTTTTCCTGTTTTCTGATTCAGCAGCATAGATAGTGTTCAACATACAGAAGGCCTTTGCACAAAGATCAGGCGCACCGCGGAGCGGATGGATCACGGGGCGAGGAGGAAGGCAGCAGCGGGAAGCAGATGGGCAGCACAGTGTGGGGCTTTCCATGGCATTTGCTGCTTTGCTGTTGGAAGCTCAGAAAGGAGTTGCAGTAGGACCAAAGAAAGAGGGAAAAAAGATTGAAACTCATCAATATTCAGAAGAGCAGACAAAACAAATATATTGACCTAAATGACCAGTGGTGACTCAGAAGCTTAAGGGAAATATATGTAAATAGTGCCATTAACAGCTCGAGGGCTATGGGGAAAAGGGGCTGCTGACTTCTGAAGGAAAATGCAAAATAATGGAAATAGTTTCTTTGAGGGTCCACTCTCTTCTGCCCTCTGTCCTTCCCCACAGAGACTCATTCCAAAAGAGACTTGTAAGTTAAAATATTAACTTCTACCAAAACCAATTCAAGCACTGCTGCCTTCCTTGGAGGAGAGTGTTTCATAAAGCTAATTTGGAGAATAATTCGGTCTGAATCATCTCCACGTGATGCATCCATATGAAATGCAGACTGATTGCAATTTCTGCCTGTGTTTCTCCCAGCTGAAAGCAAGCTGACCTGCAGGTTTTTGTTTTGGTGCATCTATAGGAAAATTTTGCTTTGCTGGCCTATTGTAATTTTTTTCCTTATTCCCAATTTTTTAAAATAAACAGAAGGGATTAACTGGAGTGGAAGGCTTAATTGACCTCTTTCAAACAAATCTCTTCCCTAGGGAAGCTTGAATTAAACCCCCACTTTCATTCCTGCAATTTAACTGACTGGTGATATCTCATCTGTAAAACAATGTACTCTGATTAAGCCTTAATGTCTTAGACTTTCAAAAGCTGATTTTATAGAGATACAGAATTTGTAACACTTGTCCTAAAACCTGCCATGTTAATCATTTATTAATGTTCTATTCTGGTTGTATCTTTTACATTTGTGTTTGCCTCTGTATTGCCTTGCTGTGTATTTATTGATTTCAGTTCATGATTACATTAAGGAAAATCCTTTTTATCTGCTACCATGAGGAATTTCAGTTGAGGATAGTTCTTAGATCTTGTATTATTTTCCAGCAAACTCTGCGAGTCAAGAAGGGAAAAGGGGGATAAATTTGTTTTTGATAGCCGGAGGTGACAATGTAGGTAGGGACAGAGTTAGTGATGAAGGTGGATTTGAGATAAAGTTTCCCTGCATAAGCAGGGAAAGAAGGAGTGGTGTGGAAAGGATAGGCAGGAGCTGATGGAATTAGTCCTTTGGGAGCCAGCCCCAGCTCAGCACATGGAGCAGAAGCATGGCAAAACTGAGAGCCCAGGAAAAATGGGTGATGTGGAAGATCTGCAGGATGTCCTGGCTCTGCTTGGAAAGTGGAAATGGAGAAGGAAGCTACTACTGAGTTCCCTTCGAGCTTTTGAGATTGAAATATGCCTTTAGCCAAGAGAAAGAAACCCTGCAGTTCCTCCTCCCAATCCATAATTCCCTTGCTCTGATTATTACCAAGTGTGGAAGCATTTGCCTCTGCACACGTGATGGATGCCAGTGGCACTGGAAAGCTGTCCTTGGAGGGGGAGAAAAAGAAGAAAGTCTTTTCTTGCTGGAGCAGAGTTCAATGGATCATTTCAGATGCTTGTGTTCAGATTATTGTCCTTCTCCTTTGCCTTTTCCTCTGAATTAGAAAACTGCCTATTAATAAGCTGGTAGGCGAGCAGTGATTTTGCATGTTAAACAGTGTGATTGCTTCATCCCAGTGGGATTGTGCTCTCTCTGAGTTGGACAGCTGAAAAATACATCTATTGGTAATTAAATTAGACTTTATTTACAAATATTGGCTCAGAGGTTTTCCAAGTCGGAAACTTTGATTCCTTTTCCTTTTCTGATGAGCATAAGCCTTGCTGGATTCAGACCAGATAATGTGAAGCTCAGTCTTTTTCCAGCTTTAGAAAATCTTGGCTTAGGAAATATTGATAAAAGGGCACTTTGGTTTCCATTGGGAAATGGGAGATAGTGGCAGCAAAGGAGAGGGAGGGAAGCCACATCTCCTCTGGCCTCTGTTGCAAAGAAAGGGAGCAGGAAAGAGGCTTTCTTAAATAAAGTCAGCTGTGTGCCCCCTCCCCTCCTCTTGGGTGTACTGCCACCAGGGAGGGTTATTTTTTCAATTGTTCCTATCTTAGGAGAGGGAAACAGAGAAAAAGTGGCTATTTCTTGGGTCAGAGTTCTCCCTCCCCCTGAAGCCAAGAGCAGTTGCATCAGGACCCAAATGATGCTCCAGAAAGCCCGAGACTGAGATGACACAGCTCTGCAGTGGGGAAAAGACAGATGAGCTTTGAAGATGAGTTTGGGGAGATACGAAATGCACAGCAGCAGGTGCCCAGCTCTGCTCTGGGTTTGATTGTGATCCAGGTGCTCAGGAGTGAGATTTGCCCTAACCAGGCTGAGAGTGACGCTTACAATAGAACTCTTAGCATTCTGGCATCTCCTTTGAGTTTCAAAACTCCTTTCCAGTAAGTCAAACCCTATAAAAGAAGTGTCACACCACCCCAGTAAATACAGTCTTTTTTTCATTTCACTGTAGGTACCCAGCTGCATATTTGCTATTCTGAAAAATGAATCCATACCCTGAATGAACTGATGTTTTAAAATGGTACCATGGGTAGTTAAAGGCTGCATGGCAGCTCCAGTGCATATCAAGCTCTTCCAGCCTGAGCCCCTGCTAGTGAGAGAGAAGGAGCTCACATGGACTTTGCACTGATTTATTCATATCACATCTCTTACGTGGGCGAGCTGAGCCTTCAGCTTTTGGCATCCTGGGCATTGGTTACTTGCAAGGACACGCAACAAGTAAGAAACACGGGGGGACAAGATGATGTAATTTCCATTTAAAACATTCAGCCTGAGTGTTACAAGGAGAAAGAATAGTTATAATAACACAGCTGATTGCTGTCAGAGTACTAAAAGGGAGTTTTGTTGGAAAAGGTATTATACAGCCCACTGTGCTTTGCATAATCATTTTAAAAGCAGTTCAGGACATCTTCCTGCCTTTATCCTGAAGAAGGTAGAAATAATTTAGAAAGCTAGGATTGTCAGTATGGCTGAGCTCAAGGCTCAGTTACACACACCGGGGTGGGTGCACAGGGTGCAGATGCAAGGAGTGGAGAGACTGAATTACAGGGGTAGGGTGTAAAAAGATGTTCTGGTCATCCAGTTGTGGTGTCTCAAAGCAATTTGAGTCTCATGGCTGTTCTAAAATCATCTTTCTGAAGCCTTTCTATTGCCCCATGAAGCAAACAGCAAGTCATCTCAGATGCCCACCTAGAGCACGACAACCTTCAGATCAGCTGAAACAGAAAATACCAGGGTATTTATTGAGTCTTATGTTCAAAACTTGAGAAAAAGCCTAAATTGACATTTTGGGGGCTTAACTATATCTTAAATAGCTTTTGAGTTTTACATGATTCCATATTTAAGTACAAGAGGAAAACGGTGAAAATTAAATGAGAGATTTTGTAGGATAGCATATTTCATTAGAACAGAAACCATCGTCTTTTTCTGGTAAGAAAATATTTCTGTTAGGATCTGAACTCCTTCTGCACATTTAATTTTCCTCTCAGCCAGCGACTCTGCAGTCCCTTTTTTCCTGAAGTGCTGACTCTGGCCCCACCACTTGACATAACCACACATGTTCCCTTAATGCATTTTTTTGCAGTCACTTTCCTGGCTCATCTTTTGATTTCCCAGTTGTATCAGCAGCTTTGTTGGAGTCATTCCATAACGAAGTGGGGAATGAATGAATTAATGAATCTCCCTGCCTCTGGAAACAGCAGTGGATGCAATCAGAGTCAGCATGCAGAGATGTCCTTTTCTGTTAATTATTATCTTCTAATTGATGGTGTATTTTTGATGCTGAGCCTTCAAGAAGGACTTGCTCTCAGATCTAAATATGCTAATTTTAAATATACATGTATATATTTAAGTATAAACAGAGGGGTTGGAGTCTGATGGGTCACTGGTGCCATTTTACCGAGCAGGATGGGAACCTCGGGGATCTGTGAGCCATTGATTGCTGAGAGATGATGGCCAAGTTCTTCACTGCTGTGTAGCCTCAGCATCTTGCCCTGAGTGGTAAATAAGATTTATCAGAAATTACTTGGAGAAGATCTTGCCTTCTCTCACAGACTCCTTGTTATGATGGTGTTTTCCCGATGAGACAGCCTTGAGAGCTGCTGTAGAATCAGTCAGTGCAGACTGGGGAACGACGATGCCATGTTGTTCCAGCAGAAGTGTTTCTTCTGGGAGAGAAGTGGCTTTTTAACATAATTGTCTAAAAGTTTGGGAGCTGAATCAGCTCGTACACAAAGTCACATGGCAGCTTCTCATGCTGTTTCCAGAGCAAGATTTCTGGGAGTCATCTTAGCTGCTCCCTTACTCACCTGGCAAACTCTTTTCCTTGGTTTTTTGTTTTTTCTGCGAGGCTAAAAGTGTCCTTTTGGACCATTTTAGATTAAACCCCTCATCCTGGAGAGGGCCTGGAGAGGCCCTTCCCAGAAACAGGGTATGGATGGGCCCGGCAAAATGTAGTGATTCATGTGTGTGCATCCTTCCTCGGAAGGAAGGGATGGGAGCCACCTCCTGTAGCAGACAGCATCTCTAGGAGGATGGCATTGGTGGCCATCTGAGATGCAGTAACCTCTCCAGTTGCTCAAAACCTTCCTGCAGTCAAAAAACATTTCTATTTTTGGTATTTAAAAGGTGGAAAACAATAAAAAACCTCCCAGTATCATTAATCTTTCTGGATTTGCACTGATTTCCCAGAGATAAAAACGTGTGGGTTCTTTAATTCAGTTTACTGTAGTTTTTGTTTGCTTTTCTGTGGCTGGTCTGAAAACTTTGATATCAGCTTCAGAGATAAGGTGTAAAGAGTCTTCATTACCTCCCAGGTAGAGGGCAGGTGAGACCCATCATTTCTGAACTGCTGTCTGAAGGTGGGAAAACACAAAGTCTGCATGGCAGGGTCGCTTAGCTCTGAAAAAAAATCAGTGTTGAGGAATTCCTCAGATGCAATTATTGATTGCTGGGGATGGTCCAGAGGGAGGAGGACTGAGCAGACACTGCTTTATAAACATTCCATGTTCTGTATAAAGAGCTTATGGTAAACTTCCTGAAGGAGGTAATAAATAGTAAGCTCTAGTAACTCTTCAAGAGATCAGTTCTCATTTTTAATGTGGAAACAGTATGGCCTGACAGCAACTCAGTAGGTAACAGGGTAAGAATTGACTTTTAGACCAGTTTTCCAGCACAATGCAGTGTGGGGGAAAAAAAAAAGACAAGAAAATAATGTAAGGAATAAAAACTTAAGGTAGACTCTACACATCTGTGATTTATTGTAGACTGTGGAAATATTTCCTTTCAATTACATGTTACAGCAATGCAGAGTAAAACCAGACAGAAAGGTAGGGAACCTGCAGTGATAACAACAGGCATGATTTTCATCTTGCAGGCACTTGGTGTGGATACATTTATCTATAGATATGTTTGTTTGCATTTTAAAGGTATTTTGACATTCCAAATAAACTGATTTTGCACCATTTCTTGGCAAACACAGGTCAGATCCTGTGTTTCATCCTAAAGAATATTCTTATGAGAGGCTTGCTATTAATAATGAATGAATAATGAAGCATCTGTTGCTGTTGATCATTCATTGGAAAGCAACGTTTTTTTACAAATGTTATGGTAACAGAGCAATTCCTCAGAGCCAGCACAGCCTGTACTGTTTTAGAAGTAAAGTAAGAAATGCAGTGATTATTATTGTAGGAAAATGAAGTGTGTTGAATACAAACATACCAGTGAGGAGTTGTGGCAGGAGGTCGATTCCAGAGCCCCGGTGTCATTACCTTGTTTCAGTGGCGTGTGATGCTGTCACAGGGGTGTGTCCCCAGCCAGTCCCATTCGTGCTTGTCACTGTGACACTCTCTGGGGGCTGTAAAATCATCTGTGCTGGTGCAGGCGCCCCACTGGAACCCCTACTTGATGCAATTTTGATGTGTTCATGGATGTAACCAGCTGAAAATCAGTTGGTTTCTAGACCTAGAAAACATTTTGCCTCCTTTTTTTTCCAAGTGAAAGCTGTCTATTAAAAATTATCAGCATACATCCACAGTAATTACAGGCACTTGTGAGAAACCATGCAGTCCTGGGATAAGTCCTTCAGGGAGCTGTGGGAAATCCCTACTGCAGCATACCATGCTTTGGTCACTGTTGAGGTCACACTGATGATGCTGCACCTCAAGCGCTGTGTTCGGTTTAGGGCTCCTCGCTTTAGAAAGGACATTGCTGGGGAATGCTCTGGAAAACACGTCCTAGGAGGAGAGGCAGAGGGACCTGGCATGGCTGGGAGGACTTTATTACTCCTACAGCTACCCAAAAGGAGTTTGTAGTGAGCTGGGGTTGGTCTCTTCTGTCGTATCACAGCTGAAAGGACAAGAGGAAGTGGCCTTTAGCTGCACCAGGGGAGGTTCAGACTAGGTACTTGAAAAAATGTTTTAACTGAAGAGTGGTCAGGCATTGGAGTAAGTTGCCCAGGGAGGTGGTGGAGTCACCGTCTCTGGAAGTGTTGGTTGGATTAGATGGTTTTGAAGGTGTCTTCCAGCCTTCATTCTGGGATTCTGTATGTTTGTAATGCCAGCTTTGCAGCTGCCATCAAGTGTTGGGGAGGAAACTCAGTTTCAGAAAGTTAAAACTAAAGCTTTACATGTAAACCCAAGATGTTTTAGTGTCCCCTGTGCTGTGCTACAGTTGGGGCCAGTCCATCTCTTTTGCTGAGGCTTTGCCAGTGGACCCCACTGAGGTGCCCAAAATGCAAAGAAGGTGTAACCTGGTGCACGATTGATAAGAACAATTTTCCAAGTGTTTTTCAAGCACTTTGCTAAGTCTTCTGATAAATGCAGAATTTCATATCCTTGCAGTTCTTATCCTGCAGTTACCTAACCAATAGGAATGTCCATATTTACTAAAATTCAGAATTATATACTGTTTCACAGTTCTGGTTTTGGTATTTCCTGCAGATTTGTCTGATGTTTCTGCTTACTTTGTCTTCTCTACTGATGTATCATCACTTTCATTCTTGACAGTATTTCCTTTTACTGATTATTTTTTTCTAATTGAAAACACAGAAATAGAGTACCTGCATCCATTGGTGTAGAACAGTATAGAGCTGTCTTTAAAAAGTGCTAATATCAACTCAGAAAAAAAGAATTTACAACAGAAGTTCCAGGAGTAACTTGAGACTCAGGGTGTCTCATTTAATGGGTGTCTCATTTAATCCCCTCTCCCTGTGGATGTCCAGCATTTCCTAACAAAGTTAATACCATTAATTATCTCAGGCTGAGCACCCAGAGGACTATTTGCTTCTGCAAATCTGGAATCTTTTCACTTGCTAGGGATAGAAATTATTAGAGTTATCTCCAGGGATTCAGGGGGCTGAGGGGGGCTTTCCTCTTTAATCTGCCCAGAGCTGTTTCAGACTAATTCCCTGCACGAACCTCCGTGTCCACGTTGCTATTTATGTGTGCATGTGTATAAGATAATAGAGAGTGACTGACTACAATAATATGCGTTTAAGCTACTCAGCTGAAAATTACTGAGCATTAAAATCCACTGGGAATCACAAGACTTCTAAATTAGGAAAGCACATGTCAGTCAGTGTGTGGAAATGAGTCCTTGTACAAGAGTAGCTTTCAATAAGAAGAATGAGTATTGTTCCCTGGAGTACATCAATCCTAGTTTGGCCACTCTGTACCAGCTTTTACTATTTCTCTGGAAGCATACATTGGCTTTTGTTATTATTTTTTCCTGTCTTTCGTTCAGTTGTGGATTTCTATTAAATATGTCTCATGGGCAAGCTATCAAGAGACACACCGCTGTGCTGTGACAAATGAAGGCATTTTCAACCATAAACGAAGTATTGTGGGATTGAAAAGAGTCATGGACAATGACAACTCTTTGTAGTTGTTTAAATGTATTTTTATTGTATTGCACAGTGACACAGAAACTCTGAGAGCAATTTGCTGATTTGACCTAAGGTTGAAATGAGCAGAATGCTGCAGGGTAAATGAGGGGCTTTGGGAAAGAGGCATTTTTGTTGGACTAGTCCATCAGTACCTCTCTTTCCATGATTAAGGCACGTATTTTAATAGTGGTTAAATGACTTACAAGACTGTCCCATATAAAAAAAAAAATACCAGACAGCTTGAAAATCTGTGTTAGTAAGTTGAATCCTATTGATCATCAAGCTTTTCATTCTAAAACTCATACAGGCATGCACTGAAAATGGTATTTCTATACTTCGGTTGAACTGAAAAAATACCCTGGAAAAAATGATGTGGTCACAGGTGATTAATTTCTATCAGTACATTGTTTGTGTGCAGAAGAGCTTAGCAGAATGGTGAAAGACTGAAAATATGAGCTGACTTGGTTTATTCAGGATTTGTGGGTCCTTTTGGATGCTGCCAGAGGGTCAACGTTTAAAATCATCATTAGCAGAGTATGTGAGAACATTTTCCAAGGTGTTAATTTATTGTTCCCAAATCGAAATGCTCAAGTCATAATTAGGAGCAGAGGGATAAGCAGGGATCAAGGGAAATGGGGTCTCTCATTAGACAGGTGAGCCAACCTGGTATTCACCTGCATGGGGTGTTGTCCATTCCTGTGACAAAACCAAAAACCTTGTCTCTAAGGAAGTAAAGAGATCTCCCTGTAGATAACACCAGTAAATGAATAAATAAATGCAAGAGAGGATTCACCTACCTCTGGTTTGAGATGCTCTGCAGGCAGCTGCCCCCTGGTTCCTGGGTGTCTCCCATTCGTTTCCATCTTATCCATCCAGAATGATACCCTGGGAGTTAGGAAGGTATTTAGGAATATTGTCTCTGGAAAGTCAAACAGGATTTCTCCTTTTGTCAAGTAGTGTGTCAGGCCTGACCTGAAACCAGCGTGGTTTTTAAGAGTCTTTCCATGAACTTTATTGTCTTCTCATTCAGTTCACTCTGCTTTTCCAGGTATAGCTTCTGGTTTTATCTCCTGAAAAACAGGGTAGTGCTCTCTGTGTTTTCAGTTAAAAATAGAGATAAATTCTTCTTAAAAATTTAAGCCTGCAGTCAGGGCATGCTTCTTTTTTTTTTACAAAAGAAACTCAGGTTTTGACTGCAGCCAGCAGAGGGTCCCCATCAAGCAGCTGAGAACCATCCTTAAACAGAAAGGAAATACAAAACTATTGCTGTTGCTGTTCCTTGCTAAAGAAAAAAACCAAACGGTTTTCCTCATTTTTAATAGTTTTATTAAATATAGTAAATCTGTTAAATATATATTAGGTATATAGATACACAGATATGTGTTGGTCTCCTTCCACTTGCCTCAGGAGCAGGAACTTGCGCCAGTGTGAGCTGAAGGAGAACCAACATCGTTTTTACCTCTCACTTCACAGAGGAGGGAGGATTTCTCAGCAATTTATGCTGCCATCAGTCCATCCCAGACATTTGCTTTCTCCTCAAGATTGAGTTTCAGCCCAGCTCACATTTGTCTGGAGCACTGGCTCTGCAGGCTGCCTTGACACGTTAATTTAATTTGTGCTTCTCAATTCATACTCTCTCATTTACGATCAAATATTGGGAAAGGTTACAATTAATCAGAGTGGGGGAACAGAAGCCACCAAAGCTAATGATGTATTGCTGCATTTGGGTTGCTCTGGAGGGGAATAATTGAGGTCCTTGTGTTACAGAAAACTATTATTAATAAGTAAAAATTGTCAAAAGAAAGCGACCTGCACCCATCTCCCCATTTTGCAATCTGTGTCTCTGTCAGGTTTCTTAAAAATGAAGTATTTTATTAAAGCTCCTGCCTGTAACCAGGTTTTTTGGCTGTGTGGCTGACCTGGGAGGAAATGTGCCTTTTCACAGGACCTTTTCACAGTCCTTACTGCTGCCCCCCACTTTGGGCTCACAGATGATACTCAGCATGCATGAAAGCAATTTTTAGATGCTAATAACATGCCCATCCCTAGGGGAAAAGGGCTCTGCTCCTGCTTGCTCAGCTGAGGAGCCACAGGGAATCCCTGCAGAAAATACAGGCTCACAGGCTTAATGCAGTGTACACTTCCTAATTGAAAATGAACTAATTGCTGGTTGTTTGAAAGCAAACATGTTGCTGGGCTGAGGCAGACAGCACGGAGCCCCTCCTGAGGGAATATTTTAAGCCCAGCTCGTGCTCGAGCAGCAGTGAGGTGTGTGTAAGCAATCCTTGCAGGCTTCCCAGGGTGGCTCAGGGTCATGGTGACCACACATGATTTCCTGAGGGTAGTGGGACACTTTATGTGGCTGCTGAAATACCACAGTAAAAAAAATAGGGCTTACATAGCTATAGTACAGAGTCATTAAAAGTTCCACTTCATTATTCTAGGTACTAACTTTGTAAGGTTATTTTATGTTTTTATGTGTGGCAGAATTTCACAGACCTTTGCTCAGGGTTATCTGGGGACATCTGGGATGGCAAGGGCTGTTGTCACTGCTTAAGGGATGCACTTGGGACTCTGGTAGTTTTCAAGATTACAGTATAGGAAAGAGCTTTCCAACTTTTTTAGTCTTAATTTAAAAGACCAGCTGTTTGGAGGGGAAGCAGAAAATGGTTCTGACTTTTTTATTGGGAACAGAAAATGGGGCAGAGTTAAGCAGAGTTCTCTCTTATTTAGTAGGTTGACTGGATTTCTCTTAGGATATGATAAAAGATACAGAATACTATTAACCTTAGGATTGAAGTAATCCTTTTTTGCCTTTTATTCCAATTTATTCCAAAACCTAATTTGGATTTTACTTGTTGTAAATGCAAAAATTTGTTCTTTGAGGGCAGTAACATGCATCTGGACTTTCAGCTTTTCAGTTCATCAGTCTGTGAGTGTCCCCAGATGTCACATACAGGAGAAGAACAACTCATAAAAACCCCAGGATGGGGCCAGACTTATGAAAGTGAACAGCTCTGTGACCTCTGTGTGAGCTATGGGGTGTGAGCTGGCAGGGCTTTAACTTTTTGTGGGAAGGCTATTGCTGGAAATCCCATCCTGAGCACAGACCACCATGGCAGAGTCTGGCACCCAGAATAGTACTGCCACCCTCCTGGCTCCAGTGTGGGACTGTAGGATACTTCTTGCTGGAAAAACCCCTTCATTTGTGACTGGGAGGTGGCACAATGGTAGTGCAGTATCTGACAGAGTGGATTTACTTTGCTGGTCCGCATCACACACCTTGCATGGGCATTATCTGAGGGAATTTCCTCTGTGGGGACCTGATCTGTCCTTGAGGGACATGGTTAAAATTTGGACCAGCCTGGGAGCCTATGGCACTGTGATGCTCAGTGAATTATTGCTGTGCACAGAAAGGAGTGCAATGCAAAGGAGCCAGGGCTGGCATAGATCTAGCAGGCAGGGTGTGCTGATTAGCATGTAATTCGATTTGTTAGGCACTACAGTAAACAGCATTAAGAGCAAAAGCAGTGATTGCTCCTGATAGCACCCTCTCAGCATTGCCTCGTGCCTGCAGCAGCCGGGTGGAGCTGTGTTACGGCTCCTCAGCAGGCACCAGCAGAGCTGGCACTGCTCCTTTCTTGGCAGAGACAAAGAAAGACAAACACTGCAATTACAGAAGTGTTCGGGTTGCTGTATCTACAGAGCGCAGCTCACACGTTCCTCCTGCTGTCCCTGTTCCTTCCCCATTCCCTAGAGGCGCATCTCAGACCAGCACTGCTGTGGGTTGCTCAGGAGGAGAGGTGGTGCAATAGTCTGAATTTCCCCACCAGTATTGTGTTTTCCTTTAGTAAGTGTCATGTCCATCTTTTTTCCACCATGGCTTTGGCAAAGAAAGTCCTTTATCTCTAACTCTTGTGCCACAATTGGACTGTGGGTTGAGGAGACCTTGGCATGGCAGCCTGGAGCTGAACACTCAGCTCCTGGCTCTCCTGCTGAAGAGCAGACTTGCTTTAGGTGTCGTGCTGTCCTGCTTCCTGAATTCATTGTTTGCTGTCACTAAAGGACTGCCTCCTTCAGACCTCACATTTAGAAGCCCAAAATTAATGTGCTGCATCATTTCAGTGTAAGAGCAGGGGAAATATTTCTGTAGAAATGCCCCATTGAAGCAATGAAATGATGAGTTCTGTTTTCTCTTCCCCCCCAAAGCCAGCTCAAGCCCCCTGCCATCAGCAGTAGCTGTTGTTAGCACAGGCTCCCCAGCCCCCTTGTGTCGAGTGTCACCTTGTGCCATGCATGAGGTGTTGGAATCAGCCAGACTATCCCTTGGCGAAGCACGTGCAGGGAGAGGACAGACATCCTGGTTGTGCTCATCCCACCAAAATAGCAACACATTACGAGTACAATACCTCTCATTTCCTCTCCTTCTGTGGGGCTGAGCACAGGAGGAGCTGCACGGGGAGATGGCATTTGCTGAGAGCCCTGGCACAGTCAGGGCTACGTTGGAAGCTGTCGGGAAGAATTAAGTTAAGGGTGAGTGCTCTGGCGTGGGGGTGGCACAGAAGCAGCTCCGCAGAGCTGCCCCGCAGCCTCCCAGCTCCCTGTGCCTCTGATAAAGGCTGCCCTATTGTCTGTGGGATGTTTTCCTAAGTAATCCCATTAGGAAATTAGGGGTTCTTAATAACTGTGAGAGGATTGCTGTTTTGTGTCAATGGGCAGGTGCCTGAATGAACTTCATACATTTTGTGTTCTTGATACAAATTTCATAAGTTTTCTGCTACACACACATTATCCAGCATTCTGGAAAGCTCCATCATTTCTCTTCAAAGCACTTAGGTACCTCTTATTCCTAAAAGAGCTTTATATGTCTTGGAGAACATGTATTCACTTACCCAGGATATCTTCTGCTTCCACACCTGATTAAATAAGTCCTTTATTTTTTGTGTCATATCAGTAGAGCTATGGGAAAAATTAAATCATCTCCCTTTTTTATGAGGTATGAGGTACAAGCGTAGCAGTGGGGACTGAATCAGGACACTTACAAGCCCAGAGCAAAAAGTTTCACAGACTTGGCTGCCCCAAACCCCCATCCTCAGACAGCTGAAGAAAACAAGCAGCATCATTTCCATTCTTGAGAATGGAGAAATGAGGGAAAACAAAGCTTCCTTGTGACTGCTGTGTCTGTTACAGTTCTTTGGAGGGACTGTGCTAAGGGGAGGTTGGCTTGGCAGTGAAATGGAGGTAACTGGCTGGCTGGTGTCTTGTCAAGTGAATGTGCTGTTCATTTTAAAAAGCAATGTGCACTGTGCCAGCTGATGTGCTTTTAGTTATCCAATGTTGTTTGGAGCTCGGGAGGACTTCAAGCATCCAGCAGCTGCCTTGGGATGTGAGTCCTGCGGGAAACCCTGGCATTGATCAGAGGAAAAAATACATGTCTAGAGCTGATGGTTTAAAATGTTACTCCAATAGTCTCATGGATTCCCATCCCCGAGGGCGAGTGAAATCGATGCAGTGCCATTGATCTGCAGCTGGCTGCGATTTGTGGAGCTCTGGTTGGGAGCTACTGCCTGACCTGGTGGCTGCTTCCATTTGAGCCTGGAAAATGGACAGTCTCTGAGCAGAGACCAACCGTGGTGGCTTTGGAAGCATGTCTGGGAATGCCACAAGGTACCCAAATGCACCAAAGAAAAATAAAACAATTATGATGCTGAAAAAGGAAAAATGCCACATATCAAAGTGACTGTAGGAGGTTTTGGGAGAGGAAGGTGAGGAAGATATCCAAGTTAACAGAGCTGGAGAGGCACTGTCAAAAGAGCAGGAGATTTTGGGAAGTTCAGAGTAGGGTAGAAAGCCAGAGAGGTGTATGGAAGATGAGACCTGTGGAGAGAGGCCAACAGGAGCAAGTCTGCCTTGTCTAAAGGAAATACGCATAAGGGAGACAATCACCTACAAATACACGGGGGGAGTGGGGGGGAGTGCTTTACAAAGCAGCCAGCAATCAATTTTCAAATAATGGACTTGATCTTTAGACAAACTAGTAAAAGGCAATGAGGGTGGAATAAATACCTGATTTATCACCCCATCTTTTTTTTGGTGCGGTAACACAACTGTATTTTCTTCTCTGAGCTTCTCCTCTCTGCCTCCTGAATCAAAGTCAGGGCAGCACCTTTACAGCTGTGATAGAAGAGGTTTTACACAGCTGCCAGCCTCCTCACCCCACTGTTATTTCAGACAGATGCTGCTCAAGTGCTTAGCCAGCCCTGCTGGAAATGGCCCAGAAAGAAAGGTGGAGGACTATTCTGAGACAGGACAGTATTTCACTGAAAAGCAGCAGGACCTCTCTCTGTTTCCCTGGGACCAGGAATTTGTCCTTGCCGTGCACAGCAGATTTCTGGAGTGCTCCAGAAAATCAGTTCTGAACTTGCTTCAATAGAACTGTCAGGCTGCACTTCGTTTTAAGGTGGGACCCACCAACCCCAAGGGTTAATGCAGGTTGTGAGTGTACTGGCTATTTCCTAAGCCAGTAGAGTGAACAAATACCTCTATCCCTCTCAGTTTGCAGCTCATGCCTCCTTTCACCTTGCCAATGAAACTTCTCTTGTTCCAGCTAATCTATTAGCCTATGTTCCCTTGTGTGCCCTGAAGCCCTCCTGCTGCCTTCTCAGGGGGGGCAAAACAGACAGGAGGAAGGTAAATCAACCCACTCCTACCTAAATGGACTAAAACCATTCACTTACTGTAGAGCAGGACCTGTAACAATTAGCTTTACCAGGCAGCCAGGTCAATCCAGTGATGGAGAAGCTGGGAAGGTCACATTTCCTCCAACAGCCTCCAGCTCCTTTCTTGTACAGCAGTGGAGGGACTCCTCTCTCTTCTCCACACCACCTGCACAGAAACCAAAAGAGCTGATGCTCCTTCCTGGACCTTAAAAGGAGTAGGGCCATGATGTAATGAATCCCACCCAAGTCTGCTGGCCAGGAGCCAGGGACCTCTGCCCACCTGGGCATAAACCCAGGTGCTTTAGGCATGTGGCTCTCACAGCAAATCTTTTCTCTCCTGAAGAAGTCAGGCCATGATATTTATAAGAGCTGATACCTGTTGCTTTTTTAAGCAGAACCCTCCACAAATGCAGATGATGGCACTTGGACCATGTTAGAATTACATCTGAGCTCTTTGTTTTCATCGCTGAAACGGCTCAGGAAGAATTCCCCTTTGACTGCTGCTGTCTGAGACCTACATCTGACCACAGCAGAGCCAGGCTCTCCTCTGGGAGATGGGTTGTCTTCGGTCCAGGATCTGGGGTATAGATTTAGGATGCAAGGCTGTAGGTGCATTTGCTCCCCTCTTGTATCAGGGCGCAGCTCACCACTTACCCCAAGTTGTGTCCTTGGACCAAAGCCATCCACTGCTGCTGGCATTGCTCTGGGCTCGGAGCTTCCATGGGGGTGCAGCTTGCGGCATGAGCAGAGAGAGGAGTAGAAAGTAGGACCTGGGGCTTTTTTCCTGGGAATTTCATTGTTTCATACAGTATTATGAACATACATAGTAAGAGACTGAGTTAATTTCTTAAAATCTTCTCCCAGAAAGGAGGTCAGATAAATGCTTGCCTCGCATAGATCTCAGTGTGTGAAGGTCATACAGGTATTTGGCTAACGACATCTACTAAAATTCCCTATGAAGTAGAATGGCTGAGGGTTACAACAGAGTGTAAAGATGTGGTTTTTTTCTTTTCTTCCCTGTTTCCCCATGACTTCTCCAGATCTTTCCACCATGTTCGGGAAAAAGAAGAAACGGCTGGAAATTTCCGGGCCCTCCAACTTCGAGCACCGGGTCCACACTGGCTTCGACCACCGGGAGCAGAAGTTCACGGGGCTGCCTCAGCAGTGGCACAGTTTGCTGGCAGACACGGCCAACCGGCCGAAGCCCATGGTGGATCCCTCATGCATCACTCCCATCCAGCTGGCTCCTATGAAGGTACCATGCAGAGTCCCTTGGAATCCCTCAGACTGCCTTGAATTGCATGTCGTCTTAATGAGGCAATGCCGGCAGTGTGTGGGTATTGCATATCAGCTGTCCCGGGAGGCAGGCGCGGCTGGGAGGGAGCTGCAAATCCAGACACTTAACAGCAGAGCTGCAAGGAAAAAAGGAATTCTGTGTGTAAAACTTGTGGGAGTGTCTCAGAAGAGTGCGAGTCACGGGTCTGGCAGGGGCCGAGCCTTCGCGCTCCCGGGCTGCAGAAGAAAAAGCCACAAGTCCCAGTGGAGGCCCAAAACGCTGCTCCTCTGCAGCATAAAGCTCCTTGATAATTAATTTAAGAACAGTGCTTTAGGCAAAGGCAGTTTGGAGCAAGGGAGAGAGGGAAAAGTACACCAAAGGAAAGAAATTAAATTGCTTGTTCAGCCGGGCAAGGAGCTCAGAGAGGGATCTCATTGCCACCTACCACTGCCTGCAGGGGTAGGACATGGTGATGAAGCTGAGCTCCTCGATGGGTGGGAAAATGAGGGGAAACAGCCCCAGGTCATGGCTTGGGAGGCTCACGCTGGACACCTGGGAAGAAAACTTAGAGGGTAGAGCAGCACTGGACAGGGAGCCATCAGGATTCCAGGCTCAGGATTCTGATAGACCAGTTGACCCTGATTGTGCACTTTGTCTGGGATTGCACATCCTGACATCCAAGTGAATCGCACCTGTGCGATGGTGGTGGCCTATACCCTGCCAGCCACACACCTCTCCCTGCCATGCAGCTGCAGAGTAAATTTAGGATTTCATTTGCCTGTGGATTTTTCTGCAACAAGGGAAAATCAGATAATCCTGAGAGCATGGACCCTTTAGTTATATTTGATAAGTGCTCTTTGCCAAATTTACATTTACTGCCTGCTCCAGAAGGGCACTCATCACTTGCTGATCAGCTCTGCTGGGTGCTGCTACAGGACAATGGGGATAAAACCAAGGTCTTCATTTTTTTGCTGTAATAAAATATCTTACTGATAATAGTGGCCCAGAATAATGAGGAAAAAGGTAGGTAATCTTTTTCCTGCTAGTGGAGGAGAGCAACTTCGTTCCACAGCCCTTCTTAACACCAAAAAAATCTCTGGGTGTTTTGACATGAATACATGAAGATGTTTTAAAATGGGGAAGAAAAAAAATAGGTTTATTATCTTGCAGAAATATCCTCTCTTTCCTGCAGTTCTGGAGCCATAAATCCATAAGCTTAAAAAGTTTTAAATTGCATTAATTTTCTTGGCATTCTAAGGATATGACTCGGGGCCTTGGCCTGCAAATGGATGTGTGCTAATTGAAATGGGCCTCCATAATAGTGCTAGAAAGTTTGAATAGCAACTAAGAGGCATTGACTATCAGCTGAGAATTGGCTTTTGTCTCTGTTGCTAGATACCACTTTATTGTATATTTGTTAAGAATTAACATGCTTTGTTTTGATACATCTTAACCTACAGAGAGAAGCTGAGTTGCAGCACTTTAAAATTAAGAATATTTAATGTTGCTAAACTAGTTCAGCATAAACATTTAATTTAGACAAGTTTTTTATGTGTGCACTTGCACCAGTACCTTTAGTGTTTAAAGGGTATTTGGCACTGAGGATTTCATAACTTCACTGAGAATGGAAGATTTAAAATGCATTTGCAGTTCATGAAGACAAGAACCAAAGGTTCTGAGATCTTGGTATTGTTTACAACTTTTCTTTTCTACCCAGCTGATAGTTCAATTAATGCACTGACGTGTAGCAGCAGAAGATTCATGGTTGTTCCCTCAGTCACAGTATTAAATCAGGCTGAGGCATTTGGCCGGAGTTAGTTCATGCTGTGGTTTCAGGTCATACAGCAGCTCTGTAACTCTGCTCTTATGTGCTCCAAAATTTATTTTCCATTTAATTCCCCCAGTATTGACTGTCTTTGTGGTGTGAGGCAGAAGTGTTCCTCCTAATTGGTGCTCTTTCGTGACTGAGGAGTAGCACAGATCAGAGAGACCAGCTTTGACAGCACCATTTCTTGGTTTTGAGACAGAACTGGTGTTTGCTTGCTTTAGACTTCACCAGAACTGAGGCAGAGGAAGGCAAAGGCTTTTTCTGAGTTCTGTAGGTTTTGCAGGTTTCTCAGTTAGTGGTGTTTGCTTGTTTCTCAGCCTGCAAAGCAGAGCTGATGGTATGCAGTGTATCCCTTTGGGTAAAACCAGTAAATCATAAACACTCTCGCTGCTCCATCCCTATTCAAAGGCGGCAGCAGCAGCAGTGATGATGACGAGGCAGCGCCCTCGGCTCTCAGATATCCTGGGGGATGTCATCCCCCTGCCTCTGTGCTGGCTGGGATGAAAGGCTCCTCGTGCTTTGGCACACGGGTGGCAGCGGCGGCTCGTCATGGAAATATCAGCCTTTGAATCCAAACCTGAGCTGGCTGTACAAACTCATTCATTTCAAAAACAACGGGAGACAATAATGGGATTTCCCTTCTCAGTGTGGCTGACCCAGATTCCAGCAGAGGATTGTGTATTTCAGGTGCAAGCCCAAGTATAGCACAGTAGAAAACTTTATGAAAAATAGAACAGCAGTGATCTTGATAGGTTTGAGGAGTAGAGACAAGGAGGGGGTGAAAAAAGGCTGATTTCTCATTGAAAACATCCCTGCATGAAAAATGTGAACAGTCTGTGTCTGCCTGTACTTAAAATAGGCTTCATAAAGTCTGACATCCTGATGCCAGGCCTCTTGGTCCTCTTGCTTCAGTACTTTGTACTTGTTCCATGCGTACGTGGAGCTCATGGTTTGCTGTTGGTTCTCAGCACACAATATGCTTGGCTCGTCTTCACCCGTATGCTACACAGAAGCTCCAGTTTGTTACCACCCTTTGATTTTTGGAAAGCTTCAGAATCAATAACTAAGCAAATGCATCTCCACTCCATTCAAAGTACCAGGAAAACAGACACCAGAACCTTTATTCTGGGGATTTTTGCCAAAAGAGCTCATCATTGGCTTTGTAAAGATGCTCCATTAACATTCTTGAATGCCTGCTGCTGTCAGTGGGAGCAGGGTGGCACTGAAGACTTGTTAAAATCCCTTCCCGTATTTCCCAGTGCAGGGAACAGCTGAGCATCCTCACTTCTGTTAAGTTACTGGAGGGAAAAATGCCATTTGTTCATGAAAAAAACCACCGTACTGGGGTTATTCTTTAGTTGTCTGTGCTGCTACATGCATCAAGCCTCCATTGCTACGGTTTTTTGGTGCTTTGGGTAGTTTCATCCATTCACACCTTCAGCAAGATCAAGGTTCCCAACTTCAGGGTGATACAGTGCTGGGTTTGTCCTTGAGAAAGGAGGGAGGCAGCTGTCAGTGTTTGAGTGGCCAAATATGTAGAGACTTCAAGAAAACAGAATTCTGTCTGCTGGGACCTCCACATGACCTTCTCCCCTGAGCACACTGCAGTAAATCCAGCCATGCTCATGTGGTGGAGTTTCACTTTCCCTGAATTTTCTCCCCCATTTCCTTCCCTTGAAACACAGGTTTAAGGGGATGAGGGCTCTCGCTGCCCCGTGGTGTCTGCCATGCTCTGAGATGAGCACTAGCACAGAGGGGTGATGCAGAGTGTTCAGCAAAGGCAGAGCGAGATCCTCAGCTTGACATCGATGCTGTATTGTCAGGAAAATGGCAGGAGCCTCTTTTGTGCCCTGGGGGCTGGGCTGCCTTCAGAGCAGAGGAAACATTGTCCTTTCCATCCCTTCACCAAAGTGCTCTTGGATGCCCCATGTCTGAGCTGAGGTGCACATTAATTTGAGATGCACACTGACTGTGCCATTAACCCATGGCAGATCATTTACCTGGTGTCCTGCAATGCATGGGTGTTGCAGAGCTGACAATTTCTGTAGGGGACAGACCACAGGGTTGCCAGCTTTTCTCCCAGCCGTTCACCCTCATATCTCAGTGGTCTACATGTTTTGTCTTAAAATTTTAGCTTTTCTCATTTTTGCCTCAAGCCTCGACCTCGATCCTGGTGAGTCAGCTTTAATTTTTAAAACTTTTCAGAGTTTCTACTGATACATTTTAGCCTCTCTCCTACAGAGAGAAACAAACAATCAGAAAATGAGTTACTGGTTGTGGCCCTTTCAATAGCTCTGACATGAAAATCAAAGCTTTTGTTTACTCTTCATGAAGACAGAAGAAAAAAAGCAAGTATTTCTCTTCCCCATCTTGTTTGGCCTCTTAAATTTTCCCAACAATGACATTCAAGCCTGGTTTATGGCGTAATTTTTTTCCTACATTTACATGCTTCCTTGCTTGGATGGAGGGTACTGTGCACAGTGATGCTGAGGGGTCAAAGACCTCAGGGAGGAGATGAACGAGGGTCCTTGCCTGGACTTGAGCAGTCAAAAACATCCAGATTTCATTAGAAAATCCCCAGCCCTCTCCTCCCATGTGGAATTGCCGTACCAGGAAAAAGGGAATAAAGAGCTGTTCAAAGGCTTTGCCCGCTGCATGGGGGCACATGGACAAAGCAGTGTTGTCCTGACCTATCTTCCTCACCCTCCCAAATTCTTACTTCTCCTTCTTGATAGCATCTGCCAGGACAGGACCTGGAAGGCTGCTGACATCTCGTGGGCCTTCCTTGTAACCACATCATGTAAAGTCACTCTTGGTTCTTAATTCCATACTTTGCAATGGCACATTTGGTCTGGTGCTTGCTCAGTTGGGAGAGGGTGGAGGGGCTGTCTCTAGAAAGGAGGAGCCAGCAGCTTGCAGCATAGCACGTTCTGGGTGGAAGGAGTGTGGTTGAGCAGCAGGACAGCAGCTGGGGGGACTGTGGGATGTCAGCCTTTGGAAAGGAGAGGGCAGAATTTTATGGACAATGCCCTTTAGCCTGATTGGACTTGGATGTTAGCCCTGCTCTAGGCAGGAGGGTGCACTGGAGGCAGAAGTCCCTTCCAACATTCTCCTGTGATTATCTTCATCTGCAAGTGATCGTCGTCAGATTTGCAATTGTCCTGTAAGGCAGCCCCACTTGCAGTTTATTTGATCACTGAACAGGAATGCATTTGCTGCTACGTGCTCCTGGAATAAAATACTGCTCCACATTTAAGTGGAAGCTTTCCTTTCAAAGGGATAATGCTTCACCCTTGAGTGCCATTTGTTTTATGTGTCTATAAGTGACAAGGCTACTTCAGTTTCCTCTGTTCCACCCTGTACAGATATAATACAAATATGCCATCTAGTGTCCATCGATGTGTCTAACGGTGTGAGAAGAGCCAAGTTACCAAATAATTCTGTGTAATCTTGCAGGACATGAATCACTGTACAAATAGAAATGAGCCACAGTATGAATTAGTGCAAGAAGTACACAGCTCAGAAGTTTTTTAGAATCATATCACTAGGTTAATATGTTCTCATATGTTCTACATTGTACAGACGAAACTTCGGGCTTATTTCGGATTGTCTGATTTCAGAAAATTATAGGGTTTATGTAAGTCCTTTAGAAGAATACTTTTGTTGCCTGTGAAATTGATTTCAGCAATAGAGTCAGTGTTTAAAAGTCATTTGGACAATGCCCTCAATAACATGCTTTTAAATTGGTCAGCCCTGAATTGGTCAGGCAGTTGGACTGAGTGATTGTTGTAGCTCCCTTCCAACTGAAATAGTCCATTCCATTCCATTCCATTCCATTCTAAAGGAAGCGCCTCCCCCATGATGCTTTAACTGATACATTCTCAGTTCTTCTTTATAGTTTTCAGTTTCTGGCTGCTTCTTTATAGTTTTGAGTTTCTGGCTTTCTGAACAACAGAGTTCCTGATCAGCAGCTCTTTCGCTTTCATTCAGTTGTGTTCCATGCTGTTGAAACATTTCATCCAGCCTGATTTTGACATTGTTTTTCTAGAGCCTCGTTTGGAGAATCAAAACCAGCATCATCATAATTTCAGACTGACTCAAAACACAGGATATTCCTCAGTTTTTCAGTTCAACTAATGAACCAGAAAATGAATTATTCACATACCTTTTTTGACCAAGATACTAGTTCTTCATGACAAGCCCCCAGGTTCAGCCAGGTACGTTTGGAGTCTGTCTGCAGCTGGACTATGGACACCAACACCGGGGTTTACAAGCAGGGCCTGGCTATCCTAGAGAGAAACACTGAGGTTGCCAGTAAAAAACCCTCTCCTAGAAGACAGAGTAAATATTGTAAGTGGCAAAAATAAGGTTTTTCACATTCCATCTTACTACTGTCCTTTAAATGTGCTCAGATGAAGCAGGAACAATGCCTGCAGGAATGTGGTTTTCAGAGGTGGTAGCTGTAGCTGACAGTGGGTGTGGGACTCCACTTTGCTCTGCTCTGGACTGTGAAGACAAGTTCAGCACTGCACTAAAGCCTTTAATCCGTTGTTCTGCCCCTCTGCCTTGGAGGAGTGACAATTGGTTGCCTGCTGATCATGTCCCTCATTTGAAAGGTCCCTGACATCCCCAGAAGAACTTGTGCTGCCAATACTCTCCTCCTGCAGGCGCTTGGAGGCAGGCTCACACCTACACCTGCACAGTCCCTCTGAGCTCACTGAGTGCTTCCCTGAGTCTTGGAGTTTGCTGTCTGCAGTGAGGAGATCCAAGGAAGTTCTTCAGAAATCCTTTATCATCTTAGCAACCTTTGCCCATACAACAGTCCTGATTTGAATTGGTCCACTCACATGACAAAGGAGTTACTTTACCTGGGTCTGCAGCAGTCACAGACAATAATACAGATCATTATTGATTACAGACTTCTGTGGGTAAAAATTGTCTCCAATATAATTAGTAAAAGAATGTTCTTAAATGCATCAGCACTGAGATTTTAAGTAATGTTTAGTGTTGGAGGAATCTTGCAAGGGCAAGGTTATGTGGGTGAGCAGAACTTTGCAGTGCACTAAATAAAGATCGAAAGTGAACTTGGAGTTCACAGTCTACAGCTGCTGAAGCAGGGCAGCCTCCTTTAGAGCTCAAAACCCACGTTAACCTATTGGTCTGTGCATTAAAGGTTCAAACTCTTGTGTCAGCATTTCAGAAACTGAATCTGCTCTCCTCTGGGAACACCAGACTGGGAATACTCTCCAGGTAGCATTTTATAACCTGGAACAAGCCAGGAGTTAGATCCTGAGCAAGGACACTCATAATCACGTTCTTTTTTTAACATGGAAGTTGGTCCCTGAAGACAAATCTATAGGACGCTGTTCCAGTAACTCCTCTGGCTGGCTTGCCTGTCCTGAAAAATGAGCCATGCTCCCAGATTGTTGCCTGGAGGTGGAGGCCTCCATCACTGCTGATGTGGTTATGGTTTGTAGCTCCTTCTCATTTGTTCAGCCCAGCATTTTACTCCAAAGCCTTCCCTGCACTGACCATACTCTCCCTGGGGCCAGGGGCAGGGCCTGGGCCTGGGAAGGACCAGGCAGGTGGAGGTGATGCTTCGGGGTCCTCCTGGAACCTGTTCCATGGCCATGGTCCCCCAGAGCAAAGCATGAAAGACAAACAGGGAAGTGTAAGCAGTAAATGCTTTCCCCAGTGAATGTTTGGGAAGGCTGGGTGTGTTTTACCAAGATCAGTCACACAGTCCAGCGAGCTCCCGCTTGGCTCAGCTGAGAAAGCCAAAATGGAGTAAAGTACGCTGGGAGATACCTTGTTTCCATGGATTGGCCGAGCCTCCAGTGGTGCTGCTGAAGTCCCTCAATTGAAAGCTGAGGTAGAAAACTCTCTGCTCGTTTCATCGGTGGTCGGCCGTGGGAAACACTAGGTGGCAGCAGGGAATCTCTGGAAGTCCGTATCCATGCGTGTCTAGGCGGACCCTGACAGCTGAAGTAATGAGAAATCTGCTTGGGCATCCTGATGGCTTTTGCTTAAGGCACATGCTTTAGTCCACGTAGTAACAGGTCTGTGGAGGGGATTTCCACATAAAATTGGTCCTGCAGCATCTGCAGTCCACATCTGCTTGCTTCCTTCCTGGAAGGTGCTTGCTCCTTCCATTTCATTCATCCATGCAGTGACAGCAGTTGTTCAGTCACTGCACATTCTGCGCAGCTCAGTGAGATATTTGTCCCTAGGTCTGCTGATGAACTTGGTTTGAGCCACTGTAGTCCAGAACAGAAGCCAGACAGGTTACAGTCCCATTAAACTGTGTTCTGTATAACAGAAATCTTTAAGGTCCCCACACCATTCTGTGATTCTATAATTATAACTAAACAGCCACATTTATTCAATCCCAGCAGTTTAGTTCAACAGTCATAGAATCAGAGGGAAAAAAATGTTGCCAAGCAGCTCACTTACCTGTGGAGCCAAAGCTCCAGGTGTAAATGTGCTTTTTTCTATCTCCTGCTCTGACATGATTAGATCTGGGCTTTGGTGCCTCTCTTAAGAATTTGAAAGTGCTTTGCTGAGCTTTCTTTCTTGTCTTCCCCTTCATGCAGGACCGAATTACACCAGACAAGTGCTATGTATTACCAGGGAACAGCACTGACTTACCTGCAGAGACTTTTAAATGCCTTTTCTGTTGTCTGTGGGATGAACTGTGTGGGCCAGCAGAAAAAAAAGGGCATTTCAGATACAGATCTCTGGAGAGAGAAAAGTGAACGAAAGGGAAGTATTTAGGGTGAGCATTTCTGCTTTTTAATTGCTGAGATCCAACAGATGTTAATAGTTAACTATCAGGATCACACAGTTAAAAGGATAGCATGAGACTGTGAATTTTACTGAATTTTACAGTTTTGTAGTCTGGGCAGAACAGTAATTGGTATCTGTGTCCTAGATTGCATTTAATGATTCTCACTGAGCACAGTGCAATTGAAGATCCTTAGTGCTAAGGCTTACGCTTCCATATGAAGTAGCATTTTCCAGGAGTGTTGGCATATATAGGTGTAGAAATCTAGTTTAAACACCGTGTTTTTAATGAACCGCCCTGGGAAAATGCTCTGGAGCAGGAGATGAGGTCTGACTCCATCCCACACCCCAGGCCAGGGGAAGCAGCCCTGTTTCTCTCTTATTAGCAGCATCTGTACTGCCCTTTTCCTTCTCCCTGACTTCCCATGCTGTCTGGCGGGGTTGGAGGGGGGTGGGAGCCACTCTATGTCAGGCAGATTAATTTATTAAGCGTGTCAGGACCAATCTGCCGCCGAGGACAGAGTGCACTTGGTGGCGACGCAGCCCAGCAAATCGAATCAAATCGAGATTAGCCTAGAAATGTTTGAGCAGTTTCTTGTACATGAGAGATTGTCATGCTGGGCTGGGCTTCACCTCTGCTGCAGAGCATCCTCTGAAATCTCCTGCCTCGCTTTGTTCCCATCAAGAAGGTGTTTGATTTGCACTTCTCTTTTACAAGAGGGAATAATTAAAATGTCAGCTGAGGAAGCTCCTCGCGTCTTTTGTCTCACCTGCCTTGTAAATTTGACCTACTCATTAGATTTCTGCACAGGAGCACTTTTTGCTTCATGTCCATGGTTGCAGGTGAAAACCACTCAGTGGGAGTCAGTCCTACTTCCTTAGAACATTCCTATGGCTGCATTTCCCATCTGATAGTGTCCTTGAAAAGGAAGAGTAATATATTTCCTTGAAGGAAAGAATGCTGCAATTTACAATGCAGATGAAATTATTTTGTGTTTTTATTTTGCCAGTACAAATCCCTGGATTCCCTGAAATTAAGGAGTGAGCTTTCAGGAGAGGATGAAGAAGTCCAAAGTAGTCAGAGAGAGCAGCCAGATTAAAATTGCCACTTGCATGTGTGTGGCCAGGAATGCACAATTTTAGTGTGTTAGGAAGAACCTTGAAACTTTCTGACTATTTTAAGGCCATGGGACTGAGGCATTTTTTGGCACTGTACCTTGGTAGTGCCTTCCCTGCCAACATGGGCAGTGCTCTGCACACATGATCCTGCCCTTCCTCGGAGTGTTAATCCCAAATTCTCTGGGCTGAGATTGCAGGGACTGTCCCAGCCACGAGCAGGGCTTGTGGGCAGCGAGCCCCATCGATTTGCAGTGCTGGGGACTGAGGCACTCAGCTCTCACCAACATCTTCCACTCTCTTCCTCTGCCTGATGATTTATGGAGTGGGAAAGTAATTCACAACCCTCTGCCATGGCTTGCAGAACACCAGGAGCTCCTCGAGCCGGCCCCACACACTCAGAAACAGAAATGTTAACTGTCTTCAAGCATCTGCTGTATATAAAGCTTCCTTTGCTGTGGCGGATTGCAGCCAAAACTAATACAGTTCAAATTGTTTCTTCTAAATTAACAGACTGTCAAAATCCTCATTTTAATTAAAAGCAGGAGATGACCGTGACCACAGCGGAGTGACCCAAGAGCCTCTGCCCTCCTGAGCAAGTGCCCCACTGTCAGAGCTGTCAGATGAAGGCAATTACTTCCCGAGCATAGAATTTTATCACACTGGAATTGACTTAAATATTTCAGAAAGATCAATCAAACTGCAGCCACAAAAATCTTTCACTGAGGGAAAAAAAGCACCGGGATCATTAATTGGGTTAATGCTCCATCAACCTTGCATTTGTTAATGGGCATGTTTAGGGCACGAGGGGAACCTCATGCAGGGAAATTTCATCCGAGCTACAGAGGCAGTTTATGCTGCAGTGCGACTTTGTGAGTTACAGGCTGTCCCTCTCCTCAGCTTTTTTTAATTGGTGCTGCTGGTCAAGAGCAGACTGCATTCCCCGTGTGCAGTGGCCTGTGCCACGGTGGTCATTGTGGTAAATGTACAGCTGAGCAGGACTGCGAGGTGGGGCACTGGGTTTCACACCACCCACCCTACAGCAGGGCTCCTCTCCCCATAAAAATCCCACCCCGGCCCTTTTGTGGCCCGTAGAATAAAATCTGTGATAGAGGTTTGGTTGTAGAAAGGCTTCTAAATGCCTGTCAGCCCTGGGAAGACTCACATGGTGTTGTGCCCCACCAGTTCCCAGCAGCAATCATGTGTAGGTGTAAAATGCTGACTCTGTGCCCTAAAAACAGTGGCAGTGGGTGTCTCAGTGTCAGCACCGTGTGGGAGACCCACGGCTCCTCTGGAGTGAAGCAGTGTGTTATCAAAGTTGAAGTATTTGGGGAGCAGGTGGTGAAGTGTTGTTTAATTCTTGCAATTCCTCATGCATTTGTTGAGAAAAGTGGGGTTTTGTTTTCCTCACATCACCGCCACGTAAAACCCCCCAAAAATAACAGTCTAGGCTGCAGATATTAGATGTAAGCATGACTGGCTGATACACATTAAGGTTGATGATGATTGTGATGTGGCTGCAGAGAACTCTGCACCCATTTGGGGTAGCCCCAGGCCCCCATGGTCCCCTCTTGCTGTCCCACCTCCCTGCAGTTTCCCTGGGGAGTGCTTGCACCAAGTTCAGATGGGCAGCAGAGTCCGCTCATGCCTGGTTTAAGACACATTTTTGCCATGCATTTTCCTTTGAAAGTGGCGATGCCAGAACTGAAAGAGGCATCAGGGTTGCCACCAGCCCTTGCTTTGTCTCCTGTTGTCTGCATTGTGGCTGAGGATGAGCAGCTGTAGTACAGAAGGCATTGTTCTTTCCCTAAGTGCGCCGGTAACTGAGGCACAAACCAGTTCCCAGGCCCAGATCTCAGAGGTGCCAGAGAGACTGGAGCCTCAGTGCTTTATATGAGCTGCCCTTAGTTCTGTTATTTTTATTTGGACAAAACCCTGTTTAAGTCACGCACAGCCCTGCCTGTGGCAAAGTTTGGTCCTGGACCTGTGACCTGTCATGAGCTTCCAGTCTGCTTCTGTCTTGGTGTTACAAAACTAAAAGTGGCGTTGTGTTTCTTGGAGGGAGGGATTTCTGTCATCTTCCCCAAATGTCCCCAACTTTGCTTTGTGTTTTTCAGCTGGCTCTGGAGTCAGCCCAGTTGGAAAGCTGCTGCTTTGTTGGTGTTTTCTTGGTGCAGCTGTTGGTGCTGCTGCTGCAGTTTCCCCCGTCACTGCCATGGGATCCTGTGTGGTGCAGAAACCGCACCAGCAGTTTCTGACCACAGCTGTACCGCAGTAAATCTTACTGAATTTGCTTTGCAACTTCCTTGAGAAAAAAAATCCCTAAACAATTCCTCTAACACAGAGGCACTGACAGATGACATGGCTTTGAAAGGGAGAGAACCTGGTCCTGCTGATTGATCAGGCTTCCCAGGTCACTGATCTTTGTCTTTTCCTGCCAGAAAATGTTGATTTGACAAAACAGGAAAATTTTACATTGATGACCAGATTTTTTCCAGAATTTGGACAAAACAATCTTGCAATCTTTGGTATGGTTTGATACAGCTTTTTAGTTTAGTGGGTCCTCTCTGTGCACTGTTGTGCTGAAAACATTGCCACCAGCCTTATGAAAATGCAGCATTACTAAGAGGGCAGTTAACATTCCTGTGGCTAATGTTTTTGAGGAATTTAATTTTGTGAGACATTTTGCTTTTCCTTTCCATCTTTGGATAAAAGAAAATTTTGAAGGGTCCCAAGTCCTATGAAAGAGAAATTGTTTGGTTTGAGATCTCTCCTCTCCTCTCCCTGAAGTGCTGTTTAACCCATCAGTAATAAATACACTTCCTCTTTCAAACTAAAGCTTGTAAGTCACATTTCACTCATTTGTTGTGTGTCTGAGAGATCTGTGTATGTATTACATATAAAATTGCACAGATCAGATGTGGTTTAAGTAGGCCTAGAGTAATTATTTTTAACTATTAATGTTCTCTAATAGCATTTCAAGTTACATATAACAAGCATTTTGTGTATTAAAAAAAAAAAAGGAAAAGTTACTAGAATGCAGATATTTCAGTGATATTTTAAAACTAAATGTTTTGTTAAAGTTGCTGTATTTTAAAATGTCAAAAGAATTACTGGTGAATGTGATTATAATGAAACGTTACTCTTGTTGGTATGGAAACCAACTTTTAAAACTGCTGTGCGGGGTGAGAAATTACATGGTGCCGTTTTGGTGAGCCCTTTTTTATAGTGTTCCATTATTTTGCTTTTGAAGAATTTTAAACAGCTGGCACTAGTGTTGTTAAGCATATTAGACTGCTCTGAAGCTGTACCTTTGTTTTGATCCAGTGATTTGGAGTCAGCTCTGGAGACGTGCACGTCCCAGACATGGCACATCCTGCAGCCCCCATGGGCTCCTGTCTGGGGGCTTCTGCCCTCCCAAAGGCTGACTTGGCTGGGTTTTACTTTGGGGGTTTGCATTTCTCTTTAATATCTCCTGTGCAGGGGAAAGGTCCTGTCTAAGAGCTGTCCCAAACTGGGATTTACGGATCTCCCAGAAAGGGATTAGAGCAATTCATGGGACAGGGCTGTGGCTCATGTGCTTTGACACTTCCCAGCAAGGGGCAGGTGACACCATCTCCCACTCCTGCTTTGGGCAGGACTCTGTGGTGTAAAGTGCATGTTTGGTCCAGGGAGGAGAGACCCAAAACCCTGGCCCAGCTGAGTCATCCAACACCACTGCAATCTGCAGAATGCCTTCCCCAAGGAAGGACCTGTGGGATACCAAAACTATTACTTTTTTCTAATATTGTTTTTATGGGGAGAATGAGAATTTATAGCATTGGGAAGGAATTTGTAACAGAAGTGATATAAACTCTGAGGCTTCCAGGTGTAAACCAAGCTCTAAATTACAGGCTTCAGGAAGGGATGTTCTGACACACTTTCCTGTCTGTTGTGTATTCCTTGTGACTAACTCTGAGTAATAGCTGTTTTGTAGACAGGCTGTAGATCAAAACTGGAGCAGATCCCACAGGACACTACTGGAGGGTGCAGAGTGATAAATTACCTCTTACCCCATCCAGCATCATTTCTCACTATGTATCTGATGAGTTGCTGTCGAAAAGGCTTGTTTCCAGGTTAATCTGTATGGCACAAGTGCTGTAAACTTCTCACTTAAGGGAAAGAGGGGATGGAGGTATAGAAATTTTTTTCAGTCCTTTCTCATGAAGCTTCTCCATTCAGATGTAATTAAGAACTCATTATGAGTTCTGAGGAATGTGGAAGGATTGGGAGGATAACTCTGACACTGTCATTTGGAAAAGCAACTCAGAGGTTTGAACTTGTTCTCAAGTGAGTATTCCACAGGGAAAAGCCTTAAGTGCCCAGTGGATCTGCTTACCTGAGAGAAGCAGTCCTGGCTCCTGGCTGAGCTCTCCGGGCACTGGGCCTTCAGCTGCCATCCTTTTTCCTCCCTGGCACCACTTTTACTTCTCCATGTACAATCAGCCATTGGAGATGTGGGCAGGTCTTTTTATCTCTCACCTCCCACCTTCCCCCCTGAGCCTGGTCCTGGTGTCCGCCCTCAGGATGGCACCTCAGGCTTAAACTCAGCCTCACACACAAGGGAAAGGATCCACCTCATGTTGGCCCTGGGCTGCTGGAAAAAGCAGGCATTTGCTGCATGCTTTTGTCTCTTTCCAGGAGTTTTAAAAGACTCCAGCTATTTTGGGGTCACAGAATCACAGAGTGGGTCTGTCTGGAAGGGACCACAGTGGGTCATCTGGTCCCACCTCCCTTCTCCAGCAGGGTTATCCCAGAGCACATGGCGCAGGATTTCAACCAGACACTTCCTGAGTATCTCCAGTGAGGGTGACTCCACAGCCTCTCCGGGCAGTGTACTCCATTGTGTGGGCACCTGCACAGCAAATTCTTCCTCCTCTAGGTACTTTTGCTTCTGGTAAGAGTAAAATGCAGACCCCTGACACCTTCGGCTGCAGCTGTAAAACTTTTACTTACAGGGAAGCCGGAGTTTCCTTCTGAAGTGATGACAAGGATCCCTTTTTCTCTCCAAGTGCCGTTCATATTTGTTTACACTGAGGAGTAAAATGTGGTGTCATGAACACAGCTTCAAATACTTTGAGTGTCTTGAAACACAAGAAAATAAATTACCAACACATCCATCACTTAGATTATTCTGACCATCTGTGCTTTATGCACCTTTTCTTAAGAAAAAAAATTGATTTTCAGCTGTGCATAGGCTGTGCTTTTAGTTCATGTATAATGCAAATGAGCGGAGAAGCTAGCTAGAGGCAAAATCAGAGTTTAGATTGGCTGTTTATAAGGGTGACCTTTCCCTAAAATTCCTTTTTTCTTTCACCCTGCACATCACAGAGATTTAAAATCCTCATTGACTCCTGAAAACACAGCTCCGGGAGGACAAAGGATGATATATTCTTAACGAGTGTGTAAAGTATAGTAGTTCTAAAGACAATAAATGCAAGGTCACATTAGGGCAAAACAGTTAATTACCCACTTCATTATTGTCAAGGTTAATACAGTATTTGAGCGCAGGAGCTGTTTTTCATCTCCTCCTGGAAACAAGGCGAGACAGCCTTTCTCACAGACAGATCCATTATAGCTTATCACCGCAGGACAGGCCGCTGCAGAAGCGCCATGAAGGATGGCTACTGTCAGCAGGCTCCAGAGCCGGCGCCCAGCCTGTCCAGAGAGCGGTGGCAGTGAAATGGGAGCTGCAGCTCCAGCCTTAATTCACGGAGACTGCGCCCCATTGATTTAATGTACAAGGGGAACGGTAGCGTAAAATTCACCGGCACTCCTTCATCTGCGGGCCCATTGATCCCTCCTCAATTGCCCAAGGCGCTGGAAAACGTCCTTTAATAAACATGGAGTATCGACCAGCACCGAGGCCAGCTTGCCCTGGGGAGCCCTGTGGGAGCTGCGCCCGCGGAAGGGCTCGGTCCCGGTTTTCCATGCGTGCCGAGGTGTTGTACGGCTTTCCATTACATGATCTCAACGGACAGAACAAAGGCCTCGGAAATCTTAGCCCATCAACCTTTGCAAAGAATACCTTGCTTTTATCTGCTTTGCGTGCAGCAGCTTTGAAAATTCCTTAAGTTTAAAAATATGGAGACCAGTCAGTGGTTAAAAAAAATTCAGAAAACAATCTCTGTAAATGTGTCTAGAGTACAGAGAGAGAGAGAATTCCCTCCTCCTCCTATGGAAGCACACTTTTTTCAGTTTGTAAAGCCTTTAAAATTAGACAAACTAGTCTAGTTCCTATGACACTAATGACCAGGATAACTGTGTTTATATCACTTTCCATGTAGCCTTTTTCTGTTACATTTTCTTTCAGGGTTTTTGTTTTGCTTTTTAAGTTAGAGCTCGAATTTCCCATCATTTGTGATTCCTCCCATTGTATTTCTGTCCCATGAAGTTTTCCCTCTGCTCACTGATACAGTGCCCAGTAACTGGAGTCCACAGTCCCAAACCAAGACCCCACATCGTAAGTCCAGCTTTTCCACTGAAGTCATTCCTTGGAATTGAATACCTGGGTACTCCCTGTGGGCCTGGCACTCACTCTCTGCAGGCTTTCAGGTTTGGGAATTTGGGCCATGGTTATGGCAGCTCCCAATCTCAGGCTTCTTTCTGCACATACTGTACTTCCCAGGAAAGCTGTGGGTGCTGGTGAGCCCCCAGCACACACTTTCTCTCTGGTAAATCACTTCAGGACAAGTTAACATGGTACATCATGTGTTTTATTCTTTATTTATAACATCTTGCTTGATTTTATTTTTTAATTTTGATGCTCTGCTCATCCTTACAGAGCAATTACTTCTATTACTTCTTCAGACCAATCCTTCTTTGGGATATTCATTTGTTCTTTCAGCCTGGTAAATGGTTCTGCCCACCAGGGAGTTACACAGTGTACTTCAGAATTGTGTATAAACATCTTAAGTTCTATCCAGATAGCAAAACACTTGACAATATGGAGTATTGCACAGGGTCTTGGTGGAACACTTCCCAAATTTTCTTCTCCAGGGACACTGCAGTTCTTTTGATAGGAATGGTGCTAGATGTTTCCTTGGAAAAGATCAAGCCTGGTGTAGGCTGTCTGATTTGGGCAGGGGGCATCTCACCAAATCTATGTCCTTCCATATAAGGGAAATGCAAAATTTTAAAACAAGCCAAAGCAAATAGAAATATTGTTGTTGTTATTAGCAATAAATAAGTGTCATAATTGCTAATAATTGTTATCACAAAGCACTGACTATTCAGTGGAAAATGTGCCTCTGGAATAGGTAAGTTTTATCCTCTCTTTGTGCTGGCCATTTTCATTTTCTCATGGAAAAGAATCTGAAGCCAGTAGGAATTGCAGCCATCACACTTGCAAGTCACTGTTTGCCAGTGATCATCCTTAAAATGCTGGGATAAAAGAAAAGGGGTTTGGTTCTTAATCCCCTTAACTTCATCAGTCAGGATGAGACAGCACTGAGGTCCCAGAGCTATCCAAGACAGCTTCATCAGGCTGGGGCTTTGGTGGCAAATGCTTTTTTTGAAAAATCAGAATTTCCTGTAAGATCATTTTACTATTAGTACTATTTTTACATCCTCATAATCAAAAAGGTTGCTCCCACGCATGCACCTATCTGCAGAAAATCCCTGAACTGCAGGGATTTGTCACCAATGAATTCCCTAACATATAAACACTCAGCTGCATTCTTCTAAATCTTCCTTCTGAAGGTGTCTGAAAATCCTGGTTCCAGACAGCATGTGCCGGGAGGAGCAGAGAGACAACTCCTCTTGCCTGTAACAGAAGAGGCCGCTCTGCTCCAGGGGCTCCCTGTGACTCTGAGGCCCTTCTGTGCAGACCCAGCGTGGCTGCTCCAGGAAACCCCTCCTTTGTGAAGGCCAGTCCCGTGGGGAGTGTTAAATTGGCGTTTTCCTCCTCGGCAGGCATTTGCACAGGGGAGCAGGGTGGCAGTTGGGTATTTCAATCCTGTTTTCAATTATAAGCATTTCATTGTCGAATGTTGCTGGTTTATTATGTGATAATTAAATGTGAATGATCGCACAGTCATCCTGCCAAAGAGGCTGTAGCAGAATGAAACCAATTCCTCTTATCCTGCTGAATGGCTTTGGAGGCGAAAGGAGTGATCTATTTGCTGTCCCTTATTTTTGCTGTCCTATTGTTTCAGTACCACTGGCTTCAAAATAGCAAACTAGGCAAGTAATTACGGACATAAATCAGAGCAGGGAGCAGCGCGAGGTCAGGACTGCTTTGCTTTTCACCTGCTTTTTCTCAGCTGCCTTTTGCTGGGAGACAGAGAGGCACATTCCTGTTAATTTTGTGATATTACTAGTGATTAAATGCTTTTTTTGACGAAGTTTGAACCCCTGAGTGCTTTCAAGCAGGGGTTGAGCAGCCTCACCATGCTTGGAACAATACGAGTACAGGGCCAGTGACCGGCCTGGATCTGATATGCCGTGGTTGGTGTTCAGTATTCCACATTCAGCATCTGATATGCTGGGGTTGGTGTGCAGTATTCCACATTCAGCATCTGACATGCCTGGTTGGTTCCCGATACACCACGGTCAGTGTGCAGCACAGGCTGCAGCCCACAGAGGGAAATCTCCTTGGGGTGACCACAGTTACTCCGTTGAGAAGCTCAGTGAGTTAAGTAAGATGCAGCCAGAGATATTTAGCCAAAGTAAATCAGCAAAGCAAATGTGGTTTCAGTAGAGCCTGGCTGATTTATGGCCCTGGCCACCGATCTGTACATCTCATTCTCGTCGGGTGTTTGTAAACGTGAAGTGGTGCTCAATGGCAGTCCCCAGGTGAAAAATGGATGCAGCCACGTGTTACAGCCTTCAGGTGGTACTGGCTAAAAAAATAAAATCTTTCTTGAAGATTTCTGCTCACCTCCCATCCTACCAGGAGCACCGGTATTTTGCACAGAAGGGGATAGGGATGGGCAGGGGGATCTTTGGAAGGCTTTGCAATCATGGGACACAAACAGGGCCAGCACTTGGCATCCCTGATGTGGGTGTCCCAGAGCCAGGGTTGTGACACTGTGGCTTGCTGGATGCTGTGTGTTGCAAGGAGATGGAGTTAAGTATTTTTCCCTCTTTCCTGAGTGTCTTTTATGCTAAGTTAACTAAGAGGCAATCCTCAGTGGGGATTCTGCTACCCAGGAACATACTGTTTTGTGGGGGGGGGGAAAAAAAAAAAAAAAAAAAAAAAAAAGAAAATTCAGTGCCTACTTAACTGTGCACTTAACTTTTCATTCCAGCAGTTTGTTAAAATAACACATGGAAGTCACCACTGAATGATTCTCCTTTAGCTTATCCATGCCCTGTAAATCAGATTCAGCCCACCAGTTTGGCTTGATGTAGACAACTGAATAACAACAAATAAAAAATAAGTAGTGGGTTTAAATGTCTCTGTTGTTGGCTGCTGAACACCCACCTCTGAAACTGGGCTTTTTGAGAGTGTCTTGGGGTTGCCTGTCAAATCCCAGCTTGCGATCTACACTGAATTTAAATGTTTCTTCATTTCTTCATGTCCTACTGTAAGTATTTATTGAGATTTTTTTTTTAGCAATGAGATACATGACTGAAGAACATAACACATTGCTACTGGTATTTCTGGCTGAATCACAGACTTTTTTCCTTTCTGGTGGTTTTTTTTGTGAAATACTAAACAAAAATCAGTATTTAATCAAAGCAATGTTTTTATTCCCAGACTATTGTTCGAGGAAACAAGCCTCGAAAGGATACTTCAATCAACGGCCTGCTGGAGGAGTTTGACAATATCTCAGTGACACGATCCAATTCCTTGCGGAAGGAAAGTCCTCCCACCCACCACCAAGGAAATGCCAACCATGTGCCAAGGCACCAGGAGGAAAATGGCTACATCACGTTTTCCCAGTACTCCAGCGAGTCAGACACTACCACAGACTATGTCGTGGAGAAATATCGGGACAAGACTCTGTATGGGGAAGAGTTGGACAGGTACTACAAGGGGAGCTACGCTGCCAAGCAGAACGGGCACATGATGAAGGTGACGTCCCGGGACATCTATTACTCAGAAGTGACACCCCTGCAGTCAGACCTCTCCAGGTTCCTCCCGGATTACCATGCACACCTGGAGGCCAAGCCCAAACCGCTGGAATATGGCGGCCTAAAGCTGGAGTATCAGCGGATCCCCAGCGGATCCTCCCTGGACTACAGGGATTCCTTCCCTTACGCCCCGTCGCGAGCGTCAGTGCAGAGCGAGTGCCCCAAGGAGAGGCTGGAGTACGGTGACAGTGACTGGGGGCACAGCCTGGGCAAGGATGACTATGATAAGAGGCCTAAGTCATCCTATGTGGACCCTGCGAGCCCTCAGCCAGCCATGAGGCAGAGGTCCAGGTCAGGCTCCGGCCTGCAGGAGCCGGCCATGCCCTACGGAGCAAGCGCCTTCAAAGCACACCAGCAAGGACATTCCTACAGCTCCTACACCTACCCCCGCCTGTCCGAAACTGCAGCAGGCATTCCCAAGGTAACCTGACCTGCCTGGGGACAGTGCTGCCAGGGCAGGGATCAGCCTCTCCAGAAGGGGAGTGCGAAAAGTAAAAACTAAGGGCAAGGAGCCATGCTTGGGCACACGATGCCAAACATGGCTGGTCACATCCCCAAGAGTTGTGTGGCTGCTCCTTGGCAGGTGTGGAAACCCACCTGCTCTACTTGGGTGTATGAAAATGGATGTCAGGGACCAGGGGGGTTTAAGTTACTAAAAGGCAGGTTTGGAGATGCCCATCTTCTGGGGATTTTATTTGAAATTCCCAACAAGCCCAAGTTCTTTGGCAGTTATTTGTATCCTCGGGGGTTGCTGTATGCCTGAGAAGATCTCAGCAGGAGGTGAGACGCTGGTCTGGTTTGTATATCAGATACTTCTGTGTTCAAATTGTTGTGCAAGGCTGAAACCTCTGTGCTTCAGTGTTTATATTGTATTTATGCCATTTTTATAGTACAAGGTTTATTAACTCTTCACTGCGAAGGAGAGTAGGGGCTTTACCCCTTTCTGCTTTGTTTTTAAGCATTGAAATTAAATCAAAGTAGCTGATCTCACCCAAGGCATTTTAGATGTAGTTTAAAAAAAGGGTTGATGTGCTAGAAAGCTTTTTAGCCATGTTATCTAAAGGCAGCTCCTCTACACAAATCTGTCCCTGCTCTGCCACATGAGGTACATTACCTACACAAGCTTTCCTGCCCTGCCTGCAACAGTTTGCTGAACTCGTTCAGTTCAGTTCAGAGTGCTTTTCTCACACCTCTAGTCACATAACCATGATGACCTGCTTAAGCATCTAATATTCTGCAAGAGATGCTTTTTCAGTGTAGCTTGCACTGAACATCACTGAGTTCCCCTAGCAACGAGCAGCGGGATGATCATTTTTCCAAGGCTGGGGTTGATGTGACGTTCCACGTGCTGAGGTAGGTTCCTATCAGTGGTGAGATCCGTTCTGCTCTCTGATGATACCTGAACATACATTTGCTTGCTGGCCATGTGCTCTGAGAACGTGGTTGTGTCCTGCTGCAGTCCCAGGTCTCTGCAGATCCCTGATACCCCGGTGTTGGAGGTTTGTGTGTGTCGTGCTTCCTTAGGTTTTGGCTGCTTTGCCATTACCATGGTGCAGTGACCCTTGGGGAAGGATGAGCGATGCATTTTTCATCCCTCTGCATTAAAGCACAGAGCTGGGCTTTGGAGCTTGAGGAGAAATCTTGGGGGGAGTGGAAAAGTTACAGGTCTCTGTAGGTGCCTTTCCAAAGCTCCGGGTGTGGTGGGAGGAGTGTGTGTGGTAGTTACCTGAGTGCTGGTGTGGCATTTGGTGTGGATTCTGGAAGTTGTGAGGAAAATCTGGGATGGGGTAGCTGCCCTTTCCTTTACTGAAAGCAGTCATTTTGTCAGCGTTTAGAAAGGAGAAGGACAAATGCAGTAATTCAGAGGCCTGGTAGCACCTGCTTCTGCCAGTTTCACACCTTTCAGTAGGGCAGAAGAAGACAGAGGTGTTTTTTACAGGATTCCAGCAGTTTGAAAAATATCCATTAAAAGGCAGTAACAACTTTTATTAAAAAAAAAAAAAAATTATGCTTCCATGCAAGATTCATTGTGAGCTGTTCCTCTCCTCAGAGCATCAAAACCACTCCTACAACCTTGGTGTACTGAAACTTGATGATTCACTGTTAAATGCAGCAGTTCAATTCCCAAACCCGTCCACAGTTCCTGGAAGTGAATAGGAGTTTCTTGTCTTGGATGATTACTGAAGAATCTTCTTTTCAAGGAGGCATTAGTAAGATAATGGTTCATCAAATGGGCTTACTAAATGAGAATCAGATCTCAAGTCAGATATTTTACAAATGAGATTGGGTTTAAAGTATAATTAAAAGGGGTGAAAAAGTAAGCGAAAAATCTGCAGGCAAAATGCGTGGCATCGAAGTTCGTTTAACAAGGATGTTCATTTTGGCTTGTAAACATGACTTACTTCAGTGTTTTTTGCAGGTAAGAGGTGTCAGATAAATCAAATGTCTGCCCTGTTTCATCATCAGTGACATCAGAGTTATTACATCAGATGACTTGCCCTGCCCTGGGCTTGGCCACTGCTGTGCAGTGGGACCGTGGAGGTGAAGGAAGCCAGAGGCTCAGATTTGGTACCCTCTGACCCACCCCTGTGTTACCTACCTGCCCTCCTGTCCTGCACACTAACTCTAGGGCATGGAGTTGCAGAGTCTGCTCTGTTACCCTCACCACACAGAGTTGATGTCCCACCTCAGTATTGTCGCACAATACCGAATTTGTCATGCCAGGTTGGCTTATTTTTGGCCACTCTGTACTGCATGGGATTTTTTTTGCCTCCTCTTCATCTCAGGCAGCCCTCTTAACTTCTGGCACCAAGCTCTATTGTTTCAAAACTCTTTTCCCTGTTGTTTTCCAGTAGGAGCTCTCCGTGACCCCCTCCTGTTCCTCCTCCAAGGGCCCATGATGTCTGCTCTCCCCTTTGCTACCTCGTACTGCTGTAACATAGAAGTGTCTCTCACCATCGTCCTCTGTGTCCCTGTGCACCACGAGGACATTTCCAGCCTGGCAAAGGCAGGGCCAAGCCTTTGCTGTCAGGAACTCTCTCTTTTTTTCCCTGTCTTCCCATTCACATGCCAGCAGCTGTACATGAGTGCTGCCTGCCACCTCTGTGTGTGGGAGTCTTGGGGGTTTCCACCAGCAAAGCACCGGACAGTAACCTTTGCCTTTGCCATATCCCTGGGATTTACAGACCATCCATTCCATACCTTTGACTTGGGCAAACTGAAACCTGATCAAATGGAAATCCACTGTATGTCACGGAGGGGCGAGTCCATCCCACCGGGACTCGAGGATGTGGGCTCTGGCCGCAGGGCTGCGGCTGTGGCTCTGCCGCAGTCCCACTGCAGAGCGTGCGGGGACACCCACTCGGCTGAAAGGCTGCCCAGGCAGCCTCCTCGCAGGGGAGGGACCCCTCAGGAGCAAGCAGGTGTTCCCTCTGCTTGCAGTACATAACAGGCATCGCTGTCACCAGAGCGAGAGCTGAAATGAGTTTAGACACGGCGTTACGTCCATGCTTTAATGGTGAAAAGACCCGAGTGCCAATGTGGCCGTGTGCGGATGCGGGAGATGCCGCTGTGCCATGATGGATGTTGTGTCAGAGCTTCGGCTGCTGCTCTGACCTGATCTTGAATGAGCGCAGGACTGTTTTCTTCTTCCCTTTGTAGTATTTAAAAGCTTTCCTTTCAGTAGGTGACTGCATTCAGTAGCAGAAATAGAATTATTAGTGGAATAAAGTATGTTTGATTTTGCTGTGATGTGGAGCACTGCGTCAGGACACAGCCTCGGAGGAGAGCTTCAGCTGATTTACTTATTATAGCTCCTGACTTTTTGTAACATTTCCTGGGATTCAGGAAGTGGGTTTACATTGTACAGCAATGCTAACCTCAGAAAGCTTCCAAAAATTCTTAGCAAGCACACTGAACCCCTGAATTTTCATTCTAAAATTTCACTGCAGAATATTCTTTTGCCAGTGTGTTAAGCTTAGGGCATACTGAGACATGGATGAAGCCTCAAATAATTCATTGGCGTGGATTTATCCATTTTGAATTTCTAGACCAGGTTTTCCCCATCTCAGTGGTTATAAAGAAAATGGTGCATTTTCAGCCAAAGCAATAATTTATTTGCCTCTACATACACGGATATATAGGACAGGGTTAGATTGAGTTTCCCTCCCTCCACCAAACCATCTGAGCACTTTTCCGCATTAATTAGTTTGGCAGATGTAATGTCCTTCATGAAATTCATGATGTCTCTGACTCCCTTCTATTTTATGGCTGCCCCTGCCTGATGGAGGAAGGGAAGGATGGCTATAATCATGTGGATTTTTGCCTAAGCAATCCTGGCATCCTGGGAGGCAGCTGTACAGCCCTGTTCGTGCTCGCCGGATGCTCCCGATGGCGGGTGGCTGGCAGCGTGCAAGCCTCGCATGGAAGCAGACTCCAGCTTTTCCGAGGGAAGCCTCTGAGCAGCCCCTCTGGAGAGGCATTCCCTCTTCCCCGCTAAAGCTCTTGTGGAATGAAAGGCCAGGCACGCTGGCTCACGCGGGAGGTGGGAAAGCGCCAACATAAAATTGCACTGGAGGCTTTTCTGCCCACACCGAGGCGACTCCAGCTCCAAACTCCTCCTCGCTGTGCAGAGCCCATGGTGATAAATCGATGCTGCGGCAGACTTTTTTTTCTTTTTTTTTTTGCAGTCTTAGCATAAAATGGTCAAATGATGTTCCACCGCAGAATTCAATTTCACAGTTCAGTTGGGTCCTTGATTACACTGCCAAATTCAGATTAATGTGCATTTAACTAACATGGATCAGGGACTCCTGGCCGGCAGCCAGCAGTAATAGTAGCAACCGTGGGCTGTGTAGAGTTTGCTGCTCTGTCCATCCCTGTGCACTGCCACTGAAATTGATTGATTAAATGAACTCATTGCCATAATTATTTGTAATTGTGCTACATGATGAGCCTGTGTCAAACCACCCCCTGCTCCGAGATGCTCCACACATCGTCAGGAGCAACATACTGTAAATGTGAAGATGTTCTTTTCCAGAGGAAATAAATATAATTTTGGGGTGGGTTTTTTTGTTCTGCATCTTTTGGGGGGTTTTAGTGTGGATAGAAGCAAACTATTATGTTTGTAAATGTGAAGTATTCGTTAGTCTTCAATGTAAGAAGCTTAGAGAAGCTTGGAAAATAAAAAAATAGAAAGGAACCTACAAATGAACAGGGCTTCCCACTGGGATAATTTCCTTTGTGATTTTCTCTGATTTCAGATGAAAATTAGCAGTTTTGTGACACTGCAGTTAAGTAGTGTGTCGCTGTGGAAAATGATTTAAGAAATGTTGAATTGAATTAGGCTCCTCATCAAATTCACGTAAGCAGTCACTCAAACAACAGCTGGTAGCACGGCAAGACAGGAGATGACAGGGATTTTAGGGTACCACCACCTCCACAAGAAGAGGTTGGGTTATCCCTAAGTTGCTGGAGAAAAACATAAGAAAAGGCTGAAAGTTGAGAATAAAAATCCAGGTACTGGTAAGACACAAATTGGAATTTGCCAAAGGGCAAATTTTTATCACATCCTTGGATGTGACAGGGATAGATTCTTGGAGGAAATGGCCCAGAGAGCCTGCAGGGCACTGCAGATGCAGAGCAAATACATTTCCTGAAGCATAGGTCCCTCCCAACCAGGGCCATTCTACGTTTCAGCAAAGACTGTTGTATGTACAAACAGGTACCTGGACAGAAAAATGCACCTGAGATTTACGAAAGATCTGGACTTCCCCGGCCTCATGTCAGTGGTGCTGAGGGCACGGGAGCCCAGTGGTCGGAAAATCCCTGCCCAGACAGGGGCAGCAGTGCCACGTTGAGCAGAACGGGGACAATGTGGGAGCACGTTGTGCCAGCTCTGCTGGGTCCTCTGGCGGTGCTGGAAACGAACGGAGTGGAGGGGCAGGGACAAAGGTGCTGCTCACTCAGCCTCACCCTCTGTGTTTGTGTTGCAGATGGATTATGACCGAGCACAGCTGGTTGTCAGCCCACCGCTCTCGGGGTCAGACACCTATCCCCGGGGCCCAGTCAAGCTACCTCAGAGTCAGAGCAAAGTCAGCTACTCCAGCAGCAGCTACCAGTACCCCCTGGTCTACCACAAAGGCCCCCACTATCACCAGCCGCCTCTCCAGCCCGGCTCTCCCTATATTTCCACCGCCTCCTACCCCAGCTCCCCGAGTATCACGTCAAGTGCTTATCCTCCCCCCAGCTGGGGCTCCTCCTCAGACCAGCAGCCCTCCAGGGTGTCCCACGAACAGTTCCGAGCTGCCCTGCAGCTCGTGGTCAGCCCCGGAGACCCCCGGGAGTACCTGGACAGCTTCATCAAGATCGGGGAGGGCTCCACAGGGATCGTGTGCATCGCCACCGAGAAGCACACGGGGAAGCAGGTCGCCGTGAAGAAGATGGACCTCAGGAAACAGCAGAGAAGGGAGCTGCTCTTCAATGAGGTACGTGGGTTGGGTGGTGCAACAGGTTTTTTAGGCAGCAGGTTTGACAGGAGACATGGGCCAAATGCCACCATCAAGAGCCAAATTAATCTTTCTAAAAGAGGTGGTGAGTCCCACACACATCTATGCTGTATAAATAGTGTATAGCCAGACCAGTTTCAAGTGAGGTACAGCTCCTCCTGGCTTTAAACTATTATGTTGTCCCAGGAAACAGCTAAGAAATGTGTGAGCTGGTCCGTGCAGTGTATCAGGTGCTCAGACATAGCCCAGCTGCTTTTTTCTGACTGTCCTGACACAGTTTATTCTTCCAAGAGGGAGGATCCAAACTAACGAGACTATTCAAGAAGCATGTGCACTATATTCTGGCATATACGTGCTTTTTGTTTCCTCCCTTCTTCCTCTCCTAACCACCAGCACTCCCTTTGCTTTCTTGATGGTTACCAAGCTAAGAGCTGGCAGTCCCTTTTTTATGGAACCGTCTGTGTTAATTCCCACATCTCCTTTCCTGAATGATTGCAGCCAGTTCAAAGCCCACAGCTGTTTATGGGAGAGTGTTTTCCCCATGTACGTTATTTTAAATTTCAGAACACTCATTTTCATTTGCCATTTTTTCACTCAGTTGTTTGGGGATGAGAGTACCTCCTGCACCTTGAAGAGCTAGTCCTTATTTAATTTCTATCTCTCTTAAAGAAGCTGATGGGGTGTGTTCAGTGCTCCCTTTTTGAGATCACTTGTAAATATCCTGATCAATACCAAGACCGTTGCAGGATCCCAGGAAAACCTGTGAAAATGAACCTTTTAATTCTACCTTTTGTTTCCTGTGTTTTAACTATAAGTTGGTCTTCCCTCAGCACATGACAGACTGATTTCTTTAAAACCTTTAAAAACTTAACACTTTTAAATTAAAATATTCGTTTTTAACAAACTTCATGCAGTTCTTCTTTACCCAGTGCATGACTGTCCTGGTTATTTGGGCTTGGCGTTGCCTCTGCTGGAGGCTGTGCTGGCTCTAACCGAGCGTCTCTTGAACAGGAACATCTTGAAGCAGGTCCTACGTGCTGTGCAGGACCAAGCTGCTTCCCTGACACGCTCCAGTCACTCGTGTCATCTGAAAATCCCTTGTCAGCAGTGATGAAATCCCTCTGTCTGTAATGAGGCATTCCCTGGCTGTTGTTCTCTCTCCTGGTTGCCGTTCTGACACCCCTCAGTACCCTGTGGTCATGGACACTGTCTTGGCTGGGCTGCCCTCACTGTGGTGCCAGTTCTGTGCAGTCCCTTTTAGGTGCGGGGTTTGAGTCATCCCCTGTATCACCAGCAGTGAGAGACTGGAGAGATTGATGTCTCCAGACATTTTGGGGTGCATTTGTGTGCACGCAGGGGCACGTTGGGCCTTGCCCTGACAAGGGGCAGTGCCCTGCTCCATACCCCCCTAGAGCCAGGCATGGTGCCAGTTCCTGGCACACTGGGAGCAGTGCTCCACACCTGCCCCTGGAGCCCTAATCCAGCCCCAGAGTAGCCACATGACTGTAAATCCCACTCAGGGGAGGGGCCTAGGAAGGCCAGGGGGTATTCAGGCCAAACACGAGGCAAGCACTTGTCTTGACCCTACTGTCTCTTGGACTTTCTGTGAGCTGTGCTGGAACCCAGGGGTTGGTGGCTGCATGTGTCCTTCTCTATATATTTTCTATCTTTCTCTCTTTCTCCTTCTTCTAATTCCCTCTTCTCAGAATTTTTGAGTAACTTAAAATTGAACTTAAAATCAAATTAAAAGCTTAGATTTTGCCAAGTTGAATGGGCCAAGTTAATGGGCTTTGAGAAGTGTTTTACATGGATTCAATGTTGCACAAAGCCTTTTGCCGAAGTTCTCTGATTGCCAGTTGCCAGTAAAGCTTTTTGTTGTTTGACCTCTTGAGAATAACTTGTCGGTATTTCTCCAGTGTGTCTAACTCAGAGTACACAACAAACAGTAAGCCTTTTACAAGTGTCTTTGAGTGAGTTTTCTGGGGCCTTCCTCCAGCATTCTGACGGAATTCTGTGCAAAGCACCATTTGGTACGTGATAAAAATGACTTTGATGCGTTGAGCAATTAATCAGGTTAAAAAAAAATCTGTTGTACTGAAAGCAACTGGCAATAAAAAAAACCAATTAAATAAATAGTTCTGTTCCTGCAGGCTGAAATAAAGCAATTATCTACTGTTTATACTCTATCAACTAGAGATTCTTTCTTCCTCCTGATGCATTTATGATGACTGATATTTTTATGTAAATATATTGATTTTGTTTATGCGCTGGCATAAGGATTAGGGAGGATGTGATTCATCGCAGAACCTTTCCTAAACACCAGGAGAAGAGTACAGTGAAAAAGAAGGTCAAAACAAGTGTCAGATAAGGCTTGTAGCATTCCCAGCTCGTCCCTTTGTGCCTCTGCAGGTTGTGATCATGAGAGATTACCACCACGAGAACGTGGTCGACATGTACAACAGTTACCTGGTCGGGGACGAGCTCTGGGTCGTGATGGAGTTCCTGGAGGGCGGCGCTCTCACAGACATCGTGACTCACACCAGGTGGGCTGGGGGCTGGGGGGGGTGTACAAAATACAGAGAGAAAACCACAAAACTGCAGAAAAGATACGTGCATGGAGAATAGATACCCACGTATTTTAGGCGTACACACAGTTAAACCCACAGGTATCATGCTGGCTTTGCCATCAGCGATAAGCAAGAATTGCAGATGAACTCCTGTTGATACCAGCATTCGCTAAACCAAAGGGAAAGCAATACCTGAGAGGGCCTGCTGGTAGATGGGGATTTGCTAACACTTTAGGAGGCACTTCAGCAGCAACACAAGTCCTAAAATGGCAAAAAAAAAAAAAGTTCTTTTCCCTGTTTGGTGATCTGTATTGTTGGGCTTGCTGTCATAACCACGTCTGTTGTAAGGCTAATTTCTCCTCACAAAGGTTATCTGCAAACCAACCCTAAAACATACGGGGAGAAGTATTTTTATATCAGAATATTTGTGCTTATGGTGGAGCACATTCCCATACTTCAGTTAATATCACACCTACACACAGTAGGAAATTAGGCAGCACAAAAGCTGCAGTGTATGGAACTGTTCTACCTCTTCTGAGGGGAGACATTATATTTTACAGCCCTCTTTACATCTGTTCTTTGCTCATCTGCTTCTGATAAGCTGGATAAAATGGGATTCTTTATTTAATTTCTTCCTGTTGAATGAAAGAAAATTAAAATTTCCACACCAAACCAGTGGGAGAGTATTTAAGGGGAACAAGAACAAAAGCAAGGAATTATAAATTAGAAAATTTGTCTTCTCTCCTAGTTTAATGATGCTCTTTGATCCTACCAAGAGTTGTAACACAGATGTTTTATTTTTTAGTGTTACCTTAGCTTATGTGCTGGAATAAATCACAATGTTGGAAGTATTTGCCAAACCATTAAAAGCTCTATCTTAGATGTGTCTGACAGAAGTTTAACAGCAAACAGATGTTCCCAGGGCACTACTTCTTAAGAGCTGTCATCTATTTTTTAACTCAAAATAGTCTTTTCTTTATCATTGGGGTGTTTTTTTTACATTGCATGACCTTCCCTCAAAGATTTTGCTAAAATACTGCAAATGGCACACAAAGTTAAAGCAGAAATTTCCATGGGTGTTTTACTGCTCAGGTAAAAGAGATGCTGGGGACATCAGCAATGGGACAGTGGCACCAGGGTGCACAGCCCATCCCAGGCATTGCACTGTAGCTGATAGAATGACCCCAGAATGGGGTTTTTCAACTGTGCACAGAATGAGAACTCTTGCTGCTTATTTTTCTGCTGAAATACCCAGAATATTTTTATAGAAGGCATAAAAGTGCTCTCAAAGAGCTACAACCCAGGGCCTGATGTTTTGCCTACAGAATTAAGGGTGTTTTTTCTCATATTTATTCCACGCCTGTTTCCATCCCAGTAGTGATTTGCCCTGCTTGGCAAGCAGTGAGCTTACTGTAAATAAGGCATTTCCGTGATTTCCCAGAGGGAAACAGGCTACAGCACATGGCACACTCGGCTTTTTTAGTGCTGCAGGGAGACTGATCCAGAGCTTCCTGCAGAGCTGATCCCCACTCCTCATCTCCCTTTTTTTGACAGAAATAGGACCAGAGATTCACCCCACAGAGCCACTGCCTAAAAGGTCTCCTGTATAGTGGTGTGAATAGGAAGTTGTGCCTCTCCACATCCCCTTTCCCCTGTCTTCCCCAACACTCAGCTGTTCTTTGCCCCTTGCTGTTGCAGGATGAACGAGGAGCAGATCGCCACGGTCTGTCTGTCCGTGCTGAGAGCCCTGTCCTACCTGCACAACCAGGGCGTCATCCACCGCGACATCAAGAGCGACTCCATCCTGCTCACCAGCGACGGCAGGGTGAGCACCCGGCCTTCCCAGCCCCCAGGGCTGCCAGGACAATACCTGTGCACAAAGTGGCACTGCCTGGAGAAAAAGAATCCAGGCAGGGGAAAGAATGGGGTGTGACCTGTGAATAATTTGAGAGCTGAATCTGAAAAACACAGGCCTGGTCTGGCCAGTGATTGACATCTGTGCTGCAGGCAGAGTCCTTGGGGAGGGATTGGAGCTGTCAGAAGGCGGTGGCAGAGGAAACCATGCAGCAAGGGTGATGATCAGGTGATGGGAGACCACCTTCTGGGCTGCACCACTCCTACTCTGATGCCTCTCAAAAAACACTTCCTTTTTACTATACTTAGTTCTGTACATGTGCTCTGCTTCTCCAAGCTGCTTAGGAGGCCAGCATCAATCTATGCAAATAGCAAATAATCTGCATTACTGCTGAAACCCTCCCCAGATGGTGAGAGTAGCTTTCACACTTCCAAGATGCTTGATGAAATCTGTCCCACGCTTCCATTTACTTGGATGAGATGGTGCTGCCCGTGACTTGCTGTGTCTTCGTGTTGTTAATGAGCAGAGGGAGAAGGGGACAAAATGCTGCACGTGACTTGCTCAGTAAACAAAATGTAGTTTGCACACAAAAAAATAAGGGTTGCTCCACTGGTAGTACACACCTGTCTAAGGCAAGATGTGGAGGGTTGGACTGAGCTCAAGAGCTTTGGTTTGGAAGCAGATCCAGACCTTCCCCTTCCAGAGGTAAAGCTCTTGGCTTCCCAGGCCTGGTCTGACTCTTTAGCCAAAGGCTTGTCTGTCTACTTTGATGCCCACTTCACCAAGGGAGAGGGAATTTCTTCCTGCAGCAGTCACAGGCTGCTCCTGTTAATCCTGTCAAGGAAAGAAAATCCCACGTGTGTAGGAGTTTCTCAGTTGTGATTTCAGTTCATGTTGCTGAAATAACATCTGATCTGCGCTCGGGATCTGCATACAGTGCCTCATTATACTCATTACTCCAGCCCTTATTATCTGCATTGCAGATTTCTTCATGGCTGTGTTGTGCAATTATCTTTTCTTAGAAAATCGTCGTCTTTTATGTACTCGAATGAGCAATAGATATGCAAAACCTCTTGTGCTCCCACAAAAGAAGACTGGGCTCTGCTTCCAAAATATGCATTATTTCTTCCATTCTTCATCGTGTAAACTGAAAAATACATTTAGCAGGGAGAACTTGGCTATTATTGGCATTGTTTTAGAAGTACCAACAATCATTTCATAATTCTGTTAAAAATAATACCCGTAACTTCTAAAAAAGTAATGTCTGTGCTGAATCCAAAAGAAAATAAGTGAGTGCTGACAGTGAGTCTACACAATGCAGGGATTTATGCAGCTTCCCACTCCACTTGTCTTGTTTGGGCTCACTTTGTATCCCCAGGCACTGATGGGATACACAGCCTGTGGACCCTGGGCATGGGTAACCACTGAACTGTGCAGTGATGGGTGTTAGGAAAATGTCCAGGAAGATCCCTTTGGTAGCTTCCAGGCCTCCAAGTAAGTACTCAGAGGGTTAAAAAAAATATTTTAGCCTTAAGAAACAAGCTGTTTCTGGAAGTGGGTGATGCCACCAATCCTCAGACCAGCTTGTTGTGGTTGGAGGTTGGAGGAATTTTCACCTTGGCATTGTACAGCGACAGGGAGGGGGAGGTGATAATTTTCCATAATTTTTGTTGTTAAAAAAAACTGTCATAAAAGTGTGAGCCAGGCACATGATGCAGCAAGAGCTGCTCTCTGGAGTGCTTGTGTATCCCATTATTTCTATTTCAGGTCACTGCCACAGCTACTCAAGGACAGTACTAATTCCTGAGTTCCCAAGCAAAGGGAACAGGTTAAGTCTTTTGCAAGGAGTCTTGTACCCTTCCCTGCCTTCTCCACCTTAGCTCTCCTGCTACACAGAGATGGCAGCTTCTTCAGTGATAGTCCACAGTGTGAGGTCCTGGGCTTGACAAACCATTGGAAGAGGTTTTATTTTCTGTGGGTGGTAAAAGGGAATGGGGGTGAATGCCACTTGTTTCCCACATTTTCTGGCAAACTCAGAGATTGTACAAACAAGGAGTGGGAGGGGTAATACACATATTCACTTGGAATATGTGTATTACTGGATATCACATGAACTACAAACATGGGGGTTCTATTTGGAATATTTTGTTTTCCTTCCATTTTTAAGTGTTACAAGCCATTTATCACCTCTGCATCCCTTGCTGGTGGAGAGGCAATGGGCTGTGACAGATGATACCAGGAATGAGCAGCTCTGCCACTCTCCTACATCTCCCCTTGCCTTCATTTTAATGAGCTGCATGTTCCCCAGGCTGTGCTCCCATCTCCAGACACTCCTTCAGAGCTGGGCTGCTGTCCTGTCCCAGGAAAACGCTGCAGCTCCAGCCCTGTCCCTCCGGCTGCAGCCTGAGGTGTGTCTTGGCAGAGTTTGCCTTGTTATTCAGGAGGGGCTTTTACTTCTTCTTTGCAGATAAAATTGTCCGACTTTGGGTTCTGCGCCCAAGTGTCAAAGGAGGTCCCCAGGAGGAAGTCCCTGGTTGGGACACCCTATTGGATGGCACCGGAGGTGATATCCCGCCTGCCCTATGGCACCGAGGTGAGCACAGCGGGCACTGCCAGAGGGGATATCCCAACTCCCTATGGCACCGAGGTGAGCACAGCGGGCACTGCCAGAGGGGATATCCCAACTCCCTGTGGCACCGAGGTGAGCACAGCGGGCACTGCCAGAGGGGATATCCCAACTCCCTATGGCACCGAGGTGAGCACAGCGGGCACTGCCAGAGGGGATATCCCAACTCCCTATGGCACCGAGGTGAGCACAGCGGGCACTGCCAGAGGGGATATCCCAGCCCCATGGAGCTCTGTCAGAGCTGTGCAGTTCGGAAGCACTTACACAGGTATGCTAAATAGCAGCAATTACGTTTGCCCCCGAGTGCTACATCTCGCCTGGTTTGAAAGTTATTTCCCCGAGATGAAGTCATTTAGCAACTCCATTTAGCGCTCTGAGCAGTGTAATGCCTTTACATACTTCGGTTTGGGGTGCTGTAGTAAAGGAAACTGGCCTCATTTGCGCATTGTGAGAGGCCCTGTGCTGCTCTTTAATATCAAGCCTGCAGGCTGGAGCTGCAGTCACAGGTGTGCACACCTGCATGTGCCAAACCAGCAGCCTCCTCACACGCCCTTCCTGCACAGCCCGGTCACATCAGCATTTGCATAGAGCCAGTCTGCTTTCATCCAGCTAAAGCCTGCCATTCCCTTCCTCTGCAGCAGTGCCCGCAGAATCACAGGTCCTGTAGGGTCCCAAACCCCAGGGCCAGCTGGGTGGGTTGCATTGCCACCCTCTCTGGTAGGATTGGTCTCCGCATGGGCTCATTCCTTGCAGTCATGGCTGTCATTAGCTGAGAGACGGGGGTAGGAAAACTGCCTCTGTGGGAGCTATTTCAAGCGCTGCCAAATGTTCTGAGGCAAAGTGCACATTTTTACTGGAAGCCTTCAGAGGAGTCCAGCAAAGTGTGGGCACCCGGCAGCTCTGCAGTGCCATACCCCATCCTTTAGGCTGCTGTGAGTCACGGCACTCCTGCCCTGCAAAGCCTGGGAAGAGCAATCCCCTGTGCTGCGCTCAGCCGTGACAGTGACTCACAGCGGGGACACGGCTGCCTTTGCTCCTCTGTGTGGGGACAGAGCTGCTGCCTGAGAGTGCTGAGAGGAACAGCTGCAGAGCTCGACCCTGCCAGGCAGACAGAGCCAGGAACACGGATATGTTTCCACACGGGTACACATATCCATACCTATATAGAGTGTAGGTATGTAGAAATACAGATACACACAGGGAAGGGGAGATGAGCTGAGCCAGGAGCTGCTCCATCCTCATGCTGCTCTGGCACGGCACAGCAAGAGCACCCTGCAGGCACTGCTCTGCACACTGCTCTGTGCTGCTGTAGGAGACATTCCAGGAATAATAGCATCAACTATTATTAGCCCATTAATAGCTCTGGGAGGATTAGAAAGTGGTTGAACTTAGGGCTACATTAAGTTTCCCCAACAGAAGGGAAAGAAAAAAAGGATTTAAAGCTAAAGGATAGTGTTGGCAAAAGAGCAAAAGCAGAATGAAGTGGCCTTGGCTGTATTTGGGCTGGCAAATGACAGGAATTACAGAGGATTGGGATTCTGGAGCAGCTCTGCAGCAGGCCAGAACTAAGAAAAAAAGTTGGGTTGGTTTTTTTTTTTTTTTGGAGCTGGAGCTGAATCACTTTCCAGAGTTCTTATATATTGTGTTACCTGTGCTGGCTGTAAACAGGCCTGGGTGTAGTGAGTGATTGCATTTGCCTTGGGGTCTTGAACGGAGTTCCTGTAGTCTTTAAGCTTCAGGGGAATAAAGTGATTTCACAGCTCTCCAGCAGCTGCAGAGCCAGCCTGGGGTTGGTGTTCAGTGGGTGCAAATCAGTGCAACTGGAATGCAGGGCAGCAAGACACAGCCTCTCCAAGGCACAGAGCTTCCAGTGGCCAGCACCTAAACCAGCTACAGACCCAGGTTTATAAATCCCTGCTAATCTATTTTGTCAAGGCACTCAGTGCTCCAGAGGAAAATCATGGTTGGCTGGTTAAAAAAGAAAGATGGATGGTGCTGGCTCTGCAGTCTGCTGGCTTAGACTGGCGGCAGACAGCAGCATGAGCTGGCTCTGGGGTTTGCATGGTCCCATGTGCTGAGCCTGTTGGCCCCCCTGCTCTGCCAGCAGTGTTCATGGCCCCTGTGTGTGTTCCAGGTGGACATCTGGTCCCTGGGCATCATGGTGATCGAGATGATTGATGGGGAACCCCCCTACTTCAACGAGCCACCGCTGCAGGCCATGCGCCGCATCCGGGACAACCTCCCACCCCGCGTGAAGGACATGCACAAGGTCAGGCTTCCTGTGGGGATCAGGGGTTTGCACAGTCAAGTCTTCAGGAACACTGCAGGCACACATCTGCATGCCCAAATGATAACTTAGATCTCTAAGGCCCCACCTTGAGCAGGGGATCCTACACAGGATTCCTGTGGAGAGGAAGTGAGGCCAAAGCCATTAGTCATGGCCTTGTTTCTGCCTGACTCTGGCTTTGCTTTTGCAGCCAGTGGTGGCAAAGGGAGCTAGGCAGAGCCTCATGCTCCCTGTGCTTCCCACCCTGCCCAGGGACCAGAGTACATCAGCTCATCGGCCCTGCTGCAGGTGGGTTGGTACATCCATGCCCTGTGCCAAAGCCTTTGGGCACCTCCCAGTTTGGGTGTTGTTTCCATCAGACCTGAGCCCTCAGCCTACCTTAATGCTTAATTGGGTACCCCAGTGGTACCCAAATACTTCAAACATTAGCAGCACATCAAAGACCCACAGCCCTTCAGCTCAGCACAGCTGTTGCCATAGGGAAGATCAGAGTGTCCCTTGTCTTCCCAAGAAACCAGCATGCACAGAGCTAGCCTAGCTGGAACTGGGTGTTTCTGTCCAGCCCTAATGCCAGTGTGGTGTTTCAGGTGTCCTCGGTCCTCCGGGGCTTCCTGGACTCGATGCTGGTGCGGGAGCCCTCGCAGAGAGCCACGGCACAGGAACTGCTGAGACACCCCTTTCTCAAACTGGCTGGGCCCCCCTCCTGCATTGTGCCCCTCATGAGGCAGCACAGGCATCGCTGAAGCTTTTTGGGAAGAGGTCAGTGCAGAGCCTGGCTCATGGCCATGTGGGAATGCCAGCAGTTGTGTGGGATCCGCAGGCAGGGAGGAGGAAAACCTTGTGAAGGAAACCAGCCCTGCGGAAATAACGTGGTGTTTAAAGAACCCCAAAGCCCAGGCAGTGCCCTCTGTGCTCCCTGTGTGCCAGGGACAGGGAGCAATCCCGGCCAGGCTCCCAGCACTGCTGTCTGCTGGGCCATCCAGGCAGAAGGCACCAAATGCCAACGTTGGAAAGGTAATTTTAGCAGAGGAGAGCACAGCCAGAGCGAAACACCAGAACTTTAGTGCAGGCTACAGCACTTCTGTTTTAGAAGAACACTTTTCTGACAAAACAAAGCACTTTTTATCTCAGTCAGAGCAGCGCAATGTATTTTGCAACAAGTTTGTAATTTTCTGTACAGTACGTTTTGATAACTTGCAGTACTTTGTCATGTAACTGTTGTGTTAGTTGAAGTAATAAGTGTAACTTAGCAAGAATTTGAGAAGATGAAGTTTCCTACTTTTTTAACCCTTTTGAAAACAGGAAAAAAAAAAAAAAAAAGAAACCACAACCACCTTTAGGAAGTTGTAAGGTTTTGCAGATTTCCCATGGGGTGAGGAGGGGGCTCATCCCGCCCTCACAGAAGCTGGAAGAGCAAAGGATCACTGATGCTGGTGGGAGCACCTGGCTTGGGGCACTGGGTGCCAGTGGCAGTCCCTGCTCTGCTGAGGGCCAGCTGTGGTCAGGGGCTCCCCTTTCCCCCCTTGGCCCAAGGGGCCTCCCAGGCCGGGGTGATCCCTCTTTTTTTCTGCCACCACACGGCCAGTTCTGCCACCACAGAAGCCTCCACTATTTCTGTCATGCTCTGGCAGTGGAGAGGGAGGGCAGGAGCCCCTCCTCCTATCCCAGCGGGATCCTGGAGTTCCAGCAGAGCTGGGGGATGGGAGGGGATGGGATGCGCTGCCAGGCGTTTGCCGTAGAGGAGAAGTCGTGCTGCTGTCTAGACCTTTCTGAATGTTGATGCGACAGTTGACTACTGCGGTACAATTTTGTGTTATTTGTTGGATGACTTTGCATGTTAACTGTAGGCCTAATAGATTTGCCTTTAAAATTTTTAGAAGTGCTTCATAATTATTTCAATGAGAAATTAATTTTATTTATTAATGATTAGTTGTTCTTAATTCTGTATAATACAAAAGCCATGTTTTTCAAGTTTGTTTTTTTTTTTCTTACTGACCTCATTTTATGGTATCTTTAAGAACCACAAAGCCAACTTTGTGAAAACACAGTTTCTTTCTTATTATGGAATTTCATAGTTAATAAATTAATTGTTATTTATTGTAGTAAATTATAACCAAACATCTAAACCTGGCAGGAGCTGTTGCTTAAAGATCTTCCTCTGGAAGAAAAGAGTTGCCAATAGTAAAGAAGCTCCTTTAGTTCTGCCCTTAACTTAAAGAGTATTTGGAGGGAGAGAAGAAATTTAAAAAAAGAGAGAAAAAAGGAGATGAAGATGATCTGGAACATGGAATAGATGTTCTTACATCTGTGTCTTATCCCCACTGCTCTCTCTTCCCAACCCTGTTTGCACATTCTAAGAAGACACTGAAGAAAATGTGTTTGGCTCCCGCCGCCCCACAGCTCCCGGAGCCCACCCGGCCGGGAGCAGCACCCACAGCCTCCCAGGGCTCTCTTTTGTAGTCTTGACAACTCAGGAAACCAGGCTGCACCAGTCCAGGCAATGGCATATGGCACAACTTAATACTAGCCACAAAATTAACTTTTTTAACCATCTTTGAATAAAAAAATGGGGTTGGTGGGGGTTTTTTCTTCAATATTCAGCACATTTTAGGCTGTACAAGTGAAGAATTTTCTGCAACTTTCTTATCATTAGATACTTTAAACAGTGTTCATTGAGTTTACTGAGAGTTTTGTCGATTTTGAAGGGGGTTTTTTGTGAACACCAGCTACTGGTGAGACAAATGCACATGCAAGTTAAATAAATTAATTAATAAACACTTTAAGTTTCAGTGTGGGGTTTTTTTTTACCATGCCTTTTTTCTAGTTTATAGATTTGACTCAGTCCCACAGTATTGGACCAAGCAGATAACAAGGAAAAAAAGTGTGTTCTTATATATCTATATGATACACATACATATATAAATAAATAGATACATGTATATAAACAGTGATTTATAGAGCTGCCTCAAGTGATTTCTAAGTGTCAGTGCATTTCCACCTTCCTTTCTCTGCCCCTTAAATAATCCCTTTCTTTTTTTGCCTTACACATCCCTAATTTTTAGCTCACAGCTGTTGATCTCTCACACCTACTGACAGCAATTCCTCCCCATTCCCCCAGTAGCATCAGTCAGCTGATGAATCTACAATGTTATTTGTAAGACTTGAAGATAGCAAATGAGGATTTATATTACTTTTGGGTGCTGACGTCAGTAAATACTTCAAAATACATTGAAAAAATGTAATGCCATCACCTAAAAACCAACAAACAAACAAGGCATGTTAAGAGCATCCAATCACTCAGAAGCTGAGGCTGTGCTCCAGGTATGGTGGGATATTCCAATGAAATATTCCCACCTGTCACTAAGGAATGATGGCTTTTTCTGAGCTCACAGCTCTAAAACTATTCCCAAATACTCATAGTAGCAGAGGCCAGGACATTTACTGACTATGTCAGCCCCCTCCTCAGCAATACATCAATAAATTATAATTAAAGTTCTAATCACAAGTACTCTGTAAGTCATTAGCAGCTGCTTTAGTAAGTGCTTAATTATTACAGGTTCTTACAGAGCTCAGTAGGGTGATAAGGTGTATTTATCCACCTTCTACTGCTGTGTTCATAAACATCTATAAAGCAAAGCTTTCAATTTGCAACTCACCCATAAAAAGTCATCAATGAATGAGAGCTAAATACAAAATTAAATCACAATAAAGTGCTGCCATCCTCAAGATGCTGCTGCAGCTTGACAGGCAGGAGGGAAGCTGGACATAATCTCTCTCATAAATAATTCTTCATAAATAGACTTGAAAAGCTTAAAGCAATGGAAAAATCAGGTCAATTTCAGTAAGTTTTGGCAAAAGGATGGAAAGAATTAAAAGACTTAAAGGGTTTTCACCCAAAACCGGAAATAACTTTTTTTTTTTTTTCAACCAAGATAATCAGTTTGGGACACGAACTCACCGACCTGAAATTATTGTTGCTTTTTCCTTTCTTCCCCAAAAAGGAAAAACATTTCAGTCCAACAAGAAACCAATATTTCCTGTCAGTTCAGAAAATCAAGAAATTAATTATTTTATTCCTGGAACTCCAGTCCCTAGTAGCTTACAGACACACTTGCCCCCTGAAGGTGATGCCAGGTGCTTCCTAAGGGAAACCCTCATCTGACATGAAAACCAGCAAATGTCCTTCAAGTTTGTGGGCACAGGACCTGCATCAGCTTCTGGGGGCGGGGGGGTTGTCCCCGTCCGCTGGCCACCACCTCAGTGCTCTGGCCAGTGCACAGGCACCAGGATCAGGCAAGGACAGTCTCTGTGAGTGCCCTGACAGGGTCAGTGCAGGGTGAATTAAAAACAGTTCACAGAGTCCACCATAAATGAGCCTTTTCTCCATCTTAAATCCACACAGCTGTTTGAGAGCATCTCCCTGTTACACCAGGCAGGTCTTGCTCACGGGTGCAACAGAAGAAGCAACGCCAAGGGACTGAGACCCACCAGCAGCTTTACCTGGACAAGGTACAGCCACCTCCCAGAGCAGCCTGGGAATGGTGTCCAGGCAGCAGCTTATCCCTGGCTACTGCCCATCCTGCACTAATACTCAGCAGCTCAGCCAAGCCCCAGGTTCTGCTGCCTTTTACAGCTCCATGTGAACCCCCTGAACATCCCCCTCTTCCAAGGGAGGAAGCCAGCCAGGTGGGAATACCCTCTTAGGGACCAGGATGGCTCCAGTTGGGTGCAATTTCTCCCATCATTTCCACAGCCACCTTGCCAGAATGTCCTATCCAGGAGATAAATGACAGTGGAGGGGCTCCTCTGGCATCTGCAGCTCAGCTGTTGGCTTCCTTTCTTTATTTAATCATTCTTTGGGATGTCACAGTAGCAGATGTGCCAGGCTGATGGGAGCTGGCCGGGAGAGCCCTCCTGGCCCCCGGGCAGACACGGGTGAGGCAGGACAAAGCTCCTCTCTATTAAGGATGAACCTTTAATCCTTTTATTCACCCTCCTGATACCTCTGGCTTTTTCTAACTGCCTCTAAAAGAACCTTTCTATTTCTTTGTTAATTATCAGCTCATTGTACACAGTGGCACTTGGTCAGCCTAAAGCTCACCTAAGACCCTTTCTCTGGAGTTTTAAAGGAAAAGGGCAAAGCCACAATCATCATTAGTGCCATAATTTTGCTTCTTGCATCCAAATGAGGAAACAGCTGAGCATAACATTGAAATGAGACCAGAAATAAGACAGGACTGAAGGAAGGCTTGTGTTGCATCCACCTTCATCAAAAAAACCCATACAGTTTGGAGGAAACTACAGCATTAAAAAACATTTAAGTAAGTTCCTTCTCTTGCCTTTTCCCAACATTGAAATTACTATTTTTCTTTGCTTGAGTTTTAAGCTGAAAGAAAACAGTCAAGCCTCTGTTTGAATTAAATCAGTTTAAGAGCAAGGAAGTATTTTCCATACCCTAAATTAAGACAAGGCCTGGACTAAATCCTGCTGAGGTTAACTCCAGAGCCAAGGGGAGTCAAAGGATTCAGTGGGAACTGGACGGTACCAGAATAAAACACATCACTGCCCACACAACACACGGGAAAAGCAACCAAGAGATAGAAGAATATTAGAAACAACCAACAAATCACAGAATACTGAACCACCACGTCTTCACCAAGCCATTTGCAGCAAAACCACTGCTGAAATAAATCCTACATGTAACATCCACTCAGATGATGTATTTGTGCTCCAATTCCATTTGGTACCATGGAGTGAGTACAAAGCATTACATCATTTCAAAATAAGAAGGCAAATCAAGTATTATATATATACATGTTTTAATTAATTTTAAAAATCACCTACATTTAAGGATAGATTTCAAGGGTTCCCTAATATTTTTCTGTTACATTAGATTAAACCTGAATAATCTGCATAGTAACTTTAACATTACTGTTTTCTTTTTCTCTTTTTTTTTTTTTGTTTTGTTGTGAAAATTATCAGTTGCAGGTAGCAATGTAACATCTCAACCACAATCACAATACGTGCAGGATGCCCAGCCAGAAGCATTTCTCAGTTGACTTGCAGTAGCACGGCACTTTATAACTTGTGTATCAATACTTTTTTTTTCTTTTTTTTTTTCTTTTTTAAGTTTAGTTCAGATGTGGCTCAAGAAGCAAAAACAAACTTTCTTCACTCAGTCTCAAGTGTGTGGGGTCAGCTCCACAGCTGTGATCTGCTCCATTGGAGTTTCTGACCTTCAATTTCTATTTTTTTTTTTTCAAAGCACACCTGCATTTGCCTCCATGTTTTCCTAACATAAGTGCAAACTTAAGGATGTGGTTTGAGTCCCTTCATTAGAGGGCCTGAATGAACCCTGTGCAATGGCTCTGTCTCCCAGCCCTGCTTCCTGCATGGACAGGAACGTGGAGGGCTGAATGCTCCAAAGGTGATGCAGGGGGAGGTAAGAATCTCTTGAGACGGGAAAAAGGGAAAAAATAAATAAAAAAGCTAATTCTGTTCCCAGTGTGAAACTCTGACATGTGAAGCATTTCTGTTTCCAGATGATCAGCCCAGCTGCTTAAGAAGGTATTCAAACCACCTACAGACACCGAGTCTCCTTACAGAGTCTGTTAAAGCCAAGCCTCAGCTTGAGTGTCTCCATGAAATACTCAGGATTAGGTGCTGTGAATACCATCTCTTGCCCCTCCAGAACCTTTCCTCGCCCACAGAAAAAAGTGCTTTTTCTACCTGATAAACACTCGGGTTGCTTGGTCCTGCTCCCTATCCCATGTGTTTGTACTGAGATCTGTCCCGAGGGATCTGCACCTGGCTGGCTGTCAGCTTGTGGTGGATGTGGTAAATGCCGAGGGTGACCACGATAACCAGCCCCAGGATCAGTCCCAGGATCAAGGGCAGGGTTTCTTCCAGCTGCTCCCTCTGGTCCACCGGGCACTTGTGTTCTGCAGAGAAAGAAAGAGGGGAAAGAGGGACGTGACTGAGACGCTGCCAGCCTGAGCTGCTGCCGCGGTGGCTCCCCAGACACGGCTCCACGCAGGACGGAGCGGCAGCAGCCGCCAGCGGAGCCCTGGGGAGAAAATCAATTGCTTTGGAGCAAGTGGAATCAGTCACAACGCAGGGATGCAGGGAGAGGCAACATCCATCAAACCAGCCCACGCACTGGAAAAACACTTTCATGCCCATAAGCTCAGCCCTCTCTGCCACACATCAATGGCCTTGTTGGGAATGGGGCGGCCAAAGCCTGGGTTTCCTGACTGACTGAAGGGCTGCTTTGTTGATTCAGTTATAGAGCCTGTAGAGGCCTCAGCATCAGTAAGTCTTTAATTCTGCACCAGAGTCACCCAGCACATCATTCAGAGATTTCCCCCCTATCTGCAATTTGGCAGAGGTCCAACAGCATCACTCCCCACTCTCTGTGAGCTCCCCACAAACACGGCCCTGGCAAAGCACAGGGTCACACAGCACCCCAGCACCCCACATGGTCCATCAAGTACAGCAAAGAAGGAGCAGAAGCAACATGAGCTGTGCCAGTGTTTTTCTCTCTGGCTGATGAGTCTGCCTTAGCCTAATAAACCGCTGGAAAATAGCGATACAATGGGAAAACACTTTTCTATTGAGCTTGGAAAGACCACTAAGGTCATGAAATGTGTTACACTGGTAATCCTGGCTCAGCTCTCTTACACTTCCCAGAGTCTACTGCAGGCCTGAGTGACAGGATCATGATGTACTTTTTTCTCCATAGGATTGTTGCTTCTCCATGCTGATGGACAGGCAGAGCCCATGCTGCTGAGATGGGGCTGCCAGGCTAAAAAGAAGAAAAATGCCTATTCTGGAGAAAAAATAAAAGGTTACATGATACAGGAAGAACAATTCTCTGGCTCATGTTCTTCATTGCACTAGAAATGTGCTGAAAACAATGACAAGTTTAAGGAAAAAAAACCTATGGAAAATAGAAAGGCTGTGTATTAGGTGAGTGAATACAAAGGGCACCATGAATTCCCCCCCTTGGTAAAGACTGTCCAGATGGGTTCCCTGGGCAGCTGATTGCAGAGATCTACAATAATCACGAAGAGCAAATGCTCCACAAATCTAACAGCATGTGGCAAAGAGCAGGAAAAACCCAGAGACCCCCAGGCCCAGGCAGGAGGTGACAGCAGGGACACTTCTCCAGTGGTGCCAGCACCTCCAGGAGCTTCACTGCGTCCTGGAGTACAGCCTCCTCCCAGCACCAGGCTCACAGCGATGCCATAAGGAAACATTTCAAGCTGTAAATGAGGTGAAACAAAAAAAAGCAAAAGTAAATGTAGTCTAACACAAAAGAATGTCCTTTTCAGTTCCAGTTGCTCACTGTTTCACCAGAGGAGTGATTAATCACCAGGACTGTGGTACAGGCGATTCAGCAATTGCTGCAATGCAGGGGTTTTGTTTGTTTGTAGTAAGGAGAATGGGGGGGAAAAATTCTGATTATTATTTAGCTCCCAAAATTGGGTTTCTAGTGCTCTGTGGAATGGTTCCCAGTTAAGGATATGAAGGCCTGAGCAGCTCATAGGGACACAGCCCAGGCTGAGCTGACTGCAGGAAAAGCCACGCACAGGGCAATGCTGTGGGGCCAGGGCTGCTCTGACCCCACTCCCCACTGGTACAAAGCAGCACCCTTCCCACGGGAAGGATCCATGCTCCAGGAGCTCCTGTGCACCCTCCCACATGGCCACAGACAGTGTGCTGAGGTGCCAATGAGCAGATCACAGTGGCTGGACACAGATTTTTGCTTTGGAAGTGGCTTAGCTTAAACCCTACAGAAGATGGAAAGAAACTGCTAGAAACCCAACTGAGAGGATTCCGCTGTGCTCAAACACACCAGGTTTGCCCGTGCACCTTTCCCTAAACAGGAACGATCCAGCATTTGCAGGAGAACGGGCTGGACGTGGGGGGCTGCAGCCAGTGGAGAAGGCAAAGCTAAAAGCACCAGTGCAGAGAACAGACCCAGCTCTGAAGCCCCACTTGTAACATTTGAATTGCACCAGCTTTTGCCAAAGCAAACCAGCTGCAGGGCACAAAACACACCAGAGGATGTGGCCGGAGCTCCGGGGTCCACAGAAAGCCATGGCTGTGTTTAAGTGTCTGTGTCATGACTCAAAAAGGTGTCAATTCTTGCAAGCAGCCAAAGAAGAGAGTTCTTTTTCCTGACACTTTTTAAAAGAGGATTAAAATAAAATTAAAAAATAAATAAAGCCAACAGGAAAAAAAAAGCCAAACAAATCTGTCAGTCTCCAGCAGCACAACCCCAAACCCAGCTGGACCTGCTGCACCTCCGCAGGCAGAGCAGCTGCCTCTGCCCTACCCACGCTTTCTCCTTGCTAGAAACATCCATTTTCTCCTTTTGGAGGAGACACCAAAGCCTGGGTTCTTTGGAGAATGTAGGGGTAATGGGAATGGGGTTGGGAGGACCCAGCACAAAAGCACTGGGAAGGGCTCAGCACAAACACATCTGCAGCAGAAGTGAGGCTCTCTGGGTGCTGACTGCTAGGAGGATGAATTTTCTATTTTAACATTAACATTAATATTAAACCACATAGTTTTATGACAAAAATATTTTCACATGGATAACAATGTACTTTAACGTTTTTACAGCATTTTTCACCCCAAGAATTCAAAGCAAAGGCACTGAGGTCCACAACACTGCAGGAAGGCAGGCAGGCAGCTGGTATCATTCCTGTCCATCAGCACAGGAAAAGGCAAAGGGGGAGCAGGAGGGGAGAAGGGTTTGCATAATGTCCATGGCAGACTAATTTGGACATTGAACCCCATCAAGTATGGGCAGGCTGATGCTTGACAAATGAAAGCATTGGGAACTGCTACGATTTCAAAATTAATGACCCTGCAGGAAAACAGCCCTCTCTCTCAAATTTTCCCCAGTATTTCACTCCAGGTCGCAGGGATCTCAGAATTTCCCAAATTGCTGGGATTTACCCTTAGTCCAGGGAAGCAAAAAGGTCCCTGATAAAAAGGGGAAAGTTCAGGTGATGCCGGGAGTTTTGCTGCATCCCGAACACGGCGGGGTCACCCCTTTGCCAGGGCGGTGTCACCCCCAGTCCCTGCCCCATGGAACCCCAACTGCCAACAGATACACAGGAGGTGTTTAGGTACATTCCTTACTGTTCCTTTGTGCTGTGCCTCCTCCCAGACTCGTGTACTGCCACAGTTTCTATGGTGAGTGCTCGTCCAATTCCAGTACCAGGCTGTGAAACCACCTAAGAGCTCATTTTCCTCTTCCAGAATCCTTCTGCAGAGCAAACACGGCAAAAAACCCAGCAAAAGGCACAGCGTCCTCCCGCCGGCACGAGCACGAGCCTGAGCATCAGCACAGCGATTGTCCAAAGGGGTGGAAAAACAGCCCAGCTGTGTCTGACATGACAAGATTTTTGAGATTTTGAGATTGGTGTTTATAAGTAAATAGCTTACCAAAAAAATTAAGAAAAGAAACATCAGGTGCTTTTTTAAAAGTGGCCACATAGTTTGGTTCAAAGGAATCTTGAGAAAATGTGGCCCTCAGCTGGGAGGTCTCAATTCACTCTGAGCCACCCCAGAGTCCCTAATTCTCAACTGTATCCCTTTGTATTTGTATTTTTCATCATATTGCTTTATATTCAGATATTTACCTATAAAATCAAAAGAGCTGACAGTTTCTCTGGAGTTCTTTTGTCAGTTTAAATCATCTCACACCCTCTTGAACCAGCTCTCATTTTACTCATCTTCTAAGCTGAAAAATATACACACAATTTCCCTATTAAAAAAAATTGGTGATCTCTGAATGAAAAAATTTTCTGTTGCTTCTGTATTGAAAAATAAAATTGCAAATATATATATATGGATTTGTGAAGGTTGAAAGCAGTGTCTTAAAAAAAAATAAAATACTCTAGCACATGAGTTTAAGCATTCAAAAAACCCAAAAACAATCCAATCGCTCTCTACAAGCTTTTTAACCTATCCCTGCCAGGACAGTGTCAGGACTAATGAAAAAACCTTTTCCCCATTTCTTTGTGGAAAAAGGGCCTCGATCCTCCTGCGTCTCAGCGATTCTTCTGCTCTAGCAGGTCTCTTTCTCTACTCTAAAATATTTTAAAATGTTCTGCAGCTTGTTCATAATTAATAGGAATTTTACCTAATGGGAAATTAATGAACCAAAAAGGAGAAGGCTAATTACTATAATTTAAGATTGGCAGTGATTCTCAGACCCCACAAAGGATCCCGTTTTGCCATGTGTGTGCCAAGGACGAGCTCGGCTGGTGGGGACATGCCGCTGGGAGAGCGGCAGAGCCCTGGATAGAGCTCCATTGATAAATCACCTCCCAGGATTTCTGACCACCCTCTCCAGGTGCTCTCTGCTGCTTAACTTCCAGTGGAATTCAACAAAAAGGAGTGTAATTGAATACTTAGAGCAACAACAACAAAAAACCCCATTGAGCTTAACAAAGAGAGAAGCCATGCTGTCCTCTGGAGGAGGAATTCCCTCCATGTGTTTAAAAACTGCTAAACCAACATCAACTCTTTGTGTCCTAGAGAAAAAAAACCACCCAACTACAGCAACAAAAAGAAAACAAAATAGAAACAAATTTACTGCCTGACAGAAATGAGCATATCATGAAAACAGCAGGTAGATTCCTTTGACAATGAGCTCTGAGTTTGGTTGTTTTAACTGGGAGCTCTCAGACTTCACAAATTTGGTATCACAGAGACACAGACTTGCATATTTTAAACATGCTGTTCTCAGCCTCTACGCTCTACCCACCCAAACCCTGAGTGCAGGAATCCTGGATCCACAGGAGAAAGGAGAGGGTAAACATACGCCAACAAAAAAAATTAAGCAAACTATTAGGATCTACTTTTTTCTCCCTGTAAATCTACGAAAAAATGTGGTACTACTTTGATACAAAAAAACTCTGCCCACAGAGAAAACCTACTCAGTGTTACACTGGCCTTGCCATGAGTAATTCAACCACGCAGAGCTCTTCCAGAACCAGCACATGCAACAGCATGAATTTACTACATCAGTCAGAGGATGCAAGTCGTGAGTGCAACCACTCAGCTCTGCAGTCACTGCTGGCTTTTATTGTGTTCCAAAATATTTCCCACATGCAAAATAATAAAGCTTCACAATTTTAATGCTAGCTTCAATACCACCATTTTCTAACTCATTATTAAAAGAGTTGGCTATTATACACTTTATTTGCACCTGGTTACAACAAAGGGCTTGACTAATTGTAGTGCTAAGGCAGCACTATGAGATGGGACTGGTCTCACCTAATCCAGATGAGCATGTTTACACTGCCTCATTCAACCTGATGAGAAAGCCAAGGGGGAGCCAGGGACAAGGAGCACCGTGGGTTCCCCAGGACGAAGGAAGCTAAAACTGCAAGAATCCTGTCCCACAGCAGCATAGCTGCTGACTCCAGTGCAACCCTTTGACACAAACAGCATGTTTCACCTAAGGTTTTCTTTTATCCACCACGGATGTTGGAGAATTCCAGAAAAGGAATGGCATCCCGTGTTTTTGGTGCTCGAGTAGCCTCACTGAAGTCCCTGTTACGCTTCCTTCACCCTCACAACGAGCGTTAATCAAACTGAAGCCAGGAACATGCACCCCCAGTGTCTTTTGCCACTGCAGCCCCAAGCTTTCTTTCAGTGTGCAGCAGCCCTAAGAAGACCCTGGGGCTGTGCTGAAGCATTTTTGTGCTGCAGAGGAGACACCTCAGCCTCACAGGACTCCCCAGGGATGCTGCATTGGGGCTTGCTGGCAATCTGACTCTACAAGTCCTTACAGAAGCCAACATACATACAATGAGATAGCCCTCGTTTTGGTAGCTGGGCTGAATTTGAAAAACCTTTTTGGGGACCACAGAGGCAAGGAATGGGCTGGAGGGACTGCAGGGAGCACTGGTAACAGGCTGGAATGAGGGGAAGGTTGCTCCGTAAAAGGTGGGACCCAAATTCCTTCAGTACATTGCAACATCCCCAAAGGCTGCAGCAGCATCAGCACCTCGGGAATGCAGTACATGCCTTTCCTGCTCCTTACCTTCACTGAAGACAAAATCCGCAGGGATGTCGAAGGGCTGGAGCCGCACTTCCGACAGCAGGAGCTGCACAGACTTCTGGTGGTCGCTGGAGACGAGGGAGATGGTCTGCTGCGCCTGGCACTCGTAGGACCGCCCGGCGGGGGTCACCAGGGCTGAGAGCCGGTGCGAGCTGGCCGTGTGCTTCCCGGCTGGCCAGGGGACACAGACAGGTCAGGCCCCGGCCCCAGGCACTGCGGGGCCTCCATGAACAGAGGCAATGAACCGAACGGGTGGGTGACGCGGCTGGGGTGCAATGCGGCAGCAGCCCAGCTGCTCCTGGAGTGTCCTCCCGGGGGGGACCCTGCTTTTGGTGTGACACCCCACACAGCCAGGGCAGGTCCCACACCGGGATTGCCTCCTGCAAGCAGGAACACACGGCTGCAGCACACGGTCCTGCGGCACAAAGGGCAGAGCTGGCTCTGCTGCCACCAGCTCCGCTCCTGTCACAGCACCTGGAGTCCACAATGTCGGAGAAATGGTTCCCGTTTGTACAGACTCAGGGTTCAGCCTGGGACTGTGCTGATACTCCCTACGTTTGGGAAACAACCATTTCTGCGGATGCACTTGGGCTCTCAGTCCAGGTGGGAAGGAGCAGTGCCATCGGGGACCACACACACCACAAAGCAAGACAGGCCATAAAACCTTTCCTGAAAATATAACATGACCATTTCACCCAAGTATAAATTATGAGAAAATATTTTCCCATCACACCAAGCTTGTTTTACAAGCAAAGGCCAAATGTGGCTGAGCCAGGTGGAATGAGGAATATCTTCCACCTCCTGCTCTTCTGCAGCCCTTTGTTCCCCTCCAGCAGCACAAAAAGGCAATCAGTACCTCGCATTGGCAGGGGTTGATGAGGCACGGCCACCACTGTGTTTTGGGGACTCAAACAGTGGAAACACCAGTGGAAAAAACAGCCCCAAAACCAGTGTGTCTTATGGCAACAACCCTAAACACCCTATTCGCTAGAGTTGGAAAATCCTGAGGGAGAATGATTTGCAAACGACAGTATTTCATTTTTCAATTCAAGGCAACACATTTCTGAGCAGAAATGAAATAAAAACAAAATGAAAGCCAAAAGAATGGAAACCCAGAGAGAAAAGAGGAGGCTGCTGGTTGTGGAGGCGTATAGGGGTATGATACTGATGTCAATCTCAGTTATCTTGGGAAACTGCTGCTTTCCCACCTATTCAACCACCATTAGGATTAACCTTAAAACCAATCTCCCACAGGAAAGGAAACAAGCTTTTTCCAGCCCAGGTGTCTCTCCCTGCCCCATCCCCTCAGGCCCTGGGTCCCACACGACAGCCCGGGCAGCGCAGCAAACGGGCAGAGCTGGGCTCTCCCTCCCACGGCAACCGCGGTGATTAAAACCAAGGAAAAAACAATGAAGAAAAAAAAAAATAATAATACGCGGTTTAAAGCCGGCAGCTAGTCCGGGCTTTGTCGGGTGTGTTTGTGGTTTCCTTTTTCCCCTAAGCTGAATTTAGCAAGTAGCCCGGGGGTGCTCCCCTCCCAGCCCAGCATCACGCTCGCTCGCCCTCCGGGATCTGCCTTAAATCCCGACTTCGGGCGCTTACGACTGACGGCATCCTTGAAGTAGGTGCGCTCGGAGGTGTCGTAGGTGAACTGGATCCGGCTGAGCCTCCAGGACGCCTCCGGCCCCCGGGACGTGTTGTGCCCCTCCTGGCGAGACAGAGCTAGTCAGGACCCCGCGAAGCCGCCGCGTCCCCGCCCCAGCTCCCGGCGTGCAGGGAGCCCATACCTTCAGGAAGGATAGTTTGAGGGTGTACGCTTGGTCCAGCCACGAGAGCTCCAGCTCCGACTCGTTCATGCCGCACTTGCCCTTCATCTCGGCACCCCGCGACAGCGGGATATCGGCTTGCTCCGTGATCAGCTGCAAGCAAGGAGCGGAGCTCAGTGAGGCGACCCCCGGGTCCCCCTGGGCGTCCCCGGGCCCCCCACTGCCCCGGCTGAAAATCCTCGGAGGGGATAAAGGACTTTCCAAAAGTACCTGCGGATGCGTGTGTGTGCCCCCCCCTGCCATCCCCCGTCCTGCCGGAGCCCCCGACCCGCCGGGCCGCCCTCGGCCCCCACTCACATCCACATAATTGCTGGCCCACACGTCATAGGGGACGATAAACTTGGCGGCGAATTCGGCCATGAGACACGTCGTCCGGTTTTCCCGCACCACGAAGATGTCCTTCTCGGGGTTAGGGGAGAGCCCGGAGAGATTTTCAACTTCTTGCTCGGCGGCCAGGCGAGCCGCGGCGTCTGCGGGCACAGCGGGACTAAGAGCCGGCAGCCCCCGGCCCGGCGCCCCGAGCCTGTGCCGCCCACCCTAACACCCCCCGCCACCCCCGAGCCCGCTGGAGTAAGCGACTCTATCGCGACGGGGCTTCCCTGTCGCGACAGAGCAGGTGAAGGAGATGAGGCAGCCAGTGGCGGTGATGCGGGACCGGTGCCGTGACAGCGCCGAGTTTGTGTCAGCGCCAGCGGCTGCCTCGTCGCGACACGGCTCCGTGTCGCGACTCGCCACCCCAGGTACTCACGCAAGATGAAAAGCAGCCCTGGGAGGCGCCCCCCGGCCATCCTCCCTGCTCGGTCCCGGCGTGGCCGCGGCTGCTGCAGCTGTTCCTTCGAAAGGTCCGCTCCGGAGAAAAGAAAAAAAAAAAAATTAAAACAAAAAGGATGAAAAAAAAGCCGCACACCTCGTTTCTCAGGAGCCGCACAGGCTGCAAAAGCACACTGCTGCGGAGTGGCGGGGAGGAGGGACGGGGAAAGTGTGTGGGTGTGCGAGGAGGAGGGGAGATTGCCGGCGGAGCTGATGGAGCGCCCACGCCGAGGAACGGGGCGGGCGTACGCGTAGCCGGGCGGGGAGGCGGGAAGGAGGGATTCCCCCCCTCCGGCGCCCCGCCGCACCCGCGGAGGGGCTGCCGGGGATCCCCTGCGGGGACCTCGGGCCGCCCGTCGTGGCGCTGGAGCCCAGCGGGTCTCCCGCCGAGCGCTCCCGCTCCCCCGGCACGGTCGGCGCTGGGAGCGGGGCCGGGATCCCTTCGCCCCGGGGTCGCGCCGTCCATCGCTGCCGGAGAGGCCGGGGGGTGGAGGAGGGGATATCTATTCCAGCGCCGGCTGCTCACTGAGCGTCACTAATTTCGGTGAAGGCGAACAGCTGCTCCGCGTGTTAATTCAGGAAGAAACGTGCAGCTATTTTTGTGTGGCAAGGTCAGAAGCAAACCCGCCTCCTTCTGTGAACGGCCATCGACACACCTGAGCTCTAAGATGTCGTGACAAACCACAACACGCATCGTAACATAAAACCCAACAGGCCCAGCCAGGTGCATTAAAACAGAAACAACATCGGCCGTGCCTGTGCGGGGCGTTTTTGAGGGGAGACAGGCAGGAGGTCACACCTGGGGTGCACTTCGGAGGTGGGACAGGTGCCAGCTGAGCCAGGGCACTCGGGGGTTTGTCCCTGCCCCTCTCAGGTGGGACAGGTGCCAGCTGAGCCAGGGCACTCGGGGGTTTGTTCCTAGCCGGGTCAAGGATGCGGGAGAGCGAGGCCCGGCGCTGCGAGGCGGGGTGAGAGCAGAGCGCACCCCTTCCCTGGGCAGGGAGGGCTGCCCGCCCCCTGCCCTGCCCGGGGGCCCTCAAGTCCCCGTCAGCCCAGCGCCTCCCTCGCTCTCAGCCCGGGGCAGGGGCGGCAGGCTAGCGGCAGCGGGGCTGCGGGAGGAGCGGGTGTTCCCAGCCCGGAGCGCCGGCTGCGCTGCCGCTCCCTGCCCGGCTGCGAGGTGGGAGCGCGGCCGACTCCCGCGCTGCTCCCTCACTCCGGCTGGTGCGACGTTGAAATATTTCTTCCCACCTCTCATCGGGACCTTTTCTTGGAGCTTTAACGCGCTGCCACTCTCGCCCCGGGACCAGGAGCACATCCAAATATTTGCGATTTACAGCGACACCAGTCCCAGGAGCAGCGGGGATGAGGAGCCCTACACTGAGGATGTTTTTTTGGTAAAAAGCCAAAGGAACAGCAGCGATCCGTGATGGCATTACGTGGATTCACTACCAGTTCACATTTCTAGTTCAGGAAAAGGCATCTAGAGGAAACGGTCCAGGGTTTTGCAAAACAAGATACTGCAAGGTGAGTTTTGATTGTAGGCAGCTGCCCTTTCTCTGCCAGGGCACACAAGTGCAGAGAGGAGCTTTCTTGCTGGGAAATGGCTTTTTTAAATAATAAAAGCTGATACTGAAGGAACATACTGATTTTTGTAACTGTAATGTTGAAATTCCTTTCCTACTTTCTTTAACTATTAAATATATTCTGACCATTTCCTCTCTCTCCTGTTTCTTGATAAAAAGCCATTCCTGCACACCCCCCAATAGAGTCAGATTGTGTCGGCTGTGATACAGGATTAACCTATGGATAATAATTTCAGGGAACTATACAAAGGAAAAAACACCATCTTCTATAAAATATAACTTTGACTGTAACAGGCTGTATTTCTGTGGTGATTTTTGTGCCTGGCTTCCTCAGGTCCTACACTGATGAGCTCAGTGTTTAACTACCCTTTATTTCCCCCTCTAGTCCACTATTTCATTGGAAATTTTGAGGCTTTTGGCTTTTTGAGGCTTCTAGGTGGATTCCAAGCCCTGAAATACACGATCCTGAGCAGCTGCCCATGCATCCAGCCTGTGCAAGAGGGTCTAGGGAGCAGCTCAGAGAGAGCAGCTGCACTGAAGACAGGGGAAAGGCTGACCCACAGCTCCACGGCACAGAACCGTGCTCCCCCAGCTGCACAGTACAACAACAAAGCCTTCAGCTCCAGTGACAATTGCCACTTCCAGCCTGCAGAGCCGCATTCATCCTGCTCTCTGTGGCACAAAAAGGGAAAGGCCTAAGATTTTCTAGCACGGAACAACCCCCAAAACACTGACAGAGCAGAAAGGTCTCACCTGAGGGAGCCAGTGCAGCATCAGCCACCCTGAAATGCTGTCACCAGGGACAGTTTATGGTCCCAGTCGAGACCACCTGGAAGCAGCCCTGCCATCTGCCCTTACCCCCAGCTCCGGAGACTGCCTGGGTATCTCTGAAGGCTGAACCCCCTTGCTACCCCCAATGACCAGACGTAACAACTCTTACCAGCCTCCTCGAAGGAGCACACAGCACGGTGACAGCCAGGACCACTGCTGGCACATCCAGCAGGAACGGGGCTTTCCAGCTGATTGTGTTTGCCTCTTGCAGCTGGTGTCACAGGCAGCCCCTGGGCGACAGCACCTGAAGTCTGCAAGGAAATCAGCCCCTGAAGGGTATTTTGGGTCTCTGGAGATACAGCTTAACTGCACTCAGGTGGTACAGGGGTTAAATATGCCCCCACCTGGAAACAGTCAAGTTAATGACCAACCCCCAAATTACTGGAAGTGAAAGAACAGCAGGCTGCCTGTTGAGGCCAGGGTGTCATGACCCTCCCCATCACAGCTAAGCTGAATTTATCTGACGAGGTTCAGAAAGGAAGAATCTGCCACTTCCCTCAATGAAATTTCACTGAAGTGAAATCCATCACCCTGGCAGGCAATGACATTTTAAACTGCTTTAACTCAGTATCAATGTTCAAATTGATTAGCCTATTTCATCTCAATGGAAATTCTCACCTCATTACATTAGCGGCCAAACTTCAAATAATTTTTGAATCAAATACTACTTAAACAGTATTTCAAAACACTTAACTGATGAAATTCATCACTTACTTTCAAATTACTGCCTGCATTTTATGCTAAATTGTCAGCGGATGAAATACATATCCATGTGGGGAGCTGAGCGTGGGAGCTGACGTTTCCTACTTGGCCATTTCACAGAAGCCCATTTTTCTCTCTGAATTGATGGATGAGCAGGGAGCACAGACTCAAGACAGAGGCTCTGGACAGTATTTTCTAGCCTTCCAAAAACCTGTGTTTTCCCCTGAGGGCTGGAATGCTCACCAAGGAATTAAATAGGCAAGTTTCATCTCCCTTGGAGAGGGCCGTGGGCTGAACCCAAGCCCTGCATTCCCAGTGGTTTCTTTAACAGGTAGTGCAGGGTTTTCCAGCCATGCTCTAAGTGAGCCTAAGATGCTTCACCAGCCAGTTCCCTCCATACCTAGTCTGTCATTTGCTTCTCCTTGCAGGCTAGAAGCCACTGCAGTAGGCAACAGTATGAAATTCCAGCTCACAGCACTGTCTCCACCAGCTGTGTTTTAGAGGACATTTTTAATTGAAGGAAAAATCATAATAAAAGTCCTGTGCAGCATGCTCTGGAAACACTTTTGCTCCCAGCTCCATCCAGCACTTGAGCCAGGCTTAGAGAGCAGGGGGAGTTGCTCTCAGTACACAACTTGTCTTTTAAAACATTATGGATCATCAAGGACCAGGAGATGCCTCCATAGGCTGTGGCATCAGAATAGGAATTCTGAATATGCACCACAAGTTTGAACCCTGCTTTAAACACCTAAAGAATCACTGACCTCTGTCTCATTGCTGCTAAATTGCACTCAGGTTGCTGCTTTTCCAGGTTGTGCTGCTACACTCCACTGGGGCAGTTCTCTTGCGCTGCATTGTGCTTCTATCACTTACATAAAATTAAAAAAAAAAAAAAAAAAAAAAAAGACTCCTTTGACTAAATAAACTGTGATAGAAATATATTTACACTATGCGCATTTTTACAGGAAATACAACTTGCTAAAAATTTGCAATTAATAACGCCACCACCCTGCAATTCACTGCAGTCAGAACTAAAGGATTTGAATTTTTAAGGTTTTTATTAGAGAAGTTGAAAGTTTCATCTCAGGACTGACAATAACATAATTATCTCTCTTCATTTATTTTGTTTATAGGAATATGTAGAATTTGTTTGTACAAGCATATACAACAAAGTAATTGGTGCTTAGTACATTGAAATCAGGAATCTGATTTGTTCTAAACTACCAGTTTTCCATGCAGTCATCTTTGAATTGGCAGCATGGACAAATTTCAAGCCGAATGCTTACATGCATTGTTTGCAATATAACTACAGCAAGCTCTGGAAACATGCAAATTAACACATTAGCAAATTGGTTTTATATCTAATGGACATAAAAAGGTTATTCCTGATATGAAATTCTGAAAATCTGCATAAATACTTCTGTGTAAAATTAAATTAGTTATGTACTTCTCTTTTACTACAAGTATCAAGAATGCCCACGTAATTAATATACACACATATATATAGAGACCTTGTAATGCTAAAAGTCTTTGTAATTAATCAAACAATATTCTGTGCCATACATTTACTCAGTATTTACCAGCTAGTAGCATGACTGTGGTCATATAGTAGGCATTACAGCCTTAGTAGCATTTGTATCACATGCAAACATACTCTTAGCATTTCTGTTTACTAATTTTATCACGTGGCAACATGTATGTGATTTTCTACAATGTTGTGTTTCCCAAGTGTATAAATACTTTTTACATTTTCACAGTTACAAACTTTTTGCCAAAAGCCATTTAAACAATCTTTTAAGTTAAAATGAACTGTAGTATCCAGGATCTGCAGCAACAGGATCAAAATGCAATTTCTATACAAGCAATGTAGGATGTAAACTTTTCTTAAAGTGCCTAACACATAATTCCTTAGAGCACTGATCAGTTTTGGCACGAATACACTGTATTTCCCTCAGGTTATCCACTGCAGTAACTTCTACAGGATACTGGCTCCCCTCAGACATGATAGAGTTGATATGGCACTTGTGAAGGACATCATTAGGCTGCAGAAATACCCTGTCAAGTTACTGCTGCAGCTGATGAATTTAGTCGATGACTTTGCACACACTGTACTTTTGAATATACGCAGTTACCTTTAAACTGCCTGCTGTCTGCTGCCTGAAAAAAACCCCACTTGAAATACAGTTTAAAAATCACCCAAACTAAACTCCTTACTATCCTAATTATTACTTGGCATAAGGTCCAGTTCAGTGGGCTCAGGGACATCAGGTGCCGAGCATCTGACGAGGCGTGGCGTGGCGGTGTCTGGCAGCGTGGGGTTTCTGCACAGCAGATCACACATGAGAACACAAATGGGAAATTACACGACTTGAACTACAGCTTTGTTGCCATCTGAGATGATATTAAAGGTATCTCCTGTGTTTCAAGGCTCTGATTGTGTGGTTCTGACATAGGCAATGTGCCTGGTGAGATACAGAAAGGAAAACAGGAGGGGGTTTAAAAAACTCTTCATCTTTGGGTCAGGGTTTTTCTGAACAAAGGAAATTCTTATGGAAATCCAACAAAGGAAATTCAGTGCCCAGTGTTAAAAAAGAAACAATGCAAACCTTAAGACTTGGTGGTCCGTAGCTACACTTGATATTAAGAATAAAAAAATCCAAAACAAACCCCTGCCAAAACCAAATCAAAACAAAATCCCACTCTTCAACCTCAGCAATGTCATTTTGAATTTTGCTCTCATTTTAAGGATGCTGTGCTCTCCAACTTCAATTTGCTTGTTGAGGCTTTAAACCACTGTTGCTGGCCTGCGATCCATCTCTGCTTCCAGCTTCACCATCTGCTGCATCTCCTTTGCCTGCAATCCAAAATAACCGCATGAAGCGTTGCATGAGACCTTTTGTTCCCAATGACGCACGTTTCACATGAGAGCGTCTGAGTGAAACATGGGCAAAACACACTGAAGAGATAGGTAACAACATTATTTGGACACTCCTCGTCCCCCCACCCCATGTCACTCTTTTTTCAAAATCGGATGTAATCTTTGTATCTACAAATCTACAAATTCTTAGGAAATGTGTTTTTATTCTATTCTGGGAGCCATGGGTTGACTTTCTAAAGAAATATGTGGTAAAATGCAGAAGACCCAGTTTTGGGGAAGAAGCTAGGCAGATCCCAATTTACTGTTTCTCCAGATAGGAAATATCTGGGAATGTATTGTTACTGCTGTTGTGAGAATACTGCAATGTGTTAATGCCTGAAATTCATCTATAATCTGGACTTACTTCTTTCATGAAGACAAGGAATGACTAAAGTCCACCAGTATAACATCTTCCTTGCAGTAGGCAGGTTTTTTTAAGCAGTATTTTTAAAAAACAGTATCTTTTTAAAAAGTAATTTTTGTCTGATCTGGAGATCCTTATGATTACAGAGCGAGTGTGTTTCACTTCAGGATTAGAATACTGCTATATGCTCCATGGAATCACACACTGTGAATGCACCTGAAACTGTATCCAAACGCATTATGCAAAATTCAGCAATGAATACATGCCAGACCTCACTATAAACTCTGCCTGCCTCGGGCTCTGCAGGCAGAGTTAAAGCTCTGCGTGTTAATGGTGACTGGCCTGGGAATCCCCTCTCAGAGGGGAGGGCACTTTTTAAATTCCCTTCCTCTCTGATGCACACACAGCCACACTCTCTTGTCCTGTTACCACGTTTTGGTGTGAAACTCCGCAGTTTAAAGCAACTGAGAGTCAGCATCTCCATTTTCCCCAAGGGCTCTCAATCTGGGAAGTTATTTAAATCGTTCCCCAAGGACCCTGAATAAATTGACCCAGAGGGCAATCTAACCATCTATACAAACTCAGGAGCATTAGGACAAGTTTCAGGAAGAGACAATCCAAGCTGCTATTTTCTTTGGTGTAACTGCTGTATATCCATCATGTAGGGAATAATGCTTCGGGGACTTGATTTATATTAACTATGTTCCCCCAGAAGTTGTAAGAGTTGCTTAGACAGGGAATTTTGCTATACAAGCTGCTACTTATGGAGTCACCTATTCTGGATGTGCAAACACATTTGCATCAGTGAAAATGGGCAGATGTAGGTCGAAAGTAAATGAGGGTGCACCTCTATTCCTTTTGCAAGATAAATATGGATTTATGCAGATGTAACATACCTGCCTTCTTGAAAAATCTAGCCCTGCGCTTGCTTAATCATCCTCATCATCTTTTGGGGAAAAAAAGTAGTTATGGTAACAGCAAAGCAACCATCATAAATATGATTAAAAATTAATCAATGTTCTCCATTTAAATGACTTAAAAGCTTGAAAGTAATGAAGAAATAATTTTAACATGAAAATATGGAAACATAATAAATAAATCAATATGGACAACCTCTTCTGAAACGTTGGCTGGATTTTGCCTGTGTGTGAAATGAAACATCCAAATAAAACAAAACCCTGTGGTTGTTCCTTAGTGACTCACACATTTCACGTTTCAGGCTTGTGACTTGACTACAGGCACAGAGTCCTATAAATATTCTGTGTCCCAGTGTATTGTGTACAGAATTCTTTTAGAGAACCTGGCCTCAAAGACCACATTAGCACCTAGCAGAGGAGCAGGATCTCGCTTGTGCCGTTCTGAGGCTGGGTCAGACAGTGCATTCTGACATGAACGCACCAGCGCAACAGGACAAGCCTCTGGAACCTACAGTGGATCCATGGAGTCAGGGGCAGCCAAGGGACTCTGCTTTCAGGATGCTCTCCTGAGATCTCAGACAGGCTAGGAAACACATACAGTAAAAGAAGAAAAAAAAAATTTTTTTCCCTAGCCTAATGAGAGGTTTTTTTCATTATTAGTGTCAATAAATAAATGTTGTTACAGTGGGTGCTGTCAGTGGTGCAAGATGTTACCAATTCAAGGGAGTAATTCAGATCAGGCAGTGCTCTACAAGGGGATGATCCAGCCCAGTGCAGCTCTTTCCCTTGGCAAGAAAGGGGTTAATACAGATTCCTTGGAGTAACGATTATTTAGGAAGCTACAGCAGCACAGCCACATCATAAAGTGTAATTGCCAGAGCTTGTAACGTGTTGCAATTTGAAGTGAATTTTAAGGTGCTCTTCCACAGACACTAGGTAGCTATTTCCAGCCATCTATTCTGTATTTCGCTATTCTCAGAGCGGAATTACTTATTTTATTACCATACTAAAATATGTGGATGCCCTTTGTCTGACTATCAGCATTAGCAGTTAATCATGTGTGTTAACACTAAACTACTTTTTTTAGATCAATAGACACTCTCACAGACAGTTTGGAACCCTAACCAGATCTTCCAGTAACAGCAACTAACGTACAAGTTAATCTCTAAATATTTCCTCTGCACATCGCTGTTCATATTCATCTGAATTTCAGATGCTAAAGCACAAAATACTGCAAATATTGTGTCAGGCTCAAAAATCTGTGTGCAAACAAGATTAACACTGTGCTCACTATGTCAATGGCACTTCCCAATGGTTGCATTTACAAGGAGGGCTCCAATGATAATGATTTTATTTAGAAGGAAAGCACACTGAAATAATAATTTGCTTATTATACGTCCATCCTACCTTGTGTTTGAGACACTGCATGACAGGATTTCAAAAGCTGTTTGTACAAAAATAAAAATGTCAAAATCGAGTAATACAACAAGAAGTAAATTAAATGAATGAAAACTGAAGTGAGATTGAAAAATTAATGCAAGGAAAACATATATAAAACAAAACAAATTTAAATTCATAACAGTTTGTACTGAAGGCTGTTTCCACACATAATTCTACTTTTCTCCATTGTATATTTGTATGAAAATTTTCTTGCCTTGTTCGATCAGGAAAAAAAAGCTTTTTGAAATTCTCATTAAACAAATACCACCTGGATGCAACTTTGATACATCAATGTATATACCAATGAAACCACAGCCAGCTGGGGGTTGCAATGGTGCACTTTTGGGGCTACAAGGAAATGGTCCGAACAGCACACATGGAAATACATGCTCTGATGGATCAAATTAGAGTGAGTTAAAAAGCTGTTAAGGACAACCCCTGTGGCGGAGGCCACCACATGCCCACACAGAAGTGATAACCAGCACATGGAGAAGCTTATTCCATTTAATATCTGATGATTTAAGCTGACTCAAATGACAAATGAGCAAACTCACGTAGGCTGTTGCCATCCCTCAGCTGCAGAGCTGTAAGCCCAAGTGAGGAAGCATCTAATTGCTCAAAGAGGTGACCCTTCAGTGACTCACACTTATCCCAGCTCCCTTATACAGAACGTGGTTATCACATTATGGTCAAAAGCACAACCAGAATCATTCTCTCCTCTCTGCATGTTTTTAAAAAATGGATCCAAAGCTCTCTGAACCAATGGAAAGAAAGAACTAATAACACCATAGCTCTAGATCAAGCCCATCATTTTCTGTCAGCTATCACAGTGATGCTACAGATCTGCCATAACCCAATTTCCTCCCCCAGGTCCTGCCTCCCCCAGATCCTGCCTCCCTGCCTTTAGATGCTGCTCAGGAGCAGACTGACTGAGTGATTCATTCATGCTGGATGTTGGAGATGGCATCTACAGCAACCCTGTCAGGGATCAGAGTGGGACTTGTGGTTGTTTTCCAGGAGGAGGTGGAGTGATCAGCAGAGCTGTGGTGGCTGGGGCTCGGTGGTAGCAGCCACCTGAGATCTTACAGAGCTGTCATCCCCTGGGAGTTACCCAGGCTGCAGCTTTGGGCCTGTAGGACTCTCTTCTGACAGTGGAAATACTTGATTTGCCTGTACTCTTCCCTTCCCTACCTGTTACAGTGGGGAAACTGCAACACGTGTATCAGACAACGAGGCCCGTGGAAAAGAAATATATATGGACAGATTCTTGATAGATGTTTCAGAGAGATGTTTATTTTCCAGCTGCATGGCCGGGGCTCTGCCGAGGAACTGCTCAATCACGGGACCCGAGGGTCCTTGCCTGCGCAGGGGAACACAAACCAACCAATGGGGAACGAGGCTGACCAGGGGCTCCTACCCCTCTGCAAGATGGCTTTAATTTGTATTATGGTGTCTTTCAGAGAGTTCAAGTTGTGAACATTTAACAAACACAGAAGTGAGTATATAACCTGAGACAGTAATGGGTATTAAACAGAAAGTAGTGGCTATTAAATGCTCCCCTTCTCTCTCACCTCACTGAACTGCTGGGTATATTATATTCCCCTTGCAGTTTACATTTTTAAGTGCAGTACTGCAAGTCCATGCAATTATTCCAGCTCTTCTGGCTCAACCTTTCAGCAAGGGATCTGCTCAGAACAGAGTGTTGCTTCCACCAGAAATAAGATTATAATTTTCCTTTCCTTGCCAAGTAGTTTTTCAATAAAAAAAAAAAAAAAGGGCTTATAAACTAGCAGAAAATAATAAGATATTTTAATTAGGAAAGGGTGTACTAGTACAGATAAAACTCCCCATGCTACCGTACATCTTTAGAATTCAGTCCAAACTCAGTGTCTCTCAGAGTTCAGGGATGCTCTGGGTACATTTCACCTCTAATTTTTCAATCAGTACTAGACATGTAAGTTCCAAAATGAAGGAAACTGATTTGCTTGAGTTACTTTTGGGGAGTAAGTAAAATGGATATGCTGGGTCCTTAATGACTGTCATATCCAGCTAACGAGTATCAGTGTGGCTAAACAGCTGAAAGGGCACTCTGGCTGAGCAGTTCAGCTCCCACAGGCTCAGCTGAAACAAATCTGGTGCTGTATCATCATTTAAGCCACCTCATCTCTTCATTTTGACTACCAAAGTAGGCAGTGATCATGAAAAGTCCCCATTTTGGTACAGACTTACATTCAGAAGGATTCTATTCAGTCTGACTCTGGTTACTGTTTTCTCTAGCTTGCTTTTCTCTTAAGCCTTTAAAACAAGATACCTGCTCATTCTGCTTCTCCAAGACTTCTAAATGCTCAAGTTGAACTTTTTTCAACTGATCCATTTCCTTTGACTGTTTCATTGCCAGCTGTAATTGAGAGAAAATAGGGGGGGGGGGGGGGAGAGAATATAACACATTATTAACAAATAAAATAAAAACCTGCTTGGAAGATATACACATATATGGTGTCTTGCCCCATTTAGATGGCATGAAACATCAGAGGACACCTAGTATACCACCCAATCTTAAGAAAAGCTTAATACTAATTCTTTATTAATTGATATATACATATTGCACATAACACACAGACTTGGCAAACACACAGGAATGAACAGTAATTCTGTTAATTCAAAATAGCTTCATCTTGTACAGATGTCACATCTTTTATGCTACAAGTACGTAGAACAAAGCAAAGACAAAAATCTACTAGAGCTGGATTCTCACCACAGAGGAATGAAAAAGAATATGCAGAAACAGTGCTCAGTGACTTGTCAAAGTTATAGTTACCCTTTTTCTCTCTTCCAGGAACTTTTTTGTGTTGCTGCTGTTCAGTTCTCTGACTCGCCTGAAAAAATGCAAACGTTCTCCATGAAGACTCATTGGAAAAAAAGAAACCCAAAAGCTACAATAGAGAGAATCACAAACTCTCAAGGCGTCTTTTGTCTTCTGATTATCTGTACCAGGTGGGACTAATGGCGAATTGTACATTCCCCTGGCTACACAACTTTACACTTAGAGATTTCCAAGTAAATTAGCAGTATGACTGAAGACTTGACTGTTGTGAATGAAGTTTGCTTTCCTTACTCAAGAGTGGTGGTCAAAACGTCAAAAAATTTTGTTTCATTAATTTGTGCATCCCTTGCTGCACTCTGCTGTCAGTTTTGGAATACAAAAAGTGCTGTGTGTCTTAGGAGTGGTAATGGAAAAAAATAATCTGATGATCACAAGCAAAGTTACACATATCAATACTGCAAGCTTCTTAAAGCTGCTATTTAAGCAAAAATATAAATATACAATTAATAGTTACATAAAATAACTGAAGCGTCTCTTCCTAAGATTTCTGCCATGAAAGAGAACAAAAATAGTTCAAAAAGTTGAATCAGCCTGCAAACCAGAACTGCTTTCGGATCTGGGAACAGATTTATCTTGGAGTCATTAGTGAGGTCTGACACAACAAAGCAAACAGTTACCAAGGGCTCTGACAACTCATCCTCCTGATGAGCTGGGAGTGTGCAGCACTCAAGGGACTTGGTTCAGCCGGAACAGGTTCAGGCTTTGGTATCAAAATAGCCCAGTGCCAAGGAAGGGATGTAAAAAGGGAAAGAATGAGCCAGATGGCAAGGCCAAATTGAAGGGGAAACCCCAAAGGCTTATGAGACATCATCGTGTACATTCTGCTTTTACTCCCTTCTCAGTCAGGCCCTCATTTCACTGAAAAAGCAGGAAAGTATAATGCTTTTGAAGTACAATAATTTAAATGTAATAGTGTGATTAGACCTACTCTAGTTAGTCAAAGATGTTCTGGGCCTCAGAGTTATTAAAAGGATAACTATGAGAAAATCACCATTTTTTCCTAAAATTGTCATCTAAAAATATATCCAGCACAGTCATTAGACCTTGTTTCCATACATAAAAGCATGGTTTTAATAGAATTAACCCATTACTTCCCTTATCAGGAAATGATACTCACCTCTCTCTTTCAGCTTTGTTTTTGATAGATTTGTCCTGGCTTATGGCTTTGCTGTTCTCCATCGATATTTTAGCCTGGTTGGCACGCATCTCCTTGCTTTCCCTGCGCAAAACCAAACAAAGTCATTAATGCTTAAGATACAACAGTTGTGGAGGTTGGGTTCCTCTACACTGTGGTTACTTTTTCCTTGACGAGTTAAGGAAGAGGAAAAAACAAACAACATGAAAATTCCCTTCCTTTGGGGGGAATTTACACAGCTTGAGCAGGCATCCAGAAATCTCCACTTATTCCAGGGAATATAATCTGAAAGACCCATTTAAAGCATTTTTACACTTTGAATATAGTAAAAGGGTATAAACCACTCTCTTTTCTCCCTATTATACGTGTTGTCCTAATATGAGCTACTGTCAGATACTGAGAAAATGCAATTTATCTTTTAGAACTGCCTAAAAAATTTACAAATCCTGCACTCAGAAGGTATCAGCAGTATCAACAGTAATAATATTTGCTAGTTGTGCTATGAGCTGACAGACTTCCTTTTAAATCTTCTACTTTGGGCCTGAGGAGAGCCCTTTGGGCCTGAAAAGAGTGATTTAGGCCATGGTCAGGCTGGTGTTTCATTTCTCCTTCTGGCTCAGTGAACCTTTTAGCCTTTTCTGTGAAATGAGAGAGCTTTTTAAATTTTTTTATTAAAGAAGTGTGATGCCTTTTTTGTTTTTTGCCTCCAAGAGTTCATAAGGCGAAGCATTTCCTGAACACAGAGTTAAAAGCAGTGGTATCACAGCAAAAATTAGTCTGGGTTCTAAAAAAATGATGTGTTGAGAGCACATTTCATTCCAACAGTTCTTTCTCCAAATAAAAGCTTTTATTTTCTATACTGAAATTGAAGTGATTTTCAAGCACACTGTCTTAAGAGGAGTGCTGAAATAATTTATTTTGATTACTGTGCTGAAGGATATGAAAAAAGTTGGTGGAGGTGTTCAAACTGACTTAGCCTGTTTGCATCGGATACAATTTTAGAGTGAAAGAAGTTAAGAGGATTAGAGGACTACTGTGCATCACTGATGATTTAGAAATGAGGCACTGGCCACGGAGGTGGCTGAAAGGGCCAACAAATCACATTGTCTCCAGGAAAAACACTCTCCCTCCCACAAGCAGTGGTGATTCCTGGAGCCAGAAGTAACTGGAAGAAGTGGATAAGCCAGGATGGTAAAGAAAATAAGAAAAAAAGGATTCTGAAATTGTGGCACTGCAAGATTTAGCTGCTGATTCCCCACTGGGTCATAGTGACTGCACCTCTGAAATTTATACAAACATGTATTTTGAAGGGATACTTAACTTTAAGCATGCAAGTCTATTCCTTGGAATTTATATATACATATTTAGATGACATCGAAGTGCATTAACATGTTATTTTCTGACACCAGTATTGTTTGAATAAATAGAAATCTCTTCTTCTGTTAAAAAAACCCACTACACAATTTTTCTCTCTCTCAGGTTATTTTATCTGGAGTACATAATGCTTGTGAACAACAGCCTCATGTCCCCAATTTCTGAACTGCTGCAGGATCACCACATCCAGATCAGTCAAGGTAACTCAGGCTGGGGAGGCAGGAGGCTCAGCACCCCTGGAGCTCAATAAGCTTCAGGTTTTTAGCAGTATCTGCTGCCTTCTGCTTTGTTTTTAAATGAGCTCAAAGCACAGACAGTAATTGCTTTTTGTGCTGCACATGGAGGGAAAGCACCTTCCCTACAGCAGGCAACTGCATCATTTTAGATTATTGATCTCTGCTACCAGCCCTGTGCCCTCTGTTGTGATACCCAACTCATTACCCAGCTCAGAGAGAGGGAAGTGGTAAGAACAGCCTGCTGAGAGCCTGCTCCACCTCCCACACTGCCCTCACACAGATCCCTTTTTTCCTGTGGATATACCTGAATTGTCTCCTGGCCTCTACAGATAAATGCATTTATGTCTTCCTACACACAACGTATTACATTAAAAAGTTTGCAAATTATGAAGTGTGAAGTCTCTTTGGGGCATTATTATTCACATGTCAGTATTTCACAGTCCAAATGCTCCTAAAATATTCATAGGTTCAGACACAGTCTTAAATTAGTTTTAAACAGGAAAGTCCCCTGTCTGCACATTTAGGACTGCCACACAAACTCCCAAATAAGCAGGAACACACTAAATTGCAATGAATAAAGCAGAAAGAATATTGAAGGTTGTTACTCCTGGGACAGCTGAGCAAAAGAAGTTCTCAGGATTTATCAGGATGTAGATTTTCAGATCTGGTTCTTAGTAGCTTTAAACACAGAGCAATATATGGACTGAACACAGATGATTTGTAATACGAAAGCAAAATCCATTGCTAATATAAGAATCATAGACAAGAAATGATGGAGGGCTGTTTAAACAACATACAGATACAGAAATTCTACACCCAAATACTAAAACTGTGAGGGGAAAAAAAACTTATAAAAAAATGTAAGTTTTGCCTTAATGTATATCTAATGACAGCTTCTAGCAAAGTTAAGAGAACATGGAAATACATATGGAAAACAAAAAATTTACCTTCCCAGGCCATATATTAGTAAATTATCTTCCAAGCATTCTGATGAATTTCCAGTAGGATAGAAAAAAAGACTCAAAAAAGAAAGTGATGTGATTTCCTGGGCTGATGCAGCCAAGTATGATTTAGAGGTACAGCACCAAGGACTGCACCTTCCTCTGGCTAATAACTTTTGAATGATGAATTTTAATAATAATTTAATATTAATTAATAATTAATATTATAATTTTAACAATAATTTAATAATTAAAAATTTAATTTTTGGACTTCATATTTGACTGGATGTGTTTTGCAGGTCAGCTTGAATAGATGGGCTAACACAGAGATTAACACAAAGATGAACTCAGTACAAGCCTTTTGCTGGGACAATTCTCTGTTGGATGGAAAGCTTGCAGGTCCCAGCATGTGTTCTCTCTGATGCAAAGATAAGCTGTTTTTTCACTCAGGAATTTAAAAAAATAATTTCAATTCCTTCTTCAAATGTGATTTATTTATTTCTTCTCCCCCACGCTTTTTATGTGAAAGGTGCTGAAGACAATTACCTATGAATCTACATATGTATGAATATATATCTGTGTATGCACAAATTTTATGTTCATATGCTTTTAGGCTGCTCTGAATAATAGAATATAGGACAAAAAAATGATTCCTCTACTTACCACCACTTTTAGCACTGTGACTATGATGTGTATTTAATTTTATTTGATTTCAAATAGGCAGGATGGTTAATTACAAAAGCAGTAGTGTCATGTAGCATCTTCTGGGTGATTATAGCAGGATATTGTAGATAACACATCAGTCTAATGTAGCTTATCCTGCAAACCCTTTAGACCTCACTTTTCATGGATCTGTCTTATAAGCCACCAGTGCTATAAACATGAGTCCACAGCTGACAGCAACTCCAAAGGATATTTCCGTATTTGATACTTCTCAGTTTCCAGCCTTTCAGTTGAAGTTCCTGGGTAAAGCCAGTGCAAACTACCAATGCTTCATCACCCCTGCTGCCTTTAATGAGGTTCAGATGATCTAAACCAGCTAAGAAGCCCACTCCTACATCTACCTGTTGGAGGTTAGGATTTTTCCTTTTTTTTCTTTCTCTCGGGGAATTTTGTCCCATTTGTTGCTAAGAGACGATAACGACCCGTACTTATGAGAGACAAAAGAAGCGGCCAAGGTGGGGGGAAGGGTGCAGCTGCACTCTCGTAGTTATGGGGCTTTTCTCTTGGGAAGGGCAGAGATACCTCGAGATTTTGGCTGGAGGGTGAGGGGCTGGGCTTGGCTCCTATCGCTCTTGGGATCAAAGGGGAGACAGGCTGTGGTTGCTGTGGGGAGAATGTGCCACCACTGCGGGGTTCCGTCTCCTACTGTCCTCTCCTACCATGAGTGAAGCTCCGCTCGTAAGAGCGGCCATTGCACTGGGACCTTACGAACACCCGATCTCACTAGAAAGGATCCTCACCACCTACTGCGGTGCCTCAGGGGAAAACCCGGGACCCTGAGCCCCTCCCGCCACTGCCCAGCCCCGCTGCTTCTCTGCCGCTGCTCCGGGTTTTTGGCTACACTATAACACCGCACCCCCTGCCTGCCGGGACACCCCACGGCTCCTGCTACAGCTGTGGAGTTTCTGATACATCTCCTTTGATACCCCGGGTGTGCCCGCCTCTGCCATTCCAGCCGCTGCTCCAAGGTTCCTGCTACAGCTCATTTTCGCCATGCGGAGGGGCATCGGGACCAGCTACCCACCGTGAGTTTATAAAGGAAGCCCCTTTTCTATCTCTTCCACCGCCGCGCCCGCCATTACCCCGTGAGGGAGATGCGGCCGAGCTCGCGCCACAGCGCCCCCTGCAGGCGCGGGGGAATCATCGCAGCCGCCCTGCCTGGCCGGGAGCCCCCAGCGCCCCTGCCGGCTGTGAGCGGAACTGCACCCAAGGGGAAACCGCCTGCAGCCGAGAGAGGCTGGGGCTGGGCTGCTGCTCTGTTTGCTGCTGCTGCTGCCGGTGTTGTTGTTTGTTTGCCTTATTATACATACACATGCTAGTAAAGAACTGTCGTTCTTTTTCCCATATCTTTGCCTGAAAGCCCCTTAATTTCAAATTTATAATAATTTGGAGGGAAGGGGGTCACATTTTCTGTTCTAAGAGAGGTTCTCACCTTCCTTAGCAGACACCTGTCTTTCAAACCAGGACACTACCTAAACCTGCTATAGTCACTTCTTTTACTTCTATCGTGCATTCAGCCCAGTGCCTTTGGCAGCAGTACAGGAGCTGTCAATGCAAAAAACTACAGCATTACACAGAGCAAACCTAAACCAAGCACTCATTATTAGGCAGCACTGCCCTGCTCACCTGTCATGGGAAAATTTGAGCTGCTGGGTTTGTTGTTCATGAGCATTAATGAGCAGTTTCTTCAGTAGTTCACACTGCTGGTTCAAGTGCAAGTCGCGGATTTCCTGCTCCTCGGCGCTGTGCGTGTTGATCATCTCCGACCATTCCTTGGTGTGCTGAGCCACGATCTCTTTGACCTGTGGGAAGGTAACACCAGCTTTGTTAGAAGCTCGCAGATGGAGCAGCTCTTCCTGCTGCTGAAGGTGATGTAAAGACAATCATGAAACAGGTTCTAAAGAACACAGCTAAATTATGAAAAAGGAAGTTGCATAAATGAAGTTGCTTCACAGATAGCAAAGCCACTGAGGACACTGCTGGGTGGTATAAAAAACAGATGTAAACCAAACCCTACTATTAGGACACTATTATCTAAAGTGCCCTGAATAGACTGTCTGAATAAATAGGCTCTTCACTGTACTACCATTGTTTTAAAACCTTCTCTAACACCGAGTTAATAATAAAACAGTTTCACACTTTTGTTGCCAAGAAATATATATATCTTAAAAGTACTGAACTTAACAATGGCAAAACCTAGTGAGCAGGATTTCTCTGAGGGCTTAAAGATAGCCTTTGATTTTGTGGAGACAGTTTCACAAACACAGAGCGTTTCCAGAGAAATCCTGTATTTAGTACAACCTGACTCTGAAGATGGTCTACGTATCTTTGTTTTATATTCATTAAGTCAGCAGGGAATCTGACAAGTATTCTTCTCTTGCTTATCTCCCAAGACTCACATGAATAATGAGATTAAAGTTTTGGAATGTTCCCAAGAGACAGTATTAAGAAGTCTAAATCACCAGAGTGGTTATTATAATAATATATAACACTCACTGATTTTGAAAAGAAGCTAATAGAAAGATATGTTTTATTAACCTTTAATAATTATCTTTGGGTGTTTTGACATGTTATCCTACTTTTCCATAAATGGTATACAAAATGTGCCCCCCAATAAATCCATTTTCAGGCACTCATTTCAACTGCAACCAATAACATCTGGGTCATCTTCTGCGAAAGCAAACTGGATCCTTTCTATCAAAAATTGCCATAATTTTGCTTAGAAAGTGAGAGAATGATGCCAGTATTTTAGCTGGGGTTTGCATAATGAGGAACAGATTGTCTTGCACACAGTGGTGAAGGTGAAAAAAGTGGAGATTTTATCAGCCCCATTTTCCATTCTGCCCCAGAGAGGCTCCTCTGAAGGTGATGCCTGAGATGCCTCTTACCTAAAGCTCATGTTGCTTAATAAAGAGGGAATCTAATGAAATAAAGAAGTGAGTAATTCTGGAACAGATCAGGATGACTACCACTACTTGAAAGCCAGATCTGCACTTAACTATAGCTAAATTGTGGTCTCATATCAAAACTGATACATGCAGCTGATAGAGAGCAACCTGGAGTTTTCTACAGAGAACAACAAAAGCCTTGTGAGGCAGAAGTTGGTATGACTAAGACAGGCCCAATTCCATCAGGGGGTTTAAGAGTCAGTGTGCCTCCAGCAAAATGAGCCATGCTTATTTTTGTGCATGTGGGGAAGTATACTACTAAGCCCAGAGCCTGTCAACTATGAAATTATATGAAGGATGTGGTGCAGTTTGTGGGAGTAGTATTTTTAATAAGGTGTTCATAAGTACTGCCTTCAGAGCCAGAAAAATACGAGGATTAAGTTTTAAAATGAGTAAAAATAAATGCTTGGATGTTGTGAAGGAAGAAAGACTAACTTTTCAGGTGGAGTTTTTGAGAGGCTCAGGGACAGACACTCCAGCTCACCCCTGGCACCACCTAGGGCACTTTAGTTTGGGCCAAGTTTAGCCCAAGCTCCTTGAACCACGGGTGTGAAAAGGTGAGCAATTCCAAAGCAGGATTTATCACTTAGATACTCTCTGCCTCTCTTATATCTGCAGGGCCTCAAGCACCAAGATACTTGAGTTAGGTTGCATGAATCTCCTCTCAACAGTGAGACCTCATTTGGCTTACCAACCCCCAGGGAGACCTAGGATGAACTTAGGAGAACTAGAAGTCATGGCTGAAGGTTTTAGGAAAACACGTTCCTTATTTATATTCAATGCAGAGTTTCCAGATGGAGTCAGCTCTATCCACAATTTGAATAAAAAATGGTGTAGGTAGATCAGTCCAAAATCCTGGGTGTAATTTGGAGCACAGCAGCAAAGGGACTGTGCCTTCAGAAAACTCCCACAGTCACAGTGTTAGAAATTATTAATATTTCAAAAAGACAAGTGCTGTGACGTGGCCCAGGGAGCAGGAGGTCAAGTGTTCACCACCACCACAGGCATTCCAGGAAACAAAGAAGAGTTTGCTTTTATTTAAAGCCTCCTTATGCTGTAGAGAAAATGCAAAATGAACTTTGCATGAAAGACGAAGCATGACAATAAAATAGTGAAATAAATACTGGAAGCCATGGTGAAAGCAAGTATTTTGTGACTTTGTTGCAAAGAGTTTACAAAGCCCAAACAAACACAGAGGAACAAAGACTCTAGGGCTCATTGCAAATGAATAATGTGATAATTGTTTTTAAATGGTGAATGCTATAAACCACAGAAGAACTTGAAGGCAGGAATTCTGACTCTCAAGTACACTGATACCAAAGAATCATGTAACATCTCATAGAATTATTGAGTCCAACTCCCGAAGAAAAACCCTGCAACGTGACAGTGTGGTAATACTTAGATAAAGTATTTAATCTAAGAAGGAAGTAATAATCAGAAAAACACGCTGCCTGTGTTCATGGACAGATGTGCTGTGATGTGCTGCTAATTCCAGAAGCAGCAGGCAGTCTAAGAAGCAGATACACCTCCTTGTAAAACGAGCTTTTCTCTAGGGATGTGAGAGACAGAGAAGGTTTCTTTTATTACACATCCACCAAGGCAGAAGTCTCATTTCAGGTACAGCAAGATATAACCTGATGAGAAGGCTGTAAGGGATGTGCCAAACACCAGTAACAGACTTTAAATACCCAATTTGACTCAGATTCCGAACAGCTTAGAACTCATGGCCATTAAATCATCTGAAATCCAATTTTGCTGCAGATCTGTGATACACTTCAAAGTTCAGCTGTAGTAAATTCAGACAATATCTCTGCTTTTCTCCGATTTATTAGCAGCATAGTTGAAATGACTATTTAATTTTCACTGGGCTGCACTCTTGTCCTACTTTCTCCTATTAAGGCAGTGTTGCTCGTCCTAAAGGATAGGAAAAATAACCATCAGCTAACTTCTCTCTTTCCTGTTCTGCAGACTGTCTTTGCAAGCCTGTCCTTTCATCTGTTCCTACACTGGGCCTAAGAGACTAATTAAAATCCTGATAAGGAACCTTCTTTTGCACAGCATATATGCAAGAAATTTGTTTAGCAACTAAATTCAAGCAGGAATGATCTTTGAAGTAATCTTTCCTTTATTTTCTTTTCATCCTCTGCCTGCTTGATATTGGGACCTACTTTCCTAATGCAGGGGAGTAATTTGCATTTGCTAGGTTAATTGTGTGTGAAGTACACGTTGGGACATTCAGATTTAATTTCAATATTCTATGTCAAACTTGGGCTGGATGTTTCCTCATGACAGGAGGAGTTTTGTAGATGAAAAGGTCTCTTTGGTGCCAAAGGTGTGTACAGGCACATTGTGGCACAGAGCTGTACTGGAGGACATGAGCTGTAATTAAAGATGAATTATGTTCCAATCTGATATCAAAATTAGTGGGCCAAATGCTGAGAAATGCTAAACAACTGTTAATTAATCAAACTCCTAGTATATCAGTGTAATGCATTAAGCATCTCAGAATTCAATCTACTTTAATTGCACCTACCTTCATCTAAGATAAAAGTTAATTTCCCTATGGTCTTGAGCACTGTTTTCCAACCTGTTGCTTGCAAACCTTTGAATGATCTCCAGGAATAATTCAAGGGCCCACACACAGCAGTTGAAACAAAAGAGGTTGGTAAATAATCTGGGCAATTTTGATGGAACCACAGTGAGCAGGACATTGAAAATCATTAGAGGAAGCTTCAGAGGGGGATGACTTGCAGAGGAGTTCTTTGGGAATTATCCAATAATCAGAAGCTTGGAATTTCAAGTCTTACACTGAAGTCTTACAGTTCAAATCTTACCGTTAAGTCTCCTTTCAAGATGTCATCCTAGAACCTGACATGGGAGTGGACAAGAAAATCAATCTTTTTTTCCAGGTATGGATTAAATTGAAGGCAACCAGTTTGAAAGCAGGATTTTGAAAGGAACAGGGCTCAGAAACAGAATATATTTGTGGAAAGGGAGAACATGAGTCACATTTATTGGATTTGGAAGATTAATGAACATTTGGATGTTCCTTGTGTACAAATGACACTTAACTCCAGACTGTGAGTGACATAGGTGAGAGAGAGATCAGAGCAAAGACATTTCTATGTAATGTAACTTCAAATGAGTTTTGGAGCTTATGTCTGGATGATTGGGAGCCAGTGCTCCTCAGAGAGTTTGTTTCACTGAGAGAGGAATAAATTTTTTGTTTTTTAAGTTAACTTTTATTTTAGGAAAGGGTTCCGGACTTTTCATAGGGGAAGAAGATAGGGAGATAAGACAGTACTTTAGGTTTTATTCCTGGGGGTGGGGTTGCTACATCTACAACTGAGAGGGCAGCAACAAGAATGCAAACTTTGTTTAGAAAACCAAGATTTTCTCCACATGAAATAATAAAACCAAAGACTGAAGTTAAAAGAAGGCAAGATGAAAAGTTATTCTAGCCTCAAAGATGGCTGTGTTTGTGTGAATTTTCTGTTCTTGTCTGATTCTTTTTACAGGTTATAGATTTCACTGGGGTCAGTCTCCAGTACTGCCCTCTCTCCAGATGATTCTGTACATGGATGAGCCTTCTGGTGTCCCGGCCACCCTCTAGTCTGGATAGCTTTCAAAAACATGTCAAAAAGTCCTGGATAAGACTTCCAAAGGAAATAGGGAGTCAGTGAACACAGTAGTGGGATGGAAGTACAGAGGAAACAGCTCTGAGCAACTCCTGTGAGCCATGACCTTGAGACCAGCTTTTCCAAATTAGCTGAGATTGAGTCCCAGGGCACTTTTATTCTCCAGGACCTTGTAGAAAACAAAGCAACAAAGCAATGGGGAAAAAAATCCCCACTAGAAGTAAGAAGGCATTTGGCTCAAGAGCAACTTGGAGTCCTCATTCCCTAAGAAACAGATTACCAAGGCCACGGCGACAATGACGGAAAATGAAATAGAAGCTTCTTTATGTATGTATTTTGGGAATGTATTTAGCATCCAAATTTCATATAACACACATTCTCTTTGTTTAACTAGAGCTGACACAAATGACCAGTTTCACTTCACGAGGCACAAATACGGCTCTTTCTTCAAAAATTTCAAAACAGCAGGAAATTCGTGTTGCTTTAAAAAATTTTTTTAAGGAACACTTTTAGACACTCAATTACTCCCATTCTTTTCAACATGTTATTATTGCTGAAAATGATTCATATGCTTCCAAGGAAATTAACTACCACTTGGGTCTCAAATCTCTCTTTCAGAAGTTGCATGTGTTAAGATTGGCTGTTTGCTTACCTTAGATTTGTGATCTGATGTTAGTGTCTGAATTTTAATTTCCGTTTCTTTCTTCAATTCAACACAATTACTTCCTCTAAAAACAAAAGGAAAATCGCAAATGTGTGCCACAAGTTAAACATCTCCCCATTCAGTCAGCTCTTACTAATTAAAATGTTAATCAAAGTTGAAGTGCTGCACAGTATTGGAATGAAATTATTTCTTCTGGCAATTCATTCACAACTTACAAAACATTGTTGGATTAATGATCATTCAATTCAAACGCCACATGATTAATTCTAGATTGGCCCAGCAATTATTCTGTTGCTGAGGATGTGTCAGGCATCTCCATTTATGATACTTGGTTCCTTTTCCAGGCTTAAAATACCTTGCCAAGAGAAACCAGTTTCTGCCTGAAAACTTACAGGCCTATTCAGTGCCTTGCCATGATTTTAGACTCTGTTTTAAAAGTAATTTTGTTACTTATATTTAGTTGGAGGCAGAGGAAACAAAGTCATTTGAATAATTACCTCCCAGGGTGATTTGGGTGTACTAAATTTGAACACCTATAGAAAGTGTAAGTGTCCCTCTGTGAGAATAGGTGAATGGGCTGCAAAGGAGGGGCCTGGAATAAAACAGTATCTTGAGAGACCTCTGTTTGGACACCACTGTAACGTTTTTGTGTTGGATTATCCACTAATGTAAAGTGATGCAGCTCCACTGTCTGGACAGGGACACATTCATTTATCAGCTGCAGCTGGCCCTAATAAGGAAGGTCATTGCTTGACTGCAGGAACATTAATCCATGTTTGCTCCAGAAAAGGAGATTTATGAAACTCTTAACAAGTTTAAATCCTATTTTCATATCAAAGTACTGCTAAACTTACGGAAATTAGCAGAAAATTTTACCATCAAACAACACCAGGAAAGCCCTTACTGAAAATAGTGTGGTGTGTCTTGTTTTCCAAGGTCCAGCAGTCATTTATTTTCTAGCCACAGCAAGGGAAATTGTGTAGATGTTTCTAGCACTGATTTGACACTTTGGAAGCAATCTAAAGTCAGAGAGAGAGGTTCTGACTGCTGTTACCACTGCCTGAAAAACCCAACAGCTAAAAGAGATGTGTTCTTTGATCACACTGTGATCAGGGTGCGGCTGTAATGCAATATCTGATTTGTTGATCAGTATGAAAGACACTGATTCTTTGGCGTGAATCAGACACGCTTTATCCCAAAATAGCCTAATTAGTTCAATCATTGGACTCTTCAGAATACCAGACATCCAAACTGATCCCTTCTCTGGAAACGCAGCTTTCATCATATCCCAAGGCAACTTCCAGCGAGTTTGGACACTGGGCATAATGGGAATTGCCCCCAGCTGCAGTGGCAGAGTCCATGGTTGAACCATGGAGTCACAGCTGGGAACAAATACCCAGGGACAGCCCAGCCCAGTGTCACCTACCCATGCTCACACAAACAGATACACTTGGATTTCTGAACAGTCCCAATAAATCAGAAGGATCTTTATGTGCCCTGATTTTAATTCAGAGTGGGAACACAACCATACCTATCCCCATATGCCTCTCTGAGATTTGCAAGCATCTGAAGTGTATGACAGAAATAGCACAGGGAGCAAAACCCTGTCCATCTGTCAGTGAATTAGCATGTGATTAAAAAATCCTACTTTGCTGAACAATATGCAGTTGGCATTTGTCACACCATGTGGCAGAAATGGACCACAAAAAAACCTGCACGACAAGATCAGAAGAGAAAGTTGTCTTTACACCTATCAAAGGCCTTTTTGTCAGGAAATAATCTGACAATTTCAATATGAATGCCTTGAAAACACGTTTAACAAGTTCTCTTAAAACTTTTATTGCTTGCAAATGCTCCGGAATGATAGCCAAGGAAATGGAGCTTTTCCTGTACTCACTGAACCCAGGACTCTGGCTTCATCAGAGCATTTAATAAGTTCAGTAAAATTTATAAATGTCAACCAATGTGTTCACTTGTACGCATGTCCTTTAACACACTGCACAGCTAGGGTGGGCATAAGTACCTTGCAGAGTGGGCTTTCAGGGCTCACCCCGAAGGAAGCCCTTTAAATATTTTGCTATGGCATTAAAAAGGGTTTTCACAGGAAGTCTGTGTTGATACTGATTTTGATTTGGCTGCTAATTAGATGCCAAAAGGTAGTCCTGTAACACTGAAAGAGCCATCAGGTGACTAAGAGCTCTGGAGTCCATGGAAACTATGGAACCATGGTAAGGAACAGTATTTGGCTTTGCATTGGAGCTGCTTCTGGAGTGGTCATTTCCAATTTTAACTCATAACAGGAAACTTATCATAAAGGCTTTGGTGTCCATGGAAGAAACGTTATAAAATTAAGAAAAGATGCTGCAAGTAGCCAATGAAGTGACCTCAAACTGGGAATCAAATTATCAACTGCTTTGATACTTGTCCCATTTTGGGGTACTCTGGACAGCATTGTTATCCAGAGCTTCCCAATATTTATTGCACAGAGCCAGCCATTTCCACCTTTAACTTCCTGGCACACCTTCCTTGGCTGTTTAGTCTGGACAGGCAGAGGCATTGGTTCCTTCTCAGGCCAACAGGAGCACTGAGATTCTTAAATACCAGAGCACAGGGAAACCTTTCTGCCCCCACAAGAATTATGGTGCAATGCCCAGAGTTCACTTCTCTGCCCCTGGAATAAATAACCTGACTGTAGTTAAAACTCCAGCTATATCAGTAACGTTCTGCTGTGCTGTATTCTATGAAATTGAATCAAAGCCACATTAAATCTATCAGTCCTGCAGTTTTCCCCTCTCTGTTTGGAGTAGTGGTAATTTTCTGGAAGAAGCTCCTTGGATTAGCAGTATTTGTGTGCTTACAGTTCTCCTGTCTTGGACAAAAAGAAGTACAGCATGAACTGCGAGCTTTCAGTAATTTAGTGAGGAGAATTCTCCTTTCCTTGTTTACTTCTGACAGTTCTGTTTCTGTTCCTTTGCCAGATTGCAACGTGCACACTCAAAAACCCACCACCGTTCCAAATAATTTACAGAAAAAGTAGTCTTGGAAGATTCAAGGCCAAACAGGCAGCTATGTTCAGTATTCAGTGAGTGAGTTGCTGCCAGCTGTTGTTGCCAGATGACAACAATATGAAATTAAGAGCAACTATTAGCATAGCTGGATATGGAACTAAAGTAATTCCTGCTGTCTCAATGAAATTCCAGTGACAGGGTGAAAGGTGGAGAGGAGAAACTGCTGCCAGATGAGCAGCAAGGCAACAGCAGGTCCTGCTACTTAATTCCAAATTAGAATTAGACATTTTATTAAAGTCATCAGCATCTTCCAGGAACCTTTCTGGGACAAGCAGGAGACCCACACAGATAATATCCCAGGCCACCAGCTTGTGCAAATCAAAACAGCTCTACTCAAGTCAAAGGAGTAAGACTGATTTATCCCACCTGAGCATCTGTAGGTTTTTTGTCAAAAAGAAACTTCAACTCAACAGCACGGCAAAAGTCTATTATTTTCAAACATTCAAGATTTAAAAGCCAGCTTTTCCCCTAAAATCAAATCATTGCTGCTTTCTGGTCATTAGGGCTGTTGAGGACCTTAGTCTGCTCTCATGGAACACGACAGTGACATTCCCTGGGGAGTGCAGTGAGACCAGACCAGATCAGACCACAGAAATAAAAATTTGCGACAACTCCTTCGCTTTTAATTTTAAAATTCTGATAGCAGAAGACTAGAGAAAGGCAGAGTGAGTCCCATATTTATGAGCTAGGCTCATTCTCAGGTTGATGTAGGATGCTGACTCAAGCTGCAATGAATGCTTTTTATGAATGCTTTATTCCAAACCACAAAGCATAAGATATCAAATCTATTTCAAGTCTAAAGAAAAATAATTTAATATAATCTCTTACCCCTTCTTCTTCATCGCCTTCTCTAACATTTTCTCGTATGATACCTTTTCTTTATCATATTGGGCCACTATTTTGTCAATTTGTGTGCAGTGCAACTTCTGCATGGCGCTGTGCTCCTGGAAAACAGTAGGACCTTACCATTAGGTTGCTAGATTTTTGACGTTCAATTTTCTTATAAGAAAGAAATATCAGTGTAAGAAATACCAGTGTATGTATGAACAGACAACTCTGACAATGGAATTTAATCTGGTCTAGCTGTGTGGTATTAAACATTCCAGATATTCCACCCCAAGCACCAAAACATTTCTCCTTTGTTAGAAAAATTAAAACCTGCAGTGAACCATAAAAATATGGTACATTTTGAGACAAAGTAATGATGGAAAAGAAGGAATAAATGGAATAAATTGGAGTAAATGTCCATGTAAGTGCAATTCTGAAACCTGGCCCATGGCCCCCAGTGACTGCAGCACTCTTACCATTAAGAAGTCCCACCTTGTGGCAGAGCTTTTCCTTTAGCAAGCAACAGCAAGCTGTGCAATACAACTTAACTTTATATTCTCCTTTATCTGAACAGCAGCTCATAATGATGCAAATATTTGACCAGCATGGAGAGCACCAAATATTGAATTTACACTACAGTAGGAAAAATGGTTCTTTCATTTATGTTATTTTATTAATACCCAATTGCCCTGCATTTTATCTAATCGTGGCAAAAAGAACCTCATTAATTAATATGGCTTCATCCAGGACTTTATCTCTATTTTTTTACAGCTCTTTTTGCATCTATTCTACACTTGCTGTTCTACTGCTCTTTATTATTATTTTCTACACACCTTTGCCTTATCACTGTTTCTTCCTCTAAAAATGCTAATTAAATACTTTTACACTCACTTTTACCAAAACATTAATACAAATGCTGCAATGCTTTTAAAAATCTAGTACTGGGCTGTACCCCAGCACGCCAGCATCTGCCAAGCACTTCCCTAGGGAACACATACAGCTTCCAAGTGTTGTATTCAGAGTGGGGAACTGAATTTGCTTTTCCACAGAGGATTTAAAGGTAAACAAATAGACTCTGTCAATATTAAAACATGCCAGCCTCACCAGGGGATGTTTACATTGACTAACCAGGCAGGGAAAAAATAGGGACAGTGAAAAGAATGACTCAAGCTTGACAGCACCAGCCAGCCACAGGTGAAGTGATTGAGAGCATCTCTCAAACTACCCACTCCCCTCTGAATGAGCAGAACTGTCCAATTTGTGCCATAAAAGACTAAGCACAAATTCTGCAAAGCATGAGACTCCTGCCCACTCCATGATCTAAAAAGGCACATCATGCAGAGCCAGAATTCCTGCTTTTCCCTCACAACAACCATCATTTAAGCCCTCAGTCTTTGTGACACTGAAATCTTTTGCAGATCCCCTCTACTGCTACATCCTGCTCATATGAAAGTCTTGCATCTGAAACATATTGTGGACCATATCCCCTCATTCCCTTCCCTGGTTTTCCTCGCTATACAAGTTTGATTTTCTGTCTGTGCTCAAAAGAAAATCCATCACACCTTGATACTGCACCCCAAACATCTGTCAAGATTCTAAGAAATATGAATGGGTTTTTGTAGCATCTTTTGTTTTCAAATGCAAAGTTTCAGTTGGTAACATGTTTTAGGTGGATTCAGAACATGTTTGCAGGTAAAAGTCCCCTCAGGTAGGTTCTCATGATTTCCTCAATCCCACTGAATTTGCACACCTTTCCATGAATACATTCACAAATTACATGTCATTACAGACTGAAGCCACAGATCTGCCAGTGTTCTGAGAAGCCACATAATTGGTACAAAAAGACTCAAATCACAGCAAGGGTATCCATGGGAAAAGAATAAAGAGTCATATACTGTTCCTTTGGGGTGTGTGTGTGGGCAGAAATCACAGTTCAGTCTATTAAAGGGAAGAGGAAATAAATTCCCATCATACAAACTGTTATTCCTGCCTGGTATCTCCCTAAAGCAACACAAATACGGTGTACAACTGAAAACTGAGGTCTGGAGGATTCTTATTACAGAATAGAAGGATGAGGAAATAAAAAAAAGGAACTAACACTTCCAATTCAAAAATCCATTTTGCAGAACTTTATTAATCTACAGCCCCATCATCTTTTGTACTCTTGCTTTTGCATTGTGAAATGAAGATTTTTTTTAATGTTCTTTTTTACTAGGCTTTAATCCAAACAGTATTTTCAACGTCAATACAGAAGTGCAGGAGATGAATTTGGGGATTTATATTAATTATGCAGCTCTGGTTACTGTCTAGAACCATATGAAATTCCTCAAGGGGCACTTGCAACTATCCCTGTCGTGTCTGAAAACTCCAGAACTGTACACCACAATCCTCTGTTGTGCTGCTGGGCTGGTAGAGAATATATATCAAGGTAATCCTTCACTATCCTTCCTCTTCTGTCTAGCCCAAAAAGCACAGACACTACCTGATAGCCCTGAAAAATAATAAAGTGAAGCAGGGACCCACAAGAGCAGGCTGCTAAGAGGTGAAGTTGGTGACTGAGATACGTCCTTTGCCCTTACAGCCCACCTGCCTGTGATGCCACCCCAGATCATTCACCTAAACAGTACTCAAGATATAACTTGATAAAGAAGAAATATAAACCACAGGACATCATTCAGACATCAGCTGTTCTGCACTTGCACAGTAATATTCATACTGGGAGATTAAAGTTACTTCAGGGAATGCAGGCAGGAAATACTCTACCTCAAAAGCAGCCAAATGCAGGTGTTTTCATGGATGTGTTGTTTAAGAAAAGCATTTCTGCACTCTGCAGAAGTGACTGGACATATTATTTTAAAATTACCAAAAGCACAGGTTGCCAGAACTAAGATCCAAGAGAAGTTATTCCTAACAAGGAGGTTTTTTTAAATGGTGACAATTATATGAATTTGCCACTGTTTTTCAAAAGTCAAACACAAGGAATACTACAGCACCAGAGGCTTATAGCTTCCAACTGGACTGAGGTTTGGATCATGTTCTTCACTCCCAAGAGTAATCATCTGCTCTTCAGCAATCCCAACACAGGGATTTTTGGAGAATGCTACTGTAGCTGCTGGAGCCAAAATGGCTGAGATGCTGAACAGAAGTAAATAAATGAAAGGTAACATCAAAGAACACCACTGACAGAGTGCTGTGTGCTGGGAAGCCTGGCACCACTTAATTTTTGCTTTCCATAATGCATTTTCCAAAGCCAAGTTTAGATGGAAAAGCATTAGACTTTTCTTTCCTTAATAAGCATCATGAACAGTTCCCTTCTGCTTACTTAGTCCTCCAGATCTCTGGAGTGTCTATGGTTAAACGAGAGCCAGCCTGTTTCTGGAGCTTTTAGGTTCAGTCTGCTTCAAACACAGGCTTCCTGAGGCTGATCATGGATAACCAACTGCAGAGTTCTCCTGCTCCATCCCAGCTGATAAAATGCACCAAGAACAGCGAGGAGCACTGCCCTGAGATCAACTCTGAGCTAACATGGCTGCACTTTCCTGCTCAGACTCTCTGAATTCCAGGAGCCGCCCTTACTGGAGCCTTTAGGCAGGCATGCCCCAGGCAGGCACTTTGCTGTTAGGACAGGCCTGCACTCTGTACTTAGGACCAGCAGGACACAGGCTGGCTCAGACATAAAATAGCTGTGCTTGAGCTAATGCTGAAAGCCCTTCTGAGCGCACGGTGTTTTTAGATTATGGCTGGCAATTTTTTCCTCAGATTAGAGGAAGCAGGTGCAAGCCTGAAGAGATTGATCATTTTTTTTTAATATTAACAAGCACAGTCTTGGCTCAGATATCCGGTGGGTCACGTGTTTGAGGGAGAGACACCCCTGAATATGTCTGTTTTCTACATAACCACAGGACCATTTCTGTAGCAAATTGCTGGCTGTTGGCCAATGAAATGACAAAGTAGTGTCTAAAAATAAGAAGCTCTCCAAAAGATTGACCCTATGAAGGTCTAGAAACTGTTGATATCAAAAAGTGTTGGTGACAGACACTTTTTCTTTGAGCATGGGCTTTGTACACAACACAAAAGTGCAGAAATCACTCGTTTCCCCTCTGCACAGAGTCAGTAAGGAGGCTGAAATGTAACTATTTGATTTTATTATATGGCTTTCAATACTAAGAGCCCCACAAAAGTGCCAATTATTGAAAGTAATTTCTCCATACTTCATTGTACAGAGTCCCAGGCCCAAACAACAGCCATGAAAATAAAAACAAGGACTGATATTAAAAATGCCCAGACAACCACATGACGTGAGATCCGCAGTGAAATTTGTAAGCAAAGACAGCAAGGCGGCAACTGCCCCAAAAGCCCAGAATGGATTTACAGGTTTGCCAAAATTCAGAACTTGAGGTATTTTCTTATTATAACTCATTCTGTAACAAGAGTAATGGTTTTCTAATGACAGAGGGCAGAGGAAAACTGGCTGTGATTTTCTAACATGAAGTGTATTTGTGGTAGTGTTGTATGTAATTGTGGTACCAGTGCCAGGAAAAAGCTGTAACACAGATATAAACGAGGAGGACCAGGACACTTCATTTCTCAGCTACACATCCCAGTCCTCTCTGGTGATTTTGCAGTTTCTCCAGTGCCTGCCCTAAGTGCAGCACCACCTCCCATCATTACTGCCTTGTTTTCCCATGCTACCTGTCAATAAGCCGTGCAAGAGGGAGCAAGATAAAATCATTACCTGAAAAAGGTGAGCCTTGGATGTTTATATGGGTCAAACAAATGTGCACTGAGTCTCAGGCAGACATACAAAGGGTTGCCACAGGGAAAATGTGCTCACTGCAGCATATTTCAGTATATTTTAAACATATATGCCTTTCTTGGGAGTCCAACTACCATTCCTTAGTCTTTCCCTATAATTTAATTAGGAACTGCCTGTGCTAGTGAGCAACTGTTTTCAATTAGGCTCAGAGAACTCTTAATGATCCTACCTTGGCATGTTTCTTCTTTAAGGCATTCAGCTCTTTCTGCTGTTTCTTTAAATGCTTTATATAAGCCTAAAAAAAAGAGAAGCTGGATCAATTTTTCTGTGGCCATATTGACTTTAACTAGGTAAAATCCTGGCTACTTAGAACAAAAAATTAGGAGCACACCCTGGAAAGCTTGTGTTAATACTTACCTTCATTTGCTTTAAATCTTCTATCTTCACTTGAGGAATGAGGTCTATACCTGGGAAGGTATTGATACAGTTTATATAAAATTTCATACATACTAGTATATCTCATATTTAAAAGTTGGGTTTTACCACAGCAACCTACATTTAACTTCACAATTAATTAATGTTTTTCACGACATTAAAAAAAAAAAATCACAGGTTAATGAGAAAATTATTTATCAAGATACAGTTAATTTCCTTTTCCCATGCACTCTTCAATCAACTGCCTTGTGGAAAAAGAACGGAATCAATGAGTGTATTTTAATCCCTTACAGTTCTGGACTGAAGTGTCAAAACACAGCAATTTGAGAACTGAAAAAAAGCTCCTTCTCAGCAAACACAGCAAACCATTTATGAATATTAAACAACTTCAGAATTTTGGTCCCGAGCTGGAGATTGCACTGGCACCACTTCTTTCAGTGGGGAGGTTTCTTGGGTAGGGTTCTACATGACTACAAAAGGATTATCTGAGGCTAGGTGTGCTTCTCGTCAGGTAAAAACACAGCAGAGAAAATTTACCTGCAGCCTGTGCAGTAACAAAACTAAAACTTGCATTTTGCTTAATACCAGGTTATGGGAAAAGGAGCAGAAGTGCGCTCCAAGACTAAAGGAGAGCTTAAAAAATGAAGGGGAAACAGAAAACCAAAAGAAGTGAAAATTCTAATGAAATTTCAATGACACAAGACTTAACAGTACTATGTAGATGAATGAAAATATGTTTTGATCACTTTAACTGCAATGCAAACAAAACCCGATCCCATTTAATGTTTATGCTTTAATAAAAGCTTTGTGACGTATTAAGGGGTTTTTAAAAACTAAGCACATCCTACATGTAAGTGTGAATAAAAATGCCAATACAATGGCACAAGAGTTGTAATTTTCAGGCTTTTCTGAGGTTTTGCACAGAAATGTTTGCCTGTGTATAAACACACTGCAAAGATATTTAGTTAACTGCTCTTAATAGTGCCTGTGGACTATAAGATTTCCTTTGCCTTGAAAAGGACTTTCTGGCTTTTAAGGTGAATTTAACTGGAAAATGCTCAGACACTGTAAAAAAGGAAACAAAAAAAGGGGCAGAAGAGGTAGGCAATCTCCTTAGGGAATATGAATTTTTTCTTTTCTTAGAAGCATAAGATGCTGCTCAAGTATATGGAATCAACATTAGTCTAGCAAATGAGACAGGAACAGATGTAGGCACAGATAGAGGCTGAAGTTTTCAAAACCACAAGTGATTTACTGAAAATCTGAGACCAAAAAAACCCCCACATTCTTGTGCATTTGAAAGCCTTCCCCATTTTGCTGGGTAAGTAATTTCTAATAGCAAGATGAGTTGCATATTTTAACAGTGGTAGAATGATTCAGATCTTAGTAAATCATAGAGGTAAGAAATACAAAATGAGAATCATTACATGGGATATAAAAATGAACAGCTCTATTATAACATGCAAGAATAATGATAAAAATTGCAGACAGGAAAGTGCTAAGTACTGAAATCTCAGTTTAAGAGCAGGCTTGCATCAGGCTGTGGTGTTTAAACAGACTTTCTGAAGATTTTATTTTAAAACATTTACTACATAGAACTACAACATAGAACATCTCCTCAGTTGTCCAGGTCTGACTCCATGGCAACCAGGAATCAGTTGTCAATCCCGCAAATTTCACACCTAATGAACGCACAATAAAACCAACACATGTGCATCTTGGTGATGATACATGAAATAAGAAAACACCTCGCTGCATAAAGTGACCTGGGCTTTACACCAGGGAAGAACTTCAGAAAGAGCTCAGGTGCCAGAGACAACCTGAACATTTGATTCATTGCCAAAAGTGAGTCCAGAGAAATGGCATTCTGGTTCTCAAGAGATCCCTTCACAAGTGTGTACTCAGCCATGTGTGCTTAAATTTAAGAACAAGAGCCCTCCGTGTTCCTTCTCCCTTTGGGCCAAGGTGGATGAGTGAGTGAACCACGTTCTAATTCTTGTGGCCCATTAGAAGAAATATTTATTGTGTTTCATTCAGCTGTACAAATTTGTTTTCTCACTTAATCTTCATTACCTGGGATGACATGGGAGAAACAAATAATCCCATGTGACTCTATAAAATGACTTTGTAGAGTGAATGGTGAAGAGTTAGGAAAAAATACTTATTTCCTTATAAATGAGCACATTTAATTTTTTTTTTTTCAATAAACATGCCATTTCCATAATCACTATTCAGAGTAAAACCACAATGTGAAAACATTTCTAATTGTTGGGAAATCTCTACAGAATCGAGTGAATTCTAAATACCTTTAATTACTTAAATCTGCAACTCTGCCAAGGGATTTGTGAGGGAAGAAAAAAAGCAGAAGTGTTTCTGTGGGCTATGCCAGATAACAGTCACTCCTGTTGGCACTCCTCCAGGAATCTTTACTAGTAAACCATTCCCAGTGTCATGCAGGTTATAAGTAACATATACATATATATTAAACAATATATCTGTGCACTATAGGTGTACAGCTACAGAAAGAGGTCACTTGGTGAAATAAAGCTGTTTTACCTTTATACAGTCATTTTAGTGATAGACAAAATTGATTTGCAATTAGACGAAGACAATTCCCAATGGCAAAATGATAAGAGCGAATACAACTACAAAACTAAGCTTGAATCAGTGTTTCTCTGTGACTGTCTGAATCACTTCAGAACAGAGGGAGTGGTTCTTGTGTACCTTTCTTGGCGTCAGTCCCAGACCCAAAGCCTGCAGTGGTGCTTGGTCGAAGCTCAGAGCTGCTCTGAGGTGTTACATTGGCTTTGGGATTATTGGCTTTTCCTTTTCTGTCGTTCTTGGAAGTGTCATTTGGTACATCAGCTATATCACTCTGAAAGAAACATCCACATCATATTTACTTGATTGTTCTTTTACCTTTAGTGTAGAAAGTTGGGGAAATTTCTGAACTTGCTTACTTTAAACATAATATAATTGCAACGTATTTTCAAACAACACTGTAGGAAATCCTTTGTAACCTATTTCAAATAGCTACTTACTAAAATACAACTCTGCCCCCATTTATTGAAATTTCTCCTTCTAAAGGATGTATTAATGTGACCCATGAAAAGCCAGTATTTCAGTAAATGACAAAAGCAAGACAAAGAAGGTTATATTTGAAAATGAGAAATGACAAAGTGAATTGATGGAGAAGGGCCAGTTTAATTTTAATAAAAAACACAGCATGGACATAAACGGGTTGTGTTTGTCATTGATTCTACTTACTGTTTCAATACCCATAGCTCTCATTTGGTCTGCTCTTTTTTCTGTGATAGACAAAAATTTCTTTGGATCTGATAAAGCATCCACAATATCTGTAAGAAGAAAAAAAAAAATCAACTTTTTGTGAGCTTTGGAGGCATTTGGAAATGAGTATTTTACAAAAACTTTACTCTGTCCCCGTGAGACATGGCTCGCAACAAGAGTCCAGCTTTCTGTAGTGAATTTGGCAGGACTGGAAGTGCTTATTTCCACAGCACCTGGAACATGGATCAGTTCATAATGCACCAAGGCGTGGTATTAATCTAGGTATCTTATTTAGGAAAAATCCAGTGACTCCATCAGACTGAAGCTGCTCTAACTTCCTCTCAGTTAATGACCGTAGAATTTGAGACCAGAATGGGATCTCCTGAGCCACAAAGCACTAACTTTGTCCCTTGGTTATTTGAGGGGGTGCTGACTGACTTGGGAGTGCAGGGAATTGCAGAAAATGCTGCTATATTTCCTAGCTAAAGAGCAGTTTCAGGTGGGTTAAAGCAATCAGGTAAATCTATTCTCACTGGCCTTTGTGATATTCCATGTCTGGAACATGACAGGCTGTGAAATGGCTTTTGTAAGAAAGACCAGCATCTGAATCTTGCACATGACACAGTACCACCAGTGGTATCACAGCCCTGGGTACCAGACAGATTACTGAATCTGTTTTCCATATGCAGTGATAAATGTGCAAGCATAGGATGACAAAGACCCAGGAATTTTTTACCTGCATATCGAATAATCCCTTTCCATGCTTAACTCCAACAGTCAAAAAGTGAAAATATCCAACCCATTAAAAGTTTTGGCAAGAAACTTCTTGTGCAAGGTAGGGGCTGGGCTGTATCATCTCCCTCCCAACCTGAGTTGTTCTGTGGAATGCTCCTCTGGAGCCACAGCACAGACAGGTCTCCCATTCCCACAGAAGTTGCACTACCCTTGAAAGCTCTGTTTATCTACACAAATACGTCATCTCCAATATCTGCTGTGACCCACTGATGTCTTCTGAAATTTACTTCACATTCACAAAAGCCATGTAGAATTTATTTTTAGCCACGGCAATGGACTGTGGCTCAGCACCGACTGTTTCTCCTCTCCCTAACTCATTAAGGATGTCTTTTTTGTCCTTGGCACGAACTTTTCAATGAAAACCCAGGGCTACCCTGCCAGCACGATGCGTCACTTGAAAACTGAACCTGATTATCACGAGCTTCTAGGTAGAAATGACTAACGTGTTTGGGAGAGCAGGACCTCTGTGCGTTGTCTAAGTAAGCACATCACCAAAGGCTCAGCACTTCTGAGGGGGATGTGACTCATCCCTGCCTCTCACATTGTCATTTGTCCTCTGCTTACGCTTCCCCTTCTCCCCAGGGAGCTGAGCTGGGGGTGGGGAGCAGCATTTTGTGGGAGAACTGCAATTAAATATAAAACTCTGAGAATCACTGAAAGAGTACATTACAGAGGACACCAACCACTAACCTGAGCAGTCAGGCTTACTCACTAGAGATTTCTATTATAGAAGCTTCTCTTTGGAGACTGCTGCTTCATTTGCATCAATTTGTGCCATTGTTGTGTTTTATTGGGAACAGAGGGGCTGATGCAAATAAACCACAAGAAATTACCAAGCCATAAAAAAAAAAAAGAAAAACACACATCTTTTAAAGCCTACAATGCATCACCCATTCTAGTTATTATTCAGGGCACATTTTAAAATTTTATTCATACAGGTTAAAAAAACAAAAAAGAGAAAAAAGAAAGTAGGCAGCTACTGACTTGAGCTCTACCTTCCTACAGGTTTGTTAAAACAACCATGGAGATCCTAATGATAGCTCATAAAACAATGAGAAGTTCACTGCAGATGATAAGTAATTAAAAACCACATGCCAGCAGAATACTAATGATTCCACCTGAGTTTCAGAAGTTATTTCCCAGTTGTTCATCATGCTGCTGTTCTATATCAATGAGGAAAATACATGAGGCACATCCAACCTATGTGGGAAGGGAGAGGAGAACTATAATTGAACTCACTTAGTTCCTATTAATATGGAGTCTGTTTTTGCCACTGCTGGCAGTAAACGACAACAACCAGTTCTCTCGTTCTAGCAGCATTTTACTGTAACAATATTGTTACTTAGGGGTAGCAATGATTTCCTACCTCTATCAAATACACCATCTACAGCAATGCTGACAGTGTAGCACACAATGTGCAAATTCTAAACTGCTGTTGAAATTCTCTTTGAAAAACAAGTCTTTCACTTCTCTATGTGTAGAATGCAGTTTAAAAAAATAAAAAAAATCTATTCTCCTTATGGGTCCAGCACACTCAGCAGCTCAAGCCACATCAAACTCAGTGCTAAGTTTAAATTCTATTCTTACAAAAAGTCTGGTATCATAAAACATCAATCCCAAATCAGGAGCACGTCCTTAGCTGAGAAAATACTTTAACTGAGTCATTTACTGTCAAAAGCTTCAGTTCAGGTAAGAATTAAAGGACACTCTTAAATGTGTCTCTTAGACTGATGGCTCAATTACCCTTGAGGATCTCAAGTTTAAGCAGAAGCCAGGACAAAGTCCCTGCCGTTAAATACTGTCGATGAAACGTGCTGCATGATGGCATGGTGGTGCTCCAAGGCCCGTGGCAAACCTCCAGCTGCCTTGCCAGAAACCAGGATTTCACATGTGAACAACACAAATGCTTTTGTAACACTTTTTTCCCCCAAAATATTGTTCCTGAAGTCTCAGCCTGTTGATTTCTTAAAGTCTGGATAAACACCAGCAAACACAGACTTGAAGACAGGTTAGGAGAACCTTCCCTTCCTTCAGTTTGTACCATGGAGATCACACTCAGAGAACTGCAGCCATTCTTTGCATAGGCAGCAGGTTTGAAATAGGTGTTGTGAAGAGAAAAACACTGGTTTGATCTATAATCTTTCACCAATAGCCCCCAAGGTAATTTCTGCAGAGTCAGAGCACTAACATTTAGTGCAATTCCTATTTTACAGTTTTAAATTGTTCATGTATTCTCCAATGTACAAGCAAATTTCATCTGGGGTGAAGAAGCCCTTTCCCTGAGGCACACCCTCAGGGGGAACTCACCCAGTACACTGATTTTAGTGGTGTAGTGATTATTCTCAGCTCTTTATTCCCACACACACACGTGGCAATTTGCCACTGTTCAGTATAAATGACCACAGCTGATCATGGAAATGGCTCACATTAAAAAAAACTGTCCTGAGAACCCAAAACCAATTAAACTACACCAAAACCATGCAAAATCGGGAGAGAAAAATGCAGACATGCTGAATTATTTCACTGGCCATTTCTAACAATATGCCAATATTCCCAAGAATGTAGAATTGGTTTTGTGTGAAAAAACTACATTTCTGCATATAGTTTTTTATACTTATAGGCCCATCAATATAAAGTACATCCTAACCCTACAGATATTTATATCAAACAACATGTAATAAAAAAAGCAAAAAGAAGACTCTTTCTAAACTGTCAACAGAGAAAATCAAATTGAGCTAAGTAGTAGTAGATTATTTTCCACAGTATTTTGTTATTTAGTAGATATATGCTTTTATCATTAACACTGAGGCAGGCACTTGGTCAAAAAGCAGATTTCTTAACTCAATATCCAGAGATTCCAAGGAGCTAAGATACTGAATCTTTCCATCCTCCAGCACTGCACGTGTGCTTCTGGCTGGCACAGTGACACTGAAGCACTTTAGGACTCGCACACCGAGATAAAGGCTTATCTCACCTCCAAAACCATCAGGCACATATGTTTTAAGCACAATGTTGCAGAAAACCGTTGGAAGAGAGAGTGGTTTGTTGCCTTCATTCCGAAGGGAAATGTGTCTGTAACCTGCTTGTAGCCCATCCAGAGGCAGGATCCTCTGACCAATCAGCTTATTATTGTCATCATACACTGCTATTCTCAGGACAGCAAGATCAGGGAGGATAACCTGGAAAGCCACAAAATGCAGACATTCAATGACACTGACACAGCAGCTCCCGCCCCGCCTCCCATGTGTGAACTTTGTGTGCCAGAAACTATCATCACTGTAAGATCAGGTCATTCCCTGCAAACCCCACTTTTCAAAATTAATCTTTCCTAGAAAAGATTTTTTCACCCTAAATAACGGGTAGATTTCAGATTATGTAAATCCTGCAGCTCACAGTTACACCAGCTAAATATTTTGCATGTTTATTTTTCATTACTGAAGACTGGTGACACTGATAAGAAGGCAGGTAAATACTGCATGGGAAATGACAGATACAGCAGCAATCAAAGGGCAGGTAGTGCTGGATCAGGAGGAATTATGACAGACAGATGGGATTTGGGATGCATCCAAAAGGGCAAGGAGAGTGCAAGCACAGGCTGATGGGGATGTCTGAGGTGCTGAAATGCTGTGCTGCCAGCAGAGGTGGGTGTGCTGCTCTCAGGACATGGGGGTTCAAGGCATGCACAGGGAGCAGGGATGCTGCAGCCCCCTGCATCTGCCAGTCCCCACCTGGGCTGACCAGAACAGTAACAAAGAGATCTCCTGCCCTCCCTGAAGCAAAGGTGCTGCCTCTGTGCATGGAGCAGTGAGGAGGAGACAGACTAACAGAGAGGTACAGCTCCACTGCCAGCCCACCTTGACTGTACGCTGGGAGAGATTTCCCACTCTTTCCCTACCTGGTGCTATTCACCAACAGCTCTGGGACAAAAGAGAAGACCTCAGTAAACTGTGTCTGCCTTCTTCCTTAGACTTTCCCCCTGCCACTTCCATTTTCAGCCTTGGGGAGCACAAAATAAAGTCTGCTTTTGGTCTCTGAACCCATGTGAGCAGTTCACGGATATCCTGCTCTACTCGACTACAGCTTAGCGCTCCCAGCACAGGTCACCACCAGCACTTACCCCCTCCTCCCCTCACACAACAGAGGGACAACACAGAACCCAGGTTAGAATGACTGAAACTTTATTTTAATTAAAATAAAAACGAGAAAACATGACAGAAGAACAATCAAACACAGTACCTGAGAACAATTGCGTAGGGTAAACCATCAGCTTGAGGAGAACACTGCAACCCAAACAGGGCAGGTAAGATCTCTCCCCTACAGGTCACAGATCAGCACATCTTTCATTACATGATGGTCTTTGACATAGATTTGCCAGGGAGCAGAAGTGGGGACTAAGTTTATTGTTCCCTCTCCATTAATTTGGTCTGGTAGGCACTTCCACCTTCTCATGACATTTTAGCACTGTGCCTTCAGTATCTCCAGCTAGAGGAATCCTTCCTTCCGTGTTTATGCCACTCACCTGCTTGATCTTCAATGTACATTAATTACAATGCTAAGATATGACAAGGCCCTGAGGTGAAGAAAAATAATTTCTTGGCTGACCTAAGAGCTCAAGAGAACGTGTGACCATGTGATTGCTCCCTGCAGAGTAGTAATGAGAAATATTGGCATCAGCCTCTGTACCCACGTCCCAACACACAGGTACCCCCCCTTTCAGACTGGAGCTGTGCACCCTGGAATTTATGGCCCTTTTGATGTAAGAAATCAGACAGCAGCAGATGCTGGTCATATGGCCAGCAAGCCATAGGCAGCAGAATTGCCTGTACCTAAGCATCTTCCCTGTGCCTCCTCATACACAGAGAAAGGCACCTGAAGTCACATTCATTCCAGACTATGAGTTCAGAAAAAACTCTTGCATCAACTAAATTTCTATTAAAAACTGGCTATGCTGTTAGGAAAGCAGATTAAGTGTGTAATATACCCAAGTGTGAAGTGCTATCACCACTCGGCAAAGTCTGAACTTTGCAATAGAAGTCGGAGCTTTGGAATAAAAGAGCAACGATTTTGCATGACAACAAAACAAGTGTAAGCAAAACAGATGTTATCAAAGACAGCACTGTAACACATGTAGTCCGGATGGAACTCCAGGCAAAAGAAAAAAATAAATATATATATGTGTGTATCATATATATATAAAGACTGAGAGATAAAAACTGAACACGGACAAATTATCTCTCTCTTTAAATCCCCCACGCCAAGAAAAAAAAAGTGTTTTTCTTTTGCTATTGAAAACAAAGAAAAAAAAAAAGAAAAAGGTACATGATGCACATGGACTACTGAAGGAGGGAGCTAGCAACACGCCTGAGGAACACAGCACCCTTCCAACTTTTCCATGTAATGACATTGACCTTAGCTTTGGATGCAGCATCTCACCTGCCCTCTGGGCTGAAGGAACAGTGCAAGATAGCAGCCACTGCCAGGGCAGGGAAGAAGAAATCTCCAGGGAATGATGGTGTCCACCAGCGGGGCTCATTCTGAGCAGACTGCATACCTTGAACACAGGCATGGTCACAGAGGAGGTGGCTACCTCCAAGTGGGAGGAGGAAGCAAAGGGGAGGGAAAAGCCAAATGGAAACAAAAACAACAAAAAAAAAATCATGTGATAGCTACAGAGGTTATCCATTAGAAAAATAAAACCAAAGCAAAATCAAAAAAAACAAAACCAAAACAAACCAAAACCAAGCAGCCTCCTGAAAGCTGATTTCAGCTTTCCATTGTTTACTGCAGTAAACAGGGGCCCTACAAACCCTTTTCCATGGGAGCAGCACTCATCCGTGTGAGCAGTCAGGCCGAAGCAAGAAGGGCTGGCTCAGGAGGGCAGGGAAGCTCATGGGCACAAGTGCTGGCAAACCACAAACTGTGCTTTCCAGAGATCCTGTATCCTACCTTCCTAAAGACAAAGGACTCCTCATTGTAAACAGGGTTCAGGCCGTTGTTCATCACCATGCGTGTGCGGAACTCCTTGCGTATCGTGTCCGTGGGCAGCCCGTACATATCCACCTCCACATACGTCCCAATCTTCTTGTCTGACAAGAACTGGCCAGATATCACCTGCAACACAGTAACAGAGTAAGGAAAAGCAACACAAAGCAAGAATATTGGAAACAGTGGTCATTTCTCACTGACATCACTCTGAGAAATGGTTTATAGCTAACAGATGCGTTTAGTTCTTCATATGAAAATGGTGTATTTCAAACTGCACCTCTTTAGAAAAGCTTTTGTGATCAGATATATAAATATAACCTTCACCTGAAATGACTGTGCTATGGTATTACCAGCTGTCAGTCATCCCAACCAGCCAGTGTCTCACAGATGCATTCACTGTATGAAAACACTGAAGAAAACAACCAGAGTTGGCACTGCTATTCCACAACTTCAAACATTCTGTTCAGAAGCACTTTTTTTCTATTATACATCTTGACCACAAGAGGTGAAAGGAAACTATTGCTCTGCTTTCACTCAGGGTTTGAAACTAATCATGTGTCAGTCTGACTCCATAGAATGTGTCTGGAAAGTACGGGATGCTTAAAAAGTGAAAAAACAAAAAAACCCACACGATTCCTCTGTATTGCTATATATATAAAAATTTGTTGCCATTTCGCTCCAAGATTAATCTAGCCACAGCAGGTGATTACTCCAGGGAAAATTTTCATTCCATCAAGATGATCTATTACTTAAAAATACAGCTATTGTTTTCATTACTACAATCAAGGAGGGAAGAAAAAAAACCTGAAACATGATTTCACAGACCTAAGCTCATTCCAAATCCTTTTGTTTCCATGACCTAACATCCTTCCAGGGAACACTCTGGATAATAGATCTGAAAAGTTATGTGGCTGAGGGCTATCATTGATGGCTTTTGGTCAACTACTTAACTACAAAATTCATATGGAATTTTATACTAGTTTTAGTCACAAAAGAAAAGTAACTGTCAAAATACATGGCCCAGGAATTATCTGATTCCTTCTTGGAGGGACTGTGCTTTCATTACCATTGAAGAAAAACAGCATTAATAAAACATGTTTATTCTTCTAGAGGTGCAAATGGAACTTAGTTCAACATCTAGAATTCATGAGGAATGCTTGGCCACAGAGGGTGTGACATTCAAATGCAGCACATGGAAAATGCTAAATGAAAGCTGAAGTCTCTTGCTCACAAAACAGGTTTTACAATCATCAGTCTCCTTCCAAAATTTGATACCTGACCGTGCTTTAGAACTACAAGAGGAGCTTTATGGACTTTGTTACTCATAGATAACTCCAAAGTAAGGGCCTGCCTCACATCAAGTATTTTTCTCTACTCACTTTGAAAGAATCCTGTCCATGTGTGCTTGGATTCCTCCCTGCTCTGTGGTGACAAGTGATGTGCAATTTCACATTGTACATGGGAATGAACTTCACTCCTTTATCCATTAGTGTGGGCTCATGTATTTCAAAAAGACCATGAAGGCTGTTAGAATATGACAATGTGTAATAACACAAAATTTCTAATTCTATCATGTTCCACTCAGATCAGGTAAACAAAGGCATCTTAGCCAGCAATAAAAAAAACAAACCAGCGGAAACAATTTGCTGAAATCTACACAGCCCAAGCACATTCACTGTATATATCCTGTTTCTGCTGATTTTAAATGTGCTTTTGGATGTGATGACAGCTGTCTGTGGCTGTTTTACCTGGACAGAACATGTTGCAGCAATGACACCATCTACAGGAGTTTCAGAGAACGGGTCAAATGTCCTGTCTGGTCGACGCATGAAATCTGGCTTTAGTAGATACCTTATTTCAAGGAAAAAAAGGAGATTATTCTTGAGTGGAAATTAAAAATGTATTAAATACAAATGAAATGGATGTTCTGCCTTTAAACAATGAACTCTCCTACAGCACTGTAAAATACAGACTCATCCCAGCTGCAAGTGTGAGGAAGTAAAAGGAAGTATTATGGTTGTCTGGAACATGGATAAATATTAATCTTCATTTTGAATTACCAGCTACTGAGAGATGAAATCAAGCCTGGATTTTAAGATAAAAATAAATGTAATACACTCAAGGACATTTCAAATCAACTGAATAATACAGTTTAAATATACAGGGAGTTACCATATAATAAAACACAGATGGTCTCATTTGTTTTAATACTTTAACACTTTGGAAAAACACAGAGGAATTTTTCAATTTTATTTTTCCAAGTGAAGCAGTTCCTTAGAGTTCAAGACTCATACACTAAATTTCAGCTTGAAGCTAATTTTTTCGTTGTGGTTATGAAACCTTGGGGGAAACAACTGATAATGTCAGTGCTGACAGATTGTTAATTATAGCAGCATGAAAGGTACCACCATAATAACACTTACGAGACCTCCCTGAGTACCTTACACTAGATCAACATATCAGTGAAGCCAATATGTGCTCTGATGCACCAAAACCCAAGGATTCTGCCATCAAAATGAAACAGCAGTTGATCACAGAAAAGCTGCACGTTACAGACATTCCCTTCCACTCATGGAAGAAAATGTGTAACTAGAAAAATCTTGCTAATTCTGCAACCCTGACAGACAAAGCTGCTGGAAGATTAATTTTTATCCACCCTTAGTCTCTCCAGTGAATCATTGGTACACAATATTATAAAGGCCTAGACAGAATTCAGAATTAAAATGTGCTAGAAAAATTCCAGTGGAAAGAATGTCAATGTTTTCTCCCATTTTGTAATAACATGCTTTCTATTTGAAAGTAGTATTACTCCTTTTTCTTCCATTAAAAATGTTTTTCTTCCATTAGGAATGTGATTTCCTAGTATTCTGTTAATTTAAAGTAGGTTGGGGCAGAAGGCAATTACTGGAAACATCCTTAGCCTCTGTTTTCAGCCTGCTGAAATAAAAAAATGCTGAAACCAGTGTGGCCTGATCTTGTTTCATCAGCACGAAAGCTGCAGGTCTGAGAAAAGAGGAGTACAGGCAGAAGGAAATGTTCAGCTTTTCATTTCCTTTCTGTGACTGAAACACCACCACATTTCCAATGCATATTAAAATACTACCATGCATTACCACTACACTGCTTTAGTATCAAAAAACTGATGTAAGAATCCAGGAATTTAGTTGATAATTTTGCCTGTCCTTCAGAGAATTTGGCCAAAGCAAGCAGGTAGTCTTTTACTAAGCTGGTGGGTCCAACAAGAAAGGAACCAAACTCTGCCAGAAGAAAGCTTTGGTTTTCTTCTATTCTTGTTATTTTGATTGAAATTAGAGAGACTGCATCTTTGTCAAAGCCCCCCTAAGAGCCTCTTCTGGGGTGCTCACAACTGCAATAAAGGCATGGAATGGCCAAGCACTGTGTGCCCATTCTGCAAATGAGGAATTTTACCAAGCTCCATCTACTCAGATTTCTTTCTGAATAAGATCTGCAGTAGTAAAAGAGTAGCTCCTTCCCAGGATGAGTTTGCAGATTTTCACGTTTCTGGACTGTCATTTCCTGTGATTTATGAAACTTCTCCTTTTTTCCTGATGTTAATGATCAGTCTGTCCTATAAAGGTAGATACTCAACATTTGAGAAAAATCCATCAACATCACTTGAACATCCTTTGTCATGCAAAAATCATGACCAAGAACTTAGATGAAACACTTCAGTATTCTCTGTGAAATCTGTACTCCAATTAAGAGTACACAGACTAAAAAAATGTCCCCTATGTATTCAGACTCCACTTGTCCAAGCAAATTTGGCAGTTCTGTGAACTGTGCAATGAATCTCCATTCAGAGGCATATCTTCAAAGAAAGGCTGAGAACAGAAGGTGGAGATGTATTTAAATAACTGTGTATTCATGATCTTCATAATATGAATGCAAAGCCTCTTCTTGCTCATTTAAAAACTGGGCATACTTAAAAGCATATTTCATTAGAATACCTCCTTATGGGGGATAATTCTCCCTGAACTCTGCTAATTTCTACTCTTCACCTAGCATCCCATTTTCCTTTTGCAACACATAATTAGTAGTGATAAAATTTTATTAAACCTTCGTAAAGGACTGTGATACACAGTGACAACAGTTTAAACCATATCACTCACCCGCACGATCCATTGTACTCAAATTTTCCTTGATTCAACTGCATTGCTAAATCTGCCAAGAGAGAAAATTTACTAACTTCCCTGCTGAATAATGCAGATCACGAACTAAATCAGAAAATAAGACTGTTTGTCCAGAATAATCAGTTTAAATAAAAAATAAATTTAATGCATGTAAAACACATCCAAGAAATAAAAGGAAGCAATGGGAAAACTTCATATTTCTTCACAGGAATAACAGCTTTACCAAGCACTCTGAAGTCCATGCTGTGCTTAGGAAACAGTCTTTCCCTGAATTCAAACACACCTGGCAAGCAGGGAAGCAACAGACTGTGGGCATGTTAAGCGCCCGGGATGTGATTTCCATCATCTAACTTTTGGTATCTACAGTACAGATGTCTCCATTACTGCAGATCACTTTGCATAACAGAGGGATACAGGAGCCTTAACAGTACAAATAACCTCAGAATAAAAAATATACTAGAGGAGACATCTTTGAAGAATGTATTTCTTCACAATGACCACAGACCACTACCTCTGATGAAGCTGTCTGTATCCTGTTTTAAAGAAAGTGAGATGCATATCCCACTGGTTTTCTG